>NW_024503679.1:1688452-2288452 GCF_017590055.1 Onychostruthus taczanowskii | reverse complement strand
AAAATTGTCAGCAGTGTTTTGTATGGGATATTTCATGTTTTGTTTCAGGGTCCAGGCCTCCCTTCAATACACCCACGTTTCTGTTGTTGCTGTTATTATACCTATGAGACCTATGGCACATAAGTGCTACTTTCACTTTTTCTTATTGCTCATAATCTGTACAATATAATAGGTGAAAACACATAATTTTCAGGTTACTTAGCTGGATTTATCCTCTGATGTCTAGATGCACAGATGTCAGTTTGAGACTACTCTGGTTTTCTCCAGATGGACACATCTGAGGTGTCCACCCACTCACATAATCATCACCCAACAAAATAAGGATAAACAGGAGGGCACAGTGAGGCAGATGGAGAAGGCTGCACAATGTCAGAGGGACTAATGGAAAGCAGAAAGAGGTAAAGTTCCCCTCCCATCATACACAGAAATATAGTTCTTACTGCCACTGCTGCTACCATTAACTCAGTCCTGCCTTCTTTTTTTCCTTGTTTTTTAAAGGTGCATAGGTGGTAGCTATAGGCCTAGTATATTCAAGACTATGGTAAAAAGAATTTACTCTTCTAATTTATTCTGGCAAAAACTTCTCTTCAGACATTGCTGTGTCTCATGTGTGATAATACATGTTTATTCACCATATTATTTTGCAATGAGGGTTCAGGATCACTCTTCAGAAGAACATTCAACAACTCCTGTCTTCACTTTTAAACTGCTGTTAGTCTGGTTGATGCATTTGGAATTACATACTGCAAATGTTTTCAGCCTTTCACTTGACACACTTTGGTCCTGCAGCCTGTGCAGTCAAAAATCTTATTAATTTAAGTGCAATGAGCAGAGAAATGGATCATGACTGAATCCCAGTGTTGTGCACTGGTAATCTGTTGAAGAAGCAAGACTTCAGCCTTGCCAAATTATTTTTGTCAATATATTTTTCAGGTTTTAAGTCTTGCTTAATTTTGTAACACTTGCATTTCATACTGATGACAGTTCATCTCACACAGGTATTAAAAGTTTTTAGCTTGGCACTTATGACATTGTGAGATTCCCTTTGCATGTAATATAAGCAGGGTCAGACCACAGATATTTGTAGTATTTTAAAATAAAGCCAAGATGGGTGAGACATCTTATATTATTACACTTCTGGTATTAGCAAAACATATAAACAATGCACAGGAAAGTCATCTCCTGGGTTTGGAAAGTGAAACTGAGTAAAAGGAACAATGGTAGTGTGATTTGAGGAAGCAAAGATGGAGCCAGATTCTTCTCAGTGACACCAGAATGAAAAAGAGGAAATGGGTGCAGATGAAACGGGAAATTCCATTTACACAAAAGATGACACAGGAGAAGAAAGAGGAGAAAAATGCCACTTTTTTAGTCTGGGGGTGGGGAAGCACTAGGACAGGTTTCCCAGAGAGGTGGAGTCTCCGTCCTCTGAAGATATTTAAAATCCAAGTGAATCCAAGTGGTCCTGGGCAGACTGCTGTAGCTGACCTCATGTCAGCAGGGGGCTGGACCCAGGGATCTCTGGCTCCTTGCCAGCATCAACTATGCCAGGATTCTGAAGCCGACAAAAAGTCATGGGCCAAAGCCATAACAAGGACTATTTTTCTTTAGAAAAAAAAGTTCTTATCAAGCAAAAGTGAAATATGAGTGGTACTCAGTCCTCAAATAGTATTTCTTTACAACACAAACACTGAGTGGAAATATAAATAAATGGAGCAGATTAGTTCCATACTGGCAGACCTGCCCTGCATTTTGGCTTTTGACTTTATCAGGTTTTTTTCCACTAACTTCCCTGAGATCATGCTGCATTTTGACCTTTTAAAAAGTCTCCTGGATTAAATCTCCCTTTGTTTTTGTTCATATTTGTGCAATTCTCAAGTGTTCTGCTCATGTCCTGTGCCCATGTAGTAACTTCCAAGGGTTGTCAGCTGGACATGTCTGTTGTCCCATAACTTCCACCCCGTCCAATTCCTGAAGCAACCTTAACTCATTCATTCCTAGCAAGACATCTTCAAAACAGATGGTAAAAAAAAGTCACATGCTTTTTTAGAACAATACAGAAATATTCCAGCTGGCTCTCGTACCTCTTTGTCTACATTTACTAGATGTGTTTCCAATAGATCTAGTTAAGACAAGTCTTAGGAAGCACACTATTGAATTAGATTTGTGCTTAGGATTTATGCAGACTTATAAAATGTTCAGTCTTCCCAGTGGGTTAAGAATAGTTCTCAGTTTCAACAGCATTTTCATACTAATGGTCTTGTTTCAGATTCCTCTGAATTATACCAGAGGAAATAGCCCAGCAAAATATTCTGCTAAAAAAACCAGCTGGGTTAATAAGCAACAAAGCTGTGGGATAGGTTTTGTAACTTTTCCGAACTTTCCAGGAATCAGAAGTTTTATCTTAAAAATGGAAAATTATTTCTCTGGTGCATCTGAGAAGGGTGGATATTTTCCTTTACCGAATCCCACTTGACAGTGCCTTCACTCCCAGCCCAGCCATCCTCCATCACTGGTGGAGCACACGTGGCAGACAAACACTTAGGGCTCTACACAACATGTCCTATCCATTAGAAATCATCTGTGGAGGTTTGACTCTCCTTCTTCCCTCACAGACCAGCCGATTCAACACTGCACAGCTGAATTACTGTCTTGAATCAGCTTTGACAGCAGCTAATTAGGGGTGTGAAAGTCAGCATTTACCACTACAGTCACTTTTTCACCATTTGTGACATTGCTTTTGCCAACACTCAGCATGAGCTATTTGCCTTTAACAAGCTTTACTGGGTGATCCTTCTTCTCCTCCACTTCAGCTCCATCTTTATTGTCAGCTTCAGCACAGCAGTCCCTGCAGGCTGGGCAGCAGGTCATGCTGAGCCTGTCTAACACCAAAGCTTTGTCAGGCTGTTCAAGTGCATGCAGGGGCAGAGCTGGGGCCCCCAGCTCAGCTGAGGTTCTGGCATGCAGCACTGCAAAAGCCAGCTGTGCCCAATGCTCAGTGCCTTCTGCAATATGTAAGAGCTGGGATTTCAACAGAAAGCAATTCTCTGCTGTGGGCACAGGGCTGTCAGAAAGGATCAAGCAACACATGCTTACAGCTAGGGTATCTTCTAGAAAAAAATTGCATAAATAAAGTAATCTAGTGAAATCACAGAAACCTCAGAAGCAAGCTGAAGTTGGCTCTGGGATTTCAAGACGATATCTGTTCCTGCTTTTATATTTACTGGTATGATAAATTCAGGTTTATTAGGTTTATTGCTCATGGGAAACAGGCAGTTGTTAGCACAGGAAGATTTGACCAAAAAAAATAAAATCACCCCACCAAAGCCACAACAAATATTTGAGTTAAAGGGTTTCATCTTCTAGAACTGTGCACTTTCATAAGGAGCTTATAGAAATGATCCTGAATATTCATACAATGCCATTCTAAGCTACTTCATCTCATCCTTCACCTCTGCGCATGAGCAAATGAGCACCTTTAGTATAAGCCTCTTACCTGAGTGACATTTCTCAATGTCTTTCTCACCTCTTAAGAGAGGGAAGAGGGGAGAGTTCTTCCTTACAGGCAGCCGAGGAACTTGGCGAGACAGCCATAGGAAATCCACAGCACACGAGGATGCAAGCTTTGGGAAACAACTTGTGTGACCTCCTCTAAGCAACAGTTTAAACAGACAGGCTGTGACTTGCTTCCCTATAAGTACTTCTCCATCACAGCAATTTAATGAAGACACAAAACTCTGGTCCTTCCACTAAAAAGAAGCAACTCTAAGGTTTTTCAGATTATCTTCTTTCACCTTGTGCTCCTTCAGATGTTTCCTGACTGCACTGAAGAGGCTGAGAAAGGTAAGTAAAAAAATCATTTAGATTTAACAGAACAGAGGCAAAGTGGAAAATCTCATTCAGTTCTTTCCTGTCCAGAACATGCAATGCTTGACAAGGTCAGGTTCTCACTGTACCACACAGGATAGCTAATTTTGCAGCATTCGAATATTTATAGTCAGAAGGAGAAAAGTAGCAAGAGTAGGAATAACAAAACCAGAAGACCAGACATGTCTGGTCACCTGTGGTGGTTATCTAAGCAAAAAGGGCTATTCACTCCTGTTTGTTGGACCTTCCTCTCATCCAATTCACTGTGCTCAGTTCCCAGTAGCTCTCCTCAATTGCCACCTATTACCAGGAACCTGGACTGTAGCTATTTCTGTTCCTGACAGGAACAAAGAACAACTGGAAGCTCTTTTGCTGTCAAAATGATACCCTAAATGCAAAGATGCAGCAGCACAAAACGTGACTTGCTTATCAATCCTAGTAGAGGCACAAAATAGTCAAAGAGTGTAGAGCCTTTCCCCACTCTGCAGGCAGCACTGTGCACAGTCCAGGCTGAGATGGGCTTTGGGGCATCACTCCTATGTTTTACATCAATCACCTCAATGCAAAGTAGGTTAGTTCACAGACCCTCCACTACATTAAACTTCATTTTACCTCTGCTACAAGGACAGATTATTCAGCATCTGCCTTTGCTTTCAAGGCACTATTAATAATATTAGAGTACATCTCAGTGACAGTCACCAGCATTAAGTCTGTACTGAAATGCCATTCATTTAAATATGCAGATAAATCTTACACACATTTTTTATTCAGGGCACACAGAACTCGAAAACAAACAGCCTCTAACTATGCTATTCATTCTGTGAGCATAAGGCTACTGTTTGTTTTAATCCTGCTGCAAAAAGCTAGCAGTAGATATGGCTCGATCCCTTTCCCACCATGGCCAAATATCATGGCCCACAATTCAGGCACCCGTGCAAGCTGGAGCTCCAGCCTAGACACAGGACAACAACCAGCAGCCAGCAGCTGGGGAAGGCATGGTGAGCATGGGATGGCCCTGTGAGCACACAGCTTGTGGCATGACCTTCCTAGCAATCCTGCAAGAGAGGTCCTCACACTGAGCAATCCCATTGACACTGATTTCTCCAGGACAACTTCCCCAGCTTGGCAACCCACGGATAGGCTTTTCACAGATTTATACATTTATCTAATTGTTCTTTCATCTGTTCTCTAAGAAAACTAAGAGTTTACCCTCAGCAATTACTACCTAGACTAAAAAAATAGAAGAATTTTTGCCCATTAGGCCCCATCATATGCTCAGTCTTTCACCACAGTCACTGTGGCTGACTGAAAAGCCAAGCCCCAGCAGAAGAAGATGAAGCACCTAGAAGCAGCATAGGTGTTGTGTTCAGCTTCCTCTCCAAAGGCAGCCTGAGAAATGGGAGCAGCTTAGAAAAAGTGATGCAATAAGCAGAATTTGATACTGCAAACACTATGTTGCCTAATCCCTGGCCTACAGATCTGTCCTGTTAGGCTTTTTAGGTCACATGTATTTGCTTCCCTTGGTATTATTTCTGAATTTTACCTGAAAAGGAGCTCAGTTACAGGAATTGCATTTTACCGTACCATATGTCAGTATATTTCAACTCAAATTGTGTTTGAGATAACCTGAGTGGATTTCTGGAAAGAAAAACATAAGGCTTTCTTTGCAGTAACATTTCTCCAGAACTCAAGAGGCATGCTTGAAATAACTGCATTTGAAAAGGCCAGCAAAAGTATTACTTCAGTGCAGCTGAAACAAATAATATTTGCTTAGTAGAACATGAGTCCAGGATCTTGGCACAATGACCTTCTTTTCCTCAAACAATTGTCTGGGTTGTTGGTTTTTTTTTAATTTAAATTGAGATGTGATCTTCCAACCAGTGAGCACCACTGAACACAGCTGATCAGACTACCCAAAACAGGATTTTTGTTTGAAAGAGTCATTTATGCTCCCATATTTTCATGTTGTTTCAGAAGTTCTGAAAACCCCTGAAGATAATATTTCTTAACTGAGTAGCTGTTTGCTAATGCCAGGAGGTTGATTTTCTTCTTGCTGCTGACTCTAACAGAAGCATTGAGGCATCATGAGTTTTTCCAGGCTGAAGTATCCAGTTGCCTTTTTGTTTGCTTATGCAGGTGTTTTACGTAATTGCCCCAATAAGGCTGACGCTCACGGAAAGCAGCTGCAGCACAGGCAGCGTTGTAGGTGTTCACCACTTACAGCTTAGCTGGCCTCTAAGAGCACAGGAAAACAAGTCCTGTGTTTTCTAGGCAGGCTAACTGAAGTGTTCAAATTATGTTATGGCTTTGCATTGCTAATAACACCTGATAAGCAACACCCCAAAACTCAAAAGGAATCAAATACTCTAAAATGTAGAGACACACTAAAATGGGGGGAGCCCACCAATACTGTTTTCCATCTAGTGTCACAGTGATGTGTAGTCTAGTCTAATGTACCTGAATAGGTACTTAATTCAAAGTTCTTATATTAAAGAGGAAAATTATCAAGAAAAACCTGAATCTAAGTTATTTACCAGAGAAATAGGTAGGCAAAGTCCCTCTATCCTTCCCAGGCATAACTCTGCCTTTGAATTGGGTCTGCAAGTCTTCTACTGCTTTGCTTTGTCCCCCTCTAATTTGCAGGCCTATCATCAAACTTCCATGAGGAGGCTTTCTCAGAAATTTGCATTGTTAATAACACCTGATAAGCAACAGCCCAAAACTCAAAATTAATCAAATACTCTAAAATGTAGAGACACACTAAAATGGGGGGAGCCCACCAATACTGTTTTCCATCTAGTGTCACAGTGATGTGTAGTCTAGTCTAATGTACCTGAATAGGTACTTAATTCAAAGTTCTTATATTAAAGAGGAAAATTATCAAGAAAAACCTGAATCTAAATTATTTACCAGAGAAACAGGTAGGCAAAGTCCCTCTATCCTTCCCAGGCATAACTCTGCCTTTGAATTGGGTCTGCAAGTCTTCTACTGCTTTGCTTTGTCCCCCTCTAATGCAAAGTCCCTCTATCCTTCCCAGGCATAACTCTGCCTTTGAATTGGCAAGTCTTCTACTTCTTTGCTTTGTCCCCCTCTAACTTGCAGGCCTATCATCAAACTTCCATGAGGAGGCTTTCTCAGAAATATATCATTTTTTAAAGAGTGTTAAAAAACAGCTGAGTTTCCTTTCAACCAACCAAAGAGGTGGCCTTCACCTGTTTAAATACTTGAACAGATGAGCCCAGCTGGAAACCGATCTTCCTGTGACAGGAAGGGAGAACTTTTTTAAGGACTTAACTCCTTTCCTGCCTGATAAAAGATGAGACTTCAGAAGCACATTTCTATTATGTCAGTAACTGCAGTATGCCCACTGGGCTGCAGAAGAGAAGGCTCAGGGAAGATCTCAATGATATGTGTCAATATCTGCTGGGAGGGAGTGGAGAGGATGGAGCCAGGCTTTACTCAGCAGTATCCAGTGACAGGACAAGAAGCCACAAGGACAGATTGAGATACAGGGAATTTTACTTATGCAGAAAAAAGACTCCCTTTTCTGCTGGTAAGGTGATAAAACACTGGAGTATATTTCCCAAGCACATTTTGGAGTCTCTATCCTTGGAGACATTTTAAGCCCAATATAGGACATGGTCCTGGGCAACCTGCTGGAGCTGACTGTGCTTCCAGCAGGAATCAGGTGATACAATCCCCAAAGGCCCCTGCCCCACCTCAAACCTCCCCATCATTTTGTCCCTGCAGGGCAGCACTGGCATGGCACAGGTCACAGGTCACAGGGATCCCCAGCACAGTGTGACTGTACATGCTCCTCTGAGGCCTGGAACTGTTCTGTATTGTCTCAGCCAATCTCTCCATGTGAATATACCTGTGAAGAGACCCTAAACCCCAGGAACTAAATGTGATGGTGGATGAGTGACAAGCCTGAGAGGGAGCCTCTGCCCTCCTTCAGGAGACCACATGCAATAACTAATTAAATTGGCTTTTTTTTTTTTTCCAACATTATTCATGCCTCCTAGAAGTCACATTTTTAAATTCCACTTCTCACCACTTCAAGTTTCCTCTTATGGTCAATTTGCCCAGATTCAAGGATAAAAGTGAAAGTGCATCACCTCCATCTGAGCAGTGTGTCAGTACATTTAATTCCTTCCCTTAGCACAAAGGGATTATTATTCCATTTTATTTCAGTTGGCTTCTGGGAATACACCCAACCATTCACCTGTGGGAGTTGCCCTTTGCACAAGGATTCTGTTTTTAGAAGCATCTCACGTGAGTTGGATCAAGGATTAGCAGTAGGCATTTCTGAGCACTTGTGGTCACAGTTAACATCCTTTGGGCTTTTTCTGCTATCAGAAGGAATTTTCTGCTATCCTTCCTGAAGTATTTCTGTCTGAAACAGAATCAAGTTATTCATTGGCCAAGGAATACCACAGTCTCCCTGTGAGCAGTCCCATGATTTGCAGACTAGACTCTTGCCAGAATAGGCCAGAGGGAGATCCTGCTAAAATCTCTGTGAAATAGCATTTAAGATGTGTATTTGAACACTAGGAAGGCCCTATTTCTACAGCCTCAAAGGGAACACAAAAGTAAACCTTTGTTTTCTCTGCCCCTTGCTTGCACGGATTGATCCTCCATCAAGGCTTATCTACTTTTATGTAATGAAGCCTGCAACTTATTCAAGGGAGGCAGCAATACACCTGGACTTTCAAGACACTTTTGCCTCCTTCCACTAATTTATTTATTTTTCCCAGCCCCAAGTAAGCCTCATTAAAAAAAAAAAAAAAGAAGGGAAGATGGTCTCAAGTATGCTGGAGTTCTGCACTTTTGTGTTTCCCGTTTCCCCTTGCACTGAAGCAAGTGCTTCCACCACTCACCACTTGGTGACAGGACAGATTGATTACACTAATTGTATGACAATGACTTGAGCAAGGTATGCGTGAAGTCATTAGGTGAAGCAGGAATTCAATGCCGGGGTCCCAAAATGTCCTTTGTCCTTGCTGCACTGATATCTTATCTGCTTCAGAAAGGATTCAATAGCTGAATTGCTGAGGGCTGTAGCTCTCAGGAACATTCCTGATCAAAACGCAATTACCTGGCAACTTGATTCTGTGGGCTGTGAAACCGACCATGGAAAGGGAAGGTAAAAGAAGATGCTGACCGTGCTGCAAGCTCACCCAGGCTGTTCAAGTGTTGATACTGCAGGTGTGTGTAAAGACAGCCCTGCCTCCGGTGGCTTTTAGCTGCTGCTCAGAAGCTGATCTTGTTATCCTCAACACAAACTTACACTGGCTTTGGGAATCCAAACCCACCTGTTGTAAAAGAACTCATTCTCCCTCTGAACACAGGGCTCATTAAAACATTCGTTTGTGCAAATATGAGTGTTGTCAAAATGGTCCATTGAACTGATGTTGTACCAAGGAGCTGCAATAGAGTCCAGGGTGTACTGTGTGCACAGACTGTTACCCACTTAGGGACCAGGCAGAGGGAAAAACACTTCTACCTAAAGTTTATGGCCTGAAAGCCATAAACAAGAACAGCCTTGACTTGGTAACAGCCTAATCCTTTATCATAAAGGCAAACTAGCCCTTCTCCCCCCTCCTGTCAATATCTCAGTTTGAAGTGTTAAACAGCAAAACAAGGCACAAGAGCATGACAGTAACACCAAGCAAAGTAGTGCTTTTAAGTATTCTTAAAAAAAACAACAACCTCAACAACATAAAAGTCAACCTAAAAGTTTATTTAGTAGAAAACTTTCAGCAGACAATTTGTTTATTTGAAGCACTACACTGCCAACATACTCATTAAAGACAATTCCCGTTCTCCTAAGGTATAATCCCGTTTCATACTGCACCCTTTATTTGTTGCTTTCATCCTGACAGAGAGGCTGTACAGCTCTTCTTCTGCAATGCCATCAAAAAAGAAGTCCTCATTGAAGATGGGATTTCTGCTTCTCTTTATAACTGTGCTTCTCTGCTTCTGTGTTTTCCCTGGCACCAGGGAGAAGGAGATACAGCAGTTTATGGTTTTGGGCTCTACAGAATCATCATATAAACCCTCTGCACTGATCAGGCGGATCCGCAGCCTCTCGTTCTCTGAGCAGTATTCAGCTGACAGCCTCAACATGCCTCCCTTGTCCATTACCACAGTACTCTCTCCCACCAGTCTCTCCCGACTGCAGCTCAGGTCCACTGGAAACATGGGAGAACAGGAGGTGCTAAAGCCCCGTATGCCAAGCAGCCCCTCAGAGGCCCTCCTGATGGCACTGGGGCTGTTATCAGTGGAGCTGCTCTCCTCTGTAGAGAGAGAATTGTTCCTGGGCATACTGTGTTTGCTTTTGTCTTTCAGTGCTCTGCAGAGCAATCCCTCCTGACTTTGTGCTTTGATCAGGGAGCAGGGTCTGGGAGGTGACCTGCTGAGAAGTGGAGAACTGAAAGGAGAGGAATCACTGGAAGAGGCAGTGTCGCTGTCACAGGCACCTTGCCTGTGCAGAGAGAGATGCTTGGGCGGCAGTCTCACAGAAGCAAAGCTGATAGCAATGGGATTAGACATGCTCCCTTTGCCACTGAAGGTGTTAGCTCTGGATCGAGACAGCTTCAGGCTGGGCAGAGCCCCACGTGAATCACCATGGAAGATGGACTCCTTCCTCCTGGTGTGGGGACTCTCCAGCAAAGTGCAGAAGCCATAGGAAGTGGAGGCTCTGGGAAAGTGGGGCAGGGAGAGCGCTGCTTGGGACTGTGGGTCTGCATTGGTGCTTTCTTCCTCCAGAGCTGAGATCTCCTCTTCAACACTTTCCACCTGAATGAGATGTCGGCAAGAGCTGGGGCTATAATCAGAAGTAAGAGCTGCATCCACTGAATCGTGATCCTGGTGGAAGCCACTGCCCTTAATGGAGCCAGAGCTGGTCAGCCTGGGGGGAATGCAGAATTCAGGGATTCTGTCAGGAGTGATCACATGTGGAAAAGCAGTGGCCCTCAGCTGGGCCTTTTCTGGCAGATTTTGGCCTTGTGGCAGTCCCAGGAAGGAAGAGCTGGGGAGGTTTCCATTTTCATGTGATGGTCTGATCTTTTCCAACAACCACATCACTGTAGCTGGGCAGGAGATCTTCAAAGGGGAAAAGTTTGAAGGAGAAATCCACCTGCAGACACACAGAGAGGAAAACGTACATGAACATCCTTTTTGGACACATTGCAGCCAAGCAAGGCACAAGGGTGCCATTCAAGGCAGGACTAACACAAGCCCACGTTCAAAAGAGCCCCTGCTCACCATATGATTTCTACCTTTAGCGAAACCAAATGGGGCAAGAACAGAACTAAACCACTAAAGAGAGAAAACAGCATCAAGTCACTACCAGAGATTATGAGTCCCTGTCGCATAATCCCTACCGTGCTTTTCCCTTAGCAGAGGACGTACCTTGACAAGCGCAAGCCTTGTTGTTTCCCAGCCCGGGCTCGGTGGCAGCAGCTCCGAGCAGCACCGCGCAGCCCGCGCCGAGCCGGCCCTTTAGTAGCCGCGCCGGGCGCCTCCCAGTCGCGCCGCCGGCCGCGGGAAGGGGCGGGGGCTGCCACCCGCACCTCCTATTCTCATGCGGAGGGTAGAGGAGGACAGCGGCGCCGCAGCTGCCCTGCGGGCACTCTGCTGGGCACCGGGGCCGTGCCCGGAGCAACGGGGAGGGACTTGCAAAAGGGCCTCTCACGGGAAAGCTTTTTGACCGTCTTCTTTCGCCCCCGCAGAGTAGCGGATGTTCCCGGCGCTTGGCACTCGCCTGCGAGCGCGGGGGACGGGGCTGCCCGCGCCCGGCCCCAGCCCCTTGCCTGCGTCCAGGTTCTTTTTTGATTAATATCTACTTACAGAGGCGTCCCGAGGTGTTTCGAGATAACTAACAAACCCAGGACAAAAGCAACATTGTCTTGGGGATTCTTTTCTTCTGGGAATCCTGGCAGCTTTCCAGGTTAGAGCAGTAGGAAGTGGGGATTGCGGTTTTCCTCTTTATAACTGTGCTTCTCTGCTTCTGTGTTTTCCCTGGCACCAGGGAGAAGGAGATACAGCAGTTTATGGTTTTGGGCTCTACAGAATCATCATATAAACCCTCTGCACTGATCAGGCGGATCCGCAGCCTCTCGTTCTCTGAGCAGTATTCAGCTGACAGCCTCAACATGCCTCCCTTGTCCATTACCACAGTACTCTCTCCCACCAGTCTCTCCCGACTGCAGCTCAGGTCCACTGGAAACATGGGAGAACAGGAGGTGCTAAAGCCCCGTATGCCAAGCAGCCCCTCAGAGGCCCTCCTGATGGCACTGGGGCTGTTATCAGTGGAGCTGCTCTCCTCTGTAGAGAGAGAATTGTTCCTGGGCATACTGTGTTTGCTTTTGTCTTTCAGTGCTCTGCAGAGCAATCCCTCCTGACTTTGTGCTTTGATCAGGGAGCAGGGTCTGGGAGGTGACCTGCTGAGAAGTGGAGAACTGAAAGGAGAGGAATCACTGGAAGAGGCAGTGTCGCTGTCACAGGCACCTTGCCGGTGCAGAGAGAGATGCTTGGGCGGCAGTCTCACAGAAGCAAAGCTGATAGCAATGGGATTAGACATGCTCCCTTTGCCACTGAAGGTGTTAGCTCTGGATCGAGACAGCTTCAGGCTGGGCAGAGCCCCACGTGAATCACCATGGAAGATGGACTCCTTCCTCCTGGTGTGGGGACTCTCCAGCAAAGTGCAGAAGCCATAGGAAGTGGAGGCTCTGGGAAAGTGGGGCAGGGAGAGCGCTGCTTGGGACTGTGGGTCTGCATTGGTGCTTTCTTCCTCCAGAGCTGAGATCTCCTCTTCAACACTTTCCACCTGAATGAGATGTTGGCAAGAGCTGGGGCTATAATCAGAAGTAAGAGCTGCATCCACTGAATCGTGATCCTGGTGGAAGCCACTGCCCTTAATGGAGCCAGAGCTGGTCAGCCTGGGGGGAATGCAGAATTCAGGGATTCTGTCAGGAGTGATCACATGTGGAAAAGCAGTGGCCCTCAGCTGGGCCTTTTCTGGCAGATTTTGGCCTTGTGGCAGTCCCAGGAAGGAAGAGCTGGGGAGGTTTCCATTTTCATGTGATGGTCTGATCTTTTCCAACAACCACATCACTGTAGCTGGGCAGGAGATCTTCAAAGGGGAAAAGTTTGAAGGAGAAATCCACCTGCAGACACACAGAGAGGAAAACGTACATGAACATCCTTTTTGGACACATTGCAGCCAAGCAAGGCACAAGGGTGCCATTCAAGGCAGGACTAACACAAGCCCACGTTCAAAAGAGCCCCTGCTCACCATATGATTTCTACCTTTAGCGAAACCAAATGGGGCAAGAACAGAACTAAACCACTAAAGAGAGAAAACAGCATCAAGTCACTACCAGAGATTATGAGTCCCTGTCGCATAATCCCTACCGTGCTTTTCCCTTAGCAGAGGACGTACCTTGACAAGCGCAAGCCTTGTTGTTTCCCAGCCCGGGCTCGGTGGCAGCAGCTCTGAGCAGCACCGCGCAGCCCGCGCCGAGCCGGCCCTTTAGTAGCCGCGCCGGGCGCCTCCCAGTCGCGCCGCCGGCCGCGGGAAGGGGCGGGGGCTGCCACCCGCACCTCCTATTCTCATGCGGAGGGTAGAGGAGGAGAGCGGCGCCGCAGCTGCCCTGCGGGCTCTCTGCTGGGCACCGGGGCCGTGCCCGGAGCAACGGGGAGGGACTTGCAAAAGGGCCTCTCACGGGAAAGCTTTTTGACCGTCTTCTTTCGCCCCCGCAGAGTAGCGGATGTTCCCGGCGCTTGGCACTCGCCTGCGAGCGCGGGGTACGGGGCTGCCCGCGCCCGCTCCAGCCCCTTGCCCCTTCCCTGCGTCCAGGTTCTTTTTTGATTAATATCTACTTACAGAGGCGTCCCGAGGTGTTTCGAGATAACTAACAAACCCAGGACAAAAGCAACATTGTCTTGGGGATTCTTTTCTTCTGGGAATCCTGGCAGCTTTCCAGGTTAGAGCAGTAGGAAGTGGGGATTGCGGTTTTCAAGCTCATTTGAGAACTTTGCTACCCTTCTACATCCGAATGTGTGTCCAACCCCTCGTTACTCACAAAGAACACGAGACTACGGAACCCTGACACAGCGTCCTTATCACTGATACTGAGCAGCAACAGAAAGGCGAATGCAGGTGCCGCGAGGAGAAAGACAAGGCACGAAACGCTTTGGCAAGTCACCTTGAAAAGCAGCATGTCAAAAACCCAGGCCCGCGGGACGCTTTACAGACCCTGCCCAAAGCCAGGTGGGATCCGTGAAGTTCCTCACCAAGGCAGCAGAGCCTGAACGGACCTCTGCAACTCTGTAATTATTCTGCACGCTTCAAGTAGGAATCTTTAATGCAAAGTCAGGAAGGCCTGCCAAACTGGTTGGCTAAATACTCATCTGAAGCCTATAACACAGGGACAGTAGACAAATAAGATTCTTCTTCCCCTCTTCCGCTGAAGAGCTAAAGTGCATGTTTACGGAGTGCTCGAAATAGACGAGATGTGCTCAGAGAAAATAAATCCCGTGGGCAACAGGGGCAGGGAACATTTTGAACCTGCTGAAAGATGTAGCTGGGTACACACGTGTTCTGGGTGCAAGCCCTGCTTCTCTCCTATTTTTTTATACCAGTTAGGCTTCATTAGCATAACAATCTCCTGGTGATTAAAATCTAAGAAAATTCTTTCTGCCATGCTTTTTACAAAGGTTCAGGACACCCCAAACATCCCAGTGACGTTTCAGTTGTAGGAGCTTGTACAGTTTACTTAGATGAACTTACTTGATGGGTGTGCTTCAAATAAGACCTCCAATCTAATTTAGAGGCTTCTGGAGAGGGTTAGTGCTTTCTCCAGCCTATGAGACTTTACAGCAGAGTACTAAGAGGAGTTCCTGGAGATGCTGGGATGCTCTCTTTTAGGAAGCAGTATGTGCACCTTTTAGCTGTTATCCATTCAGACCAGGCAATACCATACCATGTATCATGCATTACACACCGTGTAGTTTCCAAAGAGTAAGTGGGCTTGTTCTATATGTTATGCATCTCTGCCTTTAATACCAAAGAAAAAAATAACTCTAAACATGGAGAAAAATTAAGGAAATGGCACTTTTTAGTGGAAACCTTATTGCCTTCAGTAACAGATCACAAAAGTTGTTCATATACAGCAATCATGACAACCAGCCTCAGGTGCACTAAGTTCACAGCTGGCATCAGGCAGTGATTAAACCAAATAGCTACACTGTTATAGGTACATGATTTCTCCTGAGTCTCTTTACTCTTCCTCTACCGCCAGGGAAAAGAGTTCAGGCTTCTCCAGAGATGATCAGAGTCTCACGATCACAGTTGCCTGTCTCCCTCCAGTGACTGCAGAGAGGAAGCAGGTGCCGTACACGGGGTGGTGGATCCTCCCCTTCCTATGAAAGCCGGAGCTTTATAGACACTTAACAGATTGCTCATGTGCTGGGAGTTCAGCAGCACTTAAGCACTTGTACCTCCCCGTGGAAATAGGCACTCAAATGTGTATATATAGCTTCCTGTGTTCAGAACAGATTCTTTCCTTGATTAGCTCCAGAGCATAATTAAAATATGCTGCCAACAGGACTTCCTGTTGTTATAAAAAATGTGCCTACAATAATCCACTTTTAAACCGGATATAATTCGTGGAAAGTCTTTATTACAACCCCTGTACCAACAACAGGTGAAACCCTGGGATCTGGGCACGGGCTGTAAAGAAATGGAATTTCCTGTCAACACAGGAGGAAGTCCGGAGGTTTCCTTCGTGTGACACTGATAGGATTTATCTCCTGCCGTTCGGACTTCCCTGGGCACAGCGGCCCGGCTCGGGAAAGGTCCGTCCGCACCCGCCCAGCTCCGGCTGCGGCACCGGCCGGCCCCAGCCCTGCGGGAGGCCGGGGAGCTGCGGGGTAAGACATCGGTCCAAAACAGGGCTGAAGCTGGCTGGTTCAGGGAACTGCAAGGAGAACCCTCTCAGTGGTTTACAGGGGAGAGAGAGGTAGGAGAGCTGCAGGAGCTGACGGCCCTTGGAGAATGTGCACCAGGGGAGGGGAAAAATGACTGGAAAGAGAAAAACTAAAACTTCTGTCTCTGCTGTGAAAGGGGAGATGTGAATGCCAGTCCTGGATGAGACAGCACATAACAGCTCACCACTGTTACAGCAACAGCAATGGCTGTGCATTTTATTACTTAAAATATTCCAAATTTCCACAAACTTTTATGAGAATAGACAACCCAGTTCAGCTTTATTTTCCTAAAGAATGCAGCAGCAACTCCACTGTAGCTTCTTGAAAGATGATTTCATCAACTGAGAAGCACTGAGATACATTTTTGTTTTAGAGATTGGTATCATGAACATAGCACATTGTATAGTGCACATTGTATAGTGCATATTCCTTCCTGTCACTTCAACTAATGTCAAAGATATCTATTAGCAGACTGTTCACCATTTCTGGCCTAAATCAATGGCCAAATCGTTCTGCATTTCTTTCATAGTAATACAAAGTAGTAACAGAGGTTCAGCAAAACTAATCTGACAACTTGACCTTTCTTTTTTTGTATCACAGAGCTTATATTTTATCTCAGCAGTGAAGACAAGTTTCTGCATAGCTTGACAAGAAATGTCCATGCTCCTTTAAATGAGCAAATGCCCAAGTGCTGGCAGCAAGAACTCAGGAGCTGCAGGGCCCTTCAGGCACTTGGGGACTTTATGCCAAGTAACTCAAGTACCTTGTGTCACAGCAGTGTGAACTGTAAAAATCTAAAAGTATTAAGAATTCATTCTTGATAGCATATTACATCGCCCTGTTATGAGAAGCTGAGAATTGCCATGCAAAAATCCAAGAAAGGTATGCTGTTCCTAATTTCACTCAGCCAGTTTCCCTGACAGACAACCAGGATAAAAATTCAACAGCAAAGTGGAGCAGATTTCCCAGGACCAGAGGGTTTACTAGACAGTCTGGGCAGTTGAGGTATGCTGGTGGAAAGGATTCTAAAGAAGACTGGAACTAGTTTGAGGGAGGAACATAAAAGAAAGTGGGATTATTTAATTTAAAAAAAAATTACAATAGGCAGAAAGACTACTTACTTGTGGGAAAAAAGAGCAGGGATTTCTGAGTTGTGTTACACAGCTCCAACTTTGAAGGCACGTGTGACTCTCAGCCAAGGCTTGGCAAACTGCTGCCTTTCAGTGCAGTGCCTTTCAGTGACTTGCAGTGATTAATCTTTCAAAATGGAAAAGGGCTCAGGTACTCAAAAGGAGGCTGCTGGTACCCCTGTGCATGGCCACCATTGTGAAGCATCAAAGTGTGTGATCTTCCCTCAGGGAATCAATATTACCAATAGAGCTGAAGGATGTCCAGTCAGGAAGATGACTTTGTTTCTGCACATATGCTCACTGAGAGGCCAGCCATAAGGTCACAGCCAAGTCACACAGATGCAGACATGAAGAATGGAAATTGCATTTCCTCTAAAGGATTTACATTCCACAGGATACTCTGCAAGTGCCTTTAATTCAGATTCTTGAAGCCATGGCAGTGGCAGAGGTGCACAGTTTGGGCATGATCAAACCTTGCAGCAAGAGAGAATGAACACACATTCAAGGGACTGATGTATAAACTGCATTGTTAGTGGATGCTTAATTTAAATCCTATAGGGCTAAACATGATGAAAACCTAAAAATTCCCATAATATTTCCCACAGTCACAGCTCTGTATTACAGACTGTGTTTCTTTAAAGAATTCTGCCATCTGGTGAAAGCAGAACTGCCCCTAGACTCTCTTGTTCAAATCACTCTTCTGTTGTGGAAGATTAACTTATTACAGTGTCAAACAGCTCAATTTCAGGGCAGGCCTCCCCCACTAGGCCAAGTAAGTGCCTTTTAGGATTCTTAGGAAAAAAAGTCCACCAAACTGATTAGGTCTTCCCACAGAAATGTACTGTGTTAGAGCAGTAACGAGCTCCACTGCTGTCATGTCTTTGTAGAGTTACTGTGCTGTGGCTTATAGCAGGATACATCCCCATTAATGAGTGTGAAAATTACCACTGGTATTTTCTTCAGAGTAAAAATAGAAATTAAATCAGGCAGTACAACTTTATAATTTATAGACCAGACTATTTCAGTTGAATGGGACCTACAACAATCATCTAAGTCCAGCTGCCAGACCAATCCAGGGCTCCTCAAAAGTTAAAACATGTTATTAAGGGCCTTGTCAAGTGTGTTATTAAGGCCAATGCCTCTTAACACATTGACAGGCTTGGAGCATTGATCACCTGCCTGATCCAGTGTCTGACCTCCCTCTTGGTAAGGAAATGCTTCCTAACATCCAGTCTGAACCCATCCTGACCCAGCTTTGAATCACTGCCACACATCCAGTCGCTGGATCCCAGGAGAAGAGTTCAGCACCTCCCTCTCTGCTCCCCTCATCAGGAAGCTGTAGAGAGCAATTAGGTCACCCTCAGCTCCCTTTTCTTCAAAACAGGCAAACACAGTGTCCTCAGCTGCTCCTCAGCCACACTCATATTCCCTGCTTAGACACAAAAGCATAAATAAACTCTTCATGCAACCATCTCTATTCTGGTAGCCTCAACAGAAGAATATTTTCTGCAGTTTGGTCTCATGCCTAATGTAGTCTAATTTGATGGTCATTCTCATGTACCCTAAATTGATTCATTCTATATAAAGTTACATTGGCATCTGCAAGGTGAATTACACATACTGAGAAAAACTATTCTCTCCATCTTCTTTGTGCTCAAAGTAAATTTAAATATGAAAGAGAAAAGCTACAAATAATTTTTGTTTTCAAATAAAAATGAGCCTTTGAAAAAAGAAACAAAATTAAAAAGTCTCCACAAATCTTAAAATCAGTAAGGATCACTCATATCAAGGTAAAAGAGAAAGTGAAGAAGAAAACAGTACCAGGACTTTTGTGTATTAGGAAACTAAATCTATGCTTGTCCATGCAAAGAAGGTATTTTTTACATCCATTTCAAAAAGTAAAATTAGAGAAAAGCTATGGATCTATGTGTAATTTTTAAATCATTTTAGACATCATTTTATGCCTCAAAGTAAGACTATATGAGTTAGCAAATGGATAATTATCTACTGCTAGCACCTTAACCAGGTATTACAATGTCAGTAGTTATTCTTTGGAAGAGTAACTCCTAGGATTTCCCTGATTGCCATCTTTCTTCAAGACAAAAGGTTAAAGCTGTCAAGTTAGACATCACATGGTATGCCCCATGATTTGCACAAATAATATCGAGAGTTTCCTCATCAACTGTGCCCTTAATACTCCTGTAATCATGCAGAAACTTGTAAAAGGTGATAGTGATTTCCAAAAGTATGGCAGGGTTCATCTATGCACTGCAAAACACTTACTGGCAGGTTTTATTACACAAGAACTTCTTAATAACCTTCCTCTCTGTCCAATCACACCCACAGGGGTCCTTTTCCAAAGAGCACAGATCCAAAGCAACCTTAAAAACAGAGGAAGGATCTCTCTGTAATGCTCCTGCCATCCATGCTCTCAGGACTGCCTGGCTGGCTGCAGTGTCTCCTGCACCTATAGCACGTATGGAGATAAAGGCACCAGATGACATGCCTGTGGTGGAGCAGCAGCCTGCTGCTGCACAAGGGCTCATGAGAAGGAACAAGGCAGCAAGCCAAGGACATTTCAAAAAGGATAATTCACCTCATCAAAACATGCTGGGTCTTGACTGGGAGTGCTGAACACCTCAAAAACAGGTGTGTTGGCAAACATTACTTCCCATCATTTTCCATGCCATGGGCTACAAAGACTGAGATGTCACTGCAGGAGGAGAGTTCTAAGCTCTGCCCTAACAGCAAGTGCAGCTGCCTGCAGGCCATGCACTCATACTGTGATGGAGCTGTGTGTGGGGACTCTGTTGTTCCTCCCTTGCCCCCAGCCCATTCCCAGTGGGAGGCAGATCAAGAACTAGGTTGGGGAAGTCTGCCTGCTACTCCAGACAGCCTGACCTCGTCATTGCAAATTAAACAGTAAAAAAGAAAACTCACCAATAATTGAAGAGTAATTTTTTCCTCTGAAGAGTCAAATTTAGTTGAACACTTCTTCTACCTGAAGGTGGCACAGCACACTGGTGGAGTTGGCCACAATATATTGATGGGTAGGACACGTAGTCATGAGAGTCATACCTTTAAGTGGAAAACATTTCAGAGTGGTCTCACTAACCAGCAGCATCTCATTAAGAAACAGATGTTGCTTCTGGTACACTGAAGTTCAACCTTCAAAGCAAAGCTCAAAGCTAGACTCTTCACCCTTAGGCTGTCCTCAGCATTTCTGTGCACAAAAAAACCCAGGTCTGTTCCTAAAATTTCCACATTTCTAGATTGTGGCTTTCTGTCCCCTAGGTTGTGTTTCTGCAGGAGTATTTTCAGAAATGAGATAGCTTTCCACTTGTACTTTCCATTTACAAAACAGGGCCTGCTATGGCCCTGACCCTGCAAAGCTTCACACAGATGATTTATGATTACCTCCCTTACCTCATATGAGGCTCCTAATGCCCAAAAAATATTTGGAGAACAACAGTCCCTTGGACTATCAGTGGCGGGGGGGAAAAAATCCATTAATTAACTTGATACTGGTAAGAGGAATCTGATTCCAGGAATTAATTAATGTAAAGAGCACTGCAGACTTCGGGCAGCTTTGGGAAAAGGCTCAGGATTTTGTAGAGGTGCTGGTTTTGGTCTTTGGGAGCAGAAAGGGTGAAAACAGACAGTGACAGTTTTGTTACCATGAGGAAATGGATTGTCTGAAATTTCATTTAAAGGAAAATTAGAAGAAAAGTTACAGGATACTATAATTATATCCTGGGATAAAGCAGCAGCTATGGGGCATGTTGTGGATCACACCCCAGAATTCCCATGTTAAACATCTTCTATTAATGGTTTACAACCAGAGATGTGTAGGAAATTAGGTTAAAAGTGCTTAGTGTTAGGAGAACAACACTGGCTCACAGCAGCAAGCAAGAAGAGTGGCAGAAATGCAAGGATTTTCCTTGATAAAATTACTTCCAACTCAGGCATCACTAGGCGTGAGAAAAGCTGTTTAACTACTGCTACTAAACACAGAGTTTAGACATATGGCCAGATATTACTGTACAAAGAAAAATAATTTGCATTTATTGCTGTCACACACATTCCCATTGGAAAAGCAGAAATAGGCTCATGTGGTTATAACAGATTCTCTGGCACTTGGTAAAAATTGTTTCATGGTGAGCAGCTTTGCTTAAGTGGGGAGAACAAAATTAAACCTTTTATTGTTTGGCTTCCCCATCCTTTCATTCCCTGAAGCAAGCCTGAAGTCTGAATCCTGCCTCAGCCTCCCTCTCTCATCCCCCAGGGCCAGCAGGCTCCTGCTGGAGCAGGCAATGTGGAACACATGGCACTTGTGTCATGGGAACCTCCTCCACCCCAAATGCTTAAAACAGGCTGCAATTTACTTGTAGTGCATGTTTCACTGGAGGCTTCGCACACCCAAAACAGAACCCAATACTTCAGCTGTTAGGACACTTGTGGGGTTTTTTGCTGCCCAAGTGTGTAAAGTAGAAGATGCTTTCCTGTTTCCTGGCACTTACAAGTATCTTTCACCATTATTTTGTCTCAATTAAAACAACAAATACAATGAAAGCTCTGGAAAATGCTTCTTCTAGCACCAGTCTTACAAGAGGTTGCATAGGCAGGTCATTGAGAAGAAAGGAGGGGCATGAGGGGAGGACACCTTTTCCAGGCTGTACTTGTGGGAAGCACAGCTCTTCCTTCAGGATGGGCAGCACCATCCTCAGAGCTGAGTGTGAAACCAGCCAGGTCATCCAGCAGGCTCTGTATTTTCCTCCTACATTCATAAATTAGAAACTTCCTGGGCAGCAGTCTTTTTCTGTCCCTGGCATTAATTTATTATGCAGATGATCAGCTGAGGGCAGGGACCAGCCCCTCTCATGTGTCTCTGGGGCAAAACACACCTGAAAGCTGCTGTTTCAGAGAAGATCCCATCTCTGACCCCCAGACTGGGATTGCTCTTCCACCCTGTGCCACAGCAGTGTCTGCCCCACCAGCACTCTCAGACTGTAGGGCCAGGATCACAAAGCCATCAACTTGTCCCTGCTGCTTTTAATTAAGCAGAACTCTTCAGCAAACTGCAGGCCAGCAAATGGCCCAGGCACTAATAAGCCCAATACTCTGGTTTTGATTATTCCTAATACTGAGCTCCATGGCAGCAGCACCCTCATTCTGTGCTGATTGCTCTTAATTGCTATTTACTGTGATCAATGTGTGATCAGTGGAAACTGGGAAGAACAACTGATCTTAACTAATTCAAATATTATACTTGGCAATTTACTGCTCAGCAACTTCCCTAAAGCAATGAAGATTGTGATTCATTCAGCCCCCCAAATACTTAACCCACACTGTCCATTCAAAGACCAGCTCTTTCACATAGACTAAAAGTCATCAACAGCAGCCTAACTTCACCTGTCAACAGTTTGCTCTCCTCTAAGAATATAATTCAGATCTCTTCTGCTTGTGCTTAGATCTAAGCCAAAGCCCCTTAGAAGTTGTGAGGAACCTTAGTGACCCTGAGCTTGATCAAGTTTTCTGAAGGAGTCTTGCAAATAAGCTACAGGTTTGTAGATTTCTCATTTTTGAAGTCTTGCCCTGGAAACAGGGAGATGCTATGACAGTTATCTTGACAGAAGCCCTTCAAGGATGGTTTCAGAGGTATATGATCTTATTGGTACCATGCAGGAGTACATTTCACCCACTGAAAGGAGTGCCAGACAAGGGAAAAAAGCACTCTTGGGCTTGTGCTATTGTACTGAATGCTTTAATTTTAAATATTTTTTCAAAATGCCTTCAGTGTCCTGCCCAGTGAAATTCTGAAAAAGCATTTCGTGAATCAGTTTAAGTTAGTAGCACATGTCCTCCAGGCAAAGAAATCCTTTATGGCTTATCTGTACAATAAGACAGCATTAAAAGAAAGAACTAACTGAGGATTACTATCAGTGAATAGCTGACAATAAGAGGGAAGATTGATCTGATCACAGAAAATGCAAACAAATTATGCCCTGTGGGGGGAATCAGTGGAAAACAGCACTAAAATAAATCACCATCAGATCTCTGGAGAGAAAGCAGCTGGGAATAGGTTTCCTCCTCTCAGTCATGCTTGCTTCACCTCTGTGTAATTCTGCTGACTTCAGACTTTCACTGCACAACTGAGAAGAGAATCACCTGCCAAATACACACATGCTCCCTCTGACCCAGCCTACAAATTGTGACTCCAGAGTTATCCACATTAGTCCTTCTATCCATACAGAACATTACTTTCACTGGAGCCCTTGAGATCCACACCACAAAACACCCAGTGCTTTAAGAAAGCTCCTCTATGAGGAAACGAGAAGGGCTGTTCACAATCTGATCCTCCACAGCACAGGTGTGAGCAGACACACACAGAGTACGTGAGAGGAGGCCCAGGACAGAACCACAACTGCTCTGTGTGATCCTCAGAGCCATGAGCTGCATCTCACCTGACATATCCATCAGGTTTACTTGTACTGAGCCATGAACCAGACATGCCATCATTCCCCCACTATTTCTGGCATCTATAGCCAGTGTCTCTAGACAGTGATGAGTCAAGAGGACAACATTTCAAAAACAAAAGGATATCAAAACTCACTGCTCTTAGTTACACTCATTCCTCTCCTCTATAAAGATACAAAGATACCAATTTCCTGAGCCAAAAAAACTATTTCTCTTGCTTTCCCATTGTCTTTGCTCCCCTTCTCTGCCCAAATTATGATCTCACTCCTCACTGTTTGGTAGCTGGCTTGCAGATTGTTAGATTGCAATTAGATGTACATGCATGGTACCACCTGCTACATGCTTTTTATTTATTTTTGGCTCTGAAACAGCTGTTGGTTTCCATTTTTGCAAAATCAGAGTAAAAGAGAAGAGATTTTTTTTTGAGATGCTTTAATTTCCCGCAGGATATCAGGGCATGTGACAAACTCAAAAGAAAATTTAAGATCATAGCCAGTCAATGTTTTATATAAGTTTTGTCAGTGAAATATTAAACATGTCATGAGTTTACTTAGAGTTCCCAGAATTATTCAGGCCCATGACTACATCTGTTTGTCTCTAGGTGTTTTATTGAACCCCCTGATTTTAACAATATTCACAAAGTAAACAAAGGAACTGGAAATTTTATAAACCAAAAATAGAGTAAGAAATCTTAAAGCAATCAATGCATCACAAATCTGCCAAAAGGTGAGATGGTAAAGATCTCACTGCTCTGTCTTGAATACCTCATTTAAAAGGGAAGGAAATAAAGATATACACTACATGATTTTTCAACTCACTGACTCCAAGTCAATCCTTGACTTTATCAATAACGGGGCATAACTTTCCCAAAAGCACTGATGTGTGTGAGCTTAATTGTAACATCTTTTGACAAGTCAGCTGCAGAAATGCAGATAAAAATCCCAGCTTTCTACTACTTCATGAGGTGAAAAACCCAGTTCTGAGTTACCATAGGGGAAGTAAACCTGCTACTGCAGAAGCACAGAACTGGCCATGCTGCCTGAAATAATGGCTCCTTCCTCTTGAGGAAACACTCCCCAGTACACACCTTTGCTTGAGGTGTGGAACAGGGCTCTAGTAGCACAATATACTTTGTATCCCAGTATTAAAGTCCCCACAAAAACTTGAGAGCTGTTCACAGTTAACACAACTCCAAACAGTGAGTATAAACAAAATGCACCTTACATCATGGATTTTGTTTGGGATTATTTTCCCTCAAATGTCCTACATGAAAAACCCCAGAACTGGCAATTAACATAACTCCCCTCTTTGGAAGGGCTGCATGTCAATATTGGGCAGGAGGATACTATTCCCTCAGAGAATTGTTTAGCAGAAGCAGTGTCTAAGCACACAAGAAACATCTGCAAAACCTGTCCAAGAGCCAAAAAGGGATTTTGAGTTGTGAGACTGGTAGACCCTGTTGCCCTGTGGCCAAGTTTTCTGAAGCAGCACAAATTTCCTTGCAAAACTATGAAGTTGTAACTGACTCCTTACACAGTCAAAAATGCATAGAAAATCTAATGTTATGCTCTCCCTTTTCTTCCCCCACTCCTTGTCTAATATATTTGCTGTTTCCAACTGTAACCAGTTTATAGCTGTTTTCCCAGCACTCAATGCTCTTGCACACCACCAGTCTCATACAACTGGGAAACATCTTGTGATGGGCTGGACTGTACATCTTCTAAAATACTGGAGCTCACCCTTGCAGTGGGGCAAGCTGGCTGGCACAGGGGCGAGGTTTGCACACCTGATGGGCTCTAAGCTGGTTGGGATTTCTGCTGTCTCCAGTAAGACCTAAGCAAAGCAGCTCAATGAAAAGTGCTTACAGTTGTTTTCAGGAAGGGAAAGCACAGCAGACCTAAGTGTGCAGTGACAGAGTTGAAAATGTACTTACACACTCAGTGATGGGAATAAACACTCAGGGTCTCTTGAAATGAGATTTTAAATAGCATCTGGATTATGGGACTTGCACTGACAGCTCAGGTGCTTTTACAGTTCTGCACTCAAGTCTGTGTACACAGGCAATTCCACACCTTCCTGGATTCATCCCCTTGGCTGTTCAGTTCTCACTAAAATCTACAGCAAAGCATGTAGTGATTTCAGGCACACACCATTTCCCCAGCTACATCTGGTCAATCAGCCAGCTCTCTCCAACCCCTTCTCCAACTTTTAGTGATGACACACCTCACCCAAGCTCCTCCATCTGAGTATTGCAATGTGAATCAGTACTTAATGAAAAGACACCAAAATATCCATCACAAGCTACTGTCAATTCCAATCACTGATCAGGGTGGGCAGAAAGCTACCAAATCTTCAGCTCCTATGCCTTGCCCTCCTTGCTGTCTGAGCAGCACAGCCTTTGAGACTTAAGGGGTCAGCTGTATGTCTGCATGGATGGGGCTCTGGTAACTGGAGATTCCAAGGGACCAGCCCTGTCAAAGCCTTTTCTTTACCTCTAAAATGACAAGTATTACAGGGTTAGTATTTTCCCTAAATTCAAGTAAGAAAGCCATTACTAACATGGAACATCACAGACCTGAGCTGAAATGAAACTTTGGGATGAAAGTAAAAATTATTTTATTGATCTCAACTAAAAAAAAATTATGCTCACCACCTCAGTTTCCTTTAATACTGGTGCAATACAACTGGATGCTATCTTGAAATTAAATTTCCCCACTAACATTAGTCCTTCATGTACACAGAAGTACCTTCATTTTGTTCAAGCACTTAGTCACTATGGCATTTCCATTTCACCCTCATTTCCCCTTTTTCACTGGAAGAAGCATTTTTTCCACATCTGGGTTTAGGTGGAAATCTGACTTACGGCTTTCTCAGATAAGTGAAAAGTGAGTCCCAGTGGAGGCCTGATAGATCCTGGGTGAGCAGGATGGGGAATGAAGCAAGCATCGAAGATGGCTGCATTGAGGACACACTACCTATCTTGCAAACAGGAAAGCAATAGTGAGCCCAGCCACCAGCAGGCTGCATCCTGGATTGACCCCTTGTTGCATGTCATTGTTAATTTTCTGACACCCCTTGAAACACTCACTTAAGACCTGTGCATATGCCCCCTGTCTGGGGGTGGCATTACCTCAGTACCTGGTAATCATGGTCCCTGTACCCTGCAGTGCCTCAACACAAAAGCATTATGGCAATGCAAGACCTTGGCTGCTCTTATTAGCTCACAACAGACTGCAAGCCCAGCTTTGGAGACCTTTCAGTTGAGCAAATGAAATCTGCCTTACCAAAGTGCAAAGCATTAAAAGAGAGGAAAACAAGGGTGAACATCAAGTATAAGATGATTCTATATTGTAAATCTTAACACAAAAAGGCTGCTCCTACTTACAGCTAACAGGCTCTATTACTTGAAGAGACTGAACTCTCAAGGAAAGCCCCATCAGCTTGCTTCTGCAGTTACCTTCAAAGTGGTGAAGCAAGTACCAGCCTCTGTCTTCTGGAGAGTTTCCTTGGCCAATAAATGAGGCCACTATCTGCCTCACAGGAGGGAGCTATAACCATTGCAAGCATATTCAAGAGATGCAGCCCAAACATTTCCATCTCCCAGGGTGGGAGGGACATCCCTTTTACTCTCCTAGGCAAAGGAGGAGCTGACCCTTCTGCTGTGTGTTTGGGGCACACACATCTCTTGTTACCACTGTGGCACAGGTGACTCCACATTGTACTGCAGCACTGCACAGCCTTCCCCTCCTCCTCCCTGTATGAGGAACAGAAGTGCACAAAACTGCATTAACTTAGCAAGACTGTGGAAGATAAGAGTACCATAACATTTACAAAATGGATTCTAGGTTGCTAAACATGTACATGAAGTGCAGTTATAAACCCTTTTCTCATCTGTTACTCCTGGGCTGCAGTCAACAATGAGAAAAAAGTTCTGTTTAGAGAGGCAAGAAGCAGAAAAAAATCTGTCATATTTTACCTAACTCATTACTTAAGTCTCTTGTGAAACAAGAGACTTAGGAAAAAAGTCTTTTTTTCCCTTTCTACTTCCTTCCTACCCCCAGACATGCATGATACACAAGAAGTTCCAGTCCTGTTTGCTAAGGAGAGCTTGAGATACCTGCAAAGCTTGCATGCCAGCTTCTGAGGGCAAAGGCTGGCACAGCTACAGAGCATGTTCTGTTGCTGCAGGACAGATACTTCTTCCTCCCTAGGTGGTTAAGAAATATTCAAACCATTCCAATTCTATGCATGAAGTAACACTACGTAAAATTCAACTAGAACTGCTAGATTAAATTTGTATTAGGATACAATTTAATTAAACACTTAAGGGATACAAAACATTTCTGTGCAAGATGTGTTTCTAATTTGTGTGCTATCTCTAACTGGCACTGTTACATACTATTGAAGGAATGCCAAAATCATTCCTAAGGCAGGATGCTTACACTTACTAGTAGTGTCTAGTACTGCTTGCTGCAGTACTGCAACTGCCTGGCAACCTCAGGAGCAGTGAAAGGAAAAAGCCCAGCTCACTGTGTCATGAAGGTTACAGCCCTCAGTTCTCTAAAAAACACCTGATAAAACAGGACAATTCATTCTGGACGTAGCTGTTGCCTCAGCACCATGCCAGCCATTTTTAAGATTCCCTAAATGCTTGCACAGAAAGAGAACTGATGTCTGGCAGGCCAGGGTTCAGATACTACCTCATCTTATGGCCTTAAGTCAGCAACACCATAAGTGCCTATTGGCCACAAAACAGGGCTCTGCCTCATCACTTCACTGTGTATTTTCTCCCTGTCAGTACAGCAAGAGTGCCAGTGCTCACCAGCAAGCTGTGGGAATGCCTAATCCTGCCCCACAGATTCCAGTAGGATTTGTGCCATCAGCTTCAAGAGGTGCAGCATCAATCAGTTAAAGAATAGCTTTTTCATAGATAGGACACAGACTGGTAGGACTTGAGCTATTTCAAAATTGCAGCAGGGTTCTACTGGCCTTTTTAGGTGATGGGCCCCTTTAGAAAACTGATCCTTGCCCATTGGACTGTTTTTCCTCCAAGAAAATGGATGCCACTCTAGACCTAACCAGTTTTTCATTTTCACTGTTGCCACAGTCACAACTCTGAATATGCTGCTATTGCTGAGACATTCAATCCTGGTGCTGGCTGCTGAATCAGGGCCTAGAAAAACAATCTGACACACAGAGCTTTGTCAGAGTGGTAGGAAGAGGCAATGCAAAGAAATCCTGACAAATACTAAAGGGATCTAAAGGTGCCAACAGTTACTGAAGCTCTGTGAAAAATACATTCAACAAAGTAGGGGGTTTTTGCGTATTTTAATGAGTAGAGCAATTGGCATTTAACTGCATGGATGAGTTATCCCCAGATACTGAATGCTGTACATTGTGGCACTTCAGTATCATTCCTCAAACAGCACTAGTGAGGGGAAACTCATTTTTGCCCCTGGTTGGCAGTATTCCTGCTAAATCCACCAGCATTTGTCTAACAGAGGTGACTATACCTAATATGGTGTAATAAGCCTCTATTGCATTTATTTAGATATTTGGGAGAATCTACAGTCTAGACTCCTACATGGAAATCCAGTTTAGTGGCCACAAAAGAGATGACACTTCTGGGCAAGGGAAGAGTATTCCATCTCAGAAAGCTCAGAAGACAAGAATGGTTGGAAGTGTGCCACTGGAGAATGTTACTCATTGGACTCAGCAACAACTGGAGACATTATTACAATTTCTTCTGGATAGAATTGTGGAAAAGTAAAAGTAACACTTATTAATGACTGATTATTCATAGACCTGATTCTCTATCCCATAGACTTATTCTCTATCCCTCACTTCCTCCACCAATTCAGAACAGGCTGCTTCTAGGTCCCTTCACAAAGGCCCACAAAAGCCCAAGAGCATTCTCCACAACTCTGACATCTGGAGCACTCTTCTGCATTTCTCCATCTTGCCACTTCTGTCTGCACACCATGTAAGAGCCCACAACTTGCTGCTCTGCTGGAACAGATGAGTTTCTCCTCACTTGTTCTGCTCATTTTTCATATTTCATTTCATGTGGGTCTAAGTTTTTGTCTGTCTGTAAATATCCATGGGTGTCTGCCACTACTCATCAATAGTTTTCCCTGATACTTGTTTTTAAAGCATTATCTGTTTGATTTGTGAAATGGCTAATGAGTGATTGAATGCATTCTATTTGGAAGACACAGTGAGTGCAAGCCAACCACCAGAGTTGGCCCAAGGCTTCTTGTCAGCATGAGCAAACTACCCTGTGCTGCCCTGAGGATGAAGTGCACACATTACACACAGAGCTGCCTTTTCTGCCACAGAAAAGTGAACAGGATCCAGCAAAGGCTCACATGACCCACTTTTCCTGAAGTGGCTGCTGTTTCATACATTCTCATCCCCTTTGCTGGCAGCAGTAGCTGCCAGGCTGGTTTTCAGGGCTTTGCCAGAGCCCATTCTGCCATGCCTATTGCTGCCTCCTTGGCCTGTGCCTGGATCTGGCCCTGCCAAGCACTAAGAGATTAGCCTCATTCAAAAGTACAAAAAAACCCCCAAATCAACTCTGAGTTCTACCTCTGCATACACTTCCACCTCACTAGAAATTATTTATCAATAACCTTGCCTGCAAAGTTGAAACAAAATTATGAGCAGTATGTGTCAGCTCCCACCTCGAGTTTAACTCTTACTGAAATCTGCTGCATTATGTTAAAAGAAAAAAACCAAAACACCTCTGCCCAAATTGCCAAGGTCACTACTAATTGCTTCTCTTTGGTAAATGAGGCAGGCATGTACATGCACACACATGCTCACAGACACCTACTGCATCCAGAAGGCAAAGAACTTGTTTTGTGCTTTATTTAAATTATCAAATTGTTCCAAGAGTACTTGAAAAAAAATACAAACACCAAAGCCAACTATGCACAATGCAGGATGCAGAATGGCTTGTAAAACCTAAGACACCAAGTTCCCATCAGGATACACACCCCAGTGAAGTCTCAGTTCATTCTTCATAATTAAAAAAGATGTACTACACTTAAGAAATCCCTCAACACACTTCAAGAGCACAAGGCTAGAGTGATATAAGAGAACTTGCACTACTCCCTTGCTTTGGGATACATTTTTTCTTAGCAATTGACCACAAAATGTGTAATAGTGCATGCTCATATGCAATACATTCCAGCAAGTAAAACATCAGGGATTTATGCACACAAAAGCTCCAGATCTCTCATTCCCCCTTCCTGCAAGATAAGGAGGAGGAGCATATAGCACAATGAAGACTAACCCTTTCTGGAAGGAATGCAGGTCTGCACTTAAACAGTGAATTTTGCTCTTTAGGTCATAAATACAATCCAAAAAGTGCAAATAATTTTGTAGAATTGATTATATCTGTAGGAAGAAATCCATGGGTCCCTCTTCCAGAGTTGGGACAAGCTGTCTCAGGCCCAGCCTTGCAAAGCATTCAGCTGTGGGAAGGAAGGGGTGGCTTGGCAGAAACAGTAAAGCTGGTCAGGGAGTAAGGGAAAACTGCCAAATACACAAGCCCTGATTACAATTAGTAGATTTAAAGACTCTTCTGTTATGAGATCTCTAGAATGAAAAAGAAAAGGTTGGGGAATGCTTAGCCCTGTTCCAGTGGTATAGCTGGGTACATTAACTGCTCCAGGGCACCCCACCTCATTTGCATTACAAGCAGCACAAAAGCAATGAACGTGGCCCCTTCCGGGGAATAATGTCCCAAGAATGGGGTTGATGGCAGCTCAGGGCTGGCAGTGGGCTTCCTAGTGAAATAGAGGGGATCTGTGCTTGAAGCAGAGCGTGGGAGAAGGAGCAGTGCCAGCCATCCTTGACTTCCCACCACTCAGCAGGAGATAGGACAACTGAACATAAATTAGGCCAACCCTGAGTGCCAAAATGTGCCCCAAAACCAGAAAGTCCAAAGGTGTCACACAGCAGAGCATAAACTCTAGAGTCATGGCTGATTTATGTTGCCCCCAGATCTCAGGTATGTCTGAAGTAGTACAGTCCTCATTAGGAACTGCTGTTATAATTTTAAAAAGACTGTTCAATCATTATTGACTTAATACATCAACAAAATACAGTAACAATCAAGAGATTTATCAATGAAGTCACAGAAAAGGCAGCTTACTTTCAAAACAGTCTAAGATAAAGATTTATAGGACAAAAAGGATGCACTGATCTATTTTTACAGAAATATAAATTACATGGAATATTATATTAATTACGTGCTGTCCGTGCTGTCATACAAAGTGTACAAACTATTCATTTTACTGAGGGAAAATTAATTTTCTATTCCCATGGCTAAAAGACAATTATATATGAACCTGACAATCATAATCAGAAATTATCAATTACTTGGTTGAGACTGTTATTCTTATAAATCTGGTTTCATATGCATGAACAAAATTATTGCTCTGATTAGAGCAGGAAGCAGAAATAACAGCACTAGCACAAATGTCTAGAAAATGCCTCTGCAGACAAGAATGCTGCAAGATCTAGACATCACTTCAGTTAAATACAGGCCATCCTGATGTGCACAAAGAACATGCACACAGGTAGAGGTTGCTTGCTCAGCACTGCCAGACAAGGACTCCACATGCACACTTACCCTTAAGACACATTATGCAGAATTATCAATTATGTATAATTGTAGTCTCCCACTTAATGGCAGAAGTGGCTCCTCTCTTCCCACACAGACCTTGTAAAAGCTGATCTACTTCATCAGGTTTTTATAATGTTGCATTTTTCACCCATTTAGACAGCACTGATAAACTGACCTAAGACTTTATTGTAAAAGACAGATGCTCAAAAATCTACTGCCTTCTTTATGGTAACTCCTTTTATCCTCCAAGTTATCGATTGCCTAGTTCTATGCAACCTTTTTGTTTATGGAGCAAAATTCTGCCCACATACTACAATCCCTTTCAGAGCTCAAGGCTATTCAAAGCATTGCCACCAGCTACAAGGAAGACGTTTGCTTATATTTTGCCCACCCTCTCCCCCCACTTATTTTTCCCCCTCAGATTTTACTATTTGTCATCAATACAGTAAAATACCATTGGGTAAAAGCACTGGCATGTTTCTACCACATGAAACTTATGCTTTTATGTACATACACTGCTTAACAAAAAGGAAAAAATATTTTTGCTACTACTGTTTGAGCAGGTTTGAGGATTTGGTTCACTTAAAAAAAAAAAAACAAAACAAAACAAAACAAGATACCCAACAGGAATACAACTATCTGGAAAGACACCCAACCAGAATCTCAGGTGTGTGAAAAGTTAGTTTAAACTAAGACCAGTAAGTGCTACAGCAGAAGCCCTTGGCAGGGCTTCCCTCTTGCCTTGGAAAAGGCCAGAATCACAAGCCTGTGCAGTACACATGAGCCCACCTGCCCCTGCTCACAGCTCACCTTACCCCTGAGTGCAGCACCCACTCCAGCTGTTAAGCATCAGGGTACAAGGACAAGGGAAAGCACCAGAAACAGGCAGGAAGAAACAGACTGAGGAATCAATGTAAGCAGCTTCCTGACAGCACAGATGACAAATGCCTTCCTGTACTCTGACCTACCACATGCCTTATCTTAGAAGTAACCATCCCAAAACACAGCTCCATTTTCCTGTGATTTCATTCCTTGGCTCTCCAGAGGAGATCAATAGACACAGCAGTGCTGGCTGCCTGCACAAGCCTGGGGCCATGCCATGGAAATCCCAGTGTGGCCATAAAGAGAACAGCAACTGAATGGGAAGCAGAGGAAGGAACAAAGCTTATCTAATACTTCAGCTCCTCAAACCCCACGTGTTACTGACAAGTAAAACTTTACAAAAGGAAGGCCTTGTAAAATCATGGCTCAGGCCTGTTACGTTGGCTGAGTAGAAAAGGACTGTGGGAAAGAGACTCAGCTGAATTAGGGGTAGAAAAACAAGTTATATAACCACCATGTGTTCACATTGTGGTGTATAGTGGTTGGTTGAGTTATGTTTGTTATGCTTTAAAGCTATGTAACTGATAATGGGCTGAATGCTTTAAAAAGGCCTGGTTTTTGCAATAAAGCAGCTCTCCTTTGCATCTGCCTGGGGACTCTGCCTCACCATGGACCCTCACCCAAGTAGTGCTAAAGTAGCACTAAAGTAGCACACAGCCCCAAAGCAGATACTTCAGGATGGTTTTGCTTGAGTGAAAAGTTTGCAAATAAAAATTGATTTGGAAGAGTTACACTGCTGGTACACAGGGAGTTTACCCTATGGGCCCAGATGTTTGTTTTATTAAACACACATTAGAGACTACTTGCAATAAAGAATAGTGACGACACCAATTTTTCTTTGGCAGAACTCCAGCAGGAAATAATCCTGTGTCAGCTACAGCTCTGTCCTCTGGTACCACACAGATTCAATGCACATGCTGGATTCATTTAAATACATCCAAGTCTGTGTTTCATTTTTTAAAGACTTTTTTGCTAAAAATCATAAATAACCAATAATTCTGAAGAATAGAACAACTTTATAAAAATGAGGCACAGTTCTTACCATGCAGTGAAAGAGATTATACAAGGAAAAGGAAACAGAGTTACATGTCTTCAAACAAATAATTTAGATAAAATGTAGTATTAGGTAAGGTGCTAACAACATCTCTCATTTTAAAGGTAAAGATTGTCGTCCAACACTGAATCACCGTAGTTAAAGAAACACAATAAAATTTACTCTTTATTCTGGAAACAGAGTTAATGTATTGTTACATCTGGTGATCCAGAGAAACAGCAATGCATTTCCTAAAATACCTGGCATTGTTCCAGTGCTTTATCAGCATCCTGAAAATACAGGCAATTGAAAAAATACCCATTATGGCTGCATGATATGAATTTCAGACCAAGCAAAAAGTTCAGCATAATTCTATACAAGTCACATCCAATCTGGATCACACCAGCAATTTAGAAGGCTGAATTCTGATTTTAAAACTGCAATAAAGTTTTTTCATGTGAAATTTGTACAGCAAACTTTATGTTCTGGATATGGACAAGAAAACAAGAGAGGGTCATACTTTTAAAAATCAATACTAATTTAGTAGGTGTTTTTGAAAACAAACCTGGTAAAGCATGTATACTGCTACTTAGGAATCCCTGCATTAAAGACTCTGTATTACTTACTGTTCATATTGAGAATTATCACTTCAGGATGTGGGTTTGTGAACAACAGTCTCACGTTCATTTTCTGATCCTTCTTACAGCACTCTTGAAAACCCCGAAGTGTTCATCAGACCAGAATGTAGCTCAGCTGCAAACAGAAGTGTTAATGTGTTTATCAGAAGCCACAGAGATGTATAACTAAAAGGAACTTGGGTTGCCTTCTGAGGGACAGCATTCCAGAAAACACTGCTGGTAGGGAATCAGAATTTTTCTGATGATACAAATAATCATTAAATCTGGCTGCTCAATGCAGCCAGACACACTGCCTACAGGATCAATTTATGACCCTGCCACTGTGGGTGCTGTGTCAGACACAACTGTGAGGGATGCCACTCTGGTTCTTAGATCTCCTGACCTCCCACACCACCAGAACTGTGTCCCATTACCTTTGCTAGGACTGACATTTTCTGTGGTAACTCAATCTGAATTAAAATCCTATCCTTCGTTCTCTTGTAGCTGTTCCCTTGAAGTTTAGGTACCAAAATACTCTTTGTTTTCTGCACTCTTGGTCTTGAGTGTTCCTTAACAATAATGCTAACCCTGTACATTTATTTTCTCATTTAGGAATAGCTATTTTTTTGTAGATATAACCCTCATAAAAAGGGAAATATGATTTTTCCCCGTATTTTATTTTTGTAACCACAAAGCTAGAAAATGAATTTTCTAAGATAGCTGATCCTGCCTTAACAGAAAATGCACTGTCCTTTCATCATAATTAGAATTAGTAGAGCTAGGAAAAATTGTTAGGTCATGACAAGACTGTTAAACTGCTGTGCATTCCCTAGAATACTGTAATCCTCTACCATAAGATGAAAGGTACATGAGCCCTTGTGTTATTTCAGATCTTTTTAAAGGACTGACAGCCAAAGAAAATTTTTTTCTAAAAAAAAATTTCTAAAAGTTACTGTGCAAATCTGAAGGGTAAAATTCAGCAATGCTGTAATGCCTCTTAGTAACGACCTACTTCCTTACACAACTGGATCTTCAGCAGGACCAGTGACAAGTTTATAGATAGGACCAATTATTACAAGAATAAAGAAGACCAAGTAAATTAAGAACACGGTTGTTGTAGCACAGTAAAGCTGTGGTTTTTGTATAGTGCAATGGTATTGAATAACCAAAAAGGAAAACAGTATGTACACCAGGCAAAGCAGCAAAATTGTCACCCACAAATTGACTTCCCTCTCACACACAAAACCTTCACTGAATGTTGGACACAAGATGTGGCACATGCTATTTTACACCTGCTGGTGGATACCTGGCAGCTACAAGTGGGGGTAAGCAATGGGGAAGAAAATCAGAGGCATCCTCCTTCCCCATGCCCTGCCCACCTGTTTTTGCTGCCCCCAGCTCAGGGAGGTTTTGGGATATTGCCCAAGGAGGGCAGGGAGGAGATTGTTATGCCTCTGATGAAGTCAGAGGACAGCAATAAGCCTCAAGGGAGCAGAGATAATTTATTCTTCACAAAGTTAGGAACTGCTCACAATACCAGGCACCATGGTATCAAGAAAACAGCAAACTAAGCACTGCATACCTGTGAGTACTGAGAAAGAGGCTCAAGAATCCAGAATGATGGGAATCATCTGAAGATATGCTCCACTGTCAATAAACTCAGCTAGTAAAGAGGGGCTCAAAGAGAAAATTAAAAGCTTAAATACAAATACCAATTAGAAATTAATCAGCTCTGTATCAGAATAGCAGAGATCAGCTACAGAACTAATCGGTTTCACAAATTAAAGCTAAAAAGACACTAGAGAGGGCTGCAATAGATTTTGAAAAGCATAAAGTTATACTGATCCAGAGAAGAGTACAAAAACCCCAAATAAATTAGTAATCTTTCTATGAACACCTAAATAGATGTCAAGCAGAGCAAAGAAAAAATTTCAAACTAAGAAGTTACAACTTCAATAATATAAAGTCTAGATTACAACCCACTTGTTTATTGTAACTAAAGGGAGCAGAACAAAAAGAACCCGTCTGAATTAGCACCACAAACCTGGACTGGTTCCCCATAGAAACTTCCTAGTAAGACTGGTAGGATACCAGAACCACCTACACCCAGAAACTTCAGTATTCCCTAGTCCAAAGATTTTAACAAAAGAAATAAACAAACAAACAAAAAAAAACCCTCAAACCAACCACAAAACAAAACCCCAACCAAAACCACTCTCAGCAAAACAAGAAAAAAATCCAGAAGCCACCCTACAAGACACAAACAAGAGTTGCAAGACAAGTAAGAGAGAGAACAGACAAAGCCACCCTACAAGACACAAACAAGAGTTACAAGACAGGCATCAGGAGAACAGACAAGTTCAACAAAGAACCCAAATTTCTAGAGAAACTTACACCAATGAAGCAGAGCCAAAAAGCCCCAGTGCCAGGACTGCTCTCATATTGAGCACCTGGGCCACGAGGGCAGGGGGTGTGGGTGGAGGCCCCAGGTGAGGTTGGTCAGGGCCATTGAGGACTGGGAGAGCACTCAGAATCATCCCCACCTGCAATGCTAAAGTAATACTGGCAATGCTGAGCTTTGCTCAGTATTCCTTACCAAGGATAAATGTGACTTATTATAAAGGTCACTTTTATAAATGTCTTCAATATATCTTTCTGAACTCTCCAGTGTAATTATTAAAACAGTCTTGTCACACACAGAGAATCTAGTTTACAGGCTTGGGTATGATTTAGGCTACATTTTAATCTACTAGCTCTGAGACAGTGATTTAAAATGTATTTGACATGACAGATGAGAAAATTGTTTATAATGTACTTCATTGCACACAGACTGGTTCACCCAAAACATCAGTAAATATGCCAGTGCTGCTCTCATCCACAGGATCTTTTGAGGGCCAGAATGCTAAAGTAGTTGCAGTACCAGGATTAACAGAGGGTTGTGAACAAGTATGACAAGTATGACAGCATTTAGGGATAATTTGGGAAGGTGCTTCATGACTGTTTTGGGAGATCATTTAATGTCTGTCTCCTGACCTGTGGGAAAGGAAAACCACTAGAGAACATCCCTGATGTTCACACACCACACCCACTTTGAAGAAGGACATTAGATTGTTGTAATTCTTTCTCTGATAAAACACACTTACCCTAAAGTTCTGGGGTTTGCTAATAAGAAGATGGAAAGATAAAGTATTAGAATCGCTGGGATGGCAGGAAAAGACAACTTTAGAAGTGAAGTCAGGTGTCCAACAGAATGCTTTAATTTCAAAGTATTCTCTGAATACAAATAAAGCCTAGAATTATTACTGAAATAAAAAAAAGCTGAATCCTCACATGACAGATTGACAGAATATTTCATTTATTATTGCATTAGTTTTATCAAGGATTCTTACTGCAGAATGCAGGTGTGTGTTCAGACTACCTTGTATTTGATATGATGCAAATATAGGGGGGAAAAAAAACCTGGTTTTCCCCAAAGCAAGTCACCAGCTGGGCACAAAGGGAGACAGTAAATGTGTCCAGACACACAGATGTATTGGGAGGAGCAAGACACTGAAAGCATACAGGGGAGCCTGGTCTTGACATTGGACTCTATGCTGTAGTGAAATTTTGTTCTTCGGGATTGGGGACAACTTTTACTGACATTTTGCTGAAATCTCTTTGCAGATATTTCAAAGGAGTTATTTGGAGGTCAATGCAGCACAGAGATTTAAACAGCTTTCCTGTGAGCCGAGAGGAAACAGGAACACAGAAATGACAAGGGCAACAGACTGGAATTGTGGCCTTGCATGTTACTATGTAAGAGAACACACAGGTTAGGAAAAGGTTTAAAACTGAAGGCAGAAAAAGATAAGGCAATCAAAAATAGCCATGGTGTACAGGAAGTTTCTCTTGATGCAGTATTGCAGCCAGGAAATAGGATAATACTGCATGAGGAGAAGAATGAAATACATCATTATGTATTTTTGCAGAGGGAAGTTTAGGTTGTATGCCACACAGGGAAAACCACATTGTTGGAAGCTTATCATCATGGTAGTAAAAGGCCAGGAAAAAAACCCAAACCAAACAAAAAAGCTGACAAACCAAAACACCCCAAACTGCTCTTAATGTAAATATTATGGCTGTTCATAGGTAACACACATGTGCAAAAGCACCTCTAAACCACAAAAAAAACCCTTTAGTTATCACTTCTTTTAATAACAGGTTGGATAGTATCTCTTTAGTAGCAGATGACAACAATAACTCGTAAAACTCATAATATTGTCAAGTATTGGCAAGTTATAAGGCAAATCCTGTGTAGCCTCTATTTTAGTTAACAGAGCAAACACCTCTGGTCTGATAAAGCTGGCACAGCTCAGGGTAACTATTAGGGATGTTGAAATTGTGATGCTTTTAATTCTGTAGGGTGGGTGTATAAAGTAATCTGGTTGGGTTTTATAACTACAGTCTGCCTTGAACATGCCCACCAAGTGCACTGATACAAGCTGTGTAGCTGTGTTGGACTGTGTCACCATGCATTGAGTTTAGTGTCTCAAGGTTAATTTGTTGGAGCAAGATTACTCTGAAAGGCAAAACCAGCTGTATACAAGGAAAAATATATACTAATGACTGTACTTCAACTAAATCAGGTGAAATTATTTTAACTGCATGACTTTGAACTGTTGCAGTTTTACAGAGGCCCCTGTATATATGGCACTAATTCATGTAAGGGACTTAAACTGGAGTAGGTATTTCTTTTCTCATATTTGTATCAATATACTGGGGTGAAAAGCATTGACACCACTCTAACAGTGTTAGAACTGTTCAAACAATACAAGCTGTGTGAGGGAAACCCTGAGTCTCCTTTGCTGCTACAGCAGTTCGTGTTGCTGGTGCTGGACCCTGGCCTGTGTCAGGAATGGCGTGGCCAGCAGGACAAGGGGTGTGATTCTTCCCCTGTGCTGTGCACTGGTGGGGCCACACCTCGAGATGTGTCCTGTTCTGGGCCCCTCATTCACAGAGGATATTGAGGTGCTGGAGTGGGTCCAGAGAAGGGCAACACTGCTGGGGAGAGGTCTGGAGCACAGGTGCTGTGAGGAACAGCTGAGCGTGTTTAGCCTGGAGGAGGCTCAGGTGTGACTTTATCCCTCTTCACAACTGCCTGAAAGGAGGCTGCAGCCAGGTGGGCGTCGCGTTCTTTTCCCAGGCAACCCGTAACAGGACATAGTCTTAAACTATGCCAGGGGAGGTTTTGGTTGGACACTAGGAGGAATTTCTTCACATAGAGGGTGATTAGAGATGGGAACGGGCTGCCCAGGGAGGTGATGGAGTCACCAGCTCTAGAGACGTTCAAGAAACGTCTGGCACCACTCAGTGCCACGGTCTGTTTGACAAGCTGGTGATCGATCTTAAGATGGAACTCGATTACCTCAGTGGTCTTTTCCAACCTAATGGATTCCGGGACTTGTGAGCGCTAGGCACGACGCGCTCCGCGGGCGGTCGCGGTTGCTCTCCACACCTGCGGGCCGCGCCCTCGCCTTTCGGCCGCCCAGCTCCCGGGGCTCAGCTGGGCGCGCGCGGCGCGCTGGGCGCGCGCGGCCCCGCGCGCTGCCTGAGGGGCGCCTCGTGCCCCCGCTGGTGGTGTGCCTGTCCTGCCCTGCCCTGCCTGAGGGGTCTTTCCCCTCCTCGAGGGGCTGCTCCGGCTTCCTTTCTCCTCCTCCTTCCCCCGAGGAGCTGCCGTGCCCTGGCCGCCGCGGTGCCGGGCGGGCAGAGCGAGAACGACGCTACCTCAGCGCCTGGGTGAGGGCTGCGGCCGGCGGAGGTGCTTCTCCCTCAGGCCCAGGTGAGGGGGAGCTCCGAGCCCTCAGGTGAGGCGGGCTCTGCTCCCGCCGGTCTCCGGGCGCGGGGCGGGAGCCGCGGGTCCCCCAGAGCGGGCCGGGCCGGGCGGAGGGCGGTGGAGCGGCCCGGAGTGATGACGCGCTTCCTGCCCTCCCCGCCGGGGGTCTGCGCCTGGAGTCCGCAGCGGCGGCGGCTGCGGGCGGCGGCGGTGGAGCCGGCGGGAGCGGGCAAGAGGCGAGCGGGGGGAAGGAAGGAAGCGAGAGAGCGGCGGGGCTTAGGCGCTCCGCAATGCCACAGTAACAGCGTTCCCGGTAGGAGCCCGCGAGGACCCTCGTCCTGCCCCGCCGTTGCACATTGCATAGAGCGTGTGGTCTGTGCGGAGCCGCCGAGAGGGGGAAGACTCGGCGCGGGGCTGAGCGGCGGGAGCGCGGAGCCGCTCGGCTGCCGCGGGGTTCTCGATGCGGGCTGCCTCCGAGCGGCAGCAGCCGCCGCTCCCCGCTTCGCCCCTGCAGGCTCGCCCGCGGGCAGCGCTGCCTGCCCAACAAGTTGCTGGTTACAGGGAGGACAGCAACAGCCCGGCCCAGTGCCGTGCGGGCTGAGCCCCGGGAAGGGGAGAGCGGCCTCGGCTCACCTATCGTTCGTCAGGAGCCGGGCCGGGATGAGAGGGAAACAGCGGTCTTTTAGGATTTCCCTGAGCCGTGTATGGCTGGAATAGGAGGCAGGTGCTGGGTCGGCCGGCCCCTCGCATCATGCCTGGGGAGCGTGGCGTGGCCGGGTCGGAGCCGTGTTTGCCCGGGGAACGGAGATGTTCGCTGTTGGGCGCTATTGGCGACCTGATGTAGAAAAAACCTTTTGGCAATACGTGGTGAAGTGACGACCTCCCAAGGACGATCCTGCCGCGTCTGCATATGCGTGGATGTGTATCTATCTGAGTCTCTGTCCGCATCTTCCCACGAGAGCGGCGGAGCGGCTGGCGCTGGAAGCGGGGCGCGGGGCGGTCCCGTAGGGCCATCCCGGAGGGAAGGGAAGGGAAGGACGCGGCGTGCGCAGCGCAGACCAGGATGGGTGGGCGGCTGCTCCGCAGCCTCGCTGCTCTCCGGGCCGGCCTGGGGCGTGCGGGGCTCCAGCGTTCCGGGCTACCTGCCCCGGTGAGGCTTCGTGTCCAGGGCTAGGCAAGCGCAAAACCTCCTTTAGTGCGAGGCGGCGTTGTGTGCGTGCAGCGGGGCTGTCCGCGTCCCGCCTGGGGTTCTCCTGTGTCCCGATCCCTCTGTTTCTCCCATGCCCTCCTAGCCGATAGCTGTCCCTGCGTGCAGCCTTGCCTTCGGGTGTCTGGAGAGCCCCGGCGCGGTGTCACTGCGTGGGAACACCTTACTGAGAGCTGGGGCCTCTGCTGGCTTTATGCTCACCTTCTATAGCGCTTTTGTTCTGCTGACCAGCCATTTCAGATTTTTTGGGCTTTTAAACACACACTTTTTGTGTGTTAAAATGCTGCTATGAGGTGTAGTTAGAAAGGTTGTGGGAATGCTCATTGATTGAAAAAACCTCTTGTCAGATTAAACAATTGTCCGCTTCCCTCCAAATATTTTTAAAGTCTTATTTTGTAGACCTGTATTGTGGAGCAAAGTTTGGGCCATATTAAATTTCAAGGCAGTTCTGGGTTTGGAAGTATGTTGCTTAGAGACGTTGAGGAGTTCTGCATTCTCAGAAGAGCCCAATGGCCATGGAACAATCTCCCTATGATTTAAAAACAAAGAAGCAACGTATTTCTGAGATTGCTCTTGCTTATGTAAAACATGACTTATTTGTATGTTTATGGAGGTGTGTTTTAAGTAGGAATGCAAGCTGCCACTGTTAATTAAAAATACCTTACAAATTGTAGTATATTAAAGGCTTTCATATCTCTATGGTGTAATGGTCAGCCATGCTTCCAACAGAACAGCTGTTAGACAAGTTAACTGAAAGTTAAGTTGGCTGAGCTACCATTCCTGCTTTAATTTTCATAATGTGACATTTTCCGGGGAGATTCAAGGTTATCACGCAGCTGAGGAGGGAGGGGGAGTGTCTTTTGATTCTTGGAAGTGCATTTCATTTGAGTTTCCTAATGCCTCATTTAACTCACTGGTCACTGCAGAACTATAAAGGGTTAAGTGGAATTCTAGCTTATCTATTAGTGACAAAATTATTGAGCTTATGTAAGATAGGAATACTTGTTTCTGGTTGCCAGTCTAAGTGGGTTAACTATGGCAAACTGGAATAATTCAAGTTCTGAATCTCAGTATAAAATTAGATAAAGTCTACAGACATTTCATATGGGATACCCATTCATTTTACCATTCAGATTACAGGAGTTTATCCTGAATAATTGTCCTGTGTTTTTGGAGTAACATCTGTTGCATGATATCATGTAATGGAATGTGGTACAGCCTAACTTAAGTTGATTTGAAACACTGCCATTGCACTGTAGTAGTGCCTGAGAGGGTGAGAGGTTTTGTGGTGTGTGTGATGGACAGATTGGTTACAAGTAGACAATATTGAGGAAGATTAACTTGCATTTGAACTGCAAAGGATTAAGTAGTTTACTCTGAGCTTGGTTTGTTTTACAGTTTTACTTAGGCTTCTTTCATCATTTGCCAGCTAATACAATGACTGAATTCTACTTATATTAGGAAATCCATCTACAGTTATAAATATAACTATCAGTACAAAACACCACTACAGTAGAATCCCAATCTTATTTTGGAGTGGGAGAAGTGGGCTTGAAGGAACTGTCTAGCTGTGACATAGCTTGAACTGCATGAGTCTTAGAAGTTTTGCTGTGAAAACTTTCATTTGTTTGGTATTGTTTCTACAAAGATTTGACTGCACATAGCAAGTATGTTCTGATGCATTAATATTTGGATTATCACTTTATATGACTACTTATGTGATGTGTATCTATTAAACTTGTGCAAATGCAATCTAGATGGTTTGCAAAAATGGCAGTACTTAATTAGTCACATCTAGACAGGAGTTCAAGCATCTCACCTCCATTCCTTTTTGTGGCATTGTAGTGTTAGATAACTGTTGGGTTATCAGCATTGTATGTTCATGAGATATGAGTAATACCATTTGTTGAAGTATCCCTACAATCCATAATTTTAGCATTATGGTACTAAAAACACCATTTGAGTTGATTCACAGCTGCCAGTCCTGTCTGACCTTTGGAGATTTTGGTAAGCTGCCAAATATGTAGACATCTTGATATTGTTTTTTTTTAATATGAAGAGTTTCTTGCTAAGCAGTGTTTTCCAGATGCTGCCTTTGCACCAGGCCCTAATTAGGTAGGAAGTGTGTGAATTTCTTTACAGACCACTGTACCAGCTTTCAGAAATTCTTTTCTCCTCCCTGCTTTTGAGTCTTTAAAATTTTTGGCAAGTCTGCTTGTGCATGTTTCTACAGACAATACAATGCTGATGCAAATTGAGAACAGCAAGCAAAATGTTGGGTGTTGTTGCACATGGGGGGAGGCTGTCTTAATAATGCAGTGTTGCATTTCATTTGTTTACTTTTGGATTTTAGTGTTTCAGGTGGGACAAATGGAGATGGAAATTGCAGTTTTAGGTAGTCCTGAATGAGAATGCAGGGTTTTGCTTCCAGGGTTCTGCTTTTGACCACATAGGGTTATTAAAATACACAATAAATTGAACTGTAAAAATTTTGGGGCAAAGGAGACGCAAAAGAAAAAGCAGAGAGTTTTTTCAGACTGGTTTATCTTACTACTTCCAGAGGCTACGTTAAGCAAAATAATCTAGGGTTTTGCAACTCAGTGGATGAGATTATGATTGTGGACATCATGCTGCGTCTTAAGCTCTTTTATACTTGATTTTTATTGTTGTGGTTAAACAGTCTATTCCTTTTACAAAAAGAATGCCTTGAAGGTAGCCTGAGCTCCTTAGAAGTGTAAGTGCTGATTCACAGCATGTGGTGCAATCCTGGGTCTGATCAGTGTTCAGAGTGTTGTGCCTTTTGTCTCTGAGTGCAAGAAAGTTCCATCTTTGGAGTGAGGCTGGTATGCTTGAGTATGAGGAGGTGGTAAAGAGTGCTGTGCTTAGTTTTAAGACCAGACTTTTAACTGTGTACAATGAATTTTGTAGTCTTCTGTTCCTGCTAATGCTGCTGAAAACCCATTTCACAGTAGTCAGAGAACCATTTCTCTGGGTGTGCTGTGTGCACACATGCTTATCTTGGAATTGAGTTTGAATTAGCCTGCATACTTGAAGCAATTGTGATAACATTTTGATATTTTCCACTTCCAGTTGCAAGCTGGAATTTCATCCCCAGGGATCCACCCCCTCGATTCTCAAAGCTCCAGCACCTTTTTACTCAAGCATCTTCATAAAGCTAGAAAATGCACTGACTGACTTCACAAGGTGAGGGTGACTATACAGCAGTAAGTCTTGTCTTAAAATATCTTTACAGTATTACTGTGCTGACTTACTTGTAGTCCCTTTACTTGGCAGCTACCAGTTGATTTCCTGCCAAGATGGGCCAGGCTGGCACTTGAAACTGCCTTCCTTTCATTCTCAGTAGGTAGCTCATCTTTCTGTGTTCAGGCAGCAGGAAGAAAGTATGGTCTGAAGTGAATTGTAAATGAACCTTGTGTCTTTCTCTATGGCAACTTTTGTAAGGTTGAGATTTCTTATTTTCGTGAAAAAGTGACAACCCAGGAACAAGCAGCAGACTCTCAGGCTTCTAAATCAGAGTAAATAACAATTGAGTTGATAAAGAATCAATGGTACTACATGGACTGATTACTTTTTTTGAGTTGAATAGCAATTTACATTTGCCAGCTGTGGTAGATTTGTTGCTCTAATATGTTGAAGAGTTTAGTTTTTTGTTGAAGTATTTGGTGTAGTGGTGTGAGAACCTTTTAAACAATCGCGTTGTCTTCAGCTTAAAAAGTCTTCAGTTGTGTAATCCTTTTCTTATTACAGATTGTTTATTTTCATATAATGATCTCTCTTTATCTTTCTTGAGAGTTGATGGCTGTAATGTGGTAAGTAACCCTTTGTCTCAGCAACCTCAAGTCCAGCCTATCCTGTGGTTTGGTTTCAGTCGTGTTCTGTACTAATGGGAAAGTTCTGATTTTTCTGGAATGTGAGATTTAAACTCTGTGTATAGTTGACATAAGTATAAGCATAAAACAGTTCCAAAAATTGCTGGCTTGATTTTGTTCAGCTGGAAACATTAATTAGGCTCAAAGTAATTTACACTGAGTACCTTTTACCTTAGTTCAATTTATATGTGCCAAGTGCTGTGTAGCAGGAAATGGCAAAGTGGCACTTGGCAGACAGAACGGCAGCAGGAAAGACAGATTATCAATGTCTGACAGAAGTGATGGTGCATGTTTAAGAGAAGACTTGTGATAGGAGGAGGAATCTTCTCAGGAATATGATGGTGGTGTAGGACTGATGGGCATAATCCTTAGACCCAATGAATATGTTTAGATACCATGATAATCAAAATTTAGCAACAGGTCTATGAATGACTGTATGAAAAAGTGAAATCAGGAGGTCGAACCTGAATATTTCAGTTTACTGTAGCTTGCAATTTCTGTAATTCCTGTAATTTTTTGTCATTTGTGACTGCAAGATTTTATTAGATGATTTTTTGTTGTGTTATAAGGACATATGTGTTGACAAGGGCATGTCTGAACTCCCTGGGGAAAAGGTTGAGTGGGAGTTATTGCTGCACAGCCAGCATGCAGGGTCAAGCAAAAGGAACCAGTGGTGTCTCCTGGGTCAGAGTATCACTAAAGACACTGGTACAGGGAGGAAGAGATCCATGTCCAGCTTCAGTTGAAAAAAGCAAAGGCTGTGGGAAATGAGATCACTCTGATGTTTAAAGTACTCTTTGGAAACATTATGTGCAACAGCTGAGGATATACAGACCCCAGGCAAGAACCTAAGATGTTGTAGTATGTATCAACTTGAGGAATATTTTGGGTTTTTTAATTAAAAAAAAAAAAAAAGGGACACTATGTTTGAAGTTGTGAGTAGGGTTCAGATAAGCCTGCTTGTTTGCTGCGTTGTCTGTTCAGCTGCACTGTGATACCAATGAGACTTAAAAGCAGCTGGTTGGTGTAGATGTGTGTGTACAGAAGACCAGAAGCTGTGAAGAAAGGGTGGTTAACTTTGCCTTGTGAGCTTGGGCAGACCAGACTACGAATTAAGTACAGAAAACATCCAGATATTGAGGAGGGCTTGCAGGCCATGTAATGAGTTTTTGCTAAGGCCTTTGTATGTAGTGGACCTGGACATGTAAGGGGTCAGTTCAAATGGATCACAGGTGAATGAAAATTTATTCTCTCTGTCCTAGGCAGAGAATGTATTTTTAGAGTTTTCATGTCAGAGCTTTAGCTGACTCTGTAATACCACTCCCAAGGGAATGGCAGGGCTTTGGGGATGAAGAGATGAGGCAGAAAAACACCTTGCTTGTGGTACAAGTGTGTGGTTAAGGTGAGCTGCTTATGCAGCAGTTATGCACTTGGAGGTTGTTCAACACAGGTGAAGGAAGCCTGCAAGCAGGAGGAAGAGTGGATGTGGCCTGAGGAATCAAGCACACCAGTACAGCAGCAACAAAACATCCAGATATTGAGGAGGGGTTGCAGGCCATGTAATGAGTTTTTGCTAAGGCCTTTGTATGTAGTGGACCTGGACATGTAAGGGGTCAGTTCAAATGGATCACAGGTGAATGAAAATTTATTCTCTCTGTCCTAGGCAGAGAATGTATTTTTAGAGTTTTCATGTCAGAGCTTTAGCTGACTCTGTAATACCACTCCCAAGGGAATGGCAGGGCTTTGGGGATGAAGAGATGAGGCAGAAAAACACCTTGCTTGTGGTACAAGTGTGTGGTTAAGGTGAGCTGCATATGCAGCAGTTATGCACTTGGAGGTTGTTCAACACAGGTGAAGGAAGCCTGCAAGCAGGAGGAAGAGTGGATGTGGCCTGAGGAATCAAGCACACCAGTACAGGAGCAACTAGTTGTAAGGTCAGGCCATGAAAGTGGCTCGGTAATGAGTGTGAATAACTGTGTGGGAGCAATGTGTTCATGCCTCAATGCTATTATCATTCCTTTTCAGGGATAAATTGCAGTTTGAAGCATTACAAATGCCATCTGTATATGAGGGTAAAAATCCTCTAGTACTTTAGGTTGAAAACAGAAAAAAACCCCACTGCTTTCCGTGTGGATCTTAGCATAATCAGCCATTGCCTTAACTTCTCTGGGATAATATTGCCAGCCTACCATTTAAGACAACAGTTTAGAAATATTTTTTTTGATCTCACATCCTTATCACTAAAAGATTTGTGAGCACACACACCAAAATATATATATTATTCATAAATTTGCACACATACTACTCAACTATTATTATACACATTACAGAACATACACGAAAATAGTAATTAATAAAAGAGAAGACAAATAGAATGTTTTATTTTTTAACAAAACCCTTTTTTACTTTCATTAAGGAATAATTTAGTGAGAGCTATATGATTGAACATGCCTCTCAAATTCTTTTTAAAATGTTGGTTCATCACTTGTATACAGCCATTTTAAGGGCCAGTTCTGTGTTCAGTTTAGTTCAGTACTTGGTTTTAATGAACTTCCAAGCCAAATGAGATACCTCACAAAGACAGATCCGAGTGGAAGAAGTGCATTGTTGGTGATTACTAAATAATGATACTAATTTTCCATTTCCATCCACTAACTGTGCAGAGATTCTTCTTGGGATTCATCTATTAAATTTCCACCTTCACTGATGTCAATCAGTTTTTCTTGCTGACTAATGGGAAGATGTTTCATTCTTCTCTTTTCCTGAAGCACTTATTTTGGAAGATTTCTAAACAGTGTTGGGGTTTTTAAAAGGATTTAAAGTTTAAGAAATTATGTACAGCTTTCAGAGGTTTTTATAGGAGGGTTTTTCAGTGGAAACATTTGCAAACATTGATTTTCAAAACAGTCTATGTAAAGTGAGTTTCTTTAGGAAAGCAGTTACCTTCTTCATCCCTGTTAACACAGGCTGCCAGCTTCACCTTGAAGGGACACCTTAGGTGTGTATTTATCTGAAAATACCTGGTAGCTAGGATAATGTTGACAGCCCCTTGTCAGCACAGAAAAGAACAGACAATTTTGAACAGTTGCCTTTGTAGGAAAAAACACATAGTGTGTCATTAAGTGTGGCAACTCTTTTAGGCCCTTTGCCACAAGATAACTAGCAAAACTTACTGTGGGAGTATGAATTTTGTGGTCACTGTCCATCTTATTAAAAGCTATTCTACTGCTTGAAGATCTTATTTTTATAAAATGATATAATCAATGACATCCTGAGCACTTGGTACACCCCTGCCTCCAGCGTTGCTGTGTTAGTTTATCTATGAATGATGCAGTGAAAGAATTTCATGTGTGGTTATGGAGTGCCTGCTTTAACTGGAATAAAAAAGAAAAGGATTCCAGTGTAAAGGCTACAGATAAAATCACATAAGTGTACACTTGCACAGTTTTCTCATAAAACATTGTTTCTATTAAAGAAATAATTTGCTGTTGAGTTTACTTTAAAATATCGTTCCTGGAGTGGTTCAGAACAGAGAAGTTCCCAGTGTTTCACTGGTGAAACAATCCAGCATATACCCTGAGATGAGGCATGTAAGAAACATCTGTAAGGTCAGCCAACAGTGCAGCACACCTCCCACACTGCATAATTTGTTCTAATTCTTGCTTTCTCTAATCTTCAGCTGTTTTCTGTGTCTTCCAGCAGTATTTGCTGATAAAGGAATGCCATATTGTCTTCCATGTATTATTTCAGCTATTTTTTACTGCAGTAGGAAGATCAAATGGTCTCCCATGCCATATGCCTTTGTCTCTTCTGCTGTAAAGCAAGAAACCTTAAAGAAGGCTTTTGAAGATTTGCCATTGAGTTCAGGTGGTTGGGGTTTTTTAAGTGAAGTACTATATTGAGTATCACATGATTTGAAGAAATTGTAAAGGTTTGTCCTCACTTCACTGGAAACTTAATTTTTAAATGTCTTGCTGATCATGATGGCTTCATATTATCATTATCTAATATCTCAAAGCAAAATGTTTAGAGTGAGTTTCATAGTTAATGATGAAAATCCATATTTCAAATAGTTATCATAATGCCAATTTTTTGGCCAACTTTTAGTCAGATCTGATTAGATTGTTGATTTTACCTCAATTTGTGTGACAAGTAGCTTTTACTGGGAATGGGAAGTCAGCTGTTGCATATGGATTTTGAAGCAAAAAGAAGATCTGTCTTGGCATCTGTGTATCTGACATAGTAACACTTCAGAGTCTTCAGGATCAGAGGTGACTTTAGGAAGATTTGCAGCTGTAGAGGGCCCTAAAGGCACTAAACCTTGTGTATTTCCCTGGTTAGAGTTCCTTGCCTTCATTTGTCTCATGTTACCATAGTTGAAAAGAGGCTATTTAGTTACATGGTCCACATGTGTTGTGACAGCATGCAAATTTCTATGAGCATGCCTTTGTTAATTGTGGTCTTAGGTTATGCCAGTTCAGCTTTTAGAAATAAGCATTTTTAAATAATTGAAGGGAGTTTTTGGTGAGTTTTATTGCTTTTGGTTTTCTTTGCTTCTGGGACTTGTAAGGAGGGACAGCAATTCTTCTAGTTTGCTTATAGCAGCCAACATAGTGTAGTTCCCATCCTGCCTGAGGCTACAGCAGATAAATTCCAAGTACCTGCAAAACATCTGCTATCAAGCACCAGTGCTGTCTTGGTACTCACCCAAAAAGTGTATCTTTTCGTGTACAGCTCATCTTTCTGTAGCTGCCAAGGAGTGAAATACAATTTTTGCCCTGAGGAAGATGCAAAAGCAAGGTGGGATTGCAGATAATTGTGTTTTGGGTAGAAAGAGAAGATAAAGCAGGGAGTTGCTTTTAGAAGTTGTTTACAAGACACTGAAAAGCAAAGGAAGAAATGTAGAATGAAGACAGAAAATGATAGAATAGAAAGAAAAATGAGAAAAGCATTTTCTGCAAACTTTAGTTACAGCTTTGTAAAGACTGAAGAGTTCTAGTAGTGTGTATTGACTAATTGTATGGGGTTTTTTTTTCCAGACTAATTTGACTTATGCCAAATTTCTTGCTTCATGTTTACCTCTCATTTTAACCAGAAGTGTATTACTGCTTGTCAAATTCTCTTTGAGTTATAATGACCAGATACAGAAAGCAACCATGTCATCACAGAAACAGACCTTACAGAATAGCTGTATTTTATATCAACACTTGTTCTCATGTCTTCAGTAGTTTTACTATTTTCTTCTGAATTTGAGTTGTTCTGTAAGAACTCTCTAATTTAACTTTCTTTTATTTGGCACATTTTTTCTTACATGTATTCTGTGAGATCTAACTCTCCCATGACATGTGACAAGTGAATCAGGGTGCTGGAGACTTGTACAAGTGAAATTTGTCTTCCTTCTGGGTCTCTAGTGTTTAGTAGAAGTTTTGTTTCTTCCTGGTCAGTCTACAGATGCTTTAAATACTTGTACTTGTTAGGGTTTGCCATTTGAATCTAAGCAAGTCATACTTTAGGTATCTCCAAGTAGCTTAGAATTAGAAAAGCTTTCTACTGGCAACATTCACGGGATATTCAACTAAGCAATAGGAAAATGCTTCTTTATAAGTAATAAGCTAATGAAAGCCTAGTATTTGTATAATCAGGCTTGCCTGAGGAGTATGGCTGTCTTGTCAGTAGCTTTTGGAATGCTGCCTTTTGACTGGGTAGGAGACAATCTTGTGTTTTGGTTGGTGTGAGTGACCATTGGGTAGTGAAACAGCTGCACGTGGGGTGGAGGAGTTGGGGCAAGTAGGGCAGGCCAGTCTGGGCTTCTCTCTTGGAGTTCTTGTTTTTAGGGTGTGCTGCCATGAAACCAGCTTTTTCTCCACAATGCATCTGATGCAAAATGGGGTTAAACTGAGCTATTTGCATGAAAAAGCTATTATGAGGCTTGGTGAAGAATGTAAACAGGAGGCTCTGGGTCATTGTTAGGCACATTCTGGTTCCATAGTGGATGTCTTGGGAACAATGAAATGAAACTCAAGTGGGATGCAGATCTTGGTGCAAGTCCCACAGTCTAGAAGTGCAGGGGGTTGCTAACAAGGAACCGATGTTTGGCAAAAAAACTCTAGTGATGTGTGGAAGGCAGAAATCCTGACTAAGAGTTCACTAAAAAGGGGATTTAGAGACGACCTTTTACAGTTCCACCATCCTTTTGTTACCTGCTTTGTCAAATAGTACTTGTCTATCATGCAAAGCTTTAAATGACCTGTTCGGCACACAGTGGCCAGTGGCTGATATCTCACTGAAAGGAAATAAAGACTGAGTGTGCTTAAGGTTCTCTAAATAGGTGTTATACTGCAGTAGTACAGTGCTGTATCTTCCTAGCAGAATTAATAGGGAAATAAAGCCCTCAAAGCAAGTATTTGTTATGGAAGAGCTTGGTTCTTTGAGATGGAATGTATAACTTGATATGTTTAACTGTTCTGAGATTCTGTGGGAAGTCTGCAGGGTGCTGCAACTTAATTTGTTTGTTTATACTGCTGGTTTCTAAATGTCTGTTCTTGGCTTGTTTGCTAAGTCTTGCAATAGTTGTTTCCTGCAACTGAACAAAGGAGCAGTGTTGAGTATTTGAGAGAGTGCTTAGCAGGTAGGCGAGAAAAGGTACTTCCCAGTAACTCAGCTTTGAAATGCTTGAATTGAAAAAAAATCTTGTTTTCTCACACATGCTCTGCTTTTCCCATGCATGCTCTGTTGTCTTGCTTTAACATGTGCTGTTTAATTATTCCAAATACATAGGAACTTAGGTTTAGTCCTACATAAAGCAGTGTGTAGGCAGGAGGAGGTTTGCCCACTTCCAGATCTCTGAGGTACGTGCTAATGTTGAATAACTTCTCACATGGAACCAGCTGGTTGCATTTTCTGAGCTGTTGTTTCAAATTCTTGTCCTGCTGACATACCAATGGGACTGCTTTGTTTTTTAAGGTGCTCTTAACAGACATACAAGCTGGAAATGCAAAATTGAGCTAGTAATAGCTTAGGTCTCCATGGTGACCATGGCATCTTGAAAACTAAGGAAATTATATTTGGCTTCCTGGGGCTCTAGGTTGCTCTTAGGCCCTATGGATTTAGGCTTACAGTGGCAAAGTGTTTCTTCAGGCAGTATAGAAACTGTATACAATACGGAACATAAACCCCAGATTTGTAATTACAAGAGAGATGCTGTGGTAGTGTTCAAGTGAAAAAAAAACAAAAACCAATAGGAAGCCCTTGAGGAGGTGTAGAGAGATGAATTACACTTTACAAATTACTTCAAAAGAATCTTATAAATAGTACTCTGGGCCGCCTCCATAAAGTGTCAAAAGAATGAGCTTGCTGTGTGACAGTTACTACCCTTGAAGGCAATGAGATAGTGAAATTGTGCTTTCTGTTGCATATACTTGATATCTTCTAATCTACTGAGCTCAAATTTTCAGTTATTCACAGAGGCAAAGTCATTGAAGCACTATGGAAATCTGAGGATGAGGAGGACCAGCTCTGATGGAATGTGTCTGTTAAAATAAGCATGTATGTGATGTGTCACAGCTGTCTAAATGAGTACCAATACAGCCTGTGGCTTTGGCAGTTGATTACTTTCTATAATTCAACTCTCCCATCAAAATAAATTCGCTTTTTTAGTGCTGATGGTCAGAAAGAATAAGTATACATTTATTTTGAAAAGTGGAAATAATTTAAGTTCAAGATGGTTTGTTTGACTTTGCAAGGATAAATAGACCCAGGAGTATGTGGTGTTGACTTTGAGTATTTCAGCATAGTTATTGTGAGTCAGAGACAAGGACCAGTCTTTATGCTTCAGTGACAAAGTGTCTAGACATTGAATTGAAATCTGAACTATTTCTAGGTAGAATGGAGTAACATACCCATTATCAATAAATTACTGGCATCCATTTTTTTTCTTTCTGCATTTTCTTTTGGAGAAAAATGGGTTTGATTGTTTAAGGCAAAGTTCTCCTGTTATCTGATGCTTTCCCACAGCATGGAGCCCCTGTGTGGCTCTGTGGCTTTTGGCTGTCAGAGCTGGGTAGCCATATGGGCTGTGGGTATGCATGTTACAGCAGAAGGCCTCAACTTCAGCCACAAACAGTGCAATTTACAGAGGAAGCCTGGGGGAACATTTTTTTACTTACATTGTGTATGCAGGCATGGCTAAACAATCAGGATTTTACCCTTCTCCGAAGCACTACAGGCTTGTAATTGCTCTGTCAAAGGTAAAGGCAGAAACCTTGATGGGCAAGGGGAAAGTAACTTTGTGTGTTACAGCAAATTGAGTTCCTGAAATGTCAAGTTTGGATTTGAAAATGTAATTTGAAATACTGACTTGGAAGGCATATTCTGACCTACAGCTTGAGTTTGAAGCTTTATTAAACTTGCATCCCTCTACCCTTTCTTTCTCATGCCATTCTCTAATAATGTTTCATATACTCACTGAGCATGATAGAAATAACAGATCTGAATTGCTATATTCTGATGATACTTGAGAAACTCAGGGAATGGGTGTTGCACACAAGTATTAGTAGTGTGAAAAATCTTTTCCTTATTTGCAAAAGCATACATTTTTCAGGGAAAAAAAGGCTAATATATTCCAATTGTTGCATTATTAAAAATAAAAGCCAAAAAATTGGCAGCAATTCAGGAAAAGTTGAAAATGCTCCAGTTCCCCAGGGTTATATTTATCTTTTTGTACTCAGTGTTGTAACTGACCCCAACTTGCAGTGACATGTAACTTAAGTTTATTCCAGCTTCCTAAGCATTAATGACACTTGGGCTTGAAGAAGTAAATGGGTTGTAAATAGGTTTTTAGATTGTGGCTTCCTCTCTACTTGTACCTTGTTTAGGATTTGATAAGTTGTAAGTTTGGTTAAAATTAAAACTAAGATGAACGGTTAAGTGCATGACTTTAAACTACTTGTTTGTTTCTAATGGCTAAATAGAGAAAGTGGAAAGATCTTGCTCAGCAGCTGGCACCTGTAATGTGAGCAGCTCATTTTGGTGTGCTGCAGGTATTATGCATTCTTGAAGTTAAAGTAGATCCAATCTCAGTTATGTTCTGTTATTCTCTATCCTAAAACTCAAAACTAAGCTTTTTCCATCTTGGTTATTGGATTTGGTTGTTCAATTTGTGCTGCCTCACTCTCCCCCATACCCCAGCTTTTTGGGCATTTTTTCCCCCCAAACTGCTGCCGTGGGAAGCATTACTGAATTACTTACCAGCTGCATATTGGTGTACAGCTGGGACAGGAAAGGGCTCATTCCTTGGAAGGTGTCTGCCTGCACAGCAAATCCTCATTGTTCTACTCATTGCTACAGTTTGAATCCCATCTTTCTATTCTGTAAAGAGATAATCCTGTTTTATTGAAATTAAGACTTTGGAAAAAAAAAGTGTCCCTCTTGCAAGGTTTGGGTTTCAACGCTTGGAATGAATACCATAAAAATAATTTCCTGTGTCCAGCTACCACTTGCCCTCTGTAAGAAGTAGTTCTTTGTTTGAACGTTGTCAGGTTACAGGACAGACACTTGCTTTTCTTTGGTTCCTCCTCAGCTGCTTTTAATAGGGAACATCTTTTTTCAGTTGCCTGCTGCTAACACTAAAGAGAACCCTTGTTTTTAAGTGTGGGATATGTTTGGCAACAAATATCTAATTTCAAATCTTGCAAGAAATGTTTGTTACCAAGTAATGAACTTTACTTCATTCCAGCATCACAAAGCACATCATCATATTGAGCAATTGCCATTAATGCTGTTTCCTTCTCAGATTGTCTATTCTGTGTGAAAATAGGGGTCCTATTCATGTACTGATGTTTATTGAATCTTGCATAAATACTGCCATCACAGCACATGAAGGGCTGGGATTTAGACATGCAGCAGTTGTTTGCAGACCAGTGAGGAATCTGCCCTTGCTGTGGGTGTGACACACAGTGTGTGGTGGTGCACACAGAAAATACTGGCTGGATGCTGATCTTAGTGACTTGTCATCTTTTTCTTAAACACATTTTTCAAAAGACTTGGGGCATGTTAACTTTACACAGGCGGATGCTAATTCAACTAGTGTCAAACTTCTGGCCCCTAATCTGGATTCTACTTTTGAGCCATGCTTGAAAGAGAATCTCATCAACAGTTAGTATAATTTCATGTGTATTTTGTGCTGGAAACCCTTTTGTTTAATTTCAAGTAAAGTTACGTTGATATTCTGTTAGTTTATTTCATGTGTATTTTGTGCTGGAAACCCTTTTGTTTAATTTCAAGTAAAGTTGCATTGATATTCTGTTAGTTTGACAGTCTTTCATCAGGAGTGAAACTTTTGATGCCAACTTTCAAGACCAGAATTCTGTATTAGGTCCTCTGGAAATATGGCTCCAAAGATTTTCCTGCTTCAGATGATCTAAGAGAATGCAGAGATCTCTACTGAATGTTGTGGCTATGATGAATTTCTGGTCCATCCAACAGTGCAAAAAACTGTTTTACAGTCTCTTATGTGCAGAAACATCTACAAACAAGCTTCCTGATGGGATTAACTACTCTGCTGTTAATCACCCTTCAGTTTTTCCTGAAATCTGTAGCTTAAGTGGACTCTAGTATGATATCTATCTGCTTGATGGAAATGGGCTGGAAACTATTTGGGCAGTGTATTAACAGAAGACTTGGTTGACATTCAGTGTTCTTCTCCTGAATTTTCAAAGTTTGAAAGCATTCCTGTGTTCATTATTTTAAATTTAAGTGAGTTAGAGAGGGTTAGGAGAGATTCTGCCTAATACTGGGACAGAAGTTTTAATCAGCTATGTGTTTTGATGCTTTAATTTGTGAATTTGTGTGAAAGCAAATAATGATGTATATCAGTTTGCACACTTTTTTTGGGTTGAGCTGCAAACTGGAAATTCCTTTTCAAAGAAATTCTTTCTGAGGAGTGAAGTCTGGTTGATGAAGCAGACTTGCAGCCAAACCAAATTGTCAAATGAGCCCAACCAATGCAAAATCTAGTCTTTCTTTCAGCTGAAAAGCTGTGGGAAAGCTAGTATTAGTTTTCCTTGTTTACTCCTTATTTCAGTGCCAGGTACTTCCAAGTTCACTGCATTTGGCATTAAAATAAATGTTCTACACAGAACACTGAATGTTGACTCTTACTAATTTGTGTTGTAGAAATGGTCAGTGTGTCTTGCTGGCAGATGAAGCGTAAGAATGTTGTGTTTGGAATACTTGTCCCTTTCATTTTTTCCCTTCCCTGTGGAAAAAGTTTCTTTAAGAACTGCCTGTTAAATTGGAAATGACCTTACTTGCCTTCAGTTATAAATAGCAGTTAAAAGGAAGGGGATTCCCCTGCTGTCAAGCCCCATTCATGGCTTTCTATTTTGGTTAAAGCCACATCTTACAATGAGTGCACTGTGACTTCCAGCCCTCAGCATGCTGCAACAAATGTAGTTGCATTCCAAAAACTATGTGCTTGAGGTCATAAGCAGGTAACATTGCTCTGGTACAAGTCCTTTTTGTTTCTTTTTTAGTTAGTGGAGTTAGTGATGCTACAATATGTATTGAAACAGTGTCCATGTGCTAATTTGTGTGCCTTGTGTTCCTTTAGGCTCTGTTGAATCAATAGAAGCTGTTAATGCTGAAACACCACTGTGCCTGAAATTTGAAGAAAAAAAATCTTGGGTATATGAGAGCTTGAAAGGGCAACCCTTTTTCTTTGTTCATAGTGCTTTCGCTTAGAGAGCTGTGGTTCTTGTACTGTTGTGGAAGAAAAGCACTTGAAATAAATGGCAAATGTTTTTTTTTGTTTTGATGTGTGTTCTTTCTTTAAGACCACATTTAAACATAGTTTTAAAAATCAGTTCTATAAAGTGTTAGTGAAGATATACCCTAATTTGATCCTAGAAGTGCTAACTGTTCTGAACTGTTCTGAACCATTTAGTTATATATATTGTGTATCTCACTAGCTGATCAGTTATCTTATTAAAAAATACATTTTTGGCCAAATGCAGGTTGGTATTGGTGTCCAGTTTACACCTCACCTTCAAGTCACACTGTTTATATCTTCAACTCTGCAATTATGTGAATGTGTTGAGAGGAAGCATTTGATCATTTAGAATATAATCATATGATTAATACTTGATCTTGCAGGTAGTGCCACTGGACAAGAGGATTCTTAATCAAAGGTTTCTGGTGGTTTGTATGGAAAAACAGCTCCTGTAAAGCAGTGTAAAAAGCTCTGTATCTGTTAAGTGCATGGCAGGGCATAATTAGTGATGTTCCATTATTTTGTCATAGTGCTTTCTCTTAGAGAGCTGTGGTTCTTGTACTGTTGTGGAAGCAAAGCACTTGAAATATATGGCAAATGTTTTTTTTTTTTGTTTTGATGTGTGTTCTTTCTTTAAGACCACATTTAAACATAGTTTTAAAAATCAGTTCTATAAAGTGTTAGTGAAGATATACCCTAATTTGATCCTAGAAGTGCTAACTGTTCTGAACTGTTCTGAACCATTTAGTTATATATATTGTGTATCTCACTAGCTGATCAGTTATCTTATTAAAATACATTTTAATACCAAATGCAGGTTGGTATTGGTGTCCAGTTTACACCTCACCTTCAAGTCACACTGTTTATATCTTCAACTCTGCAATTATGTGAATGTGTTGAGAGGAAGCATTTGATCATTTAGAATATAATCATATGATTAATACTTGATCTTGCAGGTAGTGCCACTGGACAAGAGGATTCTTAATCAAAGGTTTCTGGTGGTTTGTATGGAAAAACAGCTCCTGTAAAGCAGTGTAAAAAGCTCTGTATCTGTTAAGTGCATGGCAGGGCATAATTAGTGATGTTCCATTATTTTGTACATCACTATAACCTAGTTTTGAAGGGAGAATGAAGGCAGGCTTAGCCTCTGACTTCAAGTGCTAGTTAAATTGATTTGACATAAGTAGTAGTTTTATGTCATTTCCCAAAACAAGACAACAAAACTGTGGGCAAAGGCTGAATTAGTTTGAAAAACATCATCTGTTATAGGCTCATGTCAATCCTTTTCATCCTTTTGCTCATGTCAGACCAACTAAACCCAGATTTGTCTGGTTCAGCTTCTCTATGATTGACACAAGTAGGTTATGAGCGGTGATTGTACTTTCAGTTCTTGAGATTAAGAAACAACTGCAGTTGTGGGTTTTTCAGTGCTCTTCAATACATGAAGGAAGCTGCTCAACTTCATCTGCTTCTCTTTGCAAAGCTATTCTATTGCAGCCAAAGCCATTGTTTACATGTACCATGCATAAATTGAAGATTTTGTCCTGTATGAAAGTGAAGAAGATTGTGGGATGTGTGCTTGTTAATAAGGTACAATTTTCTTGACAGAACTTTAATTATCTCCTGAGACAAGGATAGTTTTGGGGTAGTTTAGATAATCAGATTTAGAAGTATTGACCACCATCAGCTATTTCTTTCTTTTTTGTTTTTGAATGAAGCAGCAAAACAGCAGAATATTTGTTTAAGTATCAGTCTGGGAGGATGTATGACATGTAATTAACAAGCTGGACTGGATGGAAATGGGATCAGTTTTGTGTGCTCTATCTGAGAGGGCTCTAATGGTTTTTGAGTGACCAGCTTATTATTCAGTACCTTGGCAATGTATTCTTTCCCTGACTATGTAACCATTTGAAAGCTGGGTCTGAGCAGTAGTTTTTACTCAACACTGCAAGGACTTGGACATGCACAGACTGAAGCATCTTTTAGTTCAACCCAGTTGTCATAGAAAAAGAGTCTGAATTCTGCTCCTTTTACAGTGTGCTGCTAGTATTTAAGTGCAGATTGACTACAAGTTCTTACTGATCCCTGATCTGCAATGGGCACTACATACACAGGAGAAGGCATCTCTGAGTATTCATTGTGGAATTTCATAGCATAACACTACATTCTGTATCTCAAAAACACAGGGATCATAGTTTCCCAGTTTGAGAACAGCTAGTCTTGTAAAAATTCCCCAAGAGTGAAGCAAGTTCAACCAGTGCTACAACAGTGCTGGCTGTGTTGTGTTCTCCCAAGTTCCCATCCAGTGGATTGCTGAAGTCTAACAGTTGCAGTGCTGAGATCTCAGAATTCAACCTGGCATTTGATGTTGGAAGTGCCTTTTCGCTAATATCCCTGACAGGTCAGCAATTCTTAAATAAAGTGGGGTTGCTGGTGGCAACAGGCACAGGATCATTCCAGTAAGGACTTTGGGTAAGGTAGATACCTAACAATAGATTACAGTGTGGGTTTGTTTTGAATCCCCAGTTATTTCTGGCATAGCTTCAGTTTTCTTCAGTAAGATCAGCATTGTCCTTATCTGTAAACTCTTGAGATGAAATGATTTAAAATAACTTCTACATGTTTATGAAATACTTCTTTCTACTCAGCCTTAAAACTGAAGGAAAGCTATTGATTCACTTTATTTTCTTTTAATCAAAGGGCAAAAAGCGAATATTTTCTATTCAGTTTTGTACATTGCCCTCAGTAGGTGTGGAATAGTGAATTGAAGGGCAGGAGGGCAGGTGCTCATGCTGGGAGTATCTGGTGTCTTTTGGAACGTCTGGCTTTACTGCCTGGAAGAGCAGCAGTGCTGCAGTGAATGGCAGTGACAGCTGCTGTAGTTTCAAGACCAACAAATGACTTCATTTCCTAGATAATTTTCTTTTTTTTTTTTTTTTTTGTGAAAAATTAAGCACTTGTAAATTAATGCTTGCAACATCTAACAACATATTGTAGTGGCATGTTCATTACTGAGTTTGGGAGTAATGACACCAGTCAGGACTAAAGGCTGGGCTGTGTATCTGCAAGTGTATGTAGGGTTGCTTTTGTGTTTGCATCACTGGATAACACTATCAGCAGCTTCTAAGTCCTTTTTAAAACATTGTAATTCTTTTAACTTTGTAAGCATGTTGAAAGTTTCAAGGGCAAGTATTAAAGTAAGAAGCATTTGTTAGACTTGCATAATGTGAATTTTAGTGATTTGGAAGGGAGATGAGGTCCATGAAGAAGCACTTTAGTTGTAGAAGATACATTTTTTTCTCAGATTAACAGTTTAGAATCAATGTTTTAACACTCACAAAGACTAAAAACCCTTTTTGGATTGCAATATTTACTCTACTAGCTCTAGTGTAATTTCTTTGCTTAGTTTGCTGTGTGAAGTTTAGCCTAAATATGTCAATGCTGAATTGATGAGTTGCATGAGAATGAAATACAGGATTTTTAGAAATATGTAAAACTTGGCATTTCTTAAAGGTACTCTGTTATGATTTGGCAAAAATATTGTAGTTTTTGACAGCCTCAGACTTTGGCCTTCAGGTTCATGGATGTCAGTGAGGACAAATGACATTTAAAGAGAAGCTGGATTCAGAAACAGTCACTGCTTGAAGCGTTGCTGAGTCGCTGTAGTGTTTTATCACAGATATCTTGAAAATAAAGATACCTTGTCTACAAGTAAGTGTTGGGTGATAGAAATAGTGACAGTGCAAATATTAAAATTATCTATCAGGAGTTTCTTTCTTCTCCACACATCTCTGATATGGACTTTCTTGGAAGCATTGATCAAACGCTGTAGGTTTGCTATAGCTCATGTGTGTTTGGACAGCAGTTGCTCCTGTCAGGTCATTCCAGCTCAGTTCTGCAATTTGAGCTGCCCTAGTTTGTTATTAACTTTACTCTGAAGGGCTGAAATGTGGTTGCTTTGCTGCCACGAGTCAAGTTATTCAAGTTTTTCTGTTATTTGGCTTGGTGTGTCTGTCATTTTGAAAAGCAGTGTCATAACATACTGTTTCTTTCATGAACCTCTTGGCTTAGGTGAAGTATTTGAAGTGTTTTTGTCCCCACAACAGTGCTCTGATATGTGTTAACATCTAAGTCTTGCCTGCTGCTAGATTGTCCTGTAGACCTGTTTCATTATTCAGAGATCCCAGATTGGCAGGAAGGAACCAGTAAGTACAATGGTATGGGGGAATATTTTACTGGCATTTAATGCTCTACATACCTCAAAGCCAGATAGCACCAGTCAGAGTGATACAGGGTGTGCTTTAAGAAACCTGGCAAAACAAGTGGCTAGTGCCAGCATTTATTTTATTCTTAGCCTTAGCTGATCAGTAATCAGAGTTTAGGCACTGCTGTCTTAGAACTGTGTTTTACATCTGCATCCCTTAAAATATTAAATGAAAAAAAAGAGCAGAAAAGATTCTATTTTAGTCTTACCATGTTAGGGAAAGTATTTGACTGCATAACCTATAAAATTGTATCAACAGGAGGAGGAACTCCATAAAGTACTCAAAATAACTGTGTGATCAGATTTAATTTGACAGTCTGGAGTTTGCCATGAGGAACTTTTGTCTTTGACAGGACACCATGTGTATGTGTTGTTCTACCTCGTCTCAGTGTTCTTGGCATGTGAGTTATTCTCAGGAGTTATTTGTATACTGGTACATGGTAAATACATAGGAAGATTTGTGTTGTAGTACATTTTGTTACAGTTGCTTAGTTTGGAAACAAGTCGTGTGATCTGAGCAGCATTCTTTCTAAATGTCCAGGGAGTGTCTTTTAGGTGGCATTTCTGACAGAGTGTGGTATTTCTGCCCAGATGTCTGAGCTGGCTTCAGGAATTGAAGCACTGTAGCTGTAGCAGCTGACTTGATTTCCCCACTTATCTCATGCTTAGTGAGTTCTTTTGCCTTTTTCTTTTCTGGTTCCCCTCTTGACATCTCTGTAGCTGGAGCATTAGCAGGTTTGCTGAAAGGCCTCTCTGGTTTAGGCACATGCAAACTGTGTCATCACCATGTGTGTTTTCTATGATGAACAGCTGAATGTATCACTCCATCTCTTGTTTCAGACCACTGAGGCTGTCCCTAACCAGCAGCCTCAGGGGACTACCTGAGTGCCTTTGCTGCTTTGTGCTTCATTTTGTTGTTGTAAAGTTGTGAGTAAAACTAGGAATATCATGTTTGAACAACTTCTCTGGAAGAAATGGTATTATCTGTAGAGGAATGAAAAACGAAGAGAATGATTACTGAAATAATTGTTCTAGCAAAAACAATGAAAGAAAGTTTGGGTTTTTTTGAGCAATTCATTATGTTCTCCTTGCTGGGAGTGCCATAATAAACACTGCATAGTATTCCAAACATCTGTCATGCTGCAATAATTGGGTTCTAGAGAAATACCTGAACTGAAAAAACCTGGTTTTTGTTGCTAGGATTTCATACTGTCATAGTTCAGAAATGGGAAATGCTAGAATATTTTTTTTTATCATTGCCTCAATTTACTATGAGAGGAGGCAGAAACATGGAATTCCTTCAGTCAAAACGTGATTCAAATGTGATGGGAAACTGCACATCTCCCTATGAGAGAACCTATTGATATCTTCATCAGTTATCTTGCTCTGAAAACTAAGGTTTCTTCATCATGTGACAAGTGTTTTGACTTTTTAATTTTTGTTCTTTTTTTCTCTTTTAATGAAGATTGGTGTGGTAGTTTAGCTTTCTCAGTATTTTGTTTGAGGCCATTTTTGGGCACAAGAACATTCAAGTGTAAATAAAACTAATTTTCTTCTCCCACTGCCATTCCTGTCTCTACTGACATGGCTTTCTTCTGTCAAAACAGTTGCTTCTTAGTATTAGTTATATTTAATTGTCTGAATACCGACTTGATTTTGAAGTGCAAACATTCAGACTTACAGGAATTTTCAGCCCTGAAGATTGTTTCAGGTGCTCTGGTACTTGGGGCTGCTACTATGTATACATCAATGGTCACAACTATTGCCAGGAAGCTTTGCCTCTTCTCTTCCAGATTTGAAAATAACTAAGAGAAAAAAAGTATCATTTACTTTCTTTCCTTATCTCACTCTGTATATATGTAGAGTAACTCTTAAAACCTTCAAGGTTAATTTATTTCAAAGTTTAATCACATGCTAGCTTTTAAGAAGGGGGGCAGAGTATAATAAATGGCCTTTCCTACTGAGGGGGAAACATTGAGCCTGAGAGACCCAAATGAAGCCAATCTCCACTGCATTGTCAGTCCAACAAGAAAGTTACTGTTCAGGCAGAGCTTCCCAACTTGGCTTTTTGGCTTGTGAGGGCTGATCTTAGGGCAGCACTGGAGTTGCAGCTGAAGCATTCTTTGTTATAGTCAGGATTCGTGCTGTGTCACCAACCCCACAGTGTTGCCCAAGTGTCCTTGACTTGTGTTCAGATTGAGTTCCAGGAAATTTGCCAATATGATGTTGTTCAGCTTCTTCAAAAACCTACTGCAGCCTCAGGTTATGTATTTGTGTCCTGCTGCCGAGCGTGGTTTGTTGCAGATAGGGTTGGGGGCTGGATGTTAACAACTGCAAAATGTGCAACTTTTGGTTTAGTGTTTTTGTGCTGATGAGGTCCACAGTTCAGAGATTATTCTAAAGGGTCTTTTTGTAATAAAGAACTGCTCACAAAATAATGTAATCTAAGATGCAGAGCCAGTGTAAGTAGCCTAATAAAGAAAACTCCAATACTGTGAGTTTTAGAAAGTTGTCAGTTCATATTTGAAGAAATGTAAAGCTTGTAAGAAATTGGTGCTGGCTGTAAAGCTGAAGGGGTGTTCCAGGGCATCTTTCCCTACTGCCTTTTCTAGCAGTGGGGAAAGACCCCTTGGAATGGGCCTTGAAATATTTGTCCTGAATTTAAACCTAAGCCATTATTCTTGTTTTAGTATTTAAAAAGTCACAGTTAAATCAGGTATAAAATGGTGTGCATTTTAACTAAACTCTGTTCACACTGCTTCACTTCCTCTAAACCTTCTAGATAGTAGAAGGGCCTTTTGTACCTGTCCACATTTTAGGGGAATTCTTCTTCCTGTTACTCTGCTATTCCAGAGCTGTCTACCCCTCTGCTTTTTCTCCTGTAGATTATTTATGTGTTGTTCTCAAAGAAAAACAGTCCAATTTGTATGACTTTGAAGATGATCCTGAACTTAAGTGATACTTGGTAATCAGGCATATCTTATCAGTCAACTCTATTATATCTGGAGAGTTTTCTGATGTTTTCTGAGATCTGGCTTCTAGAGAAAGCCTGTTTTCTGAGAGGTGGGAAGGAGTGAGAGAGAATTCCAGTTTAAATGTTCTGTTCTACCAAATATTTTGTTCTTTGTATATGCTTTCCATACTTCAAATGAATAGATGAGCAGTTCTAGCCAGTTAATTTCAGGATGTGTCAGAAGCTGTTATCTTCATGCGTAAATGATGAGAAGTTAAATATCTTTTGAAAATGTATAAAGAAATATTGAGCTTAAAATATTTGCTTTGACCAAGTTAACTAAATGGGTGAGATATATTTAATAACTAAGGGGAGACAGAAGGAAAGCTTAAACATTTTAGGAGCAGTAACATAGTAAAACCCAAAAGTCTGAGGAGCTACCAAGTATGCTGGGACTGTACCAAATAATGATACGTAGTGTAGAGTGAAAAATCTGGTTTTATATTGTCAGTGCTTTTATTATCTTTACAACATAATTCTTTTCCTGGAATTTGAGGAGTATAGGAATTAGAAATGCGGCTAACAGAAGGAAACTTTGAACAGCTTCCACTGTTTGGGTGGTCATTGGCTGATATTTGAAATAGCTGAAAAGAATTACACCCATCTATGATTTGTGGAGGCTTTTTGTCAGGGTCCTTTAAAGGACTTATTTAGATAAGAGATGGGAACAGAGTTAAAGTTGTACTTTCTTGAGTTGAAGTGCTCAACATTATAGAAAAAAGTTTCTGCCTGAAATTATGTAATAGAAAGAACATATTAGTGGAAATACTTGAGACTTCAAAGATTTTCAAGAAATGGGAGTGCCTTATGCATATTCCCTTACAGAACAAACTTTGCCATGTGTAAAAGAGCTCTGGAGCAGGAGCTGTTTTGCCCCCTTTGTCAGCAGCTTTGATTGCTGCCCCGGAACTGGGTTCTCAGCCTTCTGCAAGGTCAGTGGTGTGTTATTTGTGTGTGAGGCAGCAACTCAAAAGGACAAAAGCTGTGAAAACTTGCTCTACAGCTTAGGGTTTTTTTCATATTTCTGCAACTCTTCTTTGATGGCTGGGAACTTTATAAACAGCTGCCATGATCAGCTCCTTAAAAAGTCTTGGGAAACTTTTAGAAAACTCTAAACCTAGAAAAGACTCTGCATCATAACCATAGATATGTTTGGTCATGAAAAAATACTTTTCTCTGCCTAAGTTAATATATACTTGTATAAGGTTCTTGTAAGAAAGCTGTGTGTAAATTGAAGAATAGGTTGCTTTTGTTTACTTGGAATCTTAATTTTGTTTTACAGTTGGGATTTACAAATGCTACCACCTCAAAAATCCAGTATGTGGTTTATTAAGGTATTATGCAAAACAAAGCAAGCTTCCTGTTTAGCAATTATATGTGCAGATGTTGTGTGATGAGTTTTTTATTGGGATTCTTTTGCTTTCACTAAATGATTAGATATCTCTCATTTTGAAGTGGATTATAAAATACCAAACTGAATTTTAATTGCATATCTAGACCTAAGTGGGGCTAATTCCAGAAGGTGCTTTCATCACTGGGATGTTTATTGGCATCCTCTTTGTCTTTCTTCCGTAATACTCTTGCCAAATAGCTGAAACTAAATTCCTTCCACCCTACTTTTGCTTGGGCTCTGAGGAGATCTATTGTAGGTGACAAGAACAGTAAAAGAGAAGTGTTTGTTTACTAGGGAAGATTAAATAGGTGACACAGTGATGATGCTTGGAGTGTGGGACCAAAAATCTGTGGAGGACTAGGCCCCAAAACCTATTCAATTACAGGTTGGAGAGAAACAAACTGAAGTAAACTGAGTTCCTCTGGAAAATATCCTTCAATACAGAGCACAGTGAAGAGCTTGCTCTGACTTCCTTGTGGCTGGATTTCCTTGCTCCACATGCCCTATGCCCTATCTTCAGTGTTCTATAGCATGGCTGTTAGCACACATCTCCACCCGTGGGCTAGGATAAAGGCATCTTAGAACTTCAGCAAGAAACCAGAGTGAGTGAAATTGTATATGGATTCCCTGGGAAATGGCAGTACTGGCTAGGGTACTCTCTTGGGCATTTAAGTGTTTTTTTCTGTGAAGTAAAGTGCTTCAAATTATGCTGCTGTTGTCCTCAAGTGGGTCAAGTGATTTGAAGTTCATATGAGTGGTGTCAGGAGGGTAGCACATGCTCATTTAGAAGGTGGTCAGGGGAGTAAATAGAAAAAGAAATCAAATATGTATTAGTGCTGTGAAAAACCAATATATACAATTTCTGACAAATGAATTTTGCATTTTTCACTGACTGTAGCACTTCTCCCAGTGTTTCTATGACTTGAGCTTTGATGATACACTTGGGTTACTTTCAGGATATCTCATGTGGTGATACGCAATCTGTGAAGTTAAAACTGTAAAGGTGTCTTGATCTAAAGGGCCAACACTGCTGCTTGGCTGTCAGTGGTTGAGCTGAACGAGGAAAAGTAGGAAGAATAAGTGCCTGCAGCTTTTCTTCCTTATTAGAAGCACTGGGGGATCAAATTCAGTCTTCACCAGATAGAAAACTCAGCAGGATTTACATTTACTCAGTTTACATTCAGTGAGAGGCGGCCCCTTGGTTTTTAACTGTTCACTTTGACTCTTTCAAACCATCTGGGGATTTTACTCAGCCTCTCTCTTCCTCCAGGGAATGTGGTTAAAAGAAAGGTGTCTGCAAACTTGTCAGTACAGATTTGTCACTGTCAAGTTATATCTGAATCTTGATCTCATTATTGTGAGCTTCTGTTTAGTTTAACAGGAGTTCAGCCATCCTTCCATGTATGCAGGGGGAAAAAGAAATGAAAACAAACCCTGCATTTTCATTGCAGTTGTTGCTCTAATGTAAAATTTTTAAACTGCTTAAGTCCATAATTGGATCATCTTTAAACAAGAATTTTGTTTGAGGTAAATTGAGTTAACTGGAAGGAGAGATGCTGGGGTGTCTCAGTCTGTATTTGATTCTTTAATTCTTCTAATGCTGCAGCTGCCTTTCCAACCTCTTTCTACAAACCCTGCAACTGTTGTGGTTCTGGCTGTTGTCTTCAGTGTGCACTATTCCTTCCATTTAGCACACTTAACTTGTTCATCACCTGCATGCTGTCAGCTTGCTCTTGTTTGCAGCCTGAATTTCCTGACTTGGCTTTTTGCCTGCTGCAGAAGGCAGAAGGCTCCTTAGGGAACAACGTCACAAAGGTCAAGCTTTTTTAATAAGACAATGCTGTCATTTTTATGTCACTTTAAGTAATTTTTTTCTCTTTCCCATTTTCAAATATTGTAAATTATTTTCTGAAATTGCCGAGTGTAATTTTTCTGTTGTTACTTAGAGTTGGTAATAATTAAAGGTGCCATGCATGTGGTTGAGGTCAGTTTTTTTGTTAGGAATTAAACAGTTAGGATCTGCTTAATACTCCTAACATTCATTTAGGTACAAGTGAGGGGCTGTATTTCTTCCCATTGCATCCAAGTGGAGTTGCTTCAACTGAGCTCTGAGCATGGGTCAGCAAATGGGTGACTCTTCCCTAATACTGAAGGACAGGGGCTGTGGTGGTAGGGCAGCAAAAGCTGTAGTTCTGCAGTGGATTGACTTGCACAAGGCAGTTGTTCTGGAGAGTTGTTCTGGAGAGCCACAAAAGGTGGTTTCCCAGGTGTTCAGTCTCCTGCAGTAGTGTGTCTCAAGCTTCTTATCATCAAATGTGAATGCCACAGACAGTTTTTTCATAAGCACTACATGGAAGGAGGAATTGCTGCCAAGCCCTTCTCTTTATCTTCCCCTTCAGCCTGCTGTTTTCTACCCTCTGGTCTTCAGGTTGTACAGTTATTACTGGTCCTTTTAAAGGCTGTATATTTGCTTTGGAAAGGGCACTGTTACTCCTCTCCATATCCAGAGAATGGAGGCAGCTGGAGCAATCTCAAGCTATCAAGCACCTGTGCAAGGCTGTAAAAGATTTCATAGCTTTATATACAAAAGAACATACAAAAGAAATAGTTCTGGTCCTCTTCCTTTTGTGGTTTGTGTGGTTGGTTGCCCTTTCAAGGGTAAAGAGCTTGGAAACCACAGGACTTAGCTTTTATCTGGGCCATGTTGAGAGTATGGTGGCCCTATTTATGTCTCAGCCTGGTGGAGAGAAGGTCTTCTCCACTAAAAGGGAGAGCAATTAATCTTCCCATCTTGAACTGAGGAATTGGTACAGGCACCTTTGAGGGCTAAAAAGTGAGACAAGGTGTCCAAGTTCTCCCTTGTAATGCCTGGTTTTATATCTCTGTAAGGCTTAACTTAGTCCACAGAAATTTTCCATCAGGACTTTCATGTTTACTCTTAACAGTTCTCTTGAGCACGTGCATTGCCTTTTAGATTTAAATAGTGTAATCTGAGATGAGAGCAGTATATCAGCACTAAATATATCCTTACAGCAGAGCCCAGAAGTCCAGCATTTGGAATCTAGTTTTTTGAAAATAAGGACTTGGATATTTTTTATATCAATACCATGTAAAAAGTTATTTTTATGTGGTAGTGTAATTTAATTTTAATTTATTTTTACATTCTCCTGAGGTACTATTAGGGGTATAGGAGCTGGTATGATGAAATTAATGTAAAGCAAATCAATTTAGGCTAAGTGGTAGTGTTTAGTTTGTGGGGACTATGGATTTGCTTAAGTAACAAAGTGTCAGAGTGTAAGTTGTAGGCTGTCATGGTTGTCATGTAATGCCATAATCTATTCCATTTGAGAGCAGAAATGGTTGAAATTGTACTGAAGTGTCCATAGTGGAATATGTTAAGTGAATGTTAATGGAGAAACACATTGTTGGTGAAAATTTCTGTGTAATTATTACATGCTGAGTTAAATTTTGTCTTGTCATAAGAAATGTGGCATAGAGTAGAAATAGTGACATAAGAAAGCCTGAGTGGCTGCAATTGAATCTTGTTGCATTTTATAGTATGTGAGTGCTGAAATGAAAGACTCTGGTGCTTGGCTTCTATTTTTTGTTGAAGTCTTAATAATTAACTTTCTATAGCTGAACTGCTGTTGTATTCCAGAGGTAAGAAAATGACCTAACCTAGCTGGATTTTGCTTGGTTTTTAAACCATAGCAGTTTTCATGTAGGATTCTCCTGACTGAGCACGTTGTGTAGTGAGGAGAGACACAGCCAGAAAGGCCAGAAAGAGGCAGCTTTGCAAACTGCATTTTACAGATGAAACCTGTGGGAGCACATCAGGAGTATAAATGACCTTCAGTGGTGGGACAGCAAGCTCTGCCCTTGACTGGATTTTTCTGCATTGCAGATGCTCTCAGATATGTTGGTTGCAAGCTAATGTTCCAAAAATGGACTTGGCTGTTGGGTCTTTTTCTACATAGTTCTAATCAGGTTATGGATGTTTATAAGAAATTGTGGGCAGACATGAGAAATTATGGCAGCTTTGGGAGGCAGCAAGCAGAAAGGGAATAGGGTGCCAGCTTCCTCTTATGACATGTGTAAGTTGGGTTTGGTCTTCACTCAATAAATAAATAATTTTGAATAAAGCTATTTGTAGTCAAGGTTGTTTATCAGATAGGCTAGAAATGATGAAGATAAACAATTAAGTGTTGCTAAGAACACTTTAAAACACTTTAGATTTCCTTGACTGAGGACAATTACATGTAGTCAACAGGTTTCAGATTTGGAAATCTCCCCATGTGGAGAGCCTGATGTAAATTGGTTGCCTCTTTTGCTTACTGGTTGTTCATATTGTTTGAAAGGACTGTGTTTTGTCTTTGAGAAGGCTAGGAAAGAATCACTGAGCTTTGGTTCATTGACTGTAAGCTCTGCCACTTTTGTCTTTCTAAAAACTCTGCATGTAAATGAGGTGGTATTTCATGGCCTAGATTTTAGTGTTTGCCTGCCTTCTTGTCATACTCACAACTCTATGTGAAACTCCAGGATTAGAATCTGTTTTACTTTTCCTTCCCCTTGCCTAGGCTGTCATTTAGCATTCCCAAAGTGCTCTCTTGGATAGTAGTGCTAAAAAATGTACATATTCACCTTTCTCTTGGTTCATTTTGTGAATTCCTTTTCTGTAGGCTCATCTTAGACTGGATCAAGCAAGACAGTGGACAGCCTTGTATGAAACAAACTATGCCAGAGTCAGAAGTGATTCAACTGTGGCTTTAAACAGCATAGCTGTAAAATTACCTGAAATTATCTAAAAATGCTCTAACATAAAATGCATAACATGCACAGCATATTAAAAGGTACAGAAGGTATTAATCTTGGCTAGAGCATGCCAGTGATTTTTTTCCCCCCATCTCTAGGTGAAAACATTACCAGAAACATTTGCAGTTAAGTAGAAAACACAGCAACAGTGCAGGGCTGTATTTAGAGTTGGGGTGGGGTTCTGATGCCCCTTTCTTGCACAGTGTGGGCCAAACTAAAGCAGCTGATTTACCAGTTGACTCTCTGAGCATGCACATGGTCTGCCACAGCTGCCATTGAGCATCCAGAATTAAGCTGCTGAGTGAAGAACACTGTACATACTGGTCGAGAATACACAATTTTTTTCAGAATATTTTTGTAAGAAAGAATTAAGTTTCACCACAGTTTGATTTAAGAAAAAGAAATGCCACCCCAACCTGTACTAACAGCAAAACAACCCTTGCAAGCAGTTTTCCTGCAGAGAACTCCTCTATTCAGTCTTTATTCTAACACTAGACATTCCTTAGAAATAAATTTAAGAGCAATACCAGGATGTCTGGTTGTCTAGAAAAAGAACTCAAATTTCCGGTTATCTTTAGCAGGTATCAAATAGCACAGTAATTAATTGTCTTGGAATCACTATTTCTGGTTTTAAAACTTAGTTTTGTTTGGAAAGTTGGCTGCTTGTTGATGAACATTCTGACATTAGTGTCTACAAATCTTAGTTACAGAAAAGATAGAAAACCAGCTATTCTGAATACCATTCAGATTTACAGCTTGTGTGGGAAGGCAAATTCCTTGGGAGACTGAATCAAATAGTCCCCTGAACTTTTCTGGAAACTGTCTCATTATTGGAAGTTTCTTTTTGTGTGAATATTTAATTTGGAGCAGGGACCTTTGAAAATTTAGATTTGATAGTTCATAACCACAGAAACATGGATTTTTTTTCCCTCTGGGCTAAATTCAAGTATTTTTAGATCCTATCACCCCACTGCAGTGTATTGGAATAAGGTCACAACTGGAATTTGACCATGTGGCTGAAACGTGCTTTGCTTGTTGACAGTGTCTTCTCATTCTCCAGCTGATATTGCTGTGCACAATGCCTTCTGTGAAATAAAGCCCTGGAATTACAGTGGAAGTTTATTCTGGACGGCTGGATTAAAGCAGGGCTTTTGCAGCCACAAAGGAAGATATGGAGGTACAATGTAGCTTCAGTAAGTTTTTACTGCTATCACTTTGAGCATTCAGCTGTACTGTGCAGTAGGGAGAATTGTGTGGCTGCATAGTGTCTTCTTCAAAGGGTAGTTTAGGGCCTTGGCATCTCTGCTAAAATTGTCAATTTAAAGGCTGACAGCTTACTCCAGTCCTCAGAGGGGTGACTGCATTCATGAAAACAGTGAAAATGGACCACACGACAGAAAAAACTGCTTGTTTTTTGGAGCAGTGGGAAAGCTGGGAGTGCTTCTAAATCCCCTTTGGAGAAAGAGAGATGCCTTGGAACATGTCCTAAAACTTGGTTGTTTCAAAGGAGTGCCTGGTAGGGGGGACTGGAAAGCTATTGTGGAGCAGTTGCTGCCGGAAATGAAAGTTAGAGGGAAAAAAACCTCCATTGCAACTTGAAGATGAAAACTTCAGAGAAATTTGGCTTCAAGTAGAGAGCACAGAAGTTTCTGGGAGAATTATAAACCACGCCATGACCTTGAAGAAAGCTACTGTGTTTTTGTGAGGGTGTATTTGGCTCCCTGTGGATGGGTAGAATGTAGGAAAATAGAGACAGTGATGAAGGTCATCTCACCCTTAAGAAGTTACAGCTGTGCTAATTATCAAGCATTAAGAACAAACCTGCCCTTAATAGGCCACAGCTAGATCCAATTAGGATGGGTATTGTAAAAGAGTAGGTTGGCTGGTTGAGAAGTTAGATGGAGTTGGTTGGCTGTGCTGAGAAGGAGTCAGTGCTGAGGAGCTGCCCATGAGAAATCACTAAGAAGTTACAAAACCTTTGCAATAAGATGGCAACAGCTCCCTTGTGGTGAAAATCCCCCAAGCTGCCAAGGTCCTGGTTGTTTTTACACTGCCTCTCTTAGCAGCTACTTCCATCTCTGAAATTCTTAATATCTTTTATTGTTTTACTATTGCATCCGTGGGACAGGTGAGCATGGTTAGGTGTCCCTTTCTTCCCCAAAGCCTGATTTCTGTGAAGGTTTTGTGCAGCAGTGACCTGTCAGTTCAACTGGAGTACAGATGTCAAGGCAGAAGGTTCAGCAGATACAGCTGTTAATTTACGCTTTTATTTTTATTTTGTTGTAAATTTTGATTTTGTTGTTTTAAAAATCTTCTCTGTGATAGTTGTACAGCACCCTTATACACACTTCCTTTGTACAGAGGCATTTCCTCTCATCTCTTTTGTTTCATGTGTCTGTATTACTTATCAGATTACTTTTTTTTCTTACCATTTTTTTGAATGTTCTCTCTGCTGCCTGTGTTACAAACAGGTTAGGATTGTTAAAATTGTACATACCCGTGTGTCTAGGGAAAATCATGGAAGAAAAAAATGAAAAAACCTTCACTTCTGGTTTTTGTCCATTTTTTTTTTCACCTGCTTTTCCTGTGACTGGAAGTTCAGTATTATAATTTGAGGTGATTCTGTCACTTTGGGCGTATCTGTTCTTTGGACAGAAGGCATAAAAGCTCAGAAATATTGACTGTCCATCATAAGGCTTTTTTACTTCCCCAACCATATAGTTGTTGTGAAAAAGTCTTTTCTGTCACCTGAATTTATTTAAGCCTCCATTTCTGGGTCCATGCAATCAGGGGCTAATACGGTCCACCTTCCCAGATTTCTGTGCAGTTGCAAAGATACAAGGAGGTAGCAACAGTGCCAGAATAGATGAGCTTTTCTCAAATGCCCTGGCTGAGTTCTAGGCAATTGTGGGGATTTCTTCAGATTTAAGATACTGATTCTTGGTCTCTTCCCTGAGGGAGAGCCTCTCCCCTCCAGCAATTCAGAAATATTTCAGAAGAATGGGATATTGTGGTATTGAGTATTTTATATTGCTAAAACTTTGCTCCTCTGCCTATTGTGTGTGTTTCTTGAAGCTGCACTATTGTCATGCAGCGTTTAGTCTTTGCTTGATCCAACAGTGGTGCTTCTAAACACAAGACTTGATCTGTCGTTTTCCATGCTCTGCCTGATGTGTCCCCTGTCACTTTCTAACCAAGAGAAAAGTTTCCTCTGTAAATATTTGCCAGTTGCCAGTTCAGGGCAGCATTCCAAGTGGCAAACATGTCAACCAGAAGTGCGTTTCTTCCCACATGCTTCTCCCTTTGCCATTCCAAAAAGAGCATTTGGCTTGGACATTCTTGGCAGAATTGCTTCCAAAAGCTTGTTGTCCATCTGCTCGTACAGCTAAGTGCTGTCCAAGGAGCCAGTAACACATAGTTGTAGAAGACTTGAGTGTTAATCATTCATGAGAGCAGCTGGAGTGAAAGTAAATCCAGAGCATAGCTCCGAGTTGGGCTGCTCTGAATTTTCAGACAAGTCAGAAACTTTACTTCCAGAGTGCACTGTGACAGAAGTGGAATCTATCACTTAAATCATAATGATGAGTACTTGAAAGTTGTTATGATAAAACCCATTTATTATCTAAACCACAGATTTAGAATCAGGGCAATAAAAATGCAAGTTGAATTCAGATATTGCCACTTGGCCTGTTGACCTGTTAAATGTTACCTACCAAAGTACAGTTGCATTATTTCACCAGTTTTCATGAACATGCTCACTTGCTCTGTTCATCCAAAATGACTTATGTATAATGTTGTTCTAATAATTTAACCAACTTAATGTTGGTTCATACATTCCTGTGATCAAAATGAGTGCTACTGAGCAGGTATTCTAGTTGTTGCATTCAACAGTCACTTGCATTCTTGATAGACTCTTATTTTAATTTTAAGGTCTGTGCCTTTTCACAGCAAAAGCTCTCTGGGCAGAAGTTTCAGACCATTTTGCATCTCTGATTAGTGCTTGTTCTCTGATTGCTGGGTTCAAGCTGTAGCTGAGCTGTTGCATTACTGGACCTCCAGATCTGAACGTTACGCATCAGCTTCATTTGTCATGAACTGGAGTCTGCCTGGATTGGCGGTTGCTCTTCTCATGTGACATAATTCGCGTGCCTGCAGCACTGAGGTCAGTTGTCACCTATGTGCTAACTTGATCCAATAAAACCATTAAATGCAGACTTGGACACGGGTCATGATTATCAAATTCTGCTTTTAGTGCAAATTCTGAATGTAGTGTTTTGGCTTTTTGGCAGAGAATGGGAGAAAGGTTAAGGAGTGTTGTATGCAGTAACTCAAGTCCCAAAAGTTTGCTACGTGTTTCAAGCTGCCTGCACTATAAGTTTTGGGTTGCATTCATCTTCCTTGTTAAATCTAGTTTTGCCAAAATGTTGAATATGGGCTTTGTATGCTTGGAGAATTAATACACAGGAAGCATGTCTTTTCTGAAGTGAGACTTTGGGATGAAAACCAGAGAGATTTTAGCAGAGCTGCTAAGATGACTCAGCTGAGTTATAACAGTAATTTCTCCTTTCAAAATCTGGAAGCAATAAACACTTCAGATGTGCTTTCTGAATGCAGTGGAATCAGTCCCTTGGGCAGACGTTGCAGGAAAAAACTTTTGGAATTAACTTTGGATATCAACTGTGTGTTATTGTGAAAATACTGAAATGCAATATGCTGACTGGAGCTAAGAATGCAATGTTTTACCTCCTCCTTTCTAATGCCTTCATTCTGTGCACACTGATGTTAGTGTTTCAAAAAGACCAGATAGGAAAATTGCCTCATTTAGTTGGTTTTTTTGGCTTCAACTCCAGGACAATGAATGGAAAATCAGTGAAAATACATCTTTCTGGGATCTCTGTTATTCAAAGTATTAGAAGTCAGTTCATTTTTTCATACAAACAGTTTAGTGTGTTGCTGACGTGTTGAGAATACTGAGTAGTTCTGTTCTAATTTTTTTGCATGTAGTGGGTTTTTTTTGGAAGGGGGGGGAAATTTTGTTTGAGGTTTTTTTGGGGGTTTTTTAGCATGAAATCCTGCAGCTGAACAGGGCAACCATGCTAGCCCCACTTGTCAGTGGCAGGTGAAGGGCATTGTCTCCATCTGCAGCCGCAGTGTTGCAGGTCTACAGTCACCTTAAACAACTGAAACCGGCTCTGAGTGACTGAGATTGTTGAGTACTTGAAGTTTTTTTGCACTATTTAAGTAGCTTAGTTGACCTGAAGGCAAACAATGCTTTCTCTTTAGCAAATTGCCTCGGGGTGACCTGATTTAAATTTTTTCACAGCAAGATTATGGGAGTCTAGGCTGGTGTGTGGAGGAAGCTTACAGGAGGTGACTTCAAGGTGACCCACAGTGAGGCAGGAGGTTAGAAATGGAAGCAGCTCCCATGTGGTGGTGATTGGAAAGGACATGACTTGGGATTTGACAATCTGTGTACACATCTGGGGGTCTGACTTGGTTCGACCATATCAGTGCACAAGTGTGATGGAGATGTGCTTGCTTTTTACCCTATTGAATAAATAGAAAATATTTATATAAAAAATCATTGATCTAGGAACACCACATATTTAGAAGTAGGTGAAGCAACTTGAAAAGGACTGACTTGGTTCGACCATATCAGTGCACAAGTGTGATGGAGATGTGCTTGCTTTTTACCCTATTGAATAAATAAAAAATATTTATATAAAAAACCGTTGATCTAGGACCACCACATATTTAGAAGTAGGAGAAGCAACTTGAAAAGGATTATTTAGTGTTCTCCAGTGTAACTCAGGTGCTGTCTCATTCCAGAAACATGTGCTTGGAAAGCTCAGTGTGTCAAGAGAAGGCATCTCTCCTGCATTTACTGGAAGGGGGCAGTGAGAAGGAGGTTGAGCTTCTCATATTTTCGGTTTCAATTGAGTATTAACTGTATGCATTTCTTAGGTATGTGTTTTCCAGCACTGCCTCTCCTCCTTCCCCCACTTAAATAGCCCTTCCTGACAATGTTCTCCCCTAGGACTCAGTAAGTGCTGTTCATCCTGTCTGTGAACACTGCAAAGCATCATTTTTGTTCTTTAGGGGACTTGAAGGGAAGTAATTAAAATGACAGGAAGTGCTTGGGACTGAAAGATTTATGTCTGTGGAAAGATCTTATGAAATTCAAAGCATATTTGAATCAGAAAGAATTGATTTGGCAGCTGCATAGTTAAAGAACTGCTGTTTCTTTCTGAAATGTTAACTTAATGTCCTCCAAGGCAAATCAGGCAGAAAGGGAACTGCTTTATGCATTTTTGGTGTAGTGAAGAGCAGTAATGTGTGCAGTCTGTAAACATACTCAATTCTCCGTTGCTGAGGAACACTAATAAGTAGTAGTGATTAAAGCTGCCTTTTCAATTCCCATTCCCACAGTCACATCAAAAGACATGTACCTCTTTCAAGAAGTGAGTGCAGCAGGTAGACACTTGGCTTCTTCATCTGTTTGATGTGTCTTCACTCACTTGTATAAATGCCTCTTATTTGGAGAGGGAAATGTATTGCAAGTAGTTTAGAAATCATGGCTAATGTTGAAATTTTGTATTGGAGGCTTGATACCAAGTCGTAGTACTGGGAGAACATGAGCTGCAAGCATACAGGAAAAATCAAGAAGTTGTGCCTTGGCCTTTACTTCCCCCCAGAAGTAGTTTATTGGATGTTATCCACGTTTCCTAGTGTTCTGAAGTTGTGTCTTTTCCCAAGTGCTGATGGGGTTTTCACCTTGGAGTGTTATTTATGCAATAGATTTCCTCCTTTTGGAAACTTCTCACCTTGACTGTGTTGAAAATGCTGATGTGATGGAGCGTGGAGGACGCCTAGCTAAGGTCATGATGAGCTCTGTGAGAAGGCCATGTGTGCTTGCATGTCTAAACTTACAACATATATGTACATATGTGTATGTATTTAGAGTTGGGCCAGAATCACTTTGGTAACCAGGCTTCATTCTCAGGAGCTCTAGGACTAGTGCTGTCTGTCTGTTTGTTTGGAAATTCTCTGTAATGCAGATTGGCCTGGCCCATAAAGGGTTTGTTGGTACGCTAACAGAAAGGAATTTAAATTTGTTTTGTATCATTCTGGTTTGAGTTCAAAATGCTTTCTCACTCCATACAGCATAAATTTATACGCTAACATGAACTTTGAATATTTACTATAGTTGTGATTCAGTGTTTCCTTATGGGATAGTTAATGTGTTGCCTAAATTAAGTGTTTAACAACTTGGTGTGAAGATATGGAAATTTTACGAACCATTGCTCTTTAAAAGGAAGCTCTTCAGTCTACCGAAGTAATGAGGATAGTATAAAAATGGAAAACCCAAAGTTTCTATCTGTTGAAGCTGGGTTTCCAACACTTGGGATCTGGACTCTCTGAACTGTTACTATACTGACCCTTTGGATGCAAACATAGAGCAGCCCAGCTTTCGAGGAGTATGTTTGGAAAGTTGGCAAACTTGCTGTTAGTCATGCCAAAGAAGTAAACTGTATGTTTTGTCTGCTACAGTGTGAGTGGGCCATAGTTCTGTTGTGAACAGATTTAGCCTGCAAAACAGCAAAAACCTTGTGCTGTTTTGTTGTGGGATTGGTTATTTTTCTTCTCTCTCTCTCTCACCTGCCCACTGAAAGATTACTTTTGTTATTTTATTGCCTGTTCAGCTCATGCACCAACCCTGGACGTGAAATCTCAACTTGTAATAGCCATATTGCCAATTACTTTATTTGCAGGTATTTAGGCAGAAATGGATGATGAATTGTGTGTCATTGTTCAAAGTAGAAGTGTTCACATTACAGACAATCTCACTGGGGATTGGGAACATGGCCTGTTGTATCCTGGATTGATATGCCTTTTGGGATAAGTAGTTTGAAGGGAAATGTGAAGCCACTGTAGAATATTGAGGAGAAAGGTTTGAGGCCTGAGTGATTAATGACTTAAAAACTAAGGAAAAGTGCAGGTTCCCATATTGTTGTTTTTATGGTAGCTGCTTATGACAGCTGAATTTACACTTCTACATAAAGGTCATGCAAAATGTACTATTTTTTATTTATTTTGCCATAGGAGATCAGAAACTCAGCAGGTGCCACTGAACCAGTGAATCATAGACTGCTGAATAACTGATTCTGTAATGTTTAGCACCATAGATGAAACCTGTTTTATTTTGACCTGAATGCAAGTACATATTTGAATATTCAGAGTGTACAGCACCCCAGCATGAGAAGAAAGTGTGGGAACTCAACACCTCACTCTGGATGTCCAGAGTCGCTGTGATAACCCTTGGGGGGCTCGGAGACCTTGGAATGTTGCCAAAAGTGTCTGGTGGCTTGACTTTGATCCATCTAGAGATGAAACATCTGTGTATGAGGAAATGAGAAGTTTTAGGGTGTGAATAGTGTATTTACAGGGTGAAGAATAGATTTTAGAATTTAGGTACAGGGGGGTCATGAAAACAAGATGGAGGATTCAGGGCGTGGTCCTGGGTTCTTTCTTCTTCATGTCTTCTATTTCCTGTGGTGATGGTGGCACTTTTGGATTGGTTCATGGTGAAGGTACACTTGTCAATAAGGGTGAAAAGTATTGGGAATGAAAAGTAAATATGATCGACGTAATTTTCACTATAAAAGACACAACCATCCCGTGGGCGGGGGAGAGTGCACTTGGCTGTCCTGCTGAGCGGACCTCGGCTGGGCAGAGAGAAAATATTGTAGATAAGAATCAATAAACAAGATTGAAGACCGAAAACCTGAGAGTCCAGACTCGTCCTTCGAAGCGCGGCCGCCCAGAACCACTTTTCCCATGTCGGGGCAGAAACAAATAACAGCGAACCCCGATAAGAAAGTAGTCCCTTCGCTGAGGGATTTCTGCTGTGTGGGGTTGTGTTCACTGCTCAGCCCCTGGTATCCTGCAACTGTTCTAAGGCAAGCTGTACTGGCTGTTCTTATGAAAGCTAGGCTTAGCATCTTCTTTGCATTTGTTAAACTGTTTGCAGACTGTCTGTTTTGCAATAAAGGATGATATTAACATAGATTCCAAATTGTAAAAGGTCAGAAACTACAGGCAGTGTGAATGGTATCTTGGTGAGGAAAGTGCCATGCACTCATTTTTGAGGACCTGTTGTTTTGCATCTTTACCTGTCATTTTAAATTACTATATATTGTATGATACAGTTGTAAATTATGTATTTATCTCTGCTTTTAAAAGGCTATATTCTAAGCACAAATCTATAGCCAGAGATTTTAGAATGAATGAAGAGCCATTGATGATGGCTGTAGGAGTTAACTCCTAGCAGATATTACATAATAGTGGTTGATGCTTGTAATTGTGTGGCCACTCCTGTAGTGGTGCTGGCATGTGAGGGTCACTCATGTCACCACAGGAGAGTGGGTGGGTTTGACATGTGGCACCTCCCAGTGCTCTGAGGAGGGTGGGAAGGCCTGGCTGCTTTACACTTCACACCAACCTGTGCAGGCAAGGCAAACTTAGTGCCTGTCATCAGAGCAGAGACATTGCTATTTGATGCCAACAAGACAGCTCTTCTGGGCAAACGTGTTTTAAAGAACTTACCAAGGGTGACTGCATGTGAACATTTGCTGTAGTAGTTCTGTAATAAAAATCATAGTAATACAAAGATTGAAAGTTACCATAATAGGAGTACAGCTTACTTTAAACAAAGTTATCTTTGTCCTAGACAACAAAAATGGAAGCTTTTTTTTTTTTTTTTTTTTTTAAATTTACCTAGAGGGGAAGCTGGAGTTCAGAATAAAGTTTGGATAATTACTGCTCCTTTATGAAAAACTATTGATTGCTCTTGAAGAGCCCTGAACAGAAGACAAGTAATATTTGCTTGACAAAAAGTTCATATTCATGAAAACAGATGAACATTAATCACAGAAAGTTGGGTCAGCAGCATAATCTAAGAGATTAAATTTACATAATTTTGAAAATTAATCAGAGCATAGTTGACTTTAATGATCACAGCAGATACTTTTTCTCTGCTATATACAAACATGAAGCCTTGAGAAGAAATTAATGCCATACTTTGCTCTCGTGTTGCAGAATTTACTTGTTCTGCCTTGTCAGACTTCCTCAAAACTATTATCCCAGATGTGCTGGTTGTTGTAAGGATTGATAGCTGAAATACAGTAGTTAAGATCTGATAAGAGTGAAGCAATAATAGGTCCTGAGGGGCTGAAAGCTGAGTTTTGGCAGACCAGTGCAGGGATGAGCTACCATCATCTGTCAGGTTCCCATAAAGTCTGGCTTGAACCGCCACTTAAAAAACTTCACCATTTTTAAGGAATAACATTTTGTTCCAAGTAGGGAAGAACTGCATTTGAGAGTATAGTTTCATATGGGGCATAGTCAAATTTGCCTAAATGCTGAAAAACCTTCTACTAGATGAATTGTGATCATTTATGAAGTAGTCTTGAAGCAAGTAACAGAGACAGGTAAGAAGGAACTAGAATTTAAAGCAGTCACACACTAGAGGACACCAGCCTGAAACAGCCATTCAATATCTTTATTATGTGCAAGGAACATAGTTTGGAACTTGATCAAAGATCTTAGCTCCCCAATGTTCCAGATGTCCTAAACTAAACTTCCCAATGTGCCAAAGTAACTATTCCCCTGTCTATATCTTTAAAATATTAAGCTATTAGCAGATTCATTTAGCAGAGGTGAAGTGGTGGTGAATGCCAACAGGATTAAAACATACCCTGTAATGGACCATAGATTTGGATTTGGTTGTGGTGAAAAAAGCCCCAAACCCACACAATCAAAGAAGCACAAACAAAAAGAACAACCCACAAAACACAGCATAGGAAAAACACACATCATAAACCCAGAGGAAGTACGTGGGCAGAAAGATCTTCCACATTCAGAAAATGTTGTATGAGATGATGCTGGAATTTATGTTTGATCTCAGGGAGCCTGAAATCAAAGTGCTAGTGAATGAAACTGTTACCACCAAGAATCTAGAAAATACCTAGGAAATATCTATAAAGATAAAACTGTAATTTACTTCTAATTCATCGTGTAGGAATCTACAGTAGAATTAAGAAAGTACATTCTTCTTCAGTGCTTTTCTTTATTGAGTTTTCTTGTTCTGTAAATAACATCACTAACATTTGAACCAAAAGAAGTTCACAGAAATGTAGCTGCAGCTAAGAGAAGGGGAGGGGGAAGCCAGGGGGCTACTGCTAAGAAATACTCCAAATACTCAGAAAGCCCTGTGTAAACTTCTGCAGTTGGGTGCTTCATGCACTCATTGCTCCCACCCTCCAGTAATTGTAAACAAATGCTGGGTTCAGGGCAGCTGCTTTGCTGACTGGGCTTCTAGGCAGTCTAGTTCCATCTCTGACTACATTCCAGGAAGTGAGGACAATGGAATGAAAAAACAGTGATTAATAGGTTTTTTTAGGGACACTCTATCTCCCTGTTGATATGTAAAAAAATATATGGCTGCTTCAGCAGTAATTAACCCACTTGAAAAATGAATGTTTTTTCCACAGTCATATTTATTCCAGCTAGTCTTAAAGTACATAATAGTACAAGCAACTTTTGTTTTCCTTAGACTCCACAAGATATATCAAAATTTCTACTCTTAAGTATTTTGATGACTTAAAATCTACAATTTAAAATTGTCATTTTGAAACATGCTAGTGTATTAATTGAGTTCTTCTCGTAGTTCTTGCAAATGAGTTGTGTTATTTCATCCCTTGATATAAAGTGTTAAGATAGCAGTTGCCTTACCCCCTTCCTTCCTAGTCTCATAAACACTTAAGTAGATAGACCCTCCTGATAAACTACAGAAAAATAACTTTTTAGTTACCCATGTTTGGTGTACAGCTTGAAAAAAAAACAAACTATTGGAGGGTTTTTTTGGGTTTGCTTGATTTTTTTTTCTTTTTATTTTAAGCAATGATTCTGTTTTGGAACTGCATTTGAAAAGGGCAAATTTCAAAGCAGTTTCACGACTATTTAAATCATCATGATGGTAACAACATATATTGAATTGGAAAATTTTTCTGAGGGCCTTTGTGCAGTGCAACTAGAAGGAAGCAATATTGGGATGGTCGTTTTATTCTCTGCTATGTCTGGTTTTGCTCTTTGCTAGATGTGGTATGTTCTGTGGGCATTCAGCTTTTGATACAAGTCCAGAAAGTGTCAGCCTTCATTGGTGGTGGTTCTGAATAGAGGTGAAGATGCTTCAGCTGGTGCTTTGTGCTTGCAGAACATGGGGACTTGAAAGGGCTTCTGCTGTCTTTGTGAACAAAGACTGAGAACAAAGATAGGTGGCAGTTGCAAGTGACTGAACTACTTCACAACTGCACTTGATACAAATTTTAGAACTTTCAAATATGTGCAGGTATGGAGAAGGACATAGTGATGTCCAGGAAGTGGGGTGGCTGTGAGTTTATGTGCTGAACAGGAATTGGCATGTTACTGTAATGCAGATCAATCCCCTATGCCCTGATACAGCCACCCTGGGAATGCCTCAGGTGTCCTGGGAGCTGAACTTGCTTTTATCCTCACCTTATATTTGAGTGGGAAGCCCATGAGGTGCAGGCTGCTGGCATTTTTTTAATTAGATCTAATTGTACATTACTTGCTCATTACTGGAAACTTGGGAGGCATTGAGAAGTTGGATGAGTGTGAGCAAGGATCTAAATTTCCAAGTAGAAAACTAATGCATTGCCTATTTTAATGCAGGTGCAGGTGATCAATTGGGTGCTGAAATAATTGTGGTATGTATACTGCATTTACTCTGGCCTGCATTAAATCTGTTAACCTGTAGTTAATAGTTGTGTTGGCATAGAGCTAATGTTGCTTAACAGTCCACTGAAAGCAAAAAATCACTTTTCTAACCAACCAAGACAAGAAAAACATTCAGTGATGATTTTTTTTTTATCACAAATATTTTTGCCAAATTTGGTTGGTTAAAATCTGCAGCTCTTTTGTTGCTTTGGGCTTTTCTCAGCTGAAAGGCATTCCCTGCCATGTAGCTGTATGAAAGCATAACTTTATTCTTTAACATCCTGGTCTTTCTAAAATGATGCATAAACTGGTTTCAAATTTGGATAGATTTTGAATTTTTAGATTGTCCAGGAGATATAAAAATGGGATGAGAGCCTTCCATAACTGCACACATGGAACACAAGCCTTTGCCAGCAGCCAGACCTAGGCCTGGATAATGCTGTGCCTGGAGGTGTTTGGACATACTGGATGAGATGATGGTTTTTATTTCAGAGCACCCTGGAGATCCAGAATTGCTAAATGGCTTGTGTGCAAGCTGATTTGCCCACCCTCATGATTATTAAACCACTATGATATATTAGCTTTTGTTTAGAGTAAAAACTTACAAATGAGCCTAAGAAACCTAGGGGGAAATAAAGAAAGCAAAGTCTAATAAACAAAGCCTGAAAATACCCAAGCAAGAAAACCCACCTCCTCAAAACAGCCAAAGCCTTGAGACAGAGTTTGTCATCTTTTAAAAACAAAACAAAACTCTGTTTTTACCTTTTTTTTTCAATCATACTTTCAGAAGGGAGATTGCCCAGACAGGCCTGAGTTGTGGTGCTTTAAACTGTCATTCCACACAGGGACAGTAAACCATGGAAAAACACAGCTAATGCAAAAGAAACGGTTTTGAGAGGTCAGTGTGATAGTTTAATTTATGTTAACACCCAGACTTGGGCTGTGTTTTCTGACAACTGACACTTTTGGCAGTTTCAAAGTGTTTACCTGCAAAAACTCATGAATTCATTTATTATGAGCTCTTATGTGTGAGTAATTTAGAAACCTGGACTGAAATTTATTTTCTTGAGCACAAAGACATTTTGGCAATGCAAATTCTGACTCCTGAAGGGAAAAGGAAACTTACAACTTCCTGAGTTGTTTTCTTTCCAGTGTGTTGACAGAGAAGGTACTTGAAAAACAGAAATTACTGAACTGGGGATAAGAAATTAACTTATTTGTATTTTGTGTTACAGACTTGGTTGCTGGAAGCCTTCCATGTGATCAAACAGTACTTTCAGACAAACTAATTTTCTATTAAATGAAGTTTAATTTTGAGGTAAGGTCTTGTTTAATTTTCTTTGTTATGCATATAATGACATAAAACCTACAGTAATTTAAAAACTTGTACATATTAGTATAAAATTTTCTTTAGAGAGTATGTGAAATATGTACTTCTGTGGATGTGTTTATGAAGAGAGAATCTGAGCTAAAAAATAAATGTGATGTATGAATATCAAAGTGCCAAATAAATATTGTAATTAACAGCCTGGAGATTAACCTGACTATGACAGACATTGTCTGTTTTGAAACAGCTGCCAGGGAGACTGGAGAATATGATCATGTAATAAGTGATTTCTCTAAGCCTTAGGAAAAAGGGCCATGCCTTTCATTGGTATGAAACAAATAGCTGAGAAGATGACTTAACTCTTTCATCTGAATACATGTAAAAGGTGGCAAAAAGAGCAAGGAAAAATCATTACTAGAATAACTTCACAAATACATTACCACTTCTGTACTGTAATGCTCTCAGAAGAGAATGTCACTAAATGGTAAAATTGGCTTTGGGCAAGATGTTGATAAATCTCACCCCATGTTCTTAATCTCTTGGAGTTACTTTGACCTTGTCCACATTACTGTTCTAAATGTGTCTGTGGCTTTGACTGCTCATCTGGAAATGGAGCTTGAAATACTGAAAGGTCGCTAATGGAATTTTGTCCTGCAATTCTCCATGTTTGAAAAATGTCTTCAGTGAACTTTCAAAGCAGCCTATAATTAAAGCAATGTGTCTGTTTGTGTCAAATATGTTTAAGGACAAGGTTAAATGAAGGTGTTTTAGGTACACATTGAAGTAGGCTTTGCTAAGAAAAATAACAAAATATGTGAATTTAGCTTCATCCATTTTAAGTCTGCCAAGCTGACTTTGAACTTATTGGTGAGATGTGCTCTTGGTGAAGCACATTTGGTGTAGGAGGAGGTTCGAGTTCACATTTGCACACAGTTGGCAGTGTACTAGACTAAGTATAATCTAATTGACATGTAATGTTTGCACACACTGTGCCCCCTGTTAAAAGTTCAGCTGTGTTTCATGATTTCTTTGTTCCTCTGTCTGCTGTAGAAGCAGTGGATGTTTTGGGGTTCAGTCCTGTTCCATTCTGAAATCTAGGTTTTTTTCAAACCCTGCTCATAAATCTGTATAAGGATTACATCACCTGATTTCTGTCCTTCCTTATCCAGTGGTTGTGAGATTTTTTTTTAACTTGGGGGTATGGAGTGCTCTTAAAACTGGAGCTCAATCTGTGTTGTCCTGTTCTGTGGCTGTGACAGAGGTGTTAATTTGATGGGTGCAAGCACACTGTTCTTGCTGAGCTTTTCTGTTTTCATTAGTGTTGCTGATTCTGGTAGTAACTGAGCTTTCTGCAGTCTCTAGCAATAGGTCTTTTTCCTTTCCTCAGCTACTCTTCTTCTTTTTTTTTCCTTTTTATCCTTCTATTAGTTGTTCAGAGCTCTTTTGACTGGCCGTTCCCTGTTTGTTTCTTCTTTTGGAAGTGTTTTTTTAAAATAAAAAATAATTTGGTAATTAAAAAGCAGAGTCTGACATCTCTGCTTGAACCTGAGGTTCAAAAAAAAAAGTTTAGAACTGGCACTCAGCCTTTGAAATGGTGAGAAATGGTTAAGTTTTGAGACATCTTGTTGCTCCTTCCCTTCCCTCTCTGTTCAGGGTGCTGGCATCAGAAAATGAAGGGAGCATGCACTAAGGTCACTCAACCTTGCTGCAGTAGCATCAGCCAAAGCATTGCTATTCTAAAAATTGTGAACTATGACTGGTAATGTGTGTGTGGTAAACTATATGTGTGTGTGGTGAATCTCAGGGAGGTGATGGAGGTTGGAAGAGCAAGAAAAGAGTTTTTTAGTGGCTATTTAAACCCTTTGGAAGGCAATTGCATGATCTGCTGATTTTCTCTTTGGCATGGCACCATCTGAGTTGTAGACTGTGTGTAAACTGTTGCCTGTAGTTTTTCAGCATTGCCAGGATGTGATGATAGTTCCATGTGACCACCTTTCTAATGAGGGATGAATGTTGGATTACAATTGCTGTCTTCACTGACATGAAGCTTTTTTTATTTTTAGTGGTTTTTCATAAACTATTTTCTATCTCTATGAAATGAAAATTGATAAAGAATGGCAATTTATTTTAAAAATTGTGTTAATCTCATGTTGATACCAAATTGTGATAGCTTGTGAGGAAAAAATTGTCTGGGTAGTACTACAGTAGATGGAATAGAGACCTGAGGGTTTAAAGGGTAGAAGTATAACTGAATTAATTATAATTTAGATTTAAGTAGTGCTTGGCTTTGTTTTGAATTCTCCAATAGGTATTATCTGGTAAAAAATATGCTAAAGTAATGAACTTACATGATGCTGAGCTATGTGATTTTAAAGTGCATTTCATTGTTCTGTATATGGCTGTTTGAACATAGAAGGGATTTAATGCATTCTGTGTTCTTGAAGAACTCTTAAAGAGTACCTGTAGCTTTGACTGGGACCCACTTTGCCATGCTTTCCCTAATATAAATGACAGTCAGTCTCCAAGCTGTCAACCTGAATTTTCACTAAATGAGCGAGCTCTTTACCAAGCCTCCTGCTTTTCAAATGGGCCTGCAAGAAATAACAGTTTTCCAAGTCAGAAATCTCTTTGCCTTCATCTCGAATTTGTGAAGATTCTAGGTGAAGAGTTGAGGCTTATTGTGGAGATCATAGTTTGGATGCTAGCATGACTGCCAGTTGTGTGAGTCCTCCACATTTTCTGGCCTTACCTAAATAAGTGGAATGCTGACTTACTAAGACTACTATTACATTTGTTCAAATAACATTTTATAAATGTTTAATTTTTTCTGCCTCACTTCCTGTTTAAGTGATCTCTTTTAAATAATTGAATTAATTGATTTTTGGGACAAATGGATCAAACCCTACTGAGAGCAGTTTCAGTGCCTGTTAAGTCTACCATTTCAGATGAATCAATGAGAGCAGAGAACCATTCCATATAAACCCCATTACAGGTCTGGCAAAAAATTACTGTATTTGAGCCTCACTAATTTTCTTCTGTATAGCAAAGCTGTATTTGAAGACTTATCAACCCCATCTAATTCTGAATGCTGATGCTGATCAAAATTATCAGCATGGATTTACTTCAGTGATTGCAGTAGCTAAGTGAATTTCATATTATTAAGTAGTTCAGATTCTGGAACAAATAAGGAAGCTTGGTTATAAAGCCTGTAAGAAACTCAAGCAGCCTATTGGTTGCCTTCATGTTCCCTAAGGTAGATAATCAAGTAGATGTGTCTGAGGTAACTGTTGACTGCTGTTCTTCATAAAGAAAATGGCAAAAAAGTTCCTGGGCAGCATCAGATGATGTTCAGGAGGGTGAAAGGAAAGCAAAAGAAGAATCCATATATGATTTACCATGACAGTTTATCTGGGACTTTGCAATACTCTTTCTCTGCCAAAACATGTCACTTAAGAAGTAAAGTAGAAAATGCAGAGTAATAGTTAGACCACAGCAGGTGAACCCAAGAAGTCATAGCCTAGCTGTGTCATTAAATGACTCAGGTAAGAACTCCCAGTGGTTTATTACATCTGACTTTGTGGTGCCTCCCAAGAATGGCAGGTGGAGCTCAGAAGTTTGAGTGGTGCCTTCAATTAATTCAGTGGGGGAAAAAAGCATTGAATTGAGTGTGCTCAGGTGTTGTAGACCGAGGCAAAAAAGATTTAAAATTGTCCTTCAAAACATTACAGTATTTAAGCAGTTGAAAATAGAAAATAGTGTGAATATACAGAACTGTTCTAGCCTGGATCTAACAGCCCATTTTCTAGTTCAACCTATTACTATTCTTAGTGTGATTTAGAATCTAGGTGAAATGTTTCAAATAATCACATCCGCTGCTTTGGAAAATCAGTATTTTGTCAGCCACATCATTCCAAAGAATAGGAGCTATTTTTAATTGTAATTTATTTTTCTTATCCTATAATTTACCTAGGTACTAGAGATCAGAAAACATATTTGAAGCTGTATAAACATATGCAAATATGTCCCACTGTAAGCAAGTTGCAGTGCTTGAGATGGACCTAGATTTACCTTACAGGAGTTGAGTTTAAAAAAAAATAAAGCACCCCTCCAAAACCCAACAACAAACCCTTTAAAAAGAGGGAAAAACAAACCCACAGCAAATAAAAATGTCTTCTATACATCAGATACTATTTTAGTAATAGTCTGTGCATATATTTGCTACTGTTCTCCCAAGGACTCTGGGGGAGGAACCTGGCCATAGGATGTGATTCTCTTCTGGTTTCTAGAGGAACTCATGCTTCTGGTTTTTGTTTTCTCTTGCAGTCTTCTTGCAAAATAGGAAAAAAGTCTGGAAAGCCTCTTCAAAGATATGTCATTGACTGCCATAGTGAAGGCTCTTGCTGCTGAGGCTTGTGATTTCTCTATTACAACTAGCTCCAGTCAAGCTCTTTGCTTATCTTATCTAAAAACTGTTTCGGCTCTGTCTGGGACAGTGACATTCCTTCTGTAGTTCTTGTAATTCATACTTCCTTTTGAAGATTTATACGAGCAAGTTTGCAAATATGCCTTTTGACTTAAAAAGCAAGCTGAAGTTCAATTGCTAATAAGTTGACTGTCTTATAAACAACTCTTAATTAGACCCAAATATTTTGGTCTCTTACATAATTCTGCTTGAGGGAACTTCCTTGCTGGGCTCTTAGCAAAATAGATGCTGTTGCTATATGACTATAAAGCATGAACTGTATCTATTAATGCTTACTAGTAATTACAGCCTGCTCTCATAGTAACCTTTCAAAGCTTGTCCTGGTTCATCTTTGTTTTACTGTGGGAATTTTTTTCCAAGCAGTTTGTTTGTAAAATTTAGTACTGCATGCTACAGCTAAATGCAGTGAATTTTTCCTGAGATTCTTGAAGTTTTTTAAGGTAAACTTGCTTATCAGCACATGTGGTGTGTGTATACAGCCACAGTGGTTGAGCAGGGATTTTCTTAGGGCAGGGGGGCATGTGAGAGTTCTTGCATTTTAATTGTCTGTGCATACTTGCAAAAAGAATAAACCATGTTTAGTACTGTACAGTGTTAAGTTCCTTGTATTCTAACCAATGGAAGGAAGGGTTGTGCTTTTGTTGGTTGCTTGTTCAAACTTCAAGAGTTCTGATCAGCCACCCCAGACAGCGTGTGGTGTCTGAGGTTGTCAGGCTGCTTTTGGACCTTCCAAGTTGATACCTTTGTGCTTGCTGCCCATTTAGAACATCAGCTTTTCCTCTGTTGGTTTACTGCTCTTGCCTTCTGCTTTAAGCTGATTAGAGGGAAACTAAGAGATATTGTTTGGTTTCCCTTCTGACCAGAAGAGATTCTAACCTTACTGACAAGACAACTTCCAGTCCAGTGCTTACAAGTCTGATATTTGTGCATGAGTGATAGTTACCCTGAAAGCACCTCACTACACATTTCCCAGTGGAATGGCGACAACCAGTGATGACATCTTCCCAGTGTTTTGTCCAGCAAGGAGTTGACTATGGCCTTGCTGTGACATGTGGGCATACATTTCAGACATATAACCCACAGATGATAGTTTGGTTCCTATATTGGAGAATCAGCTCAGTCTCAGAAAATCTGTTAATGGCAGCCCTTAAGAGATTGTGGCATAGTGAGTTACAAATTGACAGCAGTGGAGCACTAAAGAGAGAGCTCCTTGAAAGGAGGAGAAGCCTCCACCTCTTTTATAAGATGCCAACACAGGTCCCATTGTGAGTTTAGAGTAAAATGGGTGTTGTTACTCTCTATGCCTGTCTGCCTGCCTTATGGTTCCATTATGCTCTGTTTTTGAAGGATGATGCTTCCATTTGCATTCAAAATTATGGAAGTACACAAAGCTATCAGTTCAGCTGGGTTTGTACTTCAGAGTGCATTTTGCTCACAGAGGTCTTAGCAGGCACCAGTCCACTAAACAAGTATTTCATATGTACAATAGAATTAGATGTTCAACATCTATGAACAACAGAAAATGTCATCTGTCCTGTATTGCTGGTCTCCAGTGCCAGCAGGTAGTTGGTGGGATTCTGAAGAGAGTAGAGGACTTCTGTTCCATTGGATATTGTTACAAAGTTAGTCTGGTATAAAAATACATAGCTTTGCCTCTACTAGCATGTACACATACAGGCTTTTAGGCTGTGACAGTCTCATGACCTAGATTTGTGTTTGCTCAAGCTTGAATGAACCAGTTAAGAAATATCTCCAGGGAGACAGACCTTTACTAAATCATGGCAGAGCTTTGCTTTTAACCATAGCACTGGCAGTGACAACTTTCCTTTAACTGGATGGGCATGGTCCGTGTTTGGCAGTGTCACTGGTGCCTGTTCCACGTTTGCTTGGTTTTGAAACGCAGGTGGTTTTGCGCTATGTGTTACCTCAGCACTCGCTTGGCAAGGATGTGAAATGCACATGCCCTCATAGCATTGAGCTGACATTTTGCACTCTCTGTTTGCTTAGCACTGCAGTTCAGAATATCCAGATAAAATCATGGCCTCGTCAGCTCAGACACTGTAGATATGAGGGTGGGAATGGTACAAATTAAGCCAGGTGCATAGGCAAATGATCAGGGAGGTCAGTGTGCACTGTCTGGTCTCCCCTCTAAATCCCCCTTCTCCCTGCTTGTTTATTTTGTGTTTTATTTTATTTTATGCTTTTGGCTTGATGATAGTTGATTCCTGTTGAAATTATGTGATACAAACTTCTCTCCTTGTCAGTATGGGGAGGAACGGCTATTTACCTTGTGTTACATGTCTCTTGAGAGGTCTTGTAAAATGCTTGTTGAGATAACTTTGCTGCCTCTTGCCTTGGTCTGTCTCTGTCATCAGCAGCTGATGAGGTCAGTGCCACCTTCCCAGTCTAGCAGAGCTGGACTCTCAGGTACAATTTAGTTTTGTGGGAAATCTTTTCTGGAATTTAAGTAATTTTGGTTTTATCATGCTAGTTATCTCAGCAAGGTATTGTGGAATGGAGACCCATTTTGTGTATTACCTGAGGCTTACATTCAGAGTATTGATTTGACTTGTGAAATTTTCTCTAATTTCACTAGTGTAGAGTTGGATCCTACACTGATTTAGTATTCTCTTAATGAGCCTGACAAAAAAAAATCATAGAAGCTCTCTAATTAGGGCAAGTCTGAACTTGATCATATGTGTGTCATCCATCTCAACGCTTTGAACATTTTAACGTAGATGCATTCACAAACAGCAGACAAAACTCATTTTTGCATGCTGTTACAGAAGGCTTTTTAAGGAGCTGGTTGGGAAAGACATTTCTTGTTGAAGCAGAAGTGGGACAAGGAAGTTTGAGAGTAAATCTATGCAAAAGCTGTTCATTTAGTTATGGTAGCACAGACAGTGTAAAAATTACTGTTTAGTTAGAAAATACCTTTCTAGAAATTACTGTTGGAACTGATGGAGGAAGAGGTGCACGAGGATATGAATAAATTAATTTGTAATTCAGCTTTGGCAGTCCTACTAGATGTTGGTTGGTTCTGTTTTGCTCCTCTTAAATGACACCAAGAGTAAAAACAATTTCAAATTAATTTCTAGTGGAAATTAAGGGTGGGGGTGTTTTGGCTTCAACTTTCTTCCTGTTAATTTGTGAACGTTTCTCAAACAAATATGTTGAAGCTTCTGTTCAAATTAATAGCTTGTGACTTGCAATAGGCAGTTTACAGATTTATTTCATTTCAGGTAAAATAGACTTAATATCTTTTAACATGTATAAATTTTTCATCCAATAACTTTTTTTTAATTTAATGTTCAAATTGCTTTGCTGAAAAACCTACTTTACAAGTTATGATGAGATGTTTAGTTTTGTAAATATTAGTCCTTAGATTTTTATAATTCTCAGATTTTTCTCTTCATATTTTAATGAAGAGAAATTATTAAACAAAAATATTTTAACTGCTCATGGAGTATGTATCTGCTTCTAAGCCCACACCTTTGTAATTTATGTAACAGCATCCCAGCTCTAGTGGGAATGTATCCAGGCAGAGAGCTTTTGGGGAAGTTACAGTAACTCAGGTGAGACCTGCAGGAGGGCTGTGCAAATGGATGGAAGTGTCTGCTCAGGCTTTGTCCTGCCAAGGGACAGGGACCAGAGCCCAGGGTGAGCCAGCTGGGGCAGTGTTTGCCTCCTGCTGCCCTGCTGGAGGGTGCTCCTGCCACAGATCTTCTGGCTAATGGTGTGTAGTCACTCCTTAACCCAGAGGCACACATTCCTCCAGCTTGAAGTTACTTTTAAGAACCTTACTGCTGCCTCATTCTTGTTTTATTTTTCAGTCCTTGATAACATCTTGGGATAATATCTTATTGCTTCACCTTATATCTTATTATCTTGGATAATACGTGTTTGAAATATTTGTGCTTGTTTCCTTTGCTGGCAAGGTATCCCTGTGAGCACACCAAGGCCTGCTCATCTTAATTCAAGCACTGCTTAGAATTCTGTTTTGTTCAGATTTTCCAGAACGTGAGCCCTGTGGTGGTTCAGCTCCAGGCTTTGACATACACACTCTTGATATATATCTGCAGGCATTGGATTCTCTGAGTTATGTTCTGTGGCTTTTTTAAGATCTCAGAGCTGCTGCTATTCTCCCAAAGCTGTCAGATTCATAATTTATTATTTCAGTCTCCCACCTTACAAGCACAGATTAGTCACAGTTTGATTTAGAAATTTCCTACTTTATTACTCACAGAGAATTAGACAGTACCAGGAAAACTGTTCCATGTAAAATTTTTGTAAAAAAAGTTTTGATCAGCCATTCCACAGACTGAGTGATTTTGGGGGTGCAGACAGTCCATTACTTGCACAGAGAAATATTTAAATGTGATGTGAATCAATGTATAGAAGATAAAGGGAATGTGGAAGATATTTTCCCCTTGTTTTTCTCTGTGATCCCAGCCCTTTTTCTTGACCAAGTTCTCAGATCTTTTGAGAAAAAACAGCTGTCCTGTTTTGGCTGTTACCCAGGAGATGGAAACTGCCTATCCCATTTATTACTGAAAGCCAAATGGAGAGATTTAGAGCCTGATGATAATCTGGAGGAGGCAAATAAAAACCTTTCTCTTGAGTTTGAGAACACAGTCTTGAAGGAAGCTGATAAGTCATGAGCTCTTTTCATAAGCTCTTTTTCAGATGAAGCATCCTTTGGTGTCTCTGAAACCAAGAACACTGAACTGAAGGAAACCAGACCGCTGATCTGTTTAGGTCCTTCATTCTTTGAGTTGCCTTTGACCCTGGAAAAAAAAATAGGAATGGTGGTGGGAGGACACAGTAACAGGTTCCCAACTTGTAAAAGTGCATTAAAGATATCAGGGATAAATTTGCATATCTGTTTATGTAGGGAGGAGAAAAAACATTCTTTTGCAGAGTGGAGAACCTAAGTTGAAAACTTGTATGAGGGAGAACCATCCAAAATGTAAAAATAGTAAAAAGAAAAAGAAAAATGGAGCAGCTTAGCTGTGGGTATTGTGGACTCCGATTTTGATGGAGATTTTTCAGAATGGATTAAATGAGCATCTGGCAGGGACAGCAAAGGGAGGCATCATTTTACAATGCAAGGCACTATGCTAGGCTGCCTTTTGATGTTCTTTCTGACACGCACGTTTATGGTTTATGGGGTGCACCATCACAAAGTGAAAATATTAGAAAGTAATAAAACCTAAACAATGTACTTTTAAAAGAACATTCTCTAAGACACAAGACCCCTGCTTGTTTTTAAATTAGCCAGAAGAGCATTGTGTCACACTAACAAGAGTACACCTTGCTGCTTGAAAGCCATGGCCCTGTTGCCTTACTGAAACCTGGTGAGATGAATCCCATGGCTGGAGTGTCACTCTCAATGGCTTCTGGCAGTTCAGAGGGGACAGGAGTGAAGGTAAGGGGGAAGTGTTACCCCCTACATCAGGAGAGGGTGCCAAGAGCTGTATCTGAAGAATGGCTGTGAGCAGGTTGAAAGCCTGCCGATAAGAATCAGAGTGTGAGGAAACAAAGAAACCCACTCGTGGTGGGTGTCTGCTGCAGGCCCCCTGATCCAGGGGAGCCTGCTGACAAAGTGCCACTCCTGCAGCTGCTGGGAGAGCAGCACTGTGAGCCTGGGCAGTGCAGGAGCCTCAGGGAGTGCAGAGAGGGTGACTTGTACAGCAGGTGATAGACATCCCGTCCAGGGTGGGTGCAGTCCTGGTGACCAGCAGGGCCTCATCAGGGACGCTGAGTTTGGAGACAATCTGGACTCCAGGCACTCTGGAATTGCCCAGTTCTGAGGGATATGGGTCAGAAGAAGAGTAAAGTCAGGGCCCTGAACTTGAGGAAAACAAGCTTCCAGCTCTTCAAGTTAGTCACTAAGACCCCCTGGGAAACTCCTCTTTAAAAACACACATATCAATTTATGCAGAAATTATTTGGGGATTCTAGTGCATTCTGTATTTATGGAGAATGGATTTAAGTTCTGATGAGTTCTTGGAGATCATTGTGGAAAGTCTAGTGATGGAAGAGCAGTTTGGACTGTTAAAACAGCAAGGGAAGACACTGGAGACAAAATCCAGACTATCTGCAAAATGAAACAATACAAAAAGCATCTGTAGCTTCCTGTTTCTGTAAAAAAATGCTGTCAGATTTTGGTGTAGTTTTTTTAAATATAGCTGAAATGAAAAATAACTCATTCTTGAAGCTCTCTGTAGCTGTGCAGCCGGCTAAAAACATCTAGCAGTTCTATGTGGAGACTTGAGAAAAACCATAACACTATATTGCACACTTCAGAATCTTCAGGAAAGAGTAGTTATGTGCTAAGAAAATCCGACTTTTGATGAAGTAGTTATTTTAAGCTGTTGGTTACAAGCTAGTCTAGATGATCTAATAAAAATATGTGGTGAGAGAAAAAGAATTTTCTGTCAGCAGTAAATATCTTGCCAATATACCCAATAAGTGTGTTGGGATTTATGCACCATTTTAACCTACCTGATAGAAAGTATGAACATTTAGTGTGTGTACACAAGTTTTTGAAAAATGAATTTCCATTACAACAAGAAAAATACATGTTTTGGCTAGTTTCTATCTTAATGAGACTTTATATATAACTGCACTTGAATAAATGTAATTTTACTGAATGAATTTCATTTGTTTAATGAAAAGCTGATTATATTAAAGCATTAAATGAAAAACTAAGCCAACAATGCCACTACTGCTTTTTCAGGTACTTTAGCAGGAACTTACAAGTGACTTGGCACCATGGTAGCTCTTTCCTTGAAGATCTGTGTGCGGCAGTGCAACGTGGTGAAGACGATGCAGTTTGAGCCGTCCACTGCCGTGTACGACGCCTGCCGAGTTATCCGTGAGCGAGTGCCAGAGGCTCAGACAGGGCAAGGTGAGGTCCTCAGTTTGTCCTTACTCACTTCATTGGCTGAATTGAAAATAATCGTGAACCCAGAGGGGTTTTTTACATTGTCCTGATGGAGGATTTGTTTGTTTCTTTTTAAATTTAAGTTGTAGGGGTCTGGAGTGAAAAGAAACAAGTGCAAACAGATTTTTTAAGCAATAGAAAGTATCTGAGTTGTTTTTCTTCCTTTTGTCCTGACAAAGGTTTTCTTGCAATGGATGTTTTTAGATTTCTTGAATAAATATCTTGTTTGCCTTAAAGACGAGAAATTGCTCTCCTGCTTGGAGAGCATTTTTATTTTTTTTGTTATTGCCTACTTAAAGCGGTGTTTCTGGCAATGTGTTCTAAGAAAATCTGTGCAGACTTATTTTGTGCCTCAGCAAAGGAAGCATCAGCACAAATTACAAAAGAATGGCTGGGTACCTCCAAAATGTGCAAGGAGAAATGTTTGAAACTGGTTAACAACTAAAATCACCACCATGCTGTGCATACCATAGTTACCATGATGCTACATGTTAATCAGCTGTAACTGTCTCTGTACCTATTGAGCAAATTAGGTGAATACAGACTGGGAAACACCATGGAAAAAAGAACTGGTTTTAACACAGCCAAAAATGTAAAAAAATTCAGATACTTCAAAACCCTTTGGTGCTGCATTTTATGTAATGCTATTGGAATGTAATTCTTAAAGCAGGTTGTTTATTGAGGTTCAAGCTCTCAAACTTTACAGCCATTTCAAAAATCTTGTTAGAAAAACTTACTAGTAATGGACTTAATTACTATTACTGAGTTTACTTCTTCTTTGCAGGAGTTCTTTGAAAATCTAGTCACAGAGCTTCAGTTTTCAGATAAAAATTGTGCATTTTTACCATGGTCTCTCAAGGCAGTGGTTGTAGACAGCTGTTGAATTTGGAGAAGTTGAATGATAAATATCCCTGAACATCATGAACCTCAAAGAAAAGCCAAGGAGTTCTCAGATTTTATAGTAGGGCTTTTCCTTTACTTATGATTGCAGTGCAGTTAGAGTCTTCTAAAAATGAGATTAAGTGATGAATAGAAATGTTTCCAACATATCCTTTCCCTTTCTTGGTGGCTGTTAAAATGTGTGTGTTTGCCTGTTAGTTCAGAAGACTCACAGTGGTGCAGTACAGTTGACAAACTGGTTCTGCACAACAGAAAATGTACTTATGGCTGTCAGCTGTGCATGTTTCACTTCTCCCACAAGCCTGGTCCCAGCACAAAGGTGGCCATGATTTCCACGTACAAGTTGCACAGCTCCTGCTGGTTCATTACCAGGTGCATGCTCCACTAATGAGTATCAGAGCAGTCTGTGCTTCCTTGGTACTTCTGTGCTCTGTGCAAGGCACTTTGCTTCTAAAGGTCACAACCTACTTGTAGGCACAAATTCTAAAATCTTACAGAAGTGATTCTGTATTGAATCTGTATCATAAATATCCCTCTATGTACAGATCACTTGAGCTTTCAGGGGAGTTTTAATTAAGGTCACTCAGAAATTCTTTCATTTTTCTTAGTTGCTTTTGGAAGGGTTCTTCCTTTTAAATTGGGTATCTAAGTCAGTTGCACTTCTCTCAGTTAAGGGCAAGATCTTTTATTTAATTGCATAAATAAACATGTGATTAAGGTAAATGCTGTTAAATGTAAATTATTGCTATACAGGGCATTTAAGGATGAAATATTATCTGAAAATTGTAGTTATTTTTACCTGGCTTTCTGGCCAAAGGCTCCTAACACATGGCTGACAGTAAACAAGGTATGGCCCAGAGCTGCTGTAGCAGACTCTGCACTGCTGACCCTGAGAAGGGGCATCAGCTTAACCTGCAGAACTGCAAACAGAGCAGGCTCAGCTGCTGAATGGTTGTTTGTTGTTTGTGAAGCATAATCTGTATTGATTCTTCATGCATATGGATAGGCCTTAAATTAACAGTCATGATGCTTCATTTTGTGTATCTGGAGTTTAATCTTTGAAACCTAAGCCTGGGTTTGGTTTTGTGTAGCAGTGAAAATTTTATCATTTACTTCTGAAATAATCAAGTTACATTGTTTAGCCTTCAAAATATAGAAGGTTTTGCTGTATTTGCTGTGGATATAATTCTAGAAGCTTTGTATATTTTTAAATACCTAAACCTGAATCACCTACCCAAAAGAGTCCCAAGTTTATAATAAACTCATTTTGTGGAGAGTTGAAAGCAAACTGTGTTTTGAAAATAGAACTGCTGCTTGAAATAGTACACTGTTGTTAAGGCCAAACTTGCTTATATTTTTGGTTAGTCAATTCCAAAGCAGGACCTGTGAGCATTTTAAAAAGGTTGTCTCAAAAAAAAGTAGTTACAAATATAGTACACAGTAGATGTGACATGTGAAGATGTGATGGCATAGTGAAGCTTTTTTCCAAGTCTTCTGTAAAGCATAATGTACCCTGCTATCTGCTGCTAAACTGAATTTTTCTTGAAGCACAGAAAAATAGTCTATCCAAATTTATTGAGAATGGAAGGTAAGTGTAATATATTTAATTCAGGCTTAACTCTGAATCTGAATAGCCTTGAATAAAACCATGTTGGCTTTTATTAGGTTTTATTAGGTCTGATGTTTTTCAATGTGTCTCTGTTCTGTCCCACAGCCTCTGACTATGGACTGTTCTTGTCAGATGATGATCCTCGAAAAGGTATATGGCTGGAGGCTGGAAGGACACTGGATTACTACATGCTGAGAAATGGGGTATGCTGCAAGTCTCTTGCTTCCTTCATCACCATATCCTTAGAAAACTTGTTTCCTAAATAGCAAGAAGAATGTTGAGCATTTGGAGGGGTAGGAGGGTCTTGAGTCTGTTCCTGAGCTTGACCTAGTCTCTTCCTTGCTCTGCCTCAGAGATCAGTTTTTTTCCTGCACTCAGGTTGTGACTGTGTGCTACTGTGGTCAGTAGTGGCTTCACAGAATGATTAACAGAAAGTTGAAAAATAACTTTGGTTATATACTTTATATTTGATGTGACCTTGTGTTAGAGTTGGTTTCTTGTATACTGGAGGTGGTGAGGTCACACTGGCTCCTGTTCTGGCCAGCTTGCTGCAACCACAGCATTGCAGTCCTTTTAAAATGCTGGACTAGATTTCACAGCACAGGGTACTTTGGTCTATCCTGCCCTGACTAGGTCTTGCCACTTAGAACAATCATTGAAAAATGACATTGGCAGATCTAAAAGCAGTCACTGCTCAAGTTTATTAAATGAGTAGATTTGCCTGTACTGTAACAAAGGAAAAATCTGACTTGGAGAGTGGGAAGGGAATCCAGTTTTAGGCATCTAAGGTAGTGGTTTGGCTTGTGGTGGCTTCCAAAAGCATTTAGAAACAGTTGTGTTTATTTCCTAGGATATACTGGAGTACAAAAAGAAACAGAGACCTCAGAAAATACGTATGTTGGATGGTTCAGTGAAAACAGTCATGGTGGATGATTCTAAAACAGTGGGTGAATTGCTGGTTACCATTTGCAGCAGGATAGGTAAGGTTTTGTGACCCACATGCTTAAGAATTTGTTCTGTCATATTTAAGTTATGATTGTTAGGATGTTATGTGGCTAGAAGTTGGCATACATGTGAAAAATTGAAATTTGTTTTTTAAGTTACTACTTACCAAACACTTTCTTGAAACCTGTTGTCCAGGTTTTATCAAAGTCTGTAGAGAGTCAGCTGTATCCTTAGACTTCAGGATTTAGCAGTTGAAGGAACAAAGTTATCCAACAGTACAGGTACCAATTTTTTATTGTACATTACACTTATGTAGTCTTTCCTGCTATGAGATAAAGGTTTAGAACTGAATTTATACTCGGTGTTAACGGGATAAAAGAGGAACATTGCTGACCTTGGAATGTACCCAAGCTTAGGACTTTGTGTTGTTATGATTGAGTTGATCACAAAATTGTGTCATTTGTAAAAACACGTACAGAAGCCATCCAGAGCAGCTGGTCAAAAATGTGTCATATTGCTTATAGTCTGTCTCAATACTTAGCTAAATAGACATTTTTAAAAACAAATTTGTATTTAATACATGCACTACAAGTATGCATCCAACATGGAATGATTTAAGTCTTAAAACTGCTTAAATCTCGTTTAGAGTGCAAGCGGCCCTAATTTGATTTATATTACCTTACTTGGAAGGGGAATAATCTATTTCAGTTTTGAGGCTTTGTATGTTGGATTCTCCTGTGCTGTAACTAATTTACCTCAAAAATTACTTTGATTTATTTTCATGAATGTGGTCATGTAGGCGAGCATTTAATTTGCTGTCTGGTACAACATAAACATGCTTTCCCAAACAGTACAGAAAAACCAAACAGAACAAAGAAATGGGAACAACTTAGCATATATGCTAAATATTTTGAACTGATTTTTGATTCAATTTCATGTAAAATTCACAGGAAGAGTTGAGTCATAACACTTTAAACAAAAAAATCATGAATTTCACATGGTTTCTGTTCCTCAGTTGGCTCTGCCACATTTCTTTTACATCATGGGCAAGCTGAAATTACTCAGTCCTCAGGAAGCAATTGTAGGCATCCATGAATGGAAATTTACTATAGCCTGTCTCCCTTTTGGAATTTACAGTTATTTTGCATTCCATCATGTTTTTAAACTGGCAGCTTCTCTTGGGTAGGCAGCAGAAAAAAAATACCTTATACTTAATACCTTTCTCAAAGTGGCAAATGCAGCATATGACAAAGAAATCCTGTATTGGAAAGATGAGGTCAGATATTGGATTTATTTATAATTCCAGGAATAACAAATTATGAGGAATATTCATTAATCCAGGAGAGCATCGAAGAGAAGAAAGAGGAGAGTACAGGAACACTGAAGAAGGATAGGACCCTGTTACGTGATGAAAGAAAAATGGAAAAACTGAAGGCAAAGCTTCACACAGATGATGATTGTGAGTCATGTATCCCAGAGAAATTCTTAGATTAATATCTTTCCACAGTATAATGCAAAGAAGCCATGCAGTGGCCATTTCAGTTGGTTCCTGGCTGTATTTTGCATCCCCTTGTATGCAGTGCTGTCTGCAATTGAGTATTTTTTAAATTAAGTGAATGGGTAAGTTTGAGAGTTAGCAGGTGTTTTGAAATGCTTTTTGGTATGTGTTTGGTAGGGGTATTTCAACTTAAGTGTGAAGGGTTGTTTGATGCCTACTGAAAGCCATCAAAAGGTAGTTTTGTGTTTGAAGGTGTAAGTTTTAACTGTAAGTGAAGTTTGCCAAAGAACAACTAAGATGGTATTTGATTTGTTTGGTGTGCTAAGTCATGATAATTGTTTTTTCTGTTTTACTGTAAGACACTAAGGTTAACTGTAAGTGGCAGGAAGATGTTTTAAAATTGTGTTCAGGGATAAGAAAGGTAAACAGAATAATTTGTTTTAGAAGTAAAATGTGGTACACTTACTTTGTTGTGAAGCTTTAAAGATATAAATTTACTAGTAAAACATTACTGTAGTTGTTTCTTCAATATTAACAATGTTTGCTGCAGTATATCCTTGTTACTCAGCAGTGCTGTTTTTCAGTTCTCATTTGTAGCAAACCTTCAGCACCGATAACTAGCACCAGAAATAAAAGTAACATTTCTTGTGGAGTTTCCCCCCACAGTGGAAAAGCCAGCTATCCCCAGAGTTTCACAAGGGCTGTGAGGGCTGCAGCAGTGTGGGTTTAACAGTGTGCATGGCTGTGGCTCTGTTGCAGTGAATTGGCTGGATCACAGCCGGACCTTCCGAGAGCAAGGAGTGGATGAAAATGAAACGCTGCTCTTGAGACGGAAGTTCTTTTATTCAGACCAGAATGTAGATTCAAGAGATCCTGTCCAGCTTAATTTGCTCTATGTTCAGGTACAGTACTTTCTACCTTGTCTGAGGAAACCCATGTAGGTTAATTGGAAAAAATACACTGCTCAAATACTCCATCTTCTAGAATTCCAGTTCTGGATGTGCTTTAGTTTTGCTCTTTTGTCTAGCCCTCCAAAAACACATGATAGTACAGAGGCTTTGCTGATTTTTTTAATCCAATGCTTTGAACTCAGTAATGGACACTGAGCCAAAAATCCACTGGCTTTGACATCCTGCTTCCTTAACATTGGTACATGTCTTTAGTCCCGAGCTGCTCTTTTTACTTCCTCTTCTCTTCTCTGGATGGTGCTCTCTGTGTCATGTGGAACCTCAGGCCAGTCTTGTGGACAGCTTTCTGTTTCTCATGTCTTTTTGTCTTCTGCCTGATCAGTGAGAGAACTTTTTCTGCACTTCTTTCCAATCTTCAATCCAGACAGCACACAAGGCAGGAAGGCTTTCCATCAAAGGGGACCGTGTCATGTAACACAGTAGGAGTCCATCTGCACAGGTTTCCTAAACTGTCAGAGGGACTGTGCATACCTTAGCAAAGCCAGGAACTTTATGCAGAAGATAGTATTTAAGTGAAGCTGCCATTGCAGTTGCCTGCAATTCAGTCTGAAAAAAAGTAGGCTTTAAATTATTTTTTAATGTTTTGGGGTTTTTTTTCAAATAAAAAAATTTGAAAATTTGATGGAATGTGCTTATGTACTTGTTATTATATAAATTACATTTTAAAAATCTGAGGCAAAAGTCAAGGCTGTTCTATTGCTTATAGAACAGCAGTACCTTTTTGAAGTATTTCAGAGGACTATCACACTGAGCTGTTCTCCTGCCACTAAAATATTTCCTTCAGGCTGGCATGACAGTATGTGCTGATAATGCTTTGTCATTGCTTTGTGTATGGGTAGGTGAGCCTTCTGTTGCCAGAGCTATAAAATCTGTCATCTTCAATGGCCACCAAATTTACACAGAAGGAAGAAAAATGCTGTGTGCCTGTCCCTGTTACCATATCCGTAACAGTAATTTTGTTTTTACCTTCTAATTATGGAGATCTTTTTCCCTCCTGTATGAGGCAGTGGGATGAAAGCTTTCCAGTGTGTGTATTTGCACACACATGCATCTGTACCTATGTGTGTACATACACAGAAGAAGGTTGTATTTTATTTACACATGCATCAGGAAATGGCTGTCAAATTCTCTTTTTGATCAAAGCTGATACAATCATAGCTTCAATAAGTCTCTGTAGATACTCACAATGAAATAATCTAACCCTTTGTTTTATTAGTCACATACACATCCAGAATGGAATGATAAAGACCTTCAGAAGGAAAAGGGTGTGTTGCTGGCTGTATTCAAGTTTTTAAGGAATTTGAGGTGGGTTAGTTGTTAGGGTGTCTCTGACACATCTTTGTTTGTCTCCTCTAGGCTCGTGATGACATTCTGAATGGTTCCCATCCCGTCTCCTTTGAGAAGGCTTGTGAATTTGGAGGCTTTCAAGCACAGATCCAGTTTGGACCTCATGTAGAACACAAACATAAACCTGGATTTTTAGAGTAAACACTTCTAACTTCTAAATTTGGGTGACCTCAAGTGTAACTAATGTTGAGTTGTCACAGATTAAGCACATTTTATTACTCCAAGCAGAGGTAATCAGATTCAGTGTATTTTCAGTAGCAAATCTCCCAGTGAAAGGAGCTTTATTGCACAAATCAGCAACCTCAGCTGATGAGGGGACCTTTGGCAGTGGCTTATTAGACAGCACTAATAAGGGCACTGACTCTTCCCAGAGTGCCAGTTAAGTACACACTTAGTACCAGGAAAGTACAAGAGTGTAAAGAAGTTTTGTCATTTGAATAAAGTGAATACTCCTGTGTGTGGAAATTAAATTTTCCAAACTTTTTAGTGGCATTAATCACTTGGTCAGATTCAGCCTCTCATGGTGTTGTATGAATGGAATTCTAGACCTGTGCTATTTGTTTCAGGCATGGACAGAAGTCCTGCTCACAAGAGGCACATCCTTTCATCTTCATTGTGACACTTAATTTACTGCTATCAGGAGGGCAAGTTAAGTTTGACTGAAATGTAGCTGTCCCATTTTTCTACTGAATGGATTTTCTGAATGGTTTACCTGCAGTAGAATTAACCAAGGGCTGAAGTCTGAGGAAAGCAATGTAGGAAGGTAAAAGAGAGCTATTTACTGCCCAGTCCATCAAGCCTTGCCTACGTGAGGCTCATAAATCCCTTACCTGGAGGCACACAACAATGGGTGCGTATTTGGTTTGTGTCCTGTTCCACTGGCAGAGGGCTCAGTGCTGCCTCAGGCTTCCTTTGTGAGCCCCTTTGGGGTTTATGGTGTCTCAGGGAAGCACTTTGAGGTGGTGTCTTGCTGTGGAACGTGCAGTGCTGCAGCTCTGGTTGTCTGAAACACTTTGCTTCTGAAGCCTATTCCTGAAGCAGCACTTCAGTTATACAAATAAACAGCTTTCAGTTCAAATAATAATCTGCTTTTCTTTTTACTCTATCTGATCCTGATTGGCCCATGAATCTTTCCTATTAGAACTACTGATGTCTAAGAATTACAGGGCCCCACTGCAACAGCTTCAGTGCACTCCTGGTTTTTATTTCCTAGAACTGTGACCAGTTAGACAACAGTGTTTCTCTGGGATTTGTCCATTGTCTGCTTATTCTTCCCTTCTCACTCCACTCACTGAAGAGTATTCCTGCAGCAAACCATTGGGGTATTATGTCATGCTAAGCTAATATTGTGTCATGGTAATGATTTCAAGAGTTAGGTGTTCCCAGAAATAGTTGCTTTTAATTTTTAAAGCAGTAATTTCCCACAGGCTTAACCAGTGGCTTTTGCAAACGGCTGAACAGCATTCAGTTGCTTATATTTTTTAGGATTTTCTAGTGTGCTGCTTGGTTTTTTCAGTGGAAAGTTCCTTTCTCTTTTCTTAAGCTCCCATATAGTGAGTGTGCTTTATGATGTACTGAAGCTGCTTTGTATGCATGTACTACTTGTACTTTGTATGCAGTGCTGGGTAGTTTGGAGCCCATCATGAAACAGTCATCACTCATAAAATGTGCATTATGTTTTTTAATCCTAGTAGAGATGAAAGCTGAGTGATCTATTAGAAAAGGAATGTTACTCCAGTGGAAACCATTTTGAATCAGTATTCCAGAATTCAGAACCTTCTTATACTCTGTAGGCATTTTTCTCTGCTCTTGTTTCATTTTCATTTAGGGCTTTGATTGTATTTGAACCAAACTTGGCAGGTAACCAAATGTAATTGCTCTCTGTCCTGGTGTTTCATCAGTTTCATAAAATTAGGCATTTCTTATTTGGAGGTAATTGAGTTTTTTCCTCTGTAGATGAACCTGCTGCAGAACTGTAAGTCCCTGGTCATTGTCTCCTAATTTGAAATGTATATGTTTATGATTTAGTGGTGATATCTTTATTTTACATAGCCCTCATGGCAGCCTTGTTGTGAAACCTCATGCTTTTGTTTTGTGAGTCTAAGTGAGCCAAATGATCCTGGCTCACTATGAACAATATAGAGAAAAGTGTAGTTAAATGCTCATTATTTTTTTCTGAAGTTGCATTTCTTATCCTTTCAGAAAAAAAAAAATCATGGTTTTTTTATTCCCTTGAAAATGAATGAGCTTTTTGTAAAGTTTCATCCAACTGTTTTCTACTGTTTGGTGCATAAACACTGATGCTTTTCAAGTAAGAAAGTAGTTTTCTTTTATATAAACTGCATGCTGTATCTCAGTATGTGAAATACATTTGAGAGGTATCCAGTCACTCACTACTGAAACATTAAGATGCTACAGGTTCCCTTAAGGAGAATTTGTCAGCTCATACAAAAACCAGCACAGAACAGAACAGCACTAGTATTTAATGATATTGTTTGGAAACAGCTTAGTTTAGTTGCCTGTATACAATATGTTTGTGTAGAGACACCTTTTGTATCTTTTTTTCTTGTTGTTAAAATATTCTTGGCACAGATGGAGATTTTTGCCTGCATCTTGCTAAGACATTGGTATTGGTTGTTGGAATTCAACATGAAGCTCATGCCAAAGTATATTGTGAAAGGATTAAACTGTCAATTTAGAAGAACTCCATCATGGTACAGATCTAGTTTGGCATGGCACCTGTAGAGGCAGCCCTGGGGCTGAATTTGCTGAGAGAATATCTAATAAAGAGCTCACACTGTTCCTCTGCAGTAGGAAAGGAGCACCTCAAACTGCACACCTCCACTTGTGTGCAAGCACACTGGCAAACAGACAAGCTGCACATGATGAGTGAGCTTGATGCTGAGCTCAGTTCTTGAATCTAACCTGGTTTGCTGAATTAAGCTGCATTTTTCAAGAGCACATTTATGTTAATGAGAAACAATCAAAGTGTTGGCACTCGTGTAACTTTTTAAGGAACTGGAAGATGAAACTCAGTGTAAGCCAGGTTAAATCAACCCTGCTTGCTGTTAACTGTTTTTTAACCTGAGTTCAATGTACACATTCTAATATGTGTAATTTAAGGGATTAAAGAAGGCTAAATGATATTTCCATTCTTTTTGCTAGCTGCATTAAAAAGCTGCAAAATAAAGTGAAACTGTCTGTAAGGAAAATATCTGGATTATAGGGTAGAATTAATGTGATTTCAGTTCACAACTGGCATTTCACCCTTTGAGATAAGGTGATCACTTGCCTCTTGATTTAAAAATAGTGGAAGGTGATGGAAGGAAAATACTTCCAATCCAATTGCCACCCACATGTGCAGGGGTATTGCAATTGCTGCTTAGTGGACAAAGCACCAAGTTGTTTTCTTAGTCCTTGGTGCTTGTGAGGCTCCAAGTAATGTTTGCTTAGAAATGTTTTTTAAAGTGTTATATTAATTAAAAATTAAGTAGACAAACTTTAAAAGGTAACAGTTTTGATAGTTTATCTGTATACAGATAACTGAGAAAATTAGCTAATAAAAGATGATTATTTAAAGTGTGTTGATAGCTATAATTTATTTGTTTATATAAATAGATTTCCAGAATGAAACTTTGTTTAATTCAGGTTTGGGTTTGTTGTTTTCTTAATTTGCCTTAGAATTGAATTCAACTAAACTGGTTTGAACCTGTGAAATTCTGTATAAAAGCACCAGTTGTTTCATAATAGATACACCAGCTTTTTAAGATAATAAGCTGTATTCAGTCCTTGTCTACAGTTTTAATCTGACTCTTCAGCCTTCCCTACCCCATGATGTGTCTTTGTAAATAAGTCCCCAAGAAGAGATTTCTTTATCATGGATAAGTGAGATGTAGCTATGAGAACATGAGAACAAAGTTTAGCAAGGACAGTTGTTCTTACTTTGTTTTATAACATGGAAAAGACAAAATGTGTGACCTCGGTACTGAGTAGTATTTTTGAAACACAAAATACTAATTTAGTATTTTGAGATCATTTTTTATTGTCTGCAATGGCAGTCTTTTGTGTTTAAAAACACAAAAAAAGTGCACAGTAATATAAACAAAAAACCCAACAAAAACACCTTCAAGATATAAAAACGAAGCAACTCCCACAGAACAGTTGAGCAGTTTTTTTGCCAATCTTGTTTAAAACAATCCATCCTTCTCAAAACATCTAACTTTGTATCCTAGTAGGTAGGTAGTCTAGCCTTCAGTGTTAAATGTTGCTTTTTTACTGAATACATCAGAATAAGGAGGACATTCTCCAGTCATAATAGTCCAAAGCAGGGGGAATCCTTAGAGACTAATTATTTTAACTCTGCAAGTTTTTTCAGGTGGAAAATGACCTGCTGAATATATGACATGGTTTCATCAGAGTAGAATATTCCAGATGGGAAGGTACAATCCAGAACAGTTATTTGTTAAAACCTGATGCTGCTATGCCCTCAGGTTAGGGTGAAATCTGGCTGAGATAAAGGGTTATTTTATTATACAGCAAGGAGGGGAAGATGAGGTGTTGAAGGATTCCTTCTGACTGAACTCTGTTGTGGAGGCTGAACTTGTTTAATTTAATCCATGTTCTGAGAGCCTTAGAACCTGAGTGCTGCAGAAATCAAAACTGCTTCTTTTTTTACTTTGAGACAACACAGTGATGTTAAGAGTCCACTTAAATTGCTTTCTAGTTTTTCAGTACAGTAGTAGTGTTCTAACATTTCTTGGCTATCACAGAGAAAGAGCTTGGTCCCACACATCAATAAATCAAAGTGCTGCTGTCAAGTAACAGCAGTGTCTGAACTCAGAGCTGGCTCCAGCCTCCATGTTCCCTTGTCCCAGATCACAATAAATGTAGTTCCATTTAGATATGAAACCCTCTGAGCTGCTGAGAGACATCCTATAATTTTAAATTGGAAAGTGTCCCAGCTATTGTTTGTTTTTGATGGATTTTGAGAACATGAAAAGGTACTACATGGGGCAGCAACTCAAGTGGTAAGACAAACACTTGCTCTACTGAGTTTTGTTTTGTTGTGGAGATATTTAGCACCCACATTAGGAAGCCTGGGGGACCTAGTGCTAGTAAAGATGTATGGAAAGCATCCTTCCTCAAGGAGGAGCCATTAACTTTGGATTTTTTTTTTCCCTAGCCTGAAAGAATTCCTGCCTAAAGAATATACCAAACAAAGAGGGGCTGAAAAGAGAATATTTCAGGTAATTGTGAGGCCAAAAAAACTACTATAGTTTCACTACCTTTATCAGAAAAGTCTGAAATTCCCAGGTGTATACTTTGTATGTATACCAAGAACTTTGAACTAAATAGCTATCAGAAAATGAAGTATCAAGTATTTGACAGCTTTTATTTTATTTCTTCAGAGGATATATTCTCCTGGTCATTTTTTTTAAACTGATGATTATCCAATGTGCTTTGTTAAATGGAGAGAGATCTTTTTAAGATCTCTTTGTCAGTTGCTTTGAAATATAAAGATGCATATTTGTATTAAAATAGACACGTGTTTAGGAAAGCCAGTTTTAATTTTGTGCTTTGTTCAAACATGAGCCTCAATTCTACTTGTTAATGCATGAATTCAGTGGTGTGTGTGGGAATCAGCCCATTGTAAAAGACAGGAGCAATTGAGTATAAATGGTAAAATGGACTGGTATTGTTAGAAGTGGTCTCAGAGTCTGAGTACTGTAGATGCACCAGGTAATTCTGCCCACTGAAATACAAGTTTGGCAATGCGATGGAAGCTGGAAAATTCTGAGGTCAACAGGTGAGATAAAGTCTCATGGTTTCTGGAAGGACACACCAGAGATCTGTGATCCCAGCTAGGGAGACAAGTTCAAGAGCAGGAACAGGTTACATCCTTTCTTTTGTCTGCTACACTCCCAGCTGAAGAATCCTATAAGTTAGTGAGTCTCTTCTGCCTTGACTCTTCAGTACTTCCTTGTAGGTGAGTGTGTCTGGCACTTTTCTGTGCACCTTTAAGTCAATGTGCAGTGATATTGCAGTTTAAGCAAAAACCAGATTCATTCACTTCTGAATCACAGCCATGCTTTTCATAGCACGGGATTTTTGCCCATGTCAGATATGACCTGTGAGTACTTCCTATCATTATGTGCTTTAGTGCATGGACCAAAAGCTCATCAGTGCGGGCACTGATCTGGGCAAAGATTTGACAAGGTAGAATATGTGAGCTGTCTTTTTGGGAAAAACTCAGCTGTTTCCCAAGCCATGAAGTTCTGGAGCTTGGCAGGCGCTACATCTGTGCTCCTTGTTCTTTTGGGATCTCGGTTGTGTTCTCTGCTGAAGTTGACAGATGGGAGCAGCCTGTGTTCTTGGGATGCAAGAGGTTTTGGAGTTGCAGTTGCTCCTCTCAGTGCTCTCCCTTGGAAGCTCCCACACTGTTGAGGTGGGAACAAGTGGAATAAGAAGGCATTTCCCATGTTCCTGGTGCTCCCCCTGCTGCCATCAGGCAGCATGGAAGATGTGGCAGCCGGCACTTGAGAGGGGTGGGACAGGGAGTCCCACAAACAGGATTTAAATAGCGAGACATTGGGATGTGGATTTCAGCACAGTGGTCTGGATAGGAGAGAAGATGCTACTTAAATGTAATAAATTTAAATACATAAGATGGGTACCTGTTGTTACTTACACATAATCATCAATCTACTAATGACCAAGTTGTTTAAACAGTAAAAAGAGACTGAGTTACAGGACACACTTAGTTGAGTATTTCAGGACACGCTATTCAGAAAAATCATTGTTTGTTCCTCAGCTGTAGAGATATTTTCCTGTGATAGAAAACAATTTTGGATAATGCTGCAACTGGCAAAAAGGCCCATGGGAAGTACCTACAAGACATGAGAAATGGTCTCAAGTACAAGGTGTGAGGCTGTCATGATTCAGAAGTTTTGGGCACAAAGCAGGAATAAATAATCTGTTTCTGGGAGGAAAAAAAAGGGTGCGGGTACACTTAAACAATGTTTAAAAGCTGAGTGAAGAGGCATTAATTGTATGAAACCTAATGGGGTCAAATAGCAGGAATACCTAGAATTTTAAACTGTGTCAAAAGGGGTTTAATGTGCATGGTCTGAGGCACAGATTGAATGGTTGATGGTCAAAGAGGAGTGTTCTGTTTGCCCAAGTTAGTTATTTTCTCTCATGTGAGGTGTTATCTGATAGTTTTGCTAACATTTCTACCCAGTATTTTTTTCAGATATTCTAGTTGCAATGATTATGAACTAAGCATCCTGAAATAGATAAAAGCTGTACCCTTTTTCTGTTTCTTTCTAGAAGCTTTGGTTCTGCCTAATTGATACTGAACTCTGTTACAGGAGCACAAAAACTGTGGTGAGATGACAGAAATAGAAGCCAAAGTGAAGTATGTGAAGCTGGCGCGTTCCCTGCGCACCTACGGCGTGTCGTTTTTCCTTGTTAAGGTAACGTAGCTCTTGTTGTGGCCATCCTGTGTCCTTGGTTATGGGTGATCTCAGGTCCCTCTCTAAGCTAAGGGTTGCTACCTCAACCACTAAGATATTCCAGTTTTCTGGAAGAGTGAGAAGAGGGGGTGTCTTTTGAACTGAATAGTAAAGATGCACTAAAGACCAGAGCTGCTTAATGCATTGCTTGAAAATCATTGTCTGTAAACAGAAAAAGTAAGCCTGGAGTTTCAAATTGTCACTGTCTGCATGCCAGTTGCTTCCCTTTGCAGTGTATTCTATCTTGCTTTTCCTTTGTCCTGTGGAAAGCTGGCATTTGTAAGGAAAACGATCTTGCACACCTTGTTGTAGGAAAAAATGAAAGGCAAAAACAAGCTGGTTCCTCGTTTGCTGGGGGTCACCAAAGACTCCGTGATGCGTGTGGATGAGAAGACCAAGGAGGTGCTGCAGGAATGGCCACTGACAACTGTGAAACGTTGGGCTGCCTCACCTAAAAGCTTCACTTTGGTAATCTTTGTGTGTGTATTCAGAGGACAAGGGAGTTATGTGGCAGGGAGGCTTAGAACAGTTTGTGTACTGTAACTTGTTCTGTCTCTGATTTTATAGCCTGATAGAGTCACTGAGTCCTCAAGTAATAAACTGGCAGATACAGTAATGCAGGTTCAATCTGTAGTTTGGTGCTTCTGGACAGACCAGTTCCTCAGAAGTACTGCTTAAATCTTTCAACAAGCCACTGTTTAAATCTGGTTTGTGCCTAACTAATGAACCAGTTAAGAAAGCATTATTATTCCCACTGGTGTAAATAGTTATGATGCTTGTCATTCATAATGTATGTTGTGCCTTGTAAGATGTGAACATAAACAAAGTCAGCTGGCTCATTCATGTATTTGATAATTATGAATTTAGAGAAGCTTCATGAATGTGATATTTTGCTAATTATTTGGTCAATGGGAGACCACTGCAATGTATATTTTGCATATGAAAAGGTTGTTTGAAGTGATGGAGCAAGAGGCAGAAGCTAGAAAATTGCATTCACTTGATTCATGTGCATCTAATTTCCAGTTGCATGGATGATTATGCTCTAGGATTAAATTCTAAAAATACTTTTCTTCATCCTCAAGTGACTGAATCTGATAAAGTTAGATGAAATATCTCTTGGGCATTTGAATTTATGGAACATCTGTGAGTAAACTGAAATAAAAAGCATTCTTCTCTCTTCCCTCAGTCTCACATATAGACTGGTCTAGAATCTTGGACAAGTTTAACTTACTGTTGGATATAATAAAATGTCTAAACAATTTCAGCATTTGAATTTTCTCAGTCATATTTGGTACTGTTTCTGCATTTACTTACTTCACACTTTCAAATAAGTTTTGGGTTTTTTCCCCTTTTTCTTCAGGATTTTGGTGAATATCAGGAAAGCTATTACTCAGTACAGACCACTGAAGGAGAACAGATCTCTCAATTAATTGCAGGTTACATTGATATCATCCTAAAGAAGGTACAGTATTAACATCTTGGCATGTAGCAAAAAGGAAAAAGCAAAAATTCGGATATGTGCAAACTGCAGTTTTTCTCTCAGTGTTATGTCTTGTTATGTTTTGATGTTATATATTTTTACCTTCAAGTAAGGTGCTGCTTCTGGAAAAATCAAGGCTATTTATTACATCTCTAGCACGTGTCAGGCTCAGTACAGCACTCCTGGGCTGTTTTTCCATCTAGAAGGTGACCTGGTGGCTGTGAGTGTGTACCCGGGGAAGAGTCCAAAGCTTCAGCTTTAGATTTTTAAGCTATAGGGATGAATCAGATGGGAAGAAATTACTCTAGAAGCAGTATTTAAAACTACAGCCAGGACTACACAATAGTTGTCCAGTTGCTCTTGTATATAATGTATCAAAGGTGAAAGTTTTTGGCCAGAAAAACAAACCAAAAAGCCCCAACAGTACATTGCTTTAAAACCACTGTGATTAGCAAAGCAAAGGATTTGACCTCAGTTGTGCAGAGGGGGATAAAATCAGTGTTTGTGAAGAGGTCAGACTGCCTTGAAACTTGTTTTTGTAGAATGTGCCTGGCAGGAGAGAGGAAGGGCTGATAAAATTTCCAGTATTCAAAATATTCCCAAGCTAGCAAGTGCAACAGCAAAAAATGGCAAGTTTGCCAACAAACATGGAGCTGAATAGTCCCATTCTAAGCATGTTATATAGAAAAGTGAGGTGTTCCAAACAGCACTGAGTCATTCTTGTCAAAATTTTACTTCTTTGACATTCAAACCACATCATTCTTTACCGTAATAGAGTTTAGTAGTAAGAAATCACAAAGTTAAGTAACCCAGAAGAATTTATTGCCTTTGTTAGTGAGCAGTGTAAGATGTAACACTAAGGGTTATGTAATGAGAGGTTCAGGAGGATTGCCAGAATTCATCACACAGAATTCATCACATGCCTTTTTCTCTGAGGCTGTCAGGCTCAGGTTTAATAAACATCAAATAAATTGCAGGTTTGTGTAGATGGTTTAAAACTTGATTCAAAAGTAGCATTGCTGTCTAGTGCCAAATGAAAGCAGCATTCTGTGTTGATTGAATACAAATGTGCAAATTTACACTCCCAGTTCTTTGATTTTTTTTTTCTCTATCATCTGCTGACACAGCCAGTTTGAAATTAATGAATTAGGAATGAGTTAAATCATAAACATCCCTGATTCATATGAGAAGCTGCAGTTCATAGTTCTGGAGCTCACACATAATCTCTGTGATGGATGCATCAAAGTGGGGTTTGTTGCTTTCAGTTGCATATTGTTAATTCTTGCTCTGTTTTGGGCTGGTCAAACTCCTTTTCTCCGGTGTGCATAGATACATTTTTTCTGCTCAAGTGTTATTAGTATAGTGTTCCCCCCCACTCCACCCAACCCCTCATCTCCTGCAATTTTAGTGATTGGTCATTAATCAGCTGACAGAGAACCCAGAACTTGAGTAGCATATATCTAAATTAAAAACAGTAGGTGTTTTTTACTTCACATTATTATGGAAGTAAAGCACAATCATAACTAGAAATAGGGAGTTTCAGTTCCTGCATAAAATCAAACTCTAATAGTAAGAACTTCTTTCTCTGGAGTTGTGTGTTCACATAGATGTGCATGAGGAGTTCCTCTTGGATGGAAGGTCACAGTGGATACTTCTCTGTTTAGATTCATCTCTAAGGACTCAGACTACAAATCATGTAGCAAGAGGGAAAGCAGACAGTTTCTCTTCACTAGGCAACAAGTAGAAATAGACTATTTATAAGGCACTATTTCTGTGATTTGTAGTTTCCTGTTGTTTCTAGTGGTTTAGACTTACTGCCCTTAGGTACATGTACAAATCTCTTAGCACTGAAAAACCCCTGCCTCAGTCTTCAGCCTGAAGTCAGACTGTCCTGAACTTTAAAGTACCTATGATAAAATGACTTGGAGACACTATTCAATTTATTGTCTTTACTTGTGGCATGTGCTTCCTGCTGGTTGTGATGCCTTTTTTGAGCTTACCCAGAAACAGAGGCCAGACAAAGATAAAGAATAAAAGTGGATATATTTAATGAAGGGCCTTCAGGTGAATTAAGAGCAGACAGACCCTCCTCAAGGGGCTACACCCAGAATGGATGATGGTCATCATGAGTTTTTCAGACAGATATAAGTTTTGTCCATTTACATATCAGGAGTTAGTACTCCATTTACAGCTTCAGGTGATGAAGTCACATTCCCCCAGTTTGCTCCCCCCCAATTCACTTTTGTTTTTACTTTTTGGGGCCTGAGGCTGTAGGGTGCCCTTGGATCTCAGACCTAGAGGGATTGTTTTGTCTGACCAAAATGTGGACAGGTAACTAACACTTTATATGGAGTTTAGAGTTATGCACTATTGCAGTACAAGATTTCAAAAATATAAAGGCTGAAATCTTTAGGCATCAGCAGGTAGCACCATACAGTAACACTTCAGCACTTTCCTTATACCTTTGTTCAAAAAGGAACCAGCAGGTTTTTTTCCTTTAGATACTTCATCTGCCAGAGTTTAGAACCTGGGCTGTTGAATGCTGAAGAGTACCTCTTCTCTGGGGAGGTTGTGTTCTCACTCACTGCCCAAGAGCATGGTGTTCAGCACCAGACAAGACTCTGCAGGTCATTTGTTTAGGTTTGTGATAAATGGCAAGGAAATGGTGGAGAGAAAGCAAGAAACAGCACACATTTGTTTAACTTATCTTTTTTTCTTCCCCCTCCAGAAACAAAGTAAAGATAGATTTGGGCTTGAAGGTGATGAGGAATCAACCATGTTGGAAGAATCTGTTTCACCTAAGAAGTGAGTGCATGCAACAGGAGGAAATGGTCTGTTTGTAAGAGTGCCACATTTAGCTGTAGCAGCCTTTTCAAATGAAGTAATACAGTTATTACTGTGAAAGAATGATTTTCTACAGAGTATTTCAATAGAAGGAAGTACTGTCCCCAGGCAATTCAGCAGACTCCTAGCTTCATTCAAGGATTGAAGAGCAGATATTTGTCACAAAATTGTTGGTTAGGGCAACAAGCAATGGCAACATCAACTTGAGTCTTGAACAAAGGCACTCAGGCTGTAATTCAGTAAAATGCTGGGGCAGAGAGGGGGATAATGAAGCAGAGCTGAAAAGTTGTAGTATTTTTTTTCATCTTCATGTGTGATTTACATGGTTTTGGTTGCTTGTGTCTGCCAGTTCCATGGTTTCCAGTAGATTTGACACCTGTCAGTTTAGTTGTACACAGTGTTATGAGCAGAGCTGGCTTATTTCACCAGCCAAAGCCATCAGATGTGTGGTGTGGTAGGGGAAAGGCTTTGGTACAAGTAGGTCAGGTTATGGTTTTGATGGGAGAGTAACTGAACATAGGGAAACACAGAACTGTAGAGCTGGCCACACTCTTGAAAAGGAATGTCAGATCTTTCTGTGCAGTGAGACCATAAAAACAGATTTGTGACATTATAAGCTGTAATGAGCTACTCAAGTCTTTTCTTGGAGCTTTTGAGGGTGGCAGTGTCAGCAGTGTGTATGTGAAAAGTCCATTTGATTTATTGTTAAGCCTACAGTTTATATGAGATAGATTTGTTAGGTATTTCATGTGGCCTTATGGGAAATTTCATCTTTTGATGGATCACACATGTTCAGATGTGCTTTATTTTGACATGGCCCTTTCCAAATCACTTCCAGAATATACTGTTAGTTAAGTGCTGTGCAGAAAAGCCCAAAACTTGTAGTAGATAAATACAGGATTTTTTCATAGTTGAAATCACTTTTTTCTTCCCCTCAGCAGAGTGTTGTTGTTAGAGCCTGAATTTCTGTCAACACTTCTAGCTATTAAAGGTTGAATCATGTTTAAATATGAGCAGTATATCTGGCAAGGCAGTTCAGGACCGTGGATGGCAGTAACTTTATTTATTATTCTCCAGTCCAGTATCTGGGGGACTGCCAGATTATTTGCAAGTACTGTGTGTGCTTGTTTGTATAAAGGGGGAAGAAAGTAAGTTTTTATCCCAATTCTAGGGAATACTAGCAAAATATCTCCACAAGGTTTGTGCTTCTATTTTGTATTGTTCAGCCGGTGATACAACTGAAACAAAACAGTTGTTATGCCATAAACCTGGTTCTGGTTCTGTCTGCTCTGTGTCTAAAAGGGGTAAAGCTATTGTATCATGTTTAACAAAACTGCACATTGCCATCTTTCCTTGGTGCCTGCTCATTAGTGCTATTAATAACTGATCTGCCAGAAGCCCCTGATTATCTTTTTTCCAATACATTAGAAAATGGTTAGAAAGAAAAACCATCAAATTCTCCAGCTTCTCCAAACGTTGTGAAATGCATTTGAAATCCTAGAAGAAGCAGAGCTGACAGAGCTCAGTTTGCAGGAGCTGACTGACTGTGTGCTGGCTGTTTCCCCAGACCCACCATCCTGCAGCAGCAGTTCAACCGCACCGGGAAGGTGGAGCACGGCTCCGTGGCGCTGCCGGCTGTGATGCGCTCCGGCTCCAGCGGCCCCGAGACTTTCAACGTTGGCATCATGCCTTCCCCTCAGCAGCAAGTGACAACTGGCCAGATGCACAGAGGACATATGCCCCCTCTTGTGAGAAACCCCCTTGTTTTGTGTGTGAAACCTCTCTGTGCAGCAAGTAGTCAGAAAGAGAATGTTAGGCGCATTTCTAAGACCGGGAGTCCTGGCTGTAGTGTCCTGACTGTTCTACCAAGCAGAAGTTATGAGTATCCCTTAAATATTTAGGGTGTCACTTTTTGATTTATTTCCTCATTTTCTTTAAAGCAGGCTCTTCCAGCCTTTTCTTTACTTGTAAGTAGTTAAAACTAAGTATTCAAAGGGCAAAATAAAAAGGTTTAAAGACTGGCAAAAGTAAGCAATTTTAAGGATAAGGCTTACTTCTAACTTATCACTAGCCCACCAACTTAGAAATTTTTTAGGAGGCCCAAAACCGATGGTGCTTTTTTCATTTAAATTGAAAGACTTTCACAAGCCCTAAACAGCATTTAGAGAATATAATCAGTGCTTAAAATCATTACATACTACTAGAAGAACAGTCTGTGTAGTGAATTGACCTTGGCTGTTTGCCAGATGCCTGCCCAGCAGGCACTCTTACTCCTCAGCTCAAGAAGTCTGTATGGAGGATATAGAAGATTAAAAAAAGCTTTATATCAATATAGGTCAAGATAAAGACAGGGAGATCATCAATTGTGTTCATGGGCAAAACAGAATCAAAATCATGGACAAAACAGGTTGGAGAAAATTAATTTAGTTTACTGTCAATTAAAATACAGTTGGATGGTGAGAAACAGATGAAAACTAAAAATTCTTCTCACCCACCCCCTTTTTTTACTCAGACTCAATTTCACTCCTTCAGTTATGGCTGTTCTACTACTCCTTGCTCACAAGTACCCAACTTGTAACAGCCCCTCTCTGCTTCTCCTTGCTCCAGCATGTCCGTCCTGTCCTTCCTGTGGGCTGCAGTTCACTTCAGGAGAGCCTGCTCCAGCCCTGGGCTCCTTCCTTGCAAGGCCCTGCTCCAGCACAGCCTCTCCATGGGCTGCAGTTCCTTTCAGGGAGATATCCACCTGCTGACTGTGGGGTCCTCTGTGGTCTGCAGGGCAGATATGGGGTATCTGCTCCAACACAGCCCTCTCCACAGACTGCAGAGAATTACCTGTTGTACTTTGCTCTCTCCCACAGGCTAAGGAAACTCAGCTGTGCTGTCTTGAGCATGCCCTCCACATCCCTGTCAGGCACTGGCATTTTCAAGGCTGTTTCTTGAACTCCTTTTTGCCCTCACTGCCCTTTGTCACCAATGTTTTCCCAGAGGTGCCATCAGTTTGGCTGCTGCACTCAGCTGTGTTGGGTCTGTTGGAGCTGTCTAGAGCCAGCTGTGCCCAGCATGGGGCAGCCTCTGACTAATTCTCCTAAAGGCCACCCCTGCTGCTAAAATTTCTGCCACAGACACTGAATACAGACAGCGTCCTGCTCTGCCTAAACCCCTTCAGTTTTCTGGTAGCTTATGCATGTTGATGACAATTTAGTTTTAGGATCATCCTTGATTGCACTGGGAGGCTGTCCCAGGAAGTCAGTAATGATCTCCAAAGCAAATTGAGGTTTCATGCTGCTCAAATGCTGGTCAGTAAAACAGCTCAGTGGGGTTGTGTGTGTCTGTTGGCCATGGTTTGAGCTGAGAATGCTGAGCACTTTATATATGTGTGAAAGTAGCACAGAGTGTAAAATGGCATGAGCAGATTCAGGACTGTGAGAAGAGTTTGAGGGCTTTGCTTTCTCCACTGTGCCAGGAAAAGGCAACTCTCTGAAATGGCCTCTCTGAAATGGTGTGGTTGCTGGACTGCTGTCACTCAGGCTGTCTTCATGCACATGTGGCTTGTGCCTGAAGTGCCCTCTGGAGCACAGCCCAGCCATTTCCTTCTCTGCCTTGCAGACCTCAGCTCAGCAGGCCCTGATGGGGACCATCAACACCAGCATGCACGCGGTGCAGCAGGCACAGGCCGACCTCAGCGAAGTGGACAACCTGCCACCTCTGGGGCAGGACATGGTGAGTTCTGATCCACACACAAATGAGCCTTGGGCTTTGGGTTGTTTGCAGACCAGTTTAGTCATTGTCCCCAGATCTAAAGTGATACTGCTAAAGCTTTTAAGATGGGGTAAAAATGTTGTGCTCTCTTTAAGGAATTCATGTACAGTGGCCCACTTCACTCTAATCAGTCTCCTGAGACCAGGTGTAGCAGACTTCCTTGCATAAACCTGCCTGGAATGTTCTTTTTTTGTGGGCATATGTACAGTTAAACACAAACTATGGACAGTATTAATGGTGGGACTTACTGCCTCCCAGAGACATGGAAAATAAGAACAAAATATGAGTCTGTTGTTCTTGATCCAGGTTAGGGCAGGAGGACAGAGCCAGAGGGTTATTGCTTATGGGGGACTGTCAGTCAAGAGTGTTTAGCCTTTCTTATGGCATTTACCTTAAAAGGGCAGCTGTTGAAATGTGAGAGCAAATCTGTAATGAATGAATCAGCAGAAGAAAATGCTTGCATTCATATTTCACTTTAAGGCCTGCTGCTTGTCTTCTGTTTCCCTTTTAAAAGTTCACAAAGGAATGGAATATGTACCTAGTATCTTGTCTTACAGAACCTCACTGCAGTCCTTAATTCTTCTTTTCATTATTGCTCTTCAGGCATCAAGAGTATGGGTTCAGAACAAAGTTGATGAATCAAAACATGAAATACACTCTCAGGTTGACGCAATCACTGCAGGAACTGCATCTGTTGTTAACCTCACAGCAGGTAAATTTCAATGGGAAGGATTTCCTTGCAGTCTCCTAACTATTTGTCAATCTAAATCAAGAAACATATTAACAGAGTAGGGGGAAGCTGCAGAAAATTTTGTTTAAAACACACCGATAGCTAAGTGCATTAATGTGTGGAACAAACTTGGTGTCCCTCCCAGCACATTTTTTTCTATGTTCTTATCTATCTTTAGTTTCTCTGAAGGTGTAACAGTCAGTGAAGATAAAATGTAGCTGGCTTATCCAACAGAGAGTATTTGCAAGGTTACTACAAGAAAGCATCATTGATCTGGCAGCTGTTAAGGAGAGATTGTTTTTATTGACAGTGTATTTATTTTTCTTCAGCAAATTACAGGTTGAGGGAGCTGCAAGTGGCTTAAAGGAGACAAAATTATATTGCCTTAGGTTCTTTCAGTATTGAAGGAGACTGAAATTGTGGATTTCTCAGCAAATTACATTGAATGAAGAAACATTCTATTAGAGGATAGATTATTGCAGAAAAAATGTAGAAATGAGAAAATTTACAACAATTTAATGTTTTTTTAAGTGACACATTACTTAGTAGGCATTGCTTGGCTGTCTTGAAATGTCTCTTTTATCTCTCACCAGAGTGTAGCTTGTTGTAGCTGCTGCTGTTTCCCTTTTAGCCACTAAAGCATTCTGATCATTGAAAAACATTTGCTCTGCAGGGGACCCAGTTGACACTGATTACACTGCTGTGGGATGTGCAATTACAACCATCTCCTCCAACCTCACTGAGATGTCCAAAGGTGTGAAACTGCTTGCTGCTCTCATGGATGATGAAGTTGGAAGTGGAGAAGATCTCCTGAAAGCTGCTCGAACCTTGGCCAGTGCTGTCTCAGACTTGCTGAAGGCTGTGCAGCCTACTTCAGGAGAGGTGAGTAAAGAAAAACTTCTCAGGTTCCCTCTTTTTGGCCATATTGCTTGCACACTAATGCACAAGTTCCTTGAGGAAATAAAAAATGCAAGTGAAGTTCATTTTCTGTGGATTAATGCATTTCACTGTTACCTCTTCCCAGCCTCGCCAGACAGTTCTGACTGCAGCTGGCAGCATTGGACAAGCCAGCGGGGAGCTACTGAGACAAATTGGGGAGAATGAAACAGATGAAAGGTTCCAGGTAATGAGGGGTTGCTGGTCACTGTCAGAACTGTGCAGTTTTGTAATGAGGAGAGCCCTGCATAAAACCAGGCTGCTCAAAGTGTGGTTAAAAAATGCTGAAGTTTCTCTATGCTAATTAAATCCATTTTGAAGTTGGTTTTAACTGCACAATCACAGAGTGCTGATTTCATAGTAACCCCTACTTCATTCTGTGCATCATACAGATGCTTCATGGAGAGCTTTTTGCACTGTATTTCTTCTCATTAAATATAATGGGTTTTTTTCTGCCTGCTGTCATGTTGAAATTATAAATAAGTGTATTGGAGGTATTTCCTTTGCTGGAAAACCAGGTCATTTTAACAGTAGAGGCATTAGGAAAAAACTGAAGTATATGGGTGGGATTTTAAGTGGGGAAATAGGAATTATTTGAACTTAGTGACTACAGGAATTTATACCTGGATGTGTTTTCATGTCACAGACTGAGTTTTCCTTTTACTTCACCAGGATGTTCTGATGAGTTTGGCCAAAGCTGTTGCCAACGCTGCTGCCATGTTGGTGCTGAAAGCCAAGAACGTGGCACAGGTGGCTGAGGACACCGTCCTGCAGAACAGGGTCATTGCTGCTGCTACCCAGTGTGCACTCTCTACTTCCCAGCTTGTGGCTTGCGCTAAGGTGAGGCAGAGGTGTTTGTGAAGGGGCAGAGCCTCGTGTCCAGTGAGTGCTGCTGCGTTCCCAACGCCCTTGAGAATGGACTCTTAAACCTTTTCTGAGTGCTCTGGGTGCTCTCCCCATGCAGGTGGTGAGTCCCACCATCAGCTCCCCGGTGTGTCAGGAGCAGCTGATCGAGGCAGGGAAGCTGGTGGACCGCTCGGTGGAGAACTGCGTGCGGGCCTGCCAGGCCGCCACGGATGACAGCGAGCTGCTGAAGCAGGTCAGCGCTGCCGCCAGCATCGTCAGCCAGGCCCTCAATGACCTGCTGCAGCACGTGCGGCAGTTCGCCAGCAGGGGAGAGCCCATCGGGCGCTACGACCAGGCCACAGACACCATCATGTGTGTCACCGAGAGCATCTTCAGCTCCATGGGGGACGCCGGTGAGTTCCTTCGAGGAGCGGTAGCTTGCCGCGGTTCACACGTGCACCTTTTAAGTCAAGAAAATAAAAATCCTTCTTCTCTGTTGTCTGCTTCTAAGTTGGTGCTGTTGTCATGGGTAGTGATCCAGCCCATATATAAATCAGTAGTGTGCATGTAGCTGTGTGCTAGATGGAGTAAATATTCAGTGAAAACTATCAATACCACGCTAAAGGAACACTGTAATATTTTGTCTGTTTTCTGCCACTGCTTCACTTCATAGTATTGTATAGCAATTTCTCATCTCCAAATAAGAAGACAGGCACCTGGTCAAGTACTTCACAGCCATTGGTGTTACTATGCATAGATTTGGTTGTAGGTTTTTAAACTTACATCTGCTTTTTCTTCTGAGATGTTTCTAAAAAGTGCAGCTTCTAAAACAAGAAACAAGATGTTTTTGGTTAGAGCCATTTCAATGGTGCTAACTGTTTTCTGAGAAAGTTCTCAGTTTATATTAGACAAAAGATAATTCCCTAGAAACACAGGAAGAAGATGGGTAATTGTTATTGAAGGAGTGAAATCTTGGCTGTGATTTGAAAGCAAAGTTGTTAATCTTTACTGGGACAGGAGTTTCCTTGAGCTGTATATTCAAAATTACCTAAAAATACTGATGGTGTGTTTTTGCCTTATTATCTAGATTGCAAATGCTGCTCTTTTTTCTTCATCTACACTGTAGTGGTTTCATTTACATTGGGATACAAGATTTGTTTGTGAAACTTTCAAGTTTTATATATATATATATAATTTTCAAGTAAAAAAATACTTCAGCAAATATAACTTCCTGTTTGCCTTGTGAAACGATGCTGAGTTTTGAAGCCAAGACTGAAATGCAGAGAGGAGCAGTAACAATGCAGCTGTGCTCCGCAGGTGAGATGGTGCGGCAGGCGCGGGTGCTGGCTCAGGCCACCTCGGATCTCGTCAATGCCATGAGGTCTGATGCAGAAGCAGAGATCGACATGGAGAACTCCAAGAAGCTTCTGGCTGCTGCAAAGCTCCTGGCAGATTCCACAGCCCGCATGGTTGAAGCTGCAAAGGTACCGGGGAAATGTCAGCTTAACATTGTGAGGCTGTACACAATGAAGAGAGGGTGTGTGGGATTTATAAATAGCATCTGGCTGGTAGTAAAGATGGTTTCTCTTGTCCTGTAAAAGTTCTTTAATGACTTGCTACATTCCAAAAATCAATTTATTAGCTACCTGGATTTTTTTTTGTTTTAAAAGATCATCTTGCACTGCTTTTGCTTTCCTGTGTGCATAGTGGCCATGACTCAAGCCATGTAGGGCAGCTACCACCAGCCCTGAGGCCTGGTGCAGGGTCTTGTACCAGTGCAAGTGGAACAACAGAACCACAGCAATCTCTCACTGGAGTCATTACAAAGCAACTCCCCTCTGTCTAAGAAACAGTTTCCTTCACCTGAGGAATCTTGCCTGTGTTGTTCCCTTCCACATCCTTCCCTCCTTGTTTTCACAAGAGACAAATATCACACTTTTTCTTCCCTTTCTGTGCTGGAAACCTGTTTCAGTCTGCTAGGGAGGAATATGCCTTTGAATTGTTTCCCAGATCCTGCACTGAAATTATTTTTACTGCAGCAGGGCCAACCATTCTTGCTGGAACTCCAGAAGTCCTGTGTGCCTGTCTGCCTATCCTTGACTTTGCAGTCTTTTCTGACTTCAGATGGAGAAGATCTACTGTGTTAAACTTCAATTTTTGGACTGCAGTTACTGAAAGACATATTGAATTGGGAATTTTAGAAACTGTGGGTTTTTTTTCAAAAACCTATATTCATACATTATTTCAGATCAAAGGAGAAGCAGTTTAAAAAGGCTTCTTTCCCAAGCACCTGAAGTGGTGTATGAAGCAAATGTTCAGCTTTCTTCCTCTAAGTACCAGACTTAGACAGTAACAGCCTTCCACTAGAAACAGACTTTCTGCAGTTTTGTAATACTTCAGTGTTCTTCTACCTTCCTTATGATAATTTAAGGAAAATTAATGCTGATGTAGCAGATGCTGTCTGAACTTAAGTCTTGATGCTCATCCACATTTTCTCCAGTCATTTTTACTCAGACTTACTTGTTTTGCTTGGAAATTTTGTGCAGGGAGCTGCAGCCAATCCTGAAAATGAAGATCAACAGCAACGTCTGAGAGAAGCAGCAGAGGGACTGCGGGTTGCTACCAATGCTGCTGCACAGAATGCCATCAAGAAGAAAATTGTCAACAGATTAGAGGTTGGAAACCATATAGTGAAAGTGCTAAGCAGAGAATGACAGTGCTGGAAGCTCAGTTCCAGAGTACAAAGCTTAGAATTAGACATGCCAGTATATCATAACATAGTCCTCAGAAAGCTGAGTAACTTGTATCACAGATAAAGTGGTAAAGTGGTGTAAGGATTTGACTCAGAAGGCATTAGATGGTGGCTTAGTCCTAAAATTAAAGAGCTGAGCTGAAATGGCTTCATTGCTTTGTTAATTTGTCTCTGTGGTGTGCCATTTACCCTCAGTACCTCTTGTGCCTTTACTAGGATATACAGTTCCAGATGAATTTCTGAGCAAAGTTAGGAGGGTCTCAGCATGTCCATTTAAACTGGGAAATTACTCAGGATCAGGAAAGAGAAACAAAGTAAAAAGATAGATCCTGTCTAGTGGCCCAGCCAAGAGGGAGAAAGACAATTTAGTAAGGATAAAATACCACGGAAGTTTGTTTTGAGGGCAAAGTTTGATCTTCACATTCTCAACTAAAATGAGGAAAAGACAGATTGAAAGAAGAAACTTTTCATAGTTCCTAGTTTGTAACTGTGATTTTTGCATTAGTCTGGTTCAAATGCAGTAAGGTGACCATGTTCCAGAAATACACTAAGGTTCCTGTGTCTGTCTTGAACTAAAAATTAGGAGTACTTTAGGAAATAAAGGCTGATGTCTGTAATTTTCTAATTGCATTCAAGAAAGTTTTATGAAAAGAGAATTTTGGATGTTTTGCTGTTATAACATATACTGCCTTACAAAGGAGTAAAATGGGTAATAAACTTCATGCTTGCTTCTATTTAGTGGGCCAGTTAGTGTTGTACGACATGTTGGAAGTACCTTGGATAAATTGTTGAATTTTTATTTTTGTAACAGGGAGATATTGATAATAACATTTGAAGGTCTTCAGAATGCTTTTAGACTCAGAAATTGCAGTATTCTGTACCTCTGTGTCATTTTAGGATCTTTGCTTTTGCCATAGAGCAGTCTATGGGTCAGAGCTTTTAGACTCAGAAATTGCAGTATTCTGTACCTCTGTGTCATTTTAGGATCTTTGCTTTTGCCATAGAGCAGTCTCAGCAGAAATTGGCTCCCTTGAGTCCTGGATCAGAGGTATCAGTGCAGCAGTGTGCAGCACTGTGTGTGCTTTGCCTGTTTCCTCTGGCCTTCAAAAGGATCTCATTGTTTAGACCATTTCTGCTGTTTGTAGTTCACTTATCTTCCTCCTGCTGAAACCTAAGCTGTGAAAGAGTAAGGGCATAGAATGCTTTTAAGTCTGCCTTTTTCTTTGGCAGTTGATTGGCAAATCAGAGATGGATAACAGTATTCCAATCATTCTCACCTTGAGAGAAGAGCAATGGTGGTTAGTTGAGGTTTCCTTAAGGCAAATCAAATTAAGGGATAAAATGTATTAATTTGTCAATGTTGTTACTGTCAAAGCTACCTATAGTAATGTGTGTTTCATCCTCTGAATTACTCCCTTTTAGCACTGATTTAACTTTCTTTTTCTCCAAAGATTGCAGCTAAACAAGCTGCAGCTGCTGCTACTCAGACTATTGCAGCTTCTCAGAATGCAGCTGTTTCCAATAAGAACACAGCAGCCCACCAGCAACTTGTGCAGAGCTGCAAGGTAAACACAGCAAGCCCATGACAGATAATGCTTGAACAATTCTTTTTGGGGATGAGGATCACCTTCTATAATAGTGTTGCAACCTCAAAAGAAGCTTTAAAAAAAGAAAAACAGAGCAACACTGTATGTGTTCACGTGTGTGGATTCTGGAGAGCTCACATTTACTGTGTTATCTGTGCATTGCTGAGCTACTGTTAGTGCCATGTAACACTTGGCACTAACACACACCTTAGCAAAGGATGCACAGGTGTGTAACTGCTCAGTAACAACCAACTCTCCTGAAGTACTTTTACTACAAGTTTTGGTGCAGATCAGCCAGCGATGGAACATGTGCAGAGCTGTACTGGAAGCACTGTACAGAGGGGTCCAGTTGCTCAGGAATTTGTGATTCCTTGACTGTGATTCTAAGCCTTGGCCCTGCATTCATTGTGTGTGAGTGTGATCTTCCTGATCATCAAAACAGGCTGTACAGAGGGGTCCAGTTGCTCAGGAATTTGTGATTCCTTGACTGTGATTCTAAGCCTTGGCCCTGCATTCAGTGTGTGAGTGTGATCCTCATGATCATCAAAACAGGCTTTTGAATCATACATGCAGTGAAATGGGGCTGAGGTCTGTTGTGGGATAAAGGGAACCTTTGGATTTTCTGTAATGAAGGATGGAGTAGCAATAGTGATTTTTACTATAATGGAGTGAAATTCTTATTTAACTTATCAGTTATATAAGAGATCATATAACTGACAGCTGCTCCTGCTATTCTGCTGTTCCACCTCCAAGCAACTGGGATCTTAAATGTCACCATAAAAACATAAGTGACAGACCTTACAGTGGGGTTACCATGATTCCTAGCTTGAAGCTAAAGCTGTAGGATCACAGATTTCAAGGTATGCCTGAAGTCAAGCACATTTTTATACTTCCAAGCTAGAATTCAGAGTCTGATGAGAAGCTGTTTTCCTTTTGTGTTTAAGCCGTATTTGCAGAAGACAGGATGCAGAATGCAGAAGGATTTTCTTCTGCATCCAAGGGCATTTAAGAGGGGAACAAGAACAAAGCCATTAAAGATGGTATTGTTAAAACCCACATCAACATTCTGCAATTACTTCTTGTCATGGTGCAATCCTAAGAAATGTTGGAATGAAATAAGATAGCTCAAGTATACTTCAGAATTGTGTTGTAGAGAGCTGCTATTTCAGAATGAATTTTTTAAAAGTGCAACCTGATAACTATTGTTTATTGTTCATTCTATTTTTTTCTTGATGCTCATTTCTCAAATGACAGAGAAGATTCAGTATCTACTTTTTTACATTTTTGTGGTGGTGGTAATTTAGTATTGCACTGCTCAAGTGTTGTTGTGAAATGGATGGACAAAGCCCATAAATGTGAACAGTCCAGGAATCAAGTTTTAGCAATATATGCTTGCAAATGCTCCAGCCATGTATGATGTTTTGTGTTTCTGAAAGCCAAGGAAAAGTAGGCTGAGGTGCTCGTGTGTAAGAGAATGTTCTGCTTTCAGAAATCTATCACCGTCACTATTGGCATTTGAACATGCAAAGGAAATAATTAATACTTGATGTACACAAGTATTGTGTACATCACATATATTTGCATAAATATCTTGGATTTCCTGTAGGAGCCTTTAACAAACAAGTAGATTGAATAATGATTTCTTAAGTAGAACATCTCTAAAAAAAGTCCTATTGCATATTAATTTGGTTCCATGCATCCTAAATTAATTCTATGACAGTGCAGAAATAATTTACTCAGGAATATTGCAGTTGTCTTTAAGAAAAGTGGGAAACCTGCTTGTTTTATTTTCAGAGGATTTTGAGTTTTTATTTTCTTACTAAAATTCTTTTCCCTTTGTCCATTTTAGAATGTTGCAGACCACATTCCTCAGCTGGTGCAGGGTGTAAGAGGAAGTCAAGCTCAGGCAGAAGACCTCAGTGCCCAGCTTGCTTTAATCAATTCCAGCCAGAATTTTCTTCAGGTGAAGTGAACCAATAATTGCAGTAGATGTAAAAAGCTTTTTTTTTTAGTGCTGCATGTTTTAATTTGTGATAAATAACCAATAAACTGTTAAGAACCATGTAAAGAAGTTCACTGCTGTGAGCCATAGATAGGCAGAATTTGGTTCCTCAGGTTAGGTGGCTAAAATACATTGTAGCTGTGGAGAGTGAGGACTGCTGACACTGAGGTTAAAAGTAACAAGACAAAAGTATGCTTATGGAGAAGAAACATTCAGTGCTGTACACTTGTCTTCTGGGTTAGAGTTTAAAGAGCAAAATGGAGAGAATTTAGTATCTCTCTAAGTAGAGGCCTGAGTCTGAATATGTGACAGGCTGTTGTAACCTTTTTAGGCAAGGTAAACTTAGTGTTGCAGCAACAAGTTTCAGAATTCCTCAGAAATAAAAGGGAACACTAGCATGGTTTTTTAGATATTAGCCTGAATAATAGATCTAGATTGATGGTTTGGGAAAAACACAAAATTTGACTGTATGCTTTTTCTAAAACACCTTAAAATAGAAAGGTAGAATATTGAGTATTGATAACAAAACTATTGGCTTATTGGTAACATTACAGGGAACAACACCAGAAACCAATTCTCTGTGTAATGGCGTGATCATTACTTGGCATCAGTTAGTCTTACCTGAAATGTGGTGGCTGTTAGCAGGTTTTTGTGGTCCTGTGTAGGCAGAGGGATCACAAACCATCTTCTCACTCTGTTTAAGTATTTGCTTTATGATTCCCTCTGGAGTCATTCACATTATTGATCCATCTCCCCTGGGGCTGTATGTGTGTACAGTGGTGATGATGAGAATCAGCAAAGGTTTTTAGTTGTATCAGCAGTAATCCCTGTGTAGAGGCACTGCTTGAATTACAATTTTAATTTCATAGAATTTTGGCAGAGGTTAATACTTAGAAACATAGAGAGAAATTTGCCATCTCTGCCACCATGATCTGATTGTACATGAATGCTAAGTGGCAAAATTTCACATTTCAGTATTTTTAAGTAGTCTGTGTGAGTATTCAAAGGCCTCAGGCAGACATTGGAACCAGTGGAGTAGTCATTGTCCCAGTAAAGCACGATGAGTCCTGCTGCAGAGGACTTGGAAATGTGGCAGAATTCTGACAGGATGTTCCAGCTTAAGGAGCAGGAATGTGCTAGTCATTAAAGAAAAATCTAGAAACCTCATGAGTGTGTGAATGGAGGAAGCAGTTTTATTGAATCCTAGGCTTTCTTTAAAGAAAATGAGCTGGTAAAACTAATTGTGTTCACTGTTGTTCTTTGAACAGCCTGGAAGTAAAATGGTGGCATCTGCTAAAGCTGCTGTCCCCACAGTGACTGATCAGGCAGCAGCAATGCAGCTCAGTCAGTGTGCAAAGAATCTTGCTACCAGCTTAGCTGAGCTGAGAACAGCCTCCCAGAAGGTAGGTAAATACTGCTTTCAATCAGCTCAAACAAGAGGACTTCTTGTCTCCCCTGAGGAGTGGCCCATGCAGTGCTCACCTCTCACTGCTGTATTTTGTGCACAAAAATTTGCTCAGACTCCCAGGTGACCTCTGTATCGTGAGAGAAAGGGGAGCAAGAAGTGACAAGAAAACTGAAAAAGCTTGTGCTGCCCTTTCCACACCAGACATGGGAGCAGAGTAACAGAGCAGCACATCAAGACTGAGCTGCTGTTACATTCAAGGGAGAGCAGGGAAAAGGGAACACATCTTGTGCCCCACCAAGCCAGTGAGAATCCAGCTACAGCTCTGCTGTGCTGTAATTGTGAACTGGAATCATCATCTCTAAAATTCAGGGAAGCAGATGCTCTGTTTCACACAGAGGTTTCTAAACTATGTGGGGCTTAAAAAAATGCAAGTGGAAAGTCTGATCTTTTTTGTGTGCGTGTGTGTACACTGAGGCCTGAAACCAGGATTGTGGCATTGAGGTGGCTACACCCGAGCTAATGCTAGAATTTCCATCTCATACTGATGAGTGTGGGCTGCCACATCAGGGAGTCAGTGGGATTTTGGTCATGATGCACAAGGGGAAGTCCAGAGTGCAGCAGTTACTTTCTCAGTCCCTGGGCTGCCTGCTGTGAAGGGACATGCACACAAGGCAAGTGCACCTCATTCCCCTGGTGCCTCTTAGCAGGGTGTTATTGTCTTCACAGACTGAAAATATTCTTCAGGAACCATGGAATCCATGATGTATAACCCTTAGAGGGCTCACAATGGCCTCTAAAGTAGGAAGAGAAATAATATGGGAGGGAAGATTAGATCTGAAGCATTTACTGTTTCTGAAAGTTGCATACAGCTGCTAACAATGGTACTGATCTGATTTCTGAATAGGCTCACGAAGCTTGTGGCCCAATGGAAATTGATTCTGCTTTGAATACAGTCCAGACACTCAAAAATGAACTGCAAGATGCGAAGATGGCAGCTGTGGATGGACAGTTAAAACCTCTCCCAGGAGAAACTGTAATTGAGGAAGGATGTTCTTCATTTAAAAACAAACCAAGTTAGCTGTTAAAAACTTAAATATTAGAGGCAAAACAAGTAATGAAGCTCTGGATAATGATCATGCTGACAGGATTTTGCACTGATTCTCTTAAAAAGAGTATATGTTACTACTACAGCAACAGTATGTTCTGTAGTAGAGTTACTCATAGGACTGTAGGGTTTCCTTCTCTATTGTACAAATTACAATTTGGTAACAGTAATGTTTTGGTCTTGTCAAAAAGAATTTCTTTTCAATAGTGACAATGATAAGAACTCAGGACAGCCAGTTCTAGTAGGCTTAGAAACTGAAATGGTTTATTTGGGAAAAAAAAAGCGCCTTTCCTTGGATGAAGGTATTTACTTCCATTGCTAATTGTAAAATAGTTTTATTGTTAACACTACCTAATATGTTAATTTATTGCATTCTGAACAGGGAAAACATGTTAGTCAGATTTCAGAGAAATTGTGTTTGTGTTCAGTAGCTGAGGTGAAAGTTTAGGTGTTTGTGGAATGAGGAAATTTTCAGTACTATTTAAAACCAAGTGTATTTTTGTTGAGCTTAAACTAAGTAATTTGTCCTTTGCAATTTTTTACAGCTTGAGAAATGCACTCAGGACCTGGGAAGCACATCCAAAGCAGTCGGTTCTTCAATGGCCCAGTTGTTAACTTGTGCTGCTCAGGGCAACGAGCACTACACAGGTACTGCTTTATTCATAATGGCTCTGGGAAACCTCTGCTTTCCATCACCTTGATGAAAGGTTTTCTTGTCACAGACTACTTAAATCAAGAAATTACTTCACTTTTTTGAGTGCTGATAGTGAATTGTGGTAAGTTATAAAGAACTGAGTGTGACTCGCGCTTCATAAAAGAACAGTGATGCAATCTGCTCTGTCTTTAATCAGACTGGATTGGGACATCTGTTGTTTTTGAAAATATGTGCCACTGAAACTCTCTGAAAGGCTGAAATAAAATGTATTGCATTTTAAAGGTCAGTGCCACTGGAAATGTTGCTATGTCCTTACAGAAGGTTTAAAGGGTGCCTCGGATATGTTTTGAAGCTACAGGATATGAACATAGTGGGTACAGCTTGGTGACATTCAGAACTGCATCTCTTCCTCGGTGTTACCAGTTCATGTGTACAATGCAGCTGCTCTGGCTGATTCATTGAGCACCTTTGCATGGTTTGAGCACATTTGCATGGTTTTCCAACAGGAAACATGGACACACAGATTCTACAATTTATTTTTGTACCTGTTCTTTTAGTTTAGAAATAAAAACACCTTAATAAGAAAAATGCTCTACAGGAAGGACAAAAGTTTACTTGTAGATGTTAAAATGTTCTATGTCCTTATTTCTGTTAGAAATGAAAGCTGTTGTTGCAAATGCTCCCATAAGATTTTTTATCTAATATTACTGATAAAATGTGTTATGGTAATTACCACTTCATTGGTTATAATTGCATCTGGGCTCTAGAACTTAGAGTTGCTTTCATTTGAAGCAGATGGAATTTCATCAAGATGGTTCACGTTTCTATCACATAGTTGTGCAGAAGTAGGCACTGAGTACCAGGCAAGGGAGTACAGATATTTGCAGCTGATAATGAATAGCTAAATCTGGTAGCTCTCTTATCATCAGATTGTAGGAAACCCTACAAAGCAATGAGTTCCTTTTCAATAATTTCATAAGTAGAAGGAGACCATTATTCACATGGTCCTACACCTTAGCACTGGAGTTGGGAGATGTCCTTTAACACTGGCCAGACAGATCACAGAAGGTAATTTTATTACATCCCTGTGACTTCATTCAGTTATTTTTATATGTTTTTACTCACAGTGATGGTAGATTATATCAAGTTGTATCATTCCTAATAACCTCTTTTTTGATTGCTTGAAGTTAAACTATTGTTGTGCTGTGGCTCTGAACTCCTGTTCACCATTCTTGCAAACAATCACTTTCCCCATAGCTTGGAGTATGAGTTTTTCCTCATCTACAGGTTTTAGCTTTTCTTCTTTTTCAGTGCTTCATTAGGATGTAGTCACTGGATTAGAGAGCTGTGTCCAGAATGTGGTCTTTGGGCTATAACATTTACTTTATGGCTTCATTACAGGCATTTAAATATAAGCAAATGATACTGTGTAATTCAAATTTGTTCCTGTGTGAAGATTTTCTTTTAAATTGCATTTGCAGTGTTATTTTGCAATAGGATCATCACCTGCAAGATCATGTCACGAAATACAGAGGTTATCTTTAAAGGTACTAATAAAATCCTTGTGAAATGTGACCACAGGAGTTGCTGCCAGAGAAACTGCTCAGGCCTTGAAGACTTTGGCTCAGGCAGCTCGAGGGGTTGCAGCATCTACCAGTGACCCTGTGGCAGCCCATGCCATGCTGGATTCAGCCAGGGATGTCATGGAAGGCTCTGCCATGCTGATCCAGGAGGCCAAGCAGGCCCTGGCTGCCCCAGGGGATGCAGACAGTCAGCAGAGACTAGCCCAGGTAAGCTGGGACTTGAGAAGCTGCATGAGTTGTCAAACATGCAGTGAATTTACTCCAAATCAGCATTGAATAAGGAGAGAGAATGACAGAAAATAAGGCTGCTAGGTATATCAGCTTTCTGTTCCTTTTAACAGCTCTCAGAGAATAACATCATGCCTAGGTTAAACAATGCAGATGGTATAAATTATGGTATTTTAGTAATCTCTTAGAAAAATATAGAAAGATGCAGCTCTGTGCTTTTACCCACAACATACGTGGGGAGACTGCTTGACTGCAAAAGTGAGACAGCCATTAAACTGATATTTTTCAAAGAAAAGATCTGTATCCATGTTACATTCAAAAAGGGAGTGCATGTTTTCTTCATGAGTGGCACCACTATGTTTGAGTTCTTTAGGAGTGACAAATTCTGGTTTTACTGATTTGAAAAGTTCTAGAATTTGCCTGCATTGTAAATAATTTCTTATGAAGATATCTTTGTTTTAAAAGGTACTTTGTAAAAAGTAGCAGAACTTTGTAAAAAGTAGCATGCAAAGAATTTCTGTGATTAGTATATAGATAACTTCAGGGGATTCCCTTATCTGCAGTGCTGCAGCCTTTATCCCAGTGTCAGGAGCAGTTGTGGGGCTGCTCTGCCAACACCATCCTATCCAATGGATGAGCCTAAATCAAGACTGCAGGCCAGCAAACTGAGAAAGCTGAAAGCCTCAAAAATGTTCCTGTAAGGGTCAGAATGTAGGAATTGCTGGCTATGGAGTAGAGGCTGTGCCTCCTGTTAATGAGCACTTAAACCTCTCTCAGTGTGAATGTGTTCACTTGTGTGTTGTAGGTGGCAAAAGCAGTGTCTCACTCCTTGAATAACTGTGTGAATTGTCTGCCTGGACAAAAGGATGTGGATGTGGCCTTAAAGAGTATTGGGGAATCCAGCAAGAAGCTCCTTGTTGATTCGGTAAGATGGATTTTCATGTGGAAATATATTTTAGAAAACTGAAGAGCAGATCTGAGTTCCCCATGTGTCAAATCATTAATTAGTAAATGACCCCTAAGTATACTTCATGTAAGCTGTGTTTTAAGTGTATGCACCTTTAGGCAGCTGCTATTTAGACTGAAATACCATTTTTGTAGTTTTATGGGCAAGGTGAAATGTGTCTATGATTTGTGAAGGCAACATTAAAATTGTCATAGATTGGTATTAACTTTTCAGTTTTGAAAATGGCAACTATGACTTGACATTCTGAAGAATATGAAAATTAGAAAATTATAGTTCATCTCCCACCTAGAAGTGATCAGTTTACTTGAAGGAGAATTGTGATCTGTCAACAAATGCCTGGTCATTTTGTGTAAAGAGTAGAATTGTTACTTTGTTTAACTGCATTCATGTCAAAAAATCCTTTTTGTATTGGTAATTTTCCAGAAGGTTATACTATTTAAACAGCTTTTTTTGCTGCATTTATCACTGACCTTGTTATCCTGTGAATGAAGGAGGAATTGTATTTTGATATGTTTGTGCAATGCCTTTTGATGAAACCAGGGGTTTTTTACCAAGCTGGTTTACTAGAGAGAGTTTAGAGTTACTTTGTTTAACTGCATTCATGTCAAAAAATCCTTTTTGTATTGGTAATTTTCCAGAAGGTTATACTATTTAAACAGCTTTTTTTGCTGCATTTATCACTGACCTTGTTATCCTGTGAATGAAGGAGGAATTGTATTTTGATATGTTTGTGCAATTCTTTTTGATGAAACCAGGTTTACTAAACTGGTTTACTAGAGAGAGTTTAGGGTAATTTTGAAGAGCTGCCAATACTTGTGTCCCTTGAAAAGCTTACAGACTTGTCTGTCCCTTGAAAGAAACAGCAGGACACAAGTTGCTGGACAGATTTCTGGTTGACAGCTGTGCCACAGTTCCAGCTCACTGCTCTGTTGCGTTTGGTATTCTCAGCACGTGTTGAACTCTCCAGTCATGAAAGGCTGGTGTGATGTGACAGTAAAATACTGAACTTTGTCTCTTACAGCTACCTCCAAGTTCTAAGTCATTTCAAGAAGCTCAGAGTGAACTGAACCAGGCAGCAGCAGACCTGAATCAGTCAGCTGGAGAAGTTGTCCATGCTACACGGGGCCAAAGTGGGGAGCTGGCTGCAGCCTCTGGGAAATTCAGTGATGACTTTGATGAATTTCTTGATGCTGGTATTGAAATGGCTGGCCAAGCACAAGTAAGTTCTTGACCATGCTGATTGAGGGATCATCTTGGCCTAACCTCTGGCAGTGCAGTACATTGTTTATGTGGCAGCATAAATGTGCTGCTGTGTGAGGAGATGTTTGGTGTGAGGAGAACTCAGCATTTGCATCTCTCACAGGATGTTGGTATTTGTTTCTGTGTCCAGTCAGACATAAAACTTCCTACTCCTCTGTGTAGTTTGAACTGCAAAGGTGCAAAGGTGTGCTGAAACTCTGAGCTTGTGGAAAGGGTTGCTTCCTTTTGGTGGAGCTAGCATGGAGCATAATTTAGGTGAACACTCTTCAAAATGTAGCACCTTTTTTTGCTGCTTTTGAAATGCTTTAAGTGGATGGAGGAAATGATGCTTTTATATTGCTCCATGGTGCTGTGGACCTGCTACAGAGTGCAGCAAGCTCTTGAAGAGGGCTGCCTAAAATGCCATCCTTGGATCTGACAGCAAGCACTTGGACTTGTGTTCAGTGATTTAAAATCTGGCAGAGTTCTACTCTGATGAGCTCTAACAATCAGGAATGTTGTCATATGTTGCTGAGCTCATTCCTGGTAGTTGGAGATACCACCTTCAGTTTATCTTACTGGATAGAGTTGTGCTGAGCTCAGTAATTGGTCATTTGGCAATGATTTAGCATAACACATGTCAGCATATAAAAAGGAATTGTGTATCAGAAGAGATGGGAGGACTTGCAGAAAAAAGAATCTGCAGATGGTTTTACCCTGGTTAGTAGGAGGACCCTGCACACCTAATAAATGATTGCCACTGGAAAATGGCCAGAAGGTCCTGAGTGTGTCAGTTCTTTGAAGTTATTTATGAAATGTCTCTCTAAAGCAGATACTTTGCAGACAGAACTGAGTAGAGACATCTGACAGTGGTTGGTGGTTATTCTCCATCAGAACTTCATCATTCAGGTTCCAGATGTGTGAAGTGAGTTAAGCTCCATATACAGCTGACTCTCTGAAAGTGAGCAGTAGTGAGGTACCTGACTGTCTCTTTAGCTGTGGACCACATTGACTTTTAGAATGTTCTGTTTGAGGCAATTCAATGAAGGCAAAGGTAGAAACGATGTTGCACATGGCTGCTTGAAATGAGAATCCAGCTGCTGATGACCTTGTTGCCCTTGTGAATTTGCTGATCCTGCTGACACGGAGTGGATATTATTCTTAATTATTAATAGTTGATCTTTCAAATGAGAAGGCCTTTAGAAACAATGCTGCACATGGCTGCTTGAAATGAGAATCCAGCTGCTGATGACCTTGTTGCCTTTGTGAATTTGCTGATCCTGCTGACACAGGGTGGTTATTATTCTTAATTATTAATGGTTGATCTTTCAAATGAGAAGGCCTTCTGTGTGTAGTTATTTGGCCTGAACAAAAGCAATACCAGGTATTTTAGGTGACTAGCAAAATGTAGAAGTAAGGAGGAAGTAGAATGTAGTAAATACAGAGTAAAAGCTATTCCATCAGCTGAATATTATGCAACCCCTTTACCTAAAACTATGAAGTGACTGTTAGAAAAAATGGGTTCACTTCTACTGATCATTGGCAGAGTAATCTAGTCACAGCTGTTCACTGTGAAGATGCAATACTTTTCTGTAACTGGATTTAAATACAGGTTTCCCTTTTCAAGCAATGGCTTAAAATAAGTAATAGAACATCCAAGTCAGAATGTTGACCGAAGTAGGCTTATAGAAACTTATTTTATTGGGAAAGATGACTTCCTGGAGGATATTGTGTGAGCAATCCCAGTTAGATGCTAGAGGAGCCTGTGGGCTGCACAAAGGATGCCAGAATACAGAGAGCATACACTGGCTGAATAATGTAAAGCAGTTGTGCCAGGCAGAGACACATAAGAGTCTTGACAACAAAAGCATTGTTCAACAAGTAGGGAAGTTTCTCCATTGCTCATTTGTGAATACTACCACTGTTAGAAGCCAAGCTATTTGTTGTAAGGGTCTTTTTCTGTTATTTAAGTGAAGCTGGAGGCACCTGTCTGGGTGAAGGATGGCTTGAGCCATCCGTCTCTGAGCTCACGTAGGTCAGTGATTTCAGGTAGATAGACAAACGGGATTTCCATGTGTGGTTTTAGCACACTCTCTTGATTGCTAATTTTGTACTTAATGTTATGCTGCTCTGGCTTTCCAGACTAAAGAGGACCAGATTCAAGTCATAGGTAACCTCAAGAGCATCTCTATGGCTTCCAGCAAGCTGTTACTGGCTGCCAAGTCTCTGTCGGTTGATCCCGGAGCTCCTAATGCCAAGAACCTCTTAGCAGCTGCAGCAAGGTAAGGATGTGTTGCTTGCTTTGTTTTCCTGAGATATTTGCCTTTCTCTGTGGTATTTATATTGTGCTTATACATTCTTCTACTATTGACAGTTAAGTGAGTGGCTGCAACCTGCAGCTCTGATTAAATGGAAGTAGGCCAGAGGAGAGTTGCTTATGTTGGAGTAGTTCCTCAACGGATATAACTTGTTACCCTTGGAAATAGGAACCAGCATTTGAAGACTTGGCCTGGTTTTTGAAAGGAACCAGTGTACTTTATTTACTGTTTTCTCACCATCTGTGTTCTGACAAGGCAATAGCTAACATTAAGCTTCTCAATCCCTGAAAGAAAAGAAATTGAATAATACTCTTAGATAAAATGTGCTTAAAAAGTGTAGGTACCTGTTGCTAACAGTGTGCATGTGTGTGATCAGGAATGCCTGGAAGGGTTAGATGCTACATTTCTGCAGTGGAGCATACCCTTACTTAAGGATTATAAATCCACTCCCTGAGTAAAGGGCTTCCTTAAGAACTTATGCTACTTTACTTTGTCGTATTTTGTTTAAAAAGAAAATTACAAATGTCTTGTCTCCCTGGGAATAAATAGATGTTATGAAAATTATGGATAACCAAAGACAGGCTGCTTAAAAGTGAAGGAGTCACATGAGATTTTGTTACTGCTGCAGCATCAACTGCTCCAGATTTGTGCTTTAGGCTTGGAGCATTCCTGATTGGAGTGTAGAGGAATTTCACCCCAGTGAAACCAGGTAGTTGTAAGTTCCTGCCAGGTTGGTATTCCCTCTGTGGAAGCATGTGATAGAAAAAGGGAGGTGAGCCAGGTCAAGCCTTTAGCTGTTCTGTGTGTGTGCATGTGTGAGACCTTACACAGACACCACACACCTGTGGGAAGTAAATACTGCACCAGTTCTCAGTTTGTGTTTAAGGTGCTAAGGAGACACTGTACTTCCCTTCTCAGATCCTCTGTTTGGCTTGTGACAAGCTTGCCAGGGCTCTCTTCTCTTTCCCTGCTATGATACGGTCACGGTCAAATATTTTTACTTTCTCTCTGATGAAAATGAAAGAAGAGGCACAGCTTCCTTATTATAAGATAGCTTTTCTTCTCATTTTTCTCTCATCATCTATGGTACTGTGATTAGTCTGGGGTTTTTGCTGGGTTTGTTTTGCTTTCTTCCCCATTTGCACCAGGTGTAAGAGACACCACCTTTCTCAGTAGTCTTGTCTTCCTTGTGGAGGCGTTTTTCTTGACCACCTCTGGCAGGACTGCAGCCCTGGCTGAGTTCCCTGCAGGGTCCAAGTATTTGTGTGTTGTATTTGATGAAAACAAATGTGGCCTTTGGAGTCCTAGCAGTCCTCTTCCACACTGGAATTGGTGTTTGATGGGCCACTTTCCTGGTTCTGCTGTGTCCAGATGGTTTTCAGAGAAATGTTTGTACACTGGATGGATTCCTGGGAGAGGTACCTTGTGTGTAACAATGGTATTTGTGAGACATGTGGCCTCCTCTGGAAAGCTGATAATTCTCTCTCTTCAATTGCTGATATTCTCTGAGTCAGTATGAATTCTCTCAGATTAAAATCAACAGCAGACAAAATCTTTTTGTGTGAAGTTTCTCTGGGAGTGAACAGAACTTTCAATTTTTGTCATATATTCCTGTGTCTGTATGCAATGATTATTTTGTGATGCATAGAAATCACTGATATTCAGCAGGTCAATACCTGGTCCTCCACAAGGACACCAAAGCTGCTGAAAAGGGTAGGAGTCTCAGTTAAACAAGTATGTCTATTAGTTTCCATTCTTTTTGCCCTGGAATTTAACATAAACATGTTAAATACAATAAGCACATTGTTTCCTTTTGTAACAGTAGGATACCATCCAGCCAGGTAATCATGTTATTGATAAGTTATCAAGTGCCTGTTTTCTGAAAGGGAAAGTAATGCAAATGCCATTCAGTTTCCAAGGCCAGAGGAAAGCATATTCTCCATGCACTCCAATTTCACTGATTTTTTTCATCTAGATGCCACTTTCCTGGGTTTTTAGTCATGAGTCTGAAATGAATGTAGTTATAATGAGTTTTGCCTATTATCAGAGCATTCATCAGAAAGACAGACAGTGACTGCAGTGTAGTAGATTATCCAAGTGTTATGTCTTTATGCAGAATACATTTAATGACAAAAGTTTTACTGAGAGGAATAGTTGAATTTTAAAATCCACCTTTTTTCCTCCTACTCTCCCCAGAGCTGTGACTGAGAGTATAAACCAGCTCATCACACTGTGCACCCAACAAGCTCCCGGGCAGAAGGAATGTGATAATGCACTCAGAGAACTGGAGGTATTACTATATTTCAAAAGTTCCTATAAATAAAAATGGACCCTTGTAAATGTCTGTTTTCCTTGTATTCTGTGTCTGAATAGCTCCTGTTACTGTCTTCTCACTTTATCTGTGGCAGGGATTCTAACTGTGCACAAGGTGAGCATGGAGCCCATGTAAACATCTTGTAGGTTTGGCCAGAATGACATTTGCTACCCTGTCCCCATCCCCTCTGTCCTGCCCTCCAAAGATACACTTTAGTCCCTATTATTCATACTTACTGTTACTTAAGGAAGAATCATGACAAGATGGACATTTCTACTACCACCAGTGCACTGGAGGGAGCTGCAATATCTTGGTTTTTCCACTTGCAAGATGTTGTTGCTGACGTCCCGCTTTAGGATGTGTTTGCAATCTTCTACCTTGACCTTTCTTAGTGTGGACTTTTAATGCCTTGTTTCTGCCTTCCCTGTCAAACTGATACAATGGGTGTGTCAATACAGGCTCTTGCAAGACACCTTCTTTATCCTGAGTAAAAGGTTTGGCTGGCTAAATAATGGGTCAGTTGAAAGACCTCCACTGATCACAGACAGGGCCACTTTCAGTAGTAGGAAATAATATTTTAATTTAAACTAGATATTTGTTGTTTACTGTCAAGGTCAAAACATCAAGGGGTGACTGGCCTGTGTCAAGAGCATAAAATACCATTAAACTTTTTATTTCTAGCTCTTAGTATCATAAGGATACAAAAGTCATTCCAGGATATTGTGAGTTTTCTTAATATGCAAGTCCACAGTTATCATCCCAAAATGTTATAGGAGATCCCCTAGGAGCCACTTTGTCCTCCTGAATTTTTAGCTTCCTAAGTGTTCTCTCCTTGGTCACAGGGAGTGGCAGCAAATCCAAAGAATAGAAACCAGGAAATCAGGCTGTAATGTGAAGGAGCAAGCAGGGGGAATGAAGTGCTTTTCCTCAGGACTTCCTGAAACACTAATAGGGAGAGATGGGTGCAATGGCAGGGATGTGAAAGGTGAGAATCTCCAGCTGATAAACCATGGAAAACTGAGAGCTTAGAGAAGAAATGTAGGGCAGAATAGCCTTAAAAGCCCTTACAGAGGGTTCTGTGCCAATAGCACAGAATGGCACATGCTGCCATGGATTGTCAGCAGGGCCAGCAAAGGGCAGCAGGAACATCTGTGGCATGTTGAACTTCCCAGAGAGAGTGAGTTAGTGAGAAAAGCCTGGATATATGGAATTAGATTAATTTCTGGAAAAAGGGAAACCAAGGCAAAAGCAAACAGTCCTGAAATCAGACTGGAGGCTCATATCAAAGTAACTGGAGAAACCAATGAAATTTTAGAAGTCTTAATTTTTAATTTCTCTTTACAGTGATTAAACTTTTGCTTCTTCCCTTCATTTCCTGAAGTCATCACATACTATTCCTAGTCTTTCCTGGGCTTCTTAACTACTAAAAATCCTTGTTTCTATAGGAAGAATGTGTCTCAGCATGGATTTTATACTGTCAGTAGTCTCTGTGGCCTACTTTGAAGACGCTGGAAAACTGTTTTTAGAGAGGACCTTATGTCTAACCTTCCATGAGGTAGCTAAACTTGCCCAGAATTGCAGCTGAAAAGAGTACCATGGTTGTTGCAGTAATTGCCAATGTATGATAGTGAGAAGTTTGTCCTGGCTTGTGTTTTGCCATTCTGTCCCTTATATGCTGAAGGCCTCTGTCCCCAAAGCAGTGTAAGTGCTGTAGGAACCTGGTTTGCTTTTCAAGTAGTTATTTAATAGAGCACAACATGAAGAGATGCTGCAATGTTAGTGAGAACTGACAGACAGAGACAACTGGAAATTGCTTTCTAGACACCTCACCTTCTTCTCTTTTTTAATTGCTGTAAGGCTTTAAGACAAACTTTTACAAAGCAACAGCTGAGCTGTTAAATATACTGTAGGTGTCTCAGTAATATGTTAAAGTTAGAAGCTGTGTTACCAGAAAAGTCCAAGTGTTTAAAATCATGCCTTGATTTCCTTTCGGTGGAAAGGAAATGTCAGATACAGCTGCTAGTATCTTTCTCTACTTAATTGATTTCACTTTCATCAGAAGGATTGCAAGTCTTTTCAGCATGATATTTGGCAGTAAAATAGTGTTCCTTAAGACTTGAAAAAAGGTGTGCTACAGATATTTCTATGTATAAAAGAATTAGCCTCCTACATTTTGCAGCTTTTTACAAGTTCTGTTATCTAAGAGCATTCATTTTTCTCAATGAGTATGTGACTGATTGTCACATTGTTATATTCAGGACTCAGAATCACGTCAAAAAAAGAATTTAAACCCAACTATATGTAGTTTCCTGACAGAAAATCTTTCTGTGTTGGGGGAATCTGTTGACACTGTAAGAGGCAGACAGGTGGTGGATGTGTACTCAGTTCAGTAACCCTTTGTGTTTCCAGACAGTGCTCAACAAATGGCAACTGTTTTTCTTATCACTTCTTTAAATCTGTTTAGGAAATTTAAAATAGTACTGAAAACATGAGTCACACTGTTAACACCTGACAGAAAACCAGATTGCCTCATGTCAAGCTGAGCACCTCTGACCATATATCACTCATCACAAACACGAGGCAAACCTGAACTTCCAAGGGATTGGTGGTGCACAAACATGGAGTTCCCACAGCTCAGTTCCTGTCGGGTGTGGTTTCCTGCATGGCACACCCTCACACCCTCAGGGCGTGTGTAGCTTTGGCTGCTTGCTGGAGACATTAGGAAATTTAAAATAGTACTGAAAACATGAGTCACACTGTTAACACCTGACAGAAAACCAGATTGCCTCATGTCAAGCTGAGCACCTCTGACCATATATCACTCATCATAAACACGAGGCAAACCTGAACTTCCAAGGGATTGGTGGTGCACAAACATGGAGTTCCCACAGCTCAGTTCCCGTCGGGTGTGGTTTCCTGCATGGCACACCCTCAGGGAGTGTATAGCTTTGGCTGCTTGCTGGAGACAAACATGTCAAATTACACTGGGATAAGCAGAATAGGCATGATGGTCTGTGTTCTTCTCAGCTCAGTATTTCAGACTCTGTCAATAATCAGTTTCTTTCATTATTTCAGACAGTTAAGGGAATGCTGGATAACCCAAATGAACCTGTGAGCGATCTCTCGTATTTTGATTGTATTGAGGGCGTAATGGAAAACTCAAAGGTAACTTCTTTTTCCCACCTTTGTATCAGTTATAAAATGTGTTTGGATTTTCAAAAGTTTCCACATGCATATTGAATGTTAGAGGTGCAGTCAGTGTTTACAGCTAAAATGTCTGCCACACTCCTTGATAAACTCTGCCTGAGATAGGTCTGTTACAGGTAATTGCAGGTTTTGGTCACTTAGAAGGTGTATTGCCTCAGTAAGAAGTTTTTAATTAAGTGACTGGTACACAATGCTCTGAAAGCTTCTCCTCTCTCCTTTCCTCTCTTTGACATGCACTAGACAGCATGTCATACTTTGGGGTGCTGTATTTTGACTGCAGCTGTGCTAGAACAGCCCAAAGCATGAATGGGAAGGCTGGGCAATGAAATCCCATTGTGTTGTTCTGTGCAGAGCAGCTTTGCCAAATGTCTGAGCAGTCCAGACGCCCCACCACATCAGAAAACCTGTGGGAAACCTCTTCAGTTACTTTTAATCAAACCGTGCTGTACATCTTCCTTTGAAGCTGGCTTTTGTGTCCTTATTATTTGATTTGTTGGAATTGTCTCATATTCCTTCTCTAAAAGAAAAAGAAAGTACCTTATGGGTGTGTGTATCATCTTGCATCTAATGCTGTACTGCAGTCAGAGCTCATTTTGAATTTTAAAGCCATGTGAACTGAATTCAGTGAGGCATAATGTGGGAATTCATGTGCATTCTGACACTGAGATGGTTCCACAAGTCTAGGTGCAGTTTCATTCCCACTGAGCTTCAGTGAGTTTGGTTACAAAGATGATCCTGTAGGTGTCAACAGCATCTGCAGGACTGTCATGCAGTCTGCATGAAATGCACCTGGTGCCAGCTTAGCTGTGATGACTAATGGGTGACAGCAAAATACTGAGGGGTAATTCTGTACCCTCTTAGTGATTTGAGCTGCAGTAGTGCTTCTGTTCCCTGTCAATCCAGTGTCAGTGTGCGTGCCTGAGCCCTCACACCACGCAGAGGAACGTGCCCAGTTTAGAGAAGTCTAAAATTCTGAAGCTAAGTCCAGGGGATTTGTGGGCCAAAATTGGTTTCAGGCCAGCAATTGCTTGCCTCCAAGTGGTAGGAAAGCATATTTGGAAGATAACTTTGTTTTTTTAATTTCTGAGGTTCTTGGAGAATCAATGGCAGGCATTTCCCAGAATGCAAAAACTGGGGATCTTCTAGTCTTTGGAGAATGTGTTGGAGTTGCATCCAAGGCTCTTTGTGGCCTCACAGAGGCAGCAGCTCAGGTAAGAGACTGAAGGATGTAAAGCAATTGAGTTTTTATTTTTTAGCAAGCTCATGTTCTGGGTTTGTAAATCTGAAATTCACTTCCCTGTGGGCAAGCAAGTGATGACTTTGTTTTACACAGTGTGTTCTGTGTATATCACAGAAATTGCACAAACTGCAGGAGGAGCAGAGTGCAATAACATGAGTGTTTTCTAAGGAAGAGAAATGCCATCTAGAAGAAAGCTTTGCTGAGGATAAAGCAAAGCTGCAGCATATGGAATTCAGGTTTGCAGCTCAAGCTCAGAACTATTATATCATAGAGAAATGCACAAAAAAGCCCCAGTTAAAAGTAATGTATCAAGTTCTAGTTTGTAGAAGTTCTTAAGGAGCACTACAAATTTCAGCCATTGTAACTAAGAAGAAACCTGTTTCAGCTGTTCAGATACTTCTGGAATAACCAAAATTCTAAATTTGGGTCTGATCTCTGTGGTTTCACTGGTCTGATAACTGAGTGAACTATAAAGCCTGATACAGTCACCTTGGTGAAGGATTTGGCTGTGGGGGATTGTGCTCTGCATCTGAATACCTCTTCTTGATTTCCCCAAATGTGTAATGCCTCGGTATGGACTAAATCTCCTCCACTTCTAACTCTGAGTTGCCTTACTGGCATATTAAGGTGACAGATAATTCTATCTGTAAGAGATATGAGGAATCTTCAGATATGATTGTGACAGTTCAGTTAAGTTGTGGTTGTTGAGAGGCATGAAACTTATAACTGAGAGAAGGTAAGGTTCATCAGACACTGTGGGCTGCAGTGAGACCAGCAGCTGCAGGCCTGATGGGACCTGCACTCAGCAGAAGTGCCTTTGCTGGATTGCTTTTATAGTCTTGACAAAAACCTCCACTGCCTCCAACCGTGGCTAATACAGTAAATATTTGCCAGCACCTCTAATCTTTAAAGCTCTCTCCATTGGCTGTGCAAGTAACAAGCCATGTTTTCAGGGATAGCAGTTGTCTAAACAGTGGACTATTAGTTTTGTTTCATCTAATTAAATTTCTCAAGTGTAAGGGTATATTTTCTTGGTTTCAGTTGATTCTGGAGATGTATTGCTAAAAACAAATGGTAATTGTATTTCACAGTATGATTTTGAATAATCTCTGTCCACCATGTGCTATGACATATGGCCAGCTTACCAGAGATCCTAGACAGAATTAGCATGATTTACTAGGATTGTTTTCTTCTTTTCCCCATTTGTAGGCTGCTTACCTGGTCGGTATCTCAGATCCAAACAGCCAGGCTGGTCAGCAGGGCCTCGTTGACCCGATTCAGTTTGCGCGTGCCAACCAAGCGATCCAGATGGCTTGCCAGAACCTGGTGGATCCAGCCAGCAGCCCATCCCAGGTGACTGCAGGGAAACGTCCCTCTTGGGACACGGGGCTTCGCTTCGTTCCTGTCCAGTCCAAGGAGTTTTGCTTTGACTCTGCTTCCTGGATTTGGATGCTGACGTTGCAGAGCTGCAGTGTGGTTGCTGTCCCACCCCTCTGACGTTGTGCCTGTTCTGTGCTGGTTTTTACAGGTCTTATCAGCTGCCACCATCGTGGCCAAGCACACGTCTGCTCTGTGCAACGCTTGTCGCATTGCTTCATCAAAAACAGCAAATCCTGTTGCCAAGAGACACTTTGTGCAATCTGCCAAGGAAGTTGCAAACAGCACTGCTAACCTGGTTAAAACTATCAAGGTACAAATGCTGCTTAGTTGTGCTTTCTTCTTCCTTTGTGATTTAGAGGATTTTCTCATTTGGTTTTTTCCCCCCTGTTGAGACAAAATCAGAACAGTTAGAAGTATCTTTTTATTTTCTTGGGTATGCATGGTTTAAAAAATCACTAATTAAATTTTTGAAGATCTGAATTGGAAAAAATGTGTTCAGTGGTGCAACTGCTGAATTCAAATTGAAAAAAATGGGTTAGTTTTAATATTAGGAGAGGCAGCTGGCCCATCCAATATGAGACCCTCAGGATTGATGTATTTAATGAGCTTGCACCATAAGAATCATCTGCAAGCAACTGAATGTGAAGGTTTTTAATGGTGTTAAGTTCCCTAGTATATGGAGATTTTTGGAGCTATTTCTGAAAGCTTTACTTTATCAACAGAGAAAAAAAGGAAATAAATAATAATGGGAACCAAACAGAAGTAATTTATGTTGCTAGTAGTCTCCTGTTAATAGTTGCCTTTTATTTTCCAGATTCCTTCCAATTTGTAGGGGGTAGGTTTTTTTCATACAAGCAGAAGTAATACTTACGAAGCTGTGGAGAATTCACAATTCTGAACCCTTCTGGAAGCCATTAACTGATCTAATCTGATTTCATTAGCTGAAATGTTTATTCTGAGATTGTGAGAGAGATCAATTGACTTGGCTGAAAATGAGAGCAATACATTACTGATTTGCTTAAAACAGAAATAACTAAAAATTTTCAAAATCAGTCTGTAGGAAACAGCCATGTTGACAAACCACAAAAAGGTGGGAGTTGGCCCCTTCCACCCTTTGGAGTGTGAGGTCCTGGGACACTTGAGAGACTTGAGAGACTCAGAGTGCAATGACAGAAAACCTGCAGCAGTTTAAAGTTTAGGGTCAGTAACCAGCTGAGGAAGCAAACACACTCCTGAAAGATCACGTTCTTTGCGTCAATCTTTTTTGGGAAGGAGCTTTCAAATATCATCAACATGCAGTGGTTTAAAACTAGGAAGACTTGAGCCATCTTCTTTCCATTTTGCTAAAGAAACTCGTTCAGACAGAGCTCGATCCCCATTTCATTTCCAGGCGCTGGATGGAGATTTCTCGGAGGAGAACCGCAACAAGTGCAGAATTGCCACGGCACCGCTAATAGAGGCTGTGGAAAATTTGACAGCATTTGCTTCAAACCCAGAATTTGTCAGCATCCCAGCACAGATCAGCACTGAGGTAAGGCAGGATACTGCATTTCCATCTTCCAAAAGCTGAAAATGTTGAATTAATCACATGTTGGGAGACAGTGAGTGTAAAGAGCCCAAAGTATTTCCTTGGATTTCAGGGCATTCACAGGGCATTCTGCTGTGTTGTGTTTAACCTCTGACCTTGACTTTTTTACCAGTAGGATGCAGTTTGGCTACAGTAGGTGCTGCAAGTCTGCTGTTAGCAAAGCCATACAGCACAGGTGATTTGCATATTTTAGTAGCTGGGTTCTTACATGCAATACAATTGTAAATATCCTTTGTTTTCCCTCAAGAGCAGTTTTAACAAGTGGAACCTAGTTACTTCTGACAAGAATTAAAGGGATGTTGCTGTATTTTTTCATTTTTTACCACAAGTTCTCCATCCTCAAACTTGTAAATACAGCAGAATAGAATGTTAAGAGACTAATAAAGGATTCATTGGGTTTGGATTTTTTCCTCAAGGAAAAGAGATAAAAAAGCAAACCCCTCAAGCTCTGTAAAAGCTTTGGAGTAGAGGTCAAGTGTTGTTACTGGCCCTCCAAGGGCTGCTTCCAGCTTTTGTCAGGCTCTGCTCCAGATGGCAGTATCAGATGATGCAGTAGCTGTTGCAATCTTACAGCTGTGGGGCTGTAACTGAAATCTAAATGTGTCCTCCAGGTCTGTGGTACCTGGGTTTATCAGATTATAAAATAAAATAGATACACAGATGATATCCCAGTCAAGAGTCATCAGTCATCACTTGGAGTTAGTAGTCTGACTGGGGAAAGGGCACATCTGTTGATGACAACAATTTTTGTGACAAAGTGTATTTTCAATGATATTTCTGTAGTCTGCAACTGGACTAGTCATTGTTTCTCATTTTTCAGCTGGAAAATGCACTTGTTAACTTGAGACATGTTTCTTAAGTATGTTTTAAAGAAAGCTGTTGAACTGATTGTTTTTGTTCTATTTCTGTGCTGACTATCTGTGAATATAATAATAGTACAATGGAGGAGATTATAATTCCCTTTTAATGCTGTTAATTAAATAGACTTTTAGGAGCAGAAAGTGTGGATGAACTCGAATAATAATTCAAATGTTCTTTCTGTTCTTATACCTTCCTGACCACAGGGATCACAAGCACAGGAGCCAATTCTGGTTTCTGCTAGGACCATGTTGGAGAGCTCATCTTTATTGATCAAAACTGCCCGTTCTCTGGCTATCAATCCCAAAGACCCTCCTACATGGTCTGTACTAGCAGGGCATTCTCATACAGTCTCAGATTCTATCAAGAGTCTTATTACCTCTATCAGGTATGTCTTTTGTAGTAATTGAGCAACTGTTCATAAAGAAAAATGCCATATGGCCATTAGCACTGTGTTATTTTTCACTGATGGAAATTGCTCTGTGATGCACAATATCTCCCCAGTTACACTGGGTGTTTAATCATAATTGATGACTGCAGCAGCCTGCAGCAAAGGGCTGTGTTTGTGTTCTGTTCTCCTTCATTGGTTCAACCCCCAATTCACTCGAAGGTAAATATAATAAAGAATGCTGTGGAAAATGAACACTAGCTAATATTACCTCCATATAGATCATGTACCAACACGCAATATGTGGGAAATAGCTTCTTTTTTTCCTTTTATTTTTTTTAAAGTGCTTCTGTGTGCATTCAGGAAAGACCCTGCTCCTTGCCACTGTGCTCAGTGGAGTGTCTCTGTCTTGCAGGGACAAGGCCCCAGGGCAGCGAGAATGTGATTTCTCCATCGATGGCATCAACAGGTGCATCAGGGACATCGAGCAGGCCTCGCTCGCTGCTGTGAGCCAGAGCCTGGCCACCAGGGATGACATCTCCGTGGAGGTGAGGCAGAGAGCACGGGCACAAACACAGAGTGCTGGACACCCTGCTGCTCAATCACAGCACAATCCACTGCCAGTGAGGGGAGACGTGTCCTTACAGGGGTCTTGCTAGGCAAAGTCATACACAGACAAAAGTGTATCACTTCTTCAAAGAGCCCAAAATCACCAGGGAGTAGTAGGGGTGAAAGTAGTTATTTTTTACTGCCACCCATATATTACTGACTTCCTATGGTGCTATGACAGACTGAGTTTTTGTGGTGCCTTGCCATGTGGAAGCCAGGATCAGTTTCTGAAGATTCTTAATAAATTTGTTTCAGAAGTTGGTCTATTAGTAGAAGTCCAATGACATAAATGTCAATGTTCTTTTTTCTTAATGCCTAGTTTGTCCTTTAGTAAGTGAAATTTGAAGTTGATATTGATGGGTTCACTTTAAGAAAGCTTCCTTCTCTGCCCACTTCAGTGTCTCAGCTCACGTTGAGATTCTCATCTTGGTATTTATGTATTTCCATACTATTGCTTCTTGAAATGACATGTTTATTGGAGTGGTTTCCTCAGGCTGTAACACTGCATATTAGAAACATGTCAGACCAAATGAAGCTGTGCAAAAGAAGTCATTGCAGGAAATGTTATCATTCATTTTATTTGAAATGAAGTTATTGTGTTCACCATGTTGAACTGAAGTAAATGTTACCAAAAATGGCAGTTATAAAGCAGTAAAAGAATGTAACAAAGGGCAAAAATAATTTTTTTTCTCTTGCCTATTATGAGAGTGACCTTAATCCTGATGGCTGCCAAGACATCAAGTGCCTCTGAATTAAAAGCCAGTATTTATGTCTTGACCAGGCCACTAATATGCTTCTAATTTGTTTACTCCTCTCCTGCAGATTCTATTCAGGAGGTCACTCCTCATCTCTGTCCTTCAGAGATGTGACATTTTTCCTTTGCCAGTGTACTTGTCCCACTTGCTTCAAAATCCGAGGCCAAATTTTTGTTCTTGCATTGTATTTTCTGCTTTGAAAAATGTTTCTTCACACTTAAATCAGTGCTCCTGACAATTTTCTGATTGGTACAGTGATACTAAATCTTTATCAGGACAAAAATAGCTTGGGAGTTGTCAGGGGGACCCTTAATCACATTGCAGTGAGAAAGAACACCTAGCCCTGAGTTTGCTAGTGTCAGCACTCTCTCCCCAGATCTGTCATATAAACCTAAGAGGAGCAGGCCCATCTCAGGGTTGCTGTTGTTGAAAGAGGATAAGGGAGAAGAAATGAGCCAGTATGTGAGAAAAACTAGCAGTGTGGATTTCTGCATTCTGCCACAGCAGGTCACTTGAGCAGCTTTGAGGATGTTGGCTGGTCCAAGGGTGATTGTCAAGTGTGGTATATCTGGATGAGAGAACAGCTGTGATAGCAACTGACAATTTCTCTTTCTTTTAGGCTCTACAGGAGCAGCTGACGTCAGTTGTACAGGAAATTGGCCACCTCATTGATCCCATAGCCACCGCAGCTCGGGGAGAGGCAGCTCAGCTGGGGCACAAGGTACTGTGCTGCCATGACAAAGGCATTTGAAATCTTGGACAGCTGAATGTTAGGGGAGACCCCAATTTCATAGCAGTTTCTCTTCCTATGGGAGAGCAGAAGAATACATTTGTAATGAGAAAAAAAAAATGGAATTTTCAAATACTGAGAGCCAAGACCAAATAAAACTTTTTACATTTTGGGCCAGAGGGGAGAGATTCTTATTGAGGTTTTTGGCTAGGGGCTTTGTGTAAATGTCTCTCTCTCCTCTGTTAAGTGGAGTGTAAGTAGAGTCAAACTCATGCTTGTAGGATGTCTGTCCCAAAAAACAAATGTTAGAATGCACATACCAAAAGCATATTTACCATGGTTATTGCAAGAGTTAGAAGTTTCTCAAATAGCAAGTTCTTATCCTGTATATTCTTGAGAGTAAAAACTGCAGTGGCAACAAAGATTGAGAGGCTCCTGCCTTGCCCAGAGGAGATGCTTTTCAGGGATGCTCTTGAATAGCACATGGCTCCTGTGACAGTCTTGAACATGTAACCTCAAGGGACCTTGTGTTTCTGGAGGAGGAGAAGTGTGGCTTTGCAGAGGAGTTTGGCAGTGAGGGGAGACACAATCCCTGGGCACGTGATCCAAACCCAGTGCCATACAGTGCAGGAGCATTGTGCTCCTTGAGCTAACCCACATCCCAGTGGTAAGCAGGGAATTGTTTTCTCTGTTTCACCTGAGAGGTGTGGTTAATGGCTTTCTGGGGTTGTTCTGGCTTTCTTAGGTAACACAGCTGGCAAGTTACTTCGAGCCCCTTGTTTTAGCTGCAGTTGGTGTGGCATCCAAGACACTGAATCATCAGCAACAGATGACCATTTTGGACCAGAGCAAGACTCTAGCAGAATCTGCCTTACAGATACTGTATGCTGCCAAAGAAGGGGGAGGAAACCCCAAGGTAAGGTGGTTGTGTGGCATTAAGGGTGAGAGAGGAAGGCAAGTATGGCAGAAAACCCAGCACGTATCTGCTGTACAGTTAAGGGATATGTTTGCAGTCAAAGTGCCAGTGGCAGCTCTCCTGGTGTCTCCTGAGAGTGAAAACATTTCTCCAAGACAGGATTCCAGTCTTCTTACAGCACTGTGTCAGGGGACACAAAGGGTATGGCAGCAGCTATCTAGGCTCTCATAGAGAAAGTACATGGTTAAAAAGCAGGGCTTGTCTGGCCCAATGGGATGGGAACCCTTGGCAGGAGAGAGCAGCATTACGCAGCCGTTCGTAACTCGGGTGCGATTTGTGCCTCACAGAGAGCCGCTGTCTTCAGAGGACATTTAAAAAGACTGTAAAAGGCACCTGAGGCTGAAAGTGTCGTGTGCCACAGCTCCTTGTAGGATTAAAAAGTTTTGTTCTGTCTGCTTTGCTGCAGTGTTCTACTTGTCATCTTTGCCCAGAAGTGCTAATTTCAGTGCCTTTACTGTTTTAATTTCTGATTCACACATTGTTTTGCAGAGAGAACATCCTCTGACTATCTCAGTTCTCTCATTCTGTGTCCTCCAGGCATCTCACACTCACGATGCCATCACTGAGGCTGCACAGCTGATGAAGGAGGCTGTGGATGACATCATGGTCACTTTAAATGAAGCTGCAAGTGAAGTTGGCATGGTTGGAGGTATGGTAGACTCAATTGCAGAGGCAATGACCAAGGTGAGCATAGAAATAAACCTCTTTTTCACTTTGTGTTTGAAAGCTGATCCACATTGCAGAGCTTTGGACAAACTGGTGCTGATTTAGTGGTCAGTTATGAAATGTTGTCACTGGAAACATGAAAATTATTTGATTTTGCATATTGTAAAATAAAATTGATGTGGGCCATGGTGGTCATGTTTACAACCACATGTCAATAGAATTCCTACAAAACAGTTTGCTCAGTAATATTCTGGCATTTAACTATCGTCTTAGGTAAGCGACTTCTTATTTTTGCTTCCGTTTTTTCCCCTTATCTTTCATGTCAGTCTCTTAAATGAACAGCAGGCCAACCTTGAAGCAAGGTACTTGCAGAGAAGATGATGTCAAAACCTGAAATGCTGTGCTTTGTAATGCATTCTCCTGAAGATGCATAGTTGCAAAGTGTACATAAGTTAAATCCAAATATATGGCTCTTCCTATCCTGACTTAAAGATTTGAAGACTGTAGCACATAAAGAAATGTTACATTATCTTCTGTCATGAACGTTTTGGCCTGTAACTATTGCACCTTCCTTTCTCTATTAGCTGAGAAGAGCAGATTGATTGATCTTGCATGAGAAGCAAACCTCATGCTCAAAAACTGTACTTTGCCCTGTATATTCTCTGCATCTTCCATGCTCATAACCTGGGCTCAAGTTTTTGCTGAGCTTCTTTGCACACATCCTGGTACAGTATTTTCACTTGTGTATCTTGAGGGAGGAGATCACAGAATTGAATATATAATAACATTTTACTGTAAAGTATGCTGTTTATTGTGACTTTTTAATGCCATGGTTATCCCTCTGTCTTGCAGCTGGATGAAGGTACACCTCCAGATCCAAAAGGAACTTTTGTTGATTATCAGACCACTGTGGTGAAATATTCTAAAGCCATTGCTGTTACAGCACAAGAAATGGTAAGAATTTACCTTAACAGGGTCCAAACTCTGTGTACATAAGGAACATGGAATTATTTGCACAGTGTTGAGACTCTTGATCATCAAAATTTCAATAATCTTATCTCTTTTGGGGTAATGGAGCAAAAGGAGTGATGATGTTGTCAATTTGACTCTTGGATCTTAGTGGTGTGATCATCCAGGGGTCCTCTACAGAAGGAGCTCTGGATTGTGTCGTGGCTCTTCTGCACAAAAGCTCTTTATTTGGCTCATTTTTGAGAAGAAATAAAAGGAAAATCACATGTTTTTTTCATCAACCCACTTAACTGAGCTGAAATGACACCTTTTGTTTATCAGTGACTTTGGGATACTTTTTCACACTTACTGTTTCATGTAGCCAGTGAAATATCAGTGTTTTCAGATCTCTATAATGCTTAATGAATGAATGCAAATCAACATCCCACACTGTCCTTTTCTTTCATTTCTATGACTCACCTGGGTTTAAAAAAAGAAAAAAGTGACACCTGTTGAACTGAGATTTTTCTTGACTTGTGTTTCACAGTAATGCATAATGTATCTTCCCTTGGAACAGTACAGTGGTTGCTAATTTGTTGTTGAGAGAGTTGAGGTGGCTGTTCATGAGTGCTACAGACAGGATTTTTCACGAAGTCAATTGCTCTTGCAGTCAAGGCAGGTCCATAATTCTGCTATCTATGACAGTAGAAATTTGTCTAAAACTAGTTTTGTCCCAGGAATGGACTTCCTTTGCTCTTACTTACATTAATTTGAGACAGAAGAACTATCTCTGTTAAAAGGTAGGAATTTTCTAAAGAGAAATTCAGTTATTTGTACTGACATTCTACTGAGACATTCTGTGTCATCCTGCCTATTTCTTCTCCATCCTGTTCCCTCATCTGAGATGTGTTTTGCATCAGTCCTCAGATTTTTTCTGTTTCTGTACTTCCACGTCTCAGCTGAGGCTGATGGGATTAGCTCACCTTTGACAAAATAAGGTGGCTGTGACATACAAACCCCACTTTCCTTCCCAGTCTGAACAGCTGTACCTGGCCAATGGTCCCTCTGTGTCAAAGAGTGAAATATTGGCTCTAACTGCTGCTCTTGGATTCCTCTGTATCTGCAGCAATTGCCCAGTTGCCATGACTCTAATAAAGCATGTTTGCTTGGGTTTCCTCTGGAATTCTTGCTGGAGGACACGTCCCTTCCATGGCAAGCGGATTACTCCATTTTATCAGCGTGGCCAAACGGATGAGTGTGCTTCTAATCTGGGGTGTATTAACAAGTTATTCTCATGCCTGTCAATTTTCTGTTTCTCTTGCCTGTGTTCTTTTTTCAGATGACTAAGTCGGTTACTAACCCGGAGGAGCTGGGAGGACTTGCATCGCAAATGACCAATGACTATGGGCATTTGGCTCTCCAGGGCCGAATGGCTGCAGCTACGGCAGAACCAGAGGAGGTCTGCGCTTTTTAGACCTCTTTATTCTCTGTACATGGTGGTGTTAACAAGGGTGTTCTTTTACTGTGAAGAACACAGTAAAGGTGACAAGCCTTGTTGTAAGAATTGCCCAGTCAAAGAACAGAAACCCTTTGTCAAAACCTCTGTCTGGCTTCAGAAAGAAACAGCTCGGGATAAAAGTGGATAATTCCGTAGAATACAACAGAACCTCCTAAATTACTTTGAGCTTTCACTTACAGGCAACTTGCAAATACAATGAAAACTCTTAAAACTCTTAACTTGTTATTATGTGGCTTTACTTCAATCTTGCATGTTTTGACAAGTTACAAATATTTATATGCTTTTTTTATCTTGCCTGTAAGTGATTTTAAGTATAACTTGCTATCCTGAAAGTGAAATTCATGCAAGCAGTTGGGGCACAAGTGTCTTTTGCTGAAGGACATCCTCCACAGCTCAGAGCTGGAATGTGATGTGGGAGAAGTATCTTACCTGCCTCATGCTAAGTGAGGAGGACGGGCTGTTCACCTCAGTTGCATTAACCTGTTGTGGGAGTTGCTGCATCCTCTCTGAGCACAACTGCACAGCCCTTTCACCCCTCTCTTCTTACTGGAGCATAGACAAACTTTGTCAAGGTGGGGTACAGGGTATCTCACCTTCTCCAGATGTATCAGATTATCTACCTAAAAGTCCTTTAAAGAGTTTTTGACTTTGTGCTTACACATCCTGCTGATAGACTTAATTAAATGTTTTGTGCTCAGTAGCTACGGGAAAAGCAATGCCTTGCACTTGGCTCAATATTGTTAAATTGAATTACGATTTCTGCATGTTTGTGCCTGAGGTTAAAATAATTCAGTTTGTGATACTAATGGCTGTGATTCCTGCTCATGTATTAATCCCAAATCACACTGGAATGACAGCATACATGCGGGGACTACAGCTATCATGTTTCAAAACGGGGACCGCACATCTCAGGATGTGGGATTATTAATAAACTGGAAGCAGTAATAGCAGGATTTTCCCCATTTCAGTGCTCCACATGGATGTGATTGATTCTGGAGAGTGAGGACTGTGAAAGCTTCAAAACCAATCAAAGAGAATCACATATTTATGTACTTTTTTACCCAGTTTCAGCAATGTACAGTATCTTGTGCTTTTACCTGTTGCACATACCTTGAGTACAGCTTATGCTGACAGGGCAGTTCTGGATGATGAAGTAGCATTGTTTAAATATGAAGTTGAATTATGTCCCTTTGACTTGGTTACCTACCCTACCCTTTCTTTTTCCCAAGTCATTCCTGCCCTGTTTCTTCAGGGAGCCTTTTATATCGTTGTGGTTTGTGTGTAGATGGAATTACATCTGTGCTTTTTTTTCTAATCTTTGCAGAGGATATAGTGGTGGGCAGAATATTGGTATTCACCAGAGAGATGGTGTTTCCATTTCTGTTGACACAGTGTACCAGCATGGCATTTATTTATTTGCTTTCTTCTTTCTTCCTTTTCCCTATGCCTTCTTTACCATCTAGATTGGGTTCCAGATCAGGACTCGGGTGCAGGAACTTGGCCATGGGTGTATCTTTCTTGTACAAAAAGCTGGAGCTCTCCAGATTTGCCCTACAGACAGCTACACCAAAAGGGAGTTGATAGAATGTGCTCGTGCAGTCACAGAAAAGGTAAGATGGCTTCCACTGGGAGTAAACCAGTCAAACTGGATTCAGAAAACTGTTTCTTTTAACTTTGCATTGTAGTACAATAGTGTCTGAATTACCAAAAGTCTTGCTTTTCTTTCAAGCATTCAGTGTTCCTGTGCTGGATTAGCCCATGATTAGTTCTTCCTCAGGCCTTGCAATAAAACTTCAACCTCCTGTCAGAGGGAGATTGGTCCAAAACAATATCCTAAGATGTGAGATGGCTCTTGTGCCTTATGAGGCACTCTCTGGCCACTCTGTGAGGTTGGTCGGTGACTTGTGGTTTCATGCAGCAATGTCCTCCCCTTTTAGGACAGAAGTAACTGCCTAGAACAGCACCTTCAAACTCTGGGGCTTCTTGTTCCTTGGAAACATCCCCTTCAAATAAATGGCCTGGGTAGTTTTGTTGAACCTGTTTGATGGCATCTCTCTCCTTTTATTGGACATGAACACTGAGAGTTGGTGCCAGCACTTTTCAGATCTCACCAAACACCATCGCTTCAGCCTGTGTTAGTGTGCTCTCTGTACCAGCTTCATGATGTATCCCAGGAGTAGTGACAATTCCAAATTTAGACAGACAATACCTTGTAATTCAAGGTAAAGCTGATAAAGAGAGCAGTAATGATTCACAGGACCAACCTTCTTTCGATGACTGGGAGTAGTGACAATTCCAAATTTAGACAGACAATACCTTGTAATTCAAGTTAAAGCTGATAAAGAGAGGACCAACCTTCTTTCGATGACCACCTTGTTGCTTTTTGCTGTTTCCAGGTCTCCTTGGTTTTATCTGCCCTCCAGGCAGGGAACAAAGGCACACAGGCCTGTATTACTGCAGCCAGTGCTGTGTCTGGGATAATTGCAGATCTGGACACCACTATCATGTTTGCTACTGCTGGAACCCTTAATGCTGAGAACAATGAATCATTTGCAGATCACAGGTCAGTGTTGCTGACAAAGATGGAAGAGTGCATGCCCAGGGGAACAGTGGAACTGAAGAGACTGGGACACGGAGATGAATTTTTACTTTTTTGTATTCCTGCGAATGAAATTCAATGAGGCAGGGGAGTGAGAGGAGGAATAGGAAACCTGGGATTTGACTTGTTTGTGAACTGCATAATCATTTGCAGATCACAGGTCAGTGTTGCTGACAAAGATGGAAGAGTGCATGCCCAGGGGAACAGTGGAACTGAAGAGACTGGGACACGGAGATGAATTTTTACTTTTTTGTATTCCTGCGAATGAAATTCAATGAGGCAGGGGAGTGAGAGGAGGAATAGGAAACCTGGGATTTGAGTTTGTGAACTGCATGCTCAAAATTATTTCTTCTTTTACCCAAATGTTGCTTTGGATTTGTTGTCCTGACATGTCAATACATGGATATGGGTGGGAGGGGGTGGGGAACCCTGACCAGGACACACTTGCTGTTCCTGTTGCCATTTTTCCTTCTACCTTCCTCAGCTGTAATTACTTTAGTTTTTCTTACAATATGTTGATTATTATGGGTGTTCAACAGCTGGTACTTCTCTCACAGCATGGCCAGATTTTCTTTTAGCATTCACATACAATGCTCTCCCATGCTACTGCCCAATCTCTTTCTTTTCAAGATGGGCTCATTTTATTATACTGCCCTGCATTTGCCCCAGATGCTCTGCTGCTGTTTTAATAGTTGTTTTTTGGTTTGTTTTTTTCTTTTAACTTACACCCTTGACCTGTGTTGTGTTATGTTATGAACGGACACTGATATGATGATTTAGATCAGCTCTCTCATGTAGCTTTTAGTCACCATAACAGTGGAAAACACATTTTTCCCCTCTTCTCATTTTCCACTCCTTCCCTGCTTCCACTTATTTTGCCACAGGGAAAATATCCTGAAAACAGCAAAAGCTTTAGTTGAAGACACAAAGTTGTTGGTTTCTGGTGCTGCCTCAAGTCAGGACAAACTGGCCCAAGCAGCTCAGTCATCAGCTAACACCATCACTCAGCTTGCTGAGGTAGTAAAATTGGGAGCAGCTAGCTTAGGATCTGATGATCCTGAAACACAGGTAAGATGTTTTAAGATTTTCTGATACTCTTACAGAGGACAGTTTTCATTTGGCAGAACTTTGTGTGACTTAATGATTTAAGACAAACAATATGGTTCTTCTCCTCTGGGACTTTTCTGGGTTTACTCAGATATCACTTGTTTAGAATACAGTCAAAAGGCTCAAGCATTGATTGGAACTAGTCAGACCTTTGTATAATCCTTCTGCTTTTACTTCACTGCTGTCTTCCAGCTGGGATGCTTCTGGCAAAGTATTTGGTTTCTTTTTATTAACTTGTGAATGGAACTCTGGCTCATCCCATTTTTGTTCTGAAGAGCTTGCAGGTCTTTAAAGCTGCTTTATCCAGCTTATGTCTGGACTGTGCTGTGTGTTATTTGTGTAGGCTGACAAACTCTTGCCATTCTCCAGCTATATGTGTCTTGTTTTTCAATTAACACTACAACATTTTCATGTGGATTATCCCTAATATTTCTTCAGTTTCTTGTTTGGATCTCAGTAAAATGGAAGCAGGCAAGAATACTGCAGATGTTTGAAAAAGACACAGATTGTTTTAGCTGTGTTCTAAAAATCACACCCTCATGCAGACACACTTTATTGCCTGAGCCTTATGGCTATTTCTCATTCCATAGGTTGTTCTAATCAATGCTATCAAGGATGTTGCAAAGGCCCTTTCTGATCTCATTGGTGCTACCAAAGGAGCTGCCAGCAAACCAGCAGATGATCCATCCATGTACCAGCTGAAAGGTGCTGCCAAGGTAAAACCATAGTCTTAAATTTTATTTGCAAATGTCTGTGCAATCACATGTGATAAACACGTGGAATTTTGACTTCAGCAATATCTAACTGCCTGAAAACTCCTTTGTTTAATTATCATGGTATCATGGCCAACACAAGAGTTGATATTTAGTCCTGTAACAAGTAGAATTCATGAAGTCTCTTAGGTCCTATTAGAAGTAACAATGCCTCCCAGCTTGCCTTGCTTCATACCCTGAAAACAGGAGGAAGGATTCACATGTTATTGTCTTCGTTTCTCTCCTTCAGGTGATGGTAACAAATGTCACATCCCTCTTGAAGACGGTTAAAGCAGTAGAAGATGAAGCTACTCGAGGGACAAGAGCCCTTGAGGCCACAATTGAGTACATCAAACAGGAGCTCACGGTACAGAACGAAATTGTCCTAGTGGGTTTTGCAAGTGTGTCCTTATAGAAGCTGGGAGCAACTGATTCCTTTTTCTTTAGACCTTAAGCTTTCAGTACAGGTACTGTTTTGTGATCTGATGCTGTTCACTTTTTTTTGATCCTGGCTTTGGTAGGTTCTCCTCAACATCACTCTCATACTGTGTCTGCAGTTTAAACTCGTTTCTATTTTTCCTTTATTATGGAATGATCATACCTGTGATAGATGGCCTGCTATTGATATCCTGTGTAAGCAGGAATTAATGATAGTGTGGAATTCTCTCTCACATTAGGTGTTATACCATGGCAATTATTTTTTTTCCTCTTAAGACATTATACTAGTAAAGAAAAACCCCTGACTATACCTTTTACTAGTATAATCGTGAATGACATAAATTAAACCTGCATGATTGTGAAGAAGCCTGATTTTTTCCTTCCTTTACTTTCAGTCCATTTTTATTGAAAAACCCTGTAGACACAGTCTTCAGCAGGAAATGCTTTGTTATACAGGCTGTGGATTAGCAATTCTTACACCATAACTGCACTGTGGCACCATTTTTTCTTGTCAAATGCTCTCCATCAAACATCCAGTTTTCACTGTGTGAGCAAAGCTGTTGTAATGAGGAAATTTATTTTAAAATATTTTCTTTTTAACCATCTGTTTATAGTTATTGGGAATTCATATGGCAGTCATAAAACCTCCTGATCTGGTACCTGATCAGGCACGTTCTGTACAATATCTCACAAGTTACTGTCGTGTACCTCATGAAGGCCTGGCTGTTACATCCCATCCTGTAACTCTAAGCTAAAACCTGCTCAGATCTGTCACTGGATTATCATGTCTTTCTGAGTTTGGTTGGTATCTGTTTGAAATGTTCCTCTTGCTTTTGTCAGCTTTGCTGAGGGATGGACCTCTGGTTGTGGTGTTGTCATCTCATTCATGGAGAGAACAGAGTGACACATAGGTACTTGAGAAAATGTGTCAGGCTTGATTTGGAATTCCAGGGGCTGACTCTGAGCAACATCGAGGGATGTCTTCACATGTATAACTAGAATAAATTTTTTAACATTGCTTCTGTTTCTGGAGAGAGGAAGTGAAAAACTGATTTACCAGGAGCACAGGATAGACCAGGCTCATTTTTGTCCAGACATTTGCATTCTGAAACCACTGGCCTGCTTAGGTTGCACTGTGTGTGGTCAAGAAATCTCCTAATTAATTGTGCACTCCAAATTGCCCCTGCACAGTAAAAGAAGGGCAAGCAAATAGAGGCTGTATATTAAAAGAAAGGCAAGCAAATACAGACTAAAGAAAATATGTGATCAAAGTAAGGTTGTGCAGCTCTTGTTACCCATGTCTTCCCACAGTTCCTGTATTCCAGAATTTGTGTTTTATCAGATAATTTGAACTACTTTCACATTATTCACCCTGCAAAATTCTGTCTTCAGGTTTCTAAGGGAGACTAAATATAGTCACAGAGACAACGCTCCACCTCTGCTTTTTTAAGACACATTTGAATATTTTAGTGGTGATGTTCTCAGTCTCTATTGCTCTGTGCTATCAACAAGCCCTTGGTAAGGTCCAGCCTCTGCAGGGGAAGGATCTCCTCATGTGAGCAGAGAAGTCTAAACAGCAGTCTAAACAAGAAAAGAATATAATGAAGGGAGCAGTAATTCTTTTCATCTGGTTAGCCTCTGAACAGCTGCCTGTAGTTAAATGCAGATGAGATGAATGGGTTAACCTTTTTTATTGTCTCCTTCCCTCAGCTTAATGCTCCTCTCTGGTGTCTGTAGGTGAGCAGGCTTATCAGATCCAGGCCCATGACAAGCAGGAATGATATCCAAGTACTCCAAATGTGTTTCTGATTTCCTGCTGCTTAAAGGCTGCTTCCATTCGCTGTCTCTTTCTCAAGGTTGCTCTGCTTTGACTTGACTGGTATCAGACTTTCCTTCTGCTTTCACTTTTAGGTGTTTCAGTCGAGCGAGGTTCCAGAGAAGACATCATCACCTGAAGAATCAATCCGGATGACGAAAGGAATCACCATGGCAACTGCCAAAGCCGTTGCAGCTGGGAACTCGTGCAGGCAGGAGGATGTGATTGCTACAGCAAATCTGAGCCGCAAAGCAGTAGCTGACATGCTAACAGCTTGTAAGGTAAAGATTCCCTTCCTTGCCTAAGATTGGTCTTTTTGTGTTTGCGTGCTTCCAAATCCATAGAGCATTATATATTTTCGGTTTTCTGCTTTTCATATGAGAAATTGAAGAAAATTTTAAGGGAACTTCTCTCAGGATTTTTTGTACCATGCAAAAAAAAACTAAAAAAAAAAAAACAAAACCCAGCACTAATATTCATAATTTTAAGGGAACTTCTCTCAGGATTTTTTGTACCATGCAAAAAAAAAAAAACAAACCAAAACCCAGCACTAATATTCACTGTTTCACTGTTCTTTTTGTGAAAATGAGGAATTTTATTTGAGCTGAAATTCCCTGGTTTCCAGTCAGAAGACAACAATTTGTGCAAGTAGTAGAATATACCAATATTCCTGTGGTCACAAATATAATTTCAATATTCCTAGAACAGTGAAAGGATTGGTGAAGAAATCACTCTGATCTATCTTTAGCAGTTCTCTTCCCCTTGACTAAATCTGTTGGTTTGCTCAATTTCTTTTGTGCTTTTCAAAAATGTGTGCAATTTTTATTGCAATTTTTTTTAATAAAAAAAGCTGTAGCCCTATAAAAATAGTGTAGCTCTATTTTCTACACTGTATGCTACATAAATGACTGTTAAGCCATTTGGCCTTGTTCTGATGATAAAAATATCTAGGCATAAATGATTAAGAAATGGGATTATGAAGATCTCATTCCATTTAATTTTCAGTAGTAACTGTAGTAGTAAACTGCCTTTGCCTGTAAATCAGTTACTTTTGCTTTTCCATGTATGGAAGGTGACAGTAAAATAATGGTGCTCTGTGTGTGGTGTCTGATTTTCAGTATCTGATCAAATCCTAACTGCCTACATCAGTCCCAGACTGGTTTTTGGCCTAATACTGCCCAAACAGAAGGGTTATGTTTGTTTTTAAAATGATTCTTTTTCAAAAGTGCAAGTTCTAATTTAGAACTGCCTTTATACTAAACCATTGAATGAAACTTTGTATATTGACTTAGTTTTGTAGCAGGTTTTTTAATGTCTAACAATTCTTGACCACTTTGCATGCTTCAGATTTTGATTTGTCTTTCCAAACAGACAGCAAAGTCTCAAGAACAGAAACCTCTGATTTTAGTAATGTTATAAAATACTTCCATGCATGCACAGCCCAGTACATACCTTCAAACATCTATTTATGAACATTCCTTTTTTATGTTTCTTGTTTACATTTGCTCCCAGTTAATTTAATGATTTTGAGTCGTTTGTGCACTGTAAGTGGCTGACAGGATGAAACTTCCTGTAAATAGACCAGTGGAGGTCTGGGATGCTGGAAAAGCCTTTGTGATCTCCCAGGGAGTTGCTTTCACAAAGAAAGGAATCAACAGAAGGAAAAGGGCTGGGGATCATTTTACTTGCTGTAAGGATACAGTGCCAATGCCTGAGATGTAGTCCACTTTCTTAAGACCAAGAGCATTTATTGGACAAACAAGAATAAAAGTCTCCAAGAACACTAATTTTATGCATTACCTAAAATGTATGAGAAAATAGCTGTATCATTTAACAAAGATTTTAAATGCAGAGTTTTAACCAGACTTGATTTAGAAAATCTTGTTTCTACAAATTTTGATCAGAGTCTTAGAAAACTTATGCCATTAATTCTACAAACTGGATGTGACATTTCCATGATAAGCCACATTCCTTGAATTTTAGGGATAGGAACCAGCAGTCTTAGCCCTACTATGCTGTAAAAACTGTGTGATGCAATGGGACTTAGGTTTTGTGATATTTGACAAACACTGGAGGGGTTTTATAGTGGTATTAAGTTACTCTGTAGAAATAGCACAGATAGATGATCAGATTTTTATGTTCTTTGGGCTGAGAAAAAAGTGCATGTCTATGATCTATGGTAGAATTGAACAGAACATAGCTCTGACATCCCCAGTGCCAGGAATTTGAATGCAAGTTCTATTTAATTGCCTCTTGCCTAAGGCAAGTAGTATAAGGAGCTTGAATTAACAGTTATGTAGATGCCTGTGCTCGGTCTGCTGAGATGAATTTACAGTGCTCATTACTAATTCAGTTGTTATGAGCAGATGCCATTTCAAAAGACAATAAGCATGCTTATTGTGGGATGTACTGAGACAACTCTCATTAAAGTCAGTGGAAATGCTGTAATTACATTTATTGAACATTAGAGCAGGCCCTAAGCTAACAATTTCGGTTTTTTATTACATGTTTGTATAAAATAATGCCATAATTAACCTGTGCACAGTATCACTATTTGTAGTGATTGCTGTTGGAAAGGAAGCAGATATGAAAGGCCCATCAAACCCATGGGAAGCAATGGAAGTGAGCAATCATTCCATAGGCAGTAGATTGAGGGAAACGACTTCTCACCTTTTCTCAGCACTGGAGGCAGAAGCAGAGCCCAGGCTGGAGCACAGGCCCTGGGAGAAGACACAGCCCAGCTGTGGTTCAGCAGGGAAGGGATGGCCCCGGGGGAGCTCCCAGCAGCCCCCACACACCTTCCTGCCCGAGGCACCGTGCTGCTGACGGGCTAGGAGCTGTGCCAGAGGCAGCAGTGCTGGCTGCCTTACTGCTGGGAAAGCACTGGGGAGAAAAGGAGGGCTGATAGTGAAGGGAGCCTCAGCATGAGGAAACAAATACGTGTTCTGCTTCTTCAGACACGTTTCAGTTTGAGATGTTTGGGCAGACCTGCCCAGGGCTGGAGGAGAAGACATTTCTGTTGTGACTCCCCCATGGTGTAGTGAGATGTGTGTTCAGATGGTTCTGGGTTACAGAAACTATTTACTAAAGCAACTTTGCTGGAGGAGAAGACATTTCTGTTGTGACTCCCCCATGGTGTAGTGAGATGTCTGGGTTACAGAAACTATTTACTAAAACAACTTCTGTCACCTCTTTAGGCTGCTGTGAAGTACATAGAATTTATACTGAACCTTAAAAATACTCCCAAAATACTCTGATACCAGTCTTGGCTACGTATGCAAAACACAGAAGGAACTTTCTATTTCCCTCCTACAGATGCTTGCTCTAATTCCCTGTGTTACAGTAATATTTAACTGCAGAAGAGACATTTTAGGATGCTTTACAATGTATACATAAGAAACACTCCGGGGCCCTTTGCCCTGTTTGAAAATTCAAAAAAAACACCAAAACTGTTCTGAACTTTTTTGGCTTCGGGAGCTGTTTGAAGTATGCCGGAGATGAGGAAAATCAGTCCTGTTCCTCCCATGTCCTGCCCTCGGCCAGGGTGGTGCAGGACGAGGAGCGGAGGCGGCTCCTCGGGCCGTCCGTGCTCCGCTCATCCCGAGCTCCCCTGCAGAGGGAGCCCGGAGCCCAGCGCCCGCCCGGGGCTGCAGGAAGGGCCGAAAATAAGTGAGCCGTGAGATAATCCCCATCTCAACGGAGATAAGAGGCGCAGGAATGGAAGGAACTGTTCTGTGAGAGGAAATGCTATGCGTTTTGGGAACTTCCACTTGGCAGCAAGTGGTACTTCTGCTCAATAAAAAAGTTCCCTAGAAGTTTATTGTAGAAAATACAAGGCTTCAAGAGGCTGCAGGTTTCATTTTTATTAAAAATAAAATGGTTTAATTAGTCGGGCCTATGTCAGATGCCAGACATTACACTTGGTGGAAATCCTCACAAAGACTTGACAGTGCTGCAGCTTCTCTCTGTATTTAAACAGACGGTTCCAGCACTGCTATTGCTGTGTTAAATCTCTCTGTCAAGCTAACACCATTAATGAAACAGCCGGCCCTTAAGCTCAAATGTCATTTGCACACTAGAAAAAAATCTCCTCCCTTCTCTTTCCCCCATCTCTGTACTGATCTCTTGTGGGAGCCATTTTGGATGCTAATGTTGTTTTGCCTCCTCAGCAAGCATCCTATCACCCAGATGTGAGTGAGGAAGTTCGGGAGAGAGCCCTGCGCTTTGGAACGGAATGTACCCTGGGCTACCTGGAGCTCCTGGAGCATGTTCTCCTGGTAAGGAGTCACCTGCATGCAGATACTGGGTTGCTTCAAGGAGAGTCATCTCTCTGCCCTCATTCCATAGTGACTGCTAGTGATACGTTTTTATCAGTTTGTCACAAGGTTATGAAGTTTTTTGTCAGAGAAAGTTAATGGAAACTCAATACTTCAGCTCTAACTGTGAGACAGAAGGAATACTGGAGTACTTAAATGGAATTCTGGATCAGAGTGGAGGCAATATGGATCTGAACCTAAAAAAGGTTCCTGACACAGGAATTAAAATAAGACATTTCAGCATTCTTTTAAGCCCTCAAGAAACACTAGACATATTAGGCACAGGCCTGTCCCCCAGACTGAAGAGGTTACACAATCTTTATGGAGGCACTGTTACATGCCTCTCACAGCCACACCTACTCCAAGCCATCCCAAAATCCCCAGCCAGCACTGCCTCACAAAGAACTCTCCAACACATCAGATATGGCACCCCCAAAGCTCTGCATGACACTTGTACCTCAAATCCAAACTCATGAATCCTGCTGTCAGTGGGCTTTGCTTGACCATACATAATTATCCCATAATATATTGGTTATCCCACAATATTTGTTCCTCTGTTGCTCTTACTTTTGTAGGAAGCAATAAAATGTGTTTGAACTAACATTTATGAGATACTGAAGTTTCTGGAGAAGACTTAAATCAGCAATCAGCTCATGGATGATCAGCAATTTCTTTTAGGTGGCTCTCAGCTGACATATTACAGTCTCTGAAACTGAAATTTGCAGCCATAACTGCAGATTAGCAAACCCAAATCAGTTTTTCTGCTGAGAACAGAGCATGGTAATTATTTGCATCAACTCGCTGAAATTTATATATAAAGTAAAAGTCCAGCCACAGTTGTGCTTGCCACTATCAGGTAAAATAGTTCAAAAAAACTGGAACTTGCTAGTGGAATTCTTAGAGCTGTATTGCAGTAAGTGATTTAGCATTACATGTCTGATCCATTTTTAGTTTAGAGGACTGTGGGGAATTTTTTTTTTTTAAACACATAGTGACTAGCACTATGTGTTTCAAACTAAGTGCCAGAACAGACCAAACACTTGAATCAGTTTTGCTCATTTTATTTCTATCTCTCTACCAAGTCAAGAGGCTTAGGGTAAGAAAGTCATATTCCATTTTATCCAAGTAACAGGCCTTTTCTACCTTAAGCCTTTTAACATTCAGTGCCCTGAAGCCACGAGCAAGTTCTGCCCCCTTGTACCACCCTGTGCCCCTTCTGCAGTGTTGGCTGTGTCTGGTGGTTTAGAGCCCCTAGGTCTGCAATCTCATTAATTTATAACCTCCAGAAATGCAGATCATATAGGATTAGGAATCTAACTGGTCCATCTGGCACCCTGTGATGCAGTTGTCAGTTCAGCTATACCCTCAGTGGTCAGGCTAGGCACGCTTGCATGGGTGCCTCAACACAGGGATGCCAAGGGGCATTCAGCAGCCATATTTCTTTGAAAATTATACATGTTGGGTGCAAGAGTTGTCAGGTGCAGTATCTAAAATTTCTCAAGCCAGTGTATTAACTTGTGTAGAGGTTGCATTGGGCAAGTGGCACAAAGTGACTTATTTGCTCAAAGGACTACTCCACTAATCAACTAGCTAGGGGTGGGCAAGTGGCACAAAGTGACTTATTTGCTCAAAGGACTACTCCACTAATCAACTAGCTAGGGGTAGGGCCAGGAACATGCTAACTCCAGCTGAATTGCCTGCACATCTGAGTAAAACTCCTTGTAAGCTGTACTAGTGAGAATCAAGACTGACCTGACCTCCTGCACATCCATATGCCCCATCCTGGTCAGTGTTGATCCATCCTGAGTTGAGGGGAAGTCTGGAGCTGTACAAGGCAGTGCCACTTTCCTGGTGTGCACCCAACATTGCAGTGTAAGCCTTTGCTCCTGGTGCTTCACTGACAGTTACAGGTCTCTCACTGGGCTCTCAGACAATTGCTATACAAAATAAATCTTTCACTAGAGTGCCTTGGGAATCTTCCAGCATCCTGGAATCCTTAATAATGTGCATTCTCTTTCTCTAGATTCTTCAAAAAGCAACTCCAGAGCTAAAGCATCAGCTGGCCTCTTTCTCCAAGCGGGTGGCAAATGCTGTCACAGAGCTTATCCAATCAGCAGAAGCAATGAAGGGTGAGTTGGGAAGCCAGGCTACCAGTGTGGTGTGCTCATTACTCCAGAAATAATGACCTGATATTGTGTGTCACATACACTGCAGGGTCTCCTCAGTTATTTCCTGCTGTTACCACGACATGATCCTTGGAAATGAATCTGAACTATAAGCAATTTTCATAAATGGGAATACATTTTTTCTTTCCTCCTTCTCTCCTTATCTCTTAATAGAGCTACTCTTTTTCATAGAACAGTCATCTACATTATGCATTTCCCTGTTCAAGTAGCTTTATTGAATTCTTCAGCTTTTCCTACATTCTCTTATATTTCAAAATTTCTGTTCCATTTGCTAACAAGGCAAGCCAATATTAGACTTCTTCTATTCCCTAAGTGTTTTTTATAAATCTCTATATCGTTCTCATCTTTGGATGCATTTATTAATTTCTGGCAATTTTTGCATTTTAATTCATATTCACTAAAATCAAAAACCACTTCTTATTTCTTTTTTTCAAATGCTGCCTGTAGAAGATGTCTTTATTCACTTTAGAAGCTTTTTTTTGTGGGAAGTAAAATGTGTTTTAGCCATTCACAATTTTCTTTCCTCATTTTCATTTATAGGTACACAAATTCAACATGTAAATGTTTTAAACTTTGTGAAATGCCTTTTTTTGAAGAGGAACTACTACATTTTACAAATTTGGGGTTGACTGCATTTATACTTGCTGCCTTCTTTTTTTTCTTTATCCTGTTTTTCAGCCAGTATTAGGATTTAATATAGAACATCTTCATCCTGTACAGCATTTGAGCTGAGAAATGGCTTTTAGACCATGCCCTCAGAAGTTGTGAACTTCTGGCTGTTTCATTGTTTCCCTCAATTCAGAATATGGATGCTTTCTGAATCTTGCAATTCAGAGAATGATGTTAGGAAGTCAAAAATAATAATGCATTGACAACTTCCAAAATATCAAGTATTCATTTTGCTCATCTACAAAATTTCTTTGAGAAACACAAAAAGTCAACAGCAAAAAAAAGTTACCCCTCAGATGTGATACAGAAATTGCTTTGGCCTTTTCTACATCACTGTTAGACACACACTTTTAGCCAAAAGTGTGCTTCCTTCAGTCAGGGCTAACTTCATCCCCAGCCACTGCCAGTGAACAGACTGCCAGGTCAGTGCAGGGCTGACTGCAGAGTGTGCTGGGGGGGACTCTGTTGGCTGTAGCCTGTTCTCTCTACCACTGTGTCAGACTTCTCAATGTTCCCTATGGCTTGGTCAAATTAGGAGCCATCTGAGTAGCACCTTTGATAAACACAAGTTGAGTGACAGCTGGTTTTGTTCCCAGTATGGACAGTATCCCCTTTGGAAGCTTCTTTGCTTACACAATTATTAAGTTACTTTCATGAAAGAATAATCCTACTAAATAATTCTTTCCTCTCTGCTTTACAGTTTTCTGTGACATAAACCACTGTTTTCATGCCATTATGGCACTAAAATCAGCCTTCTGTGGTGTACATTCTGTATTGGACACTTGAGGGGTGATTGGAATTCCCTCTGTTTGAGTGGCAGCTCACAGTGACACTGAAGTTATTGTCTCCATCTCCTTTAATTTCAGGGACAGAGTGGGTGGATCCAGAAGACCCAACAGTCATTGCAGAGACAGAGCTATTAGGGGCTGCAGCATCAATTGAGGCTGCAGCAAAGAAGTTAGAGCAGCTGAAACCAAGAGCCAAGCCCAAGGTGAGTGTCCATCCCCATTGTTTGTTTGAGGTTAACAAGGCAGAGGATGCACTTTTTGCTACTGGCCACAATAATGGTGTAAGCAATCAAACCTTGCATGAGTCTCAGTGCCACAAAATGCTGCTCTGGATGGCACTTACCCCTGAGGGCAGAGGGTAAAAAGGTGCTTTTCAGGGAGTGAGTCAAGCACCAGCCATAACCAAGCAAAGGAAGAGGAGCCAAATGTTAGAAATGCTTATAAGAGTTATGGCATCATTACTGTTGATTGTTTACCTTTCTGTTTCCAAACATATTTTACTGCTGTGTAGTCATTCTTACTTGCTTTCTTTTGAAGACCCTTTGTTCACATCTGAATTTGTGTAGTACAGCAGGAGAAAGCAGCAGTAACACAGTTGGGATCAAGAGAATGCAAATGACCTGCAGGATTTTCTAAGACTAAGACCAGCATTTTATGCCATGCTTAGAGAGTAGCTGTTTCAGTATAGAATCAGATACATTGTATGATCTTCTGTGTCATTTTCCTGAAGGAAATTAAATTACAGTTCATTATGACATCAAGTAGTGTTGCATGTTGCCAGGTCATTTCAAGTGTGTCTCTGCAGATACTATAAAATTAAGCCAACTATTTTCACATGCAGAACAGAGGGAATATATGAAACTGGTGGAACCCAGAGACTTGCTACCTTTTGCCTGGTATTAACAGGCAGGTTTTAGTAGAAATTACTATGTTACATCTCTTTGAAATGAAAAACATGTTTGGGCTGTGTAATTGATGTCAGGAAAGGACTATGTATCTACTTTCCTCTTTATGCTGCTTTGTAGGTGCAAATCTGTTTTCAAAGTAAAGCTAATGAGAAGTCTTTCTAAAAAGCAGAGCTTCAAGACCATTCATTCAGTGTTGGATGATTGTATTGGTGCAGGGTAGTATTTTGTTATTTAGGAGCATCAGATGAAATAGTTCTTGGAAGTTTCAGCCTTTGAGGACCTCCCACCCCCCACTCCCTGTGTAGTGGTAAGAATAAATTAGCTCATGAAAAAAAAAAAATGCTCTTTGTCTGCATTTTTCAACAAGTACATCCATTTTGTTTATAAAGAAAAATGGTCCTTTTTAATGAGATTCCACAGGCTGAGTCTGAGGAGTAGAAAAGTCCTCCATCACCTTTTCTACACAGTCACTGCACAATAGCACATGTGTGTTGCCTGGTAACCATGGAGCAGTTTCCTTCCAACATCTAAGCCCCTCCAGGGTCATTGTAATTTCCCAGTGAATACAGTCCTCACACCTGCTCATCATTTAACATATTAATTTGGGTATCCAGTCTGCTTGTGGCTTACTGGTTTGTTTGTCATTTTCCAAAACTAAAATTCATATCCAGCTGTTTGTTTGATTTGGGATTTCAGCAGCTTCTGCATCCTTTTCAGATATTTAATCTCTTTCACAATAGGGATTATAATCCACATCAAAAGCTACTAGGAAGATCACAGAGTGGCTCAAATAGCACTTTTTCTGCTGCTGACTTGTAGCTTATATCCTCCCAGAGTAGGATTTCCTCTGGTGAACAGGCTCTGGCTTTCTAATGCCCATCTTTGACAACACACAGAGTCTTGTAGTAGGAATAGTAGACTAGGTAAGGGTTGCTTTGTATTGTGCTCAGTCTATGAAAGGCACGAATAGGAGTTATTTTCTACAATGGAACAGACTATCTAGACAGTAACCTGTTTGGTTAGCAGCAATCATCATCAAGTGTACTTGAAGAGGAGTCCTCAGTTGGTAATTTTAGAACGTCTACCTGCAGGAAATCCATCATCTTCATCATTACTAGGTGGTGGCTGATTCTCTGTTTTTTGATATAGTTTTTTTATTAGTGCAGGGAATGGGAGTAATTTGATTTCAGCTTGAAATTTTGATCTTCGTGTTCCAGTTTGTCTTTTACCTCTAAAAAAACCCTAATAGTTGAAGGTAGGGTTTCTTCTCATTTGTTTCACCTTTTTTTTTTTTTAACTTTTGGATTTTTTAATTTCCTTCTTTTCCTTGCTTCCTCTTCATTATTTTTGTACCTGTCATACCCCCTTGATGTCTTAAACTGACACAAATAGCATGAGCCTTCTTCATTTTCTGCAACTGGGAATCATCTTATCCCAGAGAACAATTTCAAATGAGACACAGTCCTGCTAACTGCTGCCCGTGCTTTGTTGTACAATGCTTATTTTGTTTGCTTTAAATCCTGGTTGTTTGGCTGCAGGTCAATGTGCTCCCAAAATGCTTAGTCCAGTAGTCCACAGCCCCAGTGACACCCTGTAAATATCTGTATGTCTTCTGAGCTCATATCTTGGAAGAACTTTGAGGATTCTCCTGAGCAGCTGGTGTTACTACTGTCTGTAACACAGAACCATGTCTTCTGAGCTCATATCTTGGAAGAACTTTGAGGTTCTCCTAAGAAGCTGGTGTTACTACTATCTGTAACACCAAACATGTTCAGTGTTCTCCTTGCAGTGTTCAAGGTGGGAAATGATCTGAGAAGCAATGAGATCTTGATGGTTTATCATGCAGGAGTTGGCTGTCATGTTTCCTTTAAGTACAATCATTTTTCCTGAATGTGGACTCTTATTTTTTCTGTTTTCCATTTGGAGAGTCAGTTGTATTGCAATGCAGATACATGTTCCTTCTGTTATGCAAATATGCTACTTCCTGTAAAATAACAACCCCCAAAACTAGTAATTTTCAGAAGAAGAAAACTATTTCATCTAGTAAAATCTTCACGCTAATACTGGGCAAAAAACACTGAGGTATGACAGGAGAGAGCATTGCTGTCCCTACCCTGTTCTGTCTGCTCTTCATGCTTCTGTGCAGGCCTCTGCCTCCAGACACGGGTGTCTTGTCAGTAAGAGTTCCCTGCTGGTAGCTTTCAGCAGTTGGTCCTTTGTTTTTTTAACCCAAGATGAATCAAATCTGGATGCCATTTTCTGCAGGACTCTGTGTGATATGTTTGATATATTAGGTTGTTATTTAATCCAACTATATATCAAACATATTCCTACAGTGTCCTGCCCTGTCTCCGGGGGTTTTAACATAGTAGAAGGCAATGTGAAGGAGTACAGTCACTCACAAGCAGGTTTAGAAGACTTCCTGTAGACTCCTAATCTAATCTGGTATAAAATACATACATGGAGTGCTCCTGTATCAGTAGAGTTGCTCTTGGTGGGACTTCTAAGGTGTGTAGGGCTCTTTGTGACAGTGAGCAGCAGCTGCACCAAGAACTGACTTTCACTGAAATGGTTATTGTGCTTTCCATGGCTCAGTGCAGTAACTTACTCATATTAGTTTGCTCATTATAAGGTAGATTAGAGGTGCTTGAAAATAAAATGGTTTGTCTTTTGCAATTTTTGCTACTGTCTTGCAATGAGACTGGTGGCTCATTTGTTTTCCTATTTCCTATTAACCCTGACTTTATTTATGCTACCCCTAATAATGGGATGCTGTAGAAAAATGGTTAAAATACCCTACAAAACCATATCTTTTTGTTTTGCTTTCAGTGGCATAATCAACATTTTAAGGATAATATATTCTAAAGACTTTGTCTTGAGTCTAATGTTTGTCTATTCTGGTGACTTAATTTTCCAATCCATTTATAGCTGCACATGGTTAATAACAGCACATTAGTTCAGGCGTGAGGAAAATGAGATGCTGATCTTCATGGCGGCTGCTTGAGGAAGGAGAAGCTAATCACTTTTGTCATAGATCTGCTTTTCTAAAGATACCTGCTCTAAAATCTCACAATGTGATATTTTCTGCTCTCAACTTTATTCATGAAGACTGTGAACTGACACATTGTGAAAGTACTGTTTACAAGTGTGAACTTAAGACAGTCCAGGAGACACACACTTTTAACAGTGGGAATGGTGGAATATTTACTTTTCTTGTAGGCCATTTTGCTGTGCTCAGTCTTGTGCTGCTTCCTGTCCTTATTGCTAGGGAATGCTCTTGGTAGAGCTTTGGCAGTAGCACACCGACAGTGCTGGCTGAGCACTGCCCCTCCCCCACTGAGTATCCAGCCCTTAGATGTGTGTCACACCTGAGAGTGGTGAAGGGAAAACCACAGAGAAGGACTGGAAAAGAAGGATTTGTTAGAAAAGATGAAAAGCCTACAGGCATTCAACAGTTTGAGTGCTGTGTAAGGCTGCTCCAAAAATAAATTCTTCACGGAAGGGATCAACTGTCAAGAGGTTTTGTCCCAGAAGTAAAAGAAGTTGTGAGATGTCAGAAAATGCAAGACTTGGAAGTTTGAGAAACTTGACCTATGGCTTGATTTCCCAAGCCCGGTTTTCAGTATAATTGGAAAGAAAGTGACTTGGTAAACAGGGGAGAAAAAAATCTGTTACTAGACGAGATACTAAGGTTTAGCTGTCTGTTTTCCTGTTGAGCTTCACCTGCTGCTCCAGAGTGGAAGTTAATCCAGCCATTGTACAATGGCACTCTGATAATGCAACCTTTGATTTCTTGGCATTCTCTTTACAAAGGACTAATTTTTGCTAGGGAACTGTGTGCAATATTTAGTCTACTCACTACCCTGAACTGACTTACGACTGCTTTTGTTCAGCATCTTTTTGGTGGCTGTTTTTTCACAAATTGAATTCCATTTGGGCACATACACAGCTGTCCAGTAGATCACACTATGGCCATGAGCACTTTATTAAACGTCAACAAAGACTGACACCTCCTTTGTAATAAATAAGCAGATATTGAAGTTCTCACTCATTTGAGTTTGAATTCCTGACAGTGCTGACATATAAAGAGTAATGCACATAATATATTTTATGTTGGAAATGAGAATTTTAGAACTTGATAGCAAGAAATCTTGGACAAAAGTAAAAGTACAATAACAGTCTGCTAAATTGACTGTCAGTCAGTGGGACTTTTGTTGATATTCCTGTTTGTCTTTAGTCAAATCAAAGTCAATAATGCATCTGTTTTAATAAGGACAATAATTCTGATAGATACTCTACTGGATTCCATTTAATCACTCTGGCAATGTCATGACTGAAAGAACAGTTTCATCAATAAGGCTTGAGGCCTGTAGAGGGCCAGTGTGATTGTACTTTGGTATAATAATGGTCATGATGTGGCATTGCAAGCACTGCCAAAATTTTATGTGGAACATGACTTGCTCACTTTCCAAAGCAATTTCTTTTATTACAAAGACATATACTTTAGTTGATGGGAATAGCTCAATAGCAAGGCAAGATAAATATTCTTTCATGGATTAGGTGGCTTTTCCTAAAAAACAGAAAAACATTAAAGTGCCAAACACCTTTATCTACACATCAGTTTTGATTTTCAGATGGTTCAGTTTTTCTGGTGTCTGTGGATACTGTTGTTTCATCTCCTGGACTTTTAGCTATGTGACAGTTGTGTGAAGTGCTGTAGGACTGAGTGCTGCTTGATGGGTCATTTTGTAATTACTTATCATTATCCTTTATTATTTTATAATTGACTATTTCATCAAACTGCAGTAACAGGAGAACTAAACCTGACTTAAATTTAGATGGATGTGCTTAGACTTGCAAATGAAGTGCCCGATTTTTTAACTCCTAGCCCACCTGGCTGGTGTTTCTAAAGTTAGTTGTGTGACACAAGAATGTTGTGGTTGTAGTTAGAATAAACCTGTATTTCACCAGCCTTTTCTCTCACAAAATAGGATGTCCTGATACTGTAGCCACTAGCCCTACTTGTCATACAGCCTTGGATTCCAGTAGGCTTGTGACTGGTTCACAAAAAATACATTCTGTTGGATTATTTTACATAAAAAACTATCAGAATACAAGGCCCAGGCCTGGTTCTGTTTAAAATAACAATAACTGTTCATGTCTATCTAATTTTGTTAACTGTTCAAAGGCTAGTAAGCATGCTTAGATGGACAAATGTTTTCAATATTTGTTTAAATTATTTGAAGGTCAGGAAAGTTTTTATAGAACAATAAATTTACATCTTAAATAGTAAGAAACCTCATTAGGAGGTTTTGCACATGCTTGTTGGATGACTGAAGTGTTCCAGACAGACCTTTGGAGCTTCCTACCTCCAAGATCACTGAACTGGACTGCTGCACAAAGCTGCTTTCTGTGCAATGACAGCTCTGTCAAATCTGTGCTCTTACTTGGTACCTACTTTACATTCCTTACTGCAGGTGAATGAGACAGCACATATTCATCATTGTTCTTTTTCAATGCCTTAAATCTTTAAGTATTTAGAAAATGCTTTCCCTAGTTTAGCAATCTTGGAAGCCACTATTATGGCACTACAGAGATAATCTTGATAGCAAATACAAGAATTTCTTTTCAGACCTGCACTTTTCTGAATGTGGCTTAGAGTAGCTCTAGTGGAGGCAATGCATTAGAAAGCTGATGGCTTTAAGTATCTTGTGTGATGCTCTGTTTCAGTGTGAGCAGGCACAAGGGCAAGCAAATACTTTATGTTGACTCCCAGCTTTAGTCCACACAAAACTCCTTTGCAGAAAATGATGTTATAGGTCTTACTGACTTTACTGATGTGTTCCAGAATCTTCTTGTCTTTGTATATGTCCTCAGTCTTGAAAGTATAATTGCTTTCAGGTGAATGTGTAACATTGTTTTTTCTTGGTTATAGCAAGCAGATGAGACTCTGGATTTCGAAGAACAGATCCTGGAAGCAGCTAAATCCATTGCAGCTGCTACCAGTGCCCTTGTGAAGTCAGCTTCAGCAGCCCAGAGGGAACTGGTGGCTCAGGGAAAGGTGGGTAAACAGGACATGTAACAACAGTAGTGGGGGAAAGCATCAAAATTTCATCTAGTTTCCTAAAGGTTCTGTTAAAAACAGTAGGAAAGGAGCTTGGGAATGACTAATGAAAATGTAAATTGCTAACTGCTCATTACAATACATGGCCCAGACCTATTTAAAAAATACCACAGTTACATTTATTCAAACCTCACAAGTGTAATCAAGTGCTTGGCTCTTCAAATTACTCAGTTGTTGGGAGTTTTGCTGTGAGGGTTTTTCACTTCATGAAGATCTGTGATTCAAGCTGGTAATGTATAGACCCACACAACAGTTTGAGGATCCAAACCCAAATGTCACCATGCACAATACTGCTCTGGACCAGAACAGCAAAAGGCTTAAGTAATTGTGCCCTCAGTGTCTTGTGATTCAATGGGGACACAGGCCTGCATGTGAATTCAGGACATTTAAGTGGCCATGCCTGTAGTTACTGTTAGAATCAATGCAAGGAGTGTTTACAACACGTGGCATCCTTTTGGTGTGGTCAGAACTGAGATTCTGTAAATCATTTCACATCCATCACTATTTTTCACAGTCAGTATATTCTGAAAGATAAAATCTAAACATCAACCAGGTATGTTGCCTCTGAGAACAATTTATTATAGGACCATTGTTGTTGTATAGCTATGGTTTCCATTTTCACCTGATTTTAACTCAGAGCAGGCTCTATCATGGGTCCCCCAATCAGGCTACGATGTCTGCTTCAGCCTGGGTTCTGGAAAGCTTGTGCTTTTGTTTCTAACAGGACCAACAAGCACTTCATCTGTGGTCTGCTTAAAAATACCTGTTCAGGGGATGATGAGGAAAGAAAGACTTGAAACCTAAATACTTTAGGGACCTAGTGGGTTTTTTTTGTATAACTGATTTTTTTTTTTAGTTACATAAGTGTCACGATATTTATGAGAGAACATATCTTCTGTTTATGTTGATGCTGCACTTAGTGATTTGATTTAATTCCCTGGAATTTTCATTATGCTTAAATGCCTGTTTCCATTTCTTTTAAACCACAAGTTTTTGGACCATGTTTACATTTCACATCTTTCAGCTTCTCTCCAAAAACCACCCAGACCCATGCAGCTGGGGGTGTGGGTCTGGCAACCAACTCTAGAGTTTAATTGCTTTCAACTAATATGGGAAGAAAACTGTCTTCAAATTGTTGCTGGTACTGCTGATGCCATGAACACTTCAGTGGAAAAGCCATGCAGAAAAGTGGGCTGCTCTCCTAAAGTGCCATTATTAGGCATGAAGGCACTTAAGGGGCTTTCCTGTCAAGCTTTCTGATCTGTACCTTCCCACAGTGCTCAAATGAGAAGAGATGAAAGAATAATGTTAATTCAAATGTATTATGGAGAGAGAAGTAAGTTATTTTAAAGCCTGGGACTTAAGGAACTGCTGCTTCAGCTATGGCTTCAACCACCAGTAGTCTGCTAATTACTGGTTGTTGTGGTAATTACTTCTGTGTGTTCCAAGAATGGGTCAGCTGAAGCAGTATAGTTAGTTGGACACTTGCTGAGCAGGCAGATGTGTGCTGGAAGCACAGTTACTGTGACAACTGACTTCCAGTTGGATTTTCTGCTCTTGAATGTGCTGAGCAGAGTCATAGGTACAGGTGTTTCCTTTTTTCATGGATTACTGCTTGTCTGAGAGAGAGCAATTTTATTTTCTGTTTTCTTGTAAGCCATCTCTGAACTGTTTTTTCAGGTTGGAGCAATCCCTGCAAATGCAGCTGATGATGGACAGTGGTCTCAGGGACTTATTTCTGCTGTGAGTAACTACTTCTCTTGAGAAAACTGGCACGTTCTCTGAAGAAATAATGTCCTGTGAGAACACACAGTGACTTTTTTTTCCTGCCTTCTAGGCCCGAATGGTGGCAGCTGCAACCAGCAATCTCTGTGAAGCAGCAAATGCCTCAGTTCAGGGCCATGCCAGTGAGGAGAAACTCATCTCATCTGCCAAACAAGTTGCAGCTTCTACAGCACAGTTGCTTGTGGCTTGCAAAGTGAAGGCTGATCACGACTCTGAAGCCATGAGGAGGCTACAGGTACTTGTGTTTTAATTACTGAGAGCCCATGGCAGTGTTGTGTAAACAGAGCTTCAGCACTCCAAGGTTATGCATGTGTTCAACAAGTATTTCTCTAAGTGCTAGCCTGGGCTGTGGTCAGACTTCCTTTGTTTCTAGGAGTCAAGAGACAGCAGGTGCAGATAGAGCATTTCTAAAATGGAGAATCATTGTTAGACAAAAATCAGAGGAGAATCTAACGCAACATCTCAACTGAAGTCTGAGTGAGCTTCTTTACATAAAACTGGTTCCCTTTTATGTTACACATCCATTTCATGTGGAGCTTCTCTCAGCTGCTGCTGAATTAACACTGTATTTTGATGGGTAAAATCTAAAGTCTCTAAAAGTTTTGTTTGAGGATGGTAATTTTTAAAATGACTACAGCCTTCTCTGACATCATGCCCTGCAGGCTCAGCCTGGAACATACATACAACTATTTCAGCTGCCTTTTTTATACCACCTTTGGTGAACAGTGAAAATTCCCCTTTTTCTTGTACTTGCACAGCTGCTGCTAATGGACACTCAGTGCAACAGTTCATGTATGGCTAGGCAGAATCAAATTTAACAGAAATACACATGACTCAGTATCTGTCTGAGCATGAGGAACTGATGTCATCATTTTTTTTGAAAGTAGAAAAACGGTTTCAATATTTAGGAGAAAAAAAATATGTGAAAAATCTGTTTGTTTCTACGGAAAACAGTGGAATGTCATAGGGCAGTTATAAGGCTGAGATGGTTTTAGTGCTTTATACTGAATCCTTGTTCCTTTGAATCCTTCAAAGTCAAAGACTGACTTTGCCAAAGGGTGTGGGGAAGGTGGCAGTAACTGGAATAGTGCAATTTCTTCCGTAATATCTATGTGCTAAGATGGGTCCAAAGGAATTTTAAATGCAGAACAAACAACAGAAACAGGAAAAATTCAACTACTAGAGACTTTCTCAGTTCTGACAGGAAATTTGGGGTTCTCTGTCATTGTGGGCAAATATTATTAAATAGACATCAAATGTGAGAAATTGGAAGGGAATGTGAAAAGGAAACAAGCCCAAGCATGGACTGAAATTGAACTCTGCCATTTTACCAAGCTGCATTTCAGTCCCAGAATGAATAATGAAAGGAAGAGCAGTTTGCACTTGGAAATCATGTCCTTTATCATAGCAAAAACAGTGAGTTGATGTCTACTAAATATTTTTACTGGTGGACATGCCAAAACTACTGAGACTTTTCAGCTGGCTTTGCCCCCAGCAGAAATGTTTTACATAGCTTTAATCAATAGACTGGATTCAGGACTTAGAGTGTCTTGGTTTTTTCCTTCATACCCCAATGTGAACTGCATTTCCCATGAATGTAAATTTGGAAAGCGCTGTTAGAGAATCTTCCAAAACTTAATGAAGCAATTGGAAATGTTTCCATTCTTTCTGGATGAGCTCCAGACTGAGCAGAGCAAATTTTAAATAATTTATCCTTGGATCATTTTGGTAAGGAATATTTGAAAGTGAGATGCAGCTGGAAATATGGGATAGGGCCAGGGAAAGGCAGGGGGACAGGTTCAGAGCTGGTCCTGCCTAGGAAGGAGGGAAGGTTGGAAGCTGTGCCTTCCCTTCCCTGTGCCAGTGTGTCTCTAGCATGTGGGAGCAGGCTGTTTTGGGCTGCTGGCAGTATCCAGTTCAGACAACAAAAGATGTATTACACATGTTTGACTGTTTCTCTCTAGAAATCTGAGAATTTTTAGGAAAAAAAAGTTTAAATGTGAGATAACTATGGCTGTGGGAGTTGCTAACTTGCCCTGATTGAAGTCCATTAATTCAAAAACTTAATTGGTTTACAAGATCTTTATACAGTAGTTTTTAGTTTCTGTTCTTCTTTCTCAAAAAAAAAAAAAAAAAGTCGATCAGCATAATATAACTCGTAATTTCATCCACTGCTTTATTTCAAACTGCAGGGGAAAAAAAATCTCATTTGTGACTTCTCCAACTTTCAACTTCTTAAACAAAGGAATTTTGTTCTCTCTGTACCACTGATTTTCAAAGATTAATTTGCTTTTCACTGGGGAAAAAACCCCCATACCTTTCCTGTACAGTCAAGCAAAGATGTTTGTTTTGATGTTCAGACAAATCCATATTAGTTATGTATTTCCCTTATTACTAAATTTCTTCTTGTTCTCAAAGGCTGCAGGAAATGCTGTCAAGCGTGCATCAGACAATCTCGTCAGGGCAGCCCAAAAAGCAGCATTTGGAAAAGCAGAGGATGATGATGTTGTGGTCAAAACAAAGTTTGTGGGTGGCATCGCTCAGGTTGGTACAATCACTCCTGACATAAAGCAGGGAAAAGCCATCACAGAAATGAGGGGTGTTACAATGTCCACCTGCTGCATTGCAGGCTGGACAAATTATTGAGAAATCTATGATCAATTACTTGATGCCTCATTATCATGATCCCCTGACATAAGGGCACAGTGATGTCCTGCGTGGTAGCTGCACTTCTCCACTGAGCATTGCTGTAATAGCAGTTACCATCGTCCAATTGCTTTTACTTTTGTTCTGATTAAATGAATGGATCTTTTCAGGATTCTCTTATGTACTTCAAATGTTCCCAAATCTTAATGAAACAGTGATTTTGCATATATTTAAGCAAAGAAATAGAGAATGAGAGATAAAAACCAATGATGTTTTGTTACTGTGACCATAGTAATTATTGGGAAATTATAACAATATTTAAAAGTAGATTTTAAGGCTCTGAGGTACCAACTTCTAGATTCCTTTTAATGAATGAGGTACATCATATACTGTACTTGCTACTTAAAAGATACTGGACTTGATTATTTCTGCATGTCTGTACTGCTGTCATTTTTTCTTTGGCACTCTGAGATGCAGGAAAATACTGTGCATACCTGCAGTAAGGAATGTTCAATTTTACTGTCACTCAGACATTCTGTTAAGATATGGTGCTTATTCTACATGTTCTAAACCCCCACCCTGCTGAATGTTGGGAGAATGCAGAGCTGTAAAACTCATCATGGGTGCATGGTAAAACTATAGTGGTAGATTCTTTTTTTTCAAGTGGAAATGAAATACTTTTCTTGATGGCTAGTCCTGGCATCTGGAAATATTTGAGCAATTCCTGATGAAGTCATTGAAATTAGGTGCTTCTCTGGAGAATGCTCACATGGGCCAGCTGTGACTGTGGTGTCATAGAGAAAGAAATACTATTTTTCAGACAGTATTCCTTGCTGCTTCTGTTTTCTAGATTATTGCAGCCCAAGAAGAAATGCTGAAGAAGGAGAGAGAGCTGGAAGAGGCAAGGAAAAAACTGGCTCAGATCCGCCAACAGCAATACAAATTTCTACCCACAGAGCTGAGAGAAGATGAGGGTTAACTTTAACCTGCTGAGATTTTTCTTCCTTTTTATTCTTTTGTTTTCTTTTTTTTTTTCCTTTTTTTCTTTTAAAGAAATAAGCTAAAGGGGGACAGCACATTGAGAACTGCTCTGACAGCATACTGATATGCCAAGCACTTAGCTAAATAAACTGCCTGTCATAGCTTTGGATGAGCAGAGGGCAATAAACACTTGTTCTTTCCCACCTGCTCAGCTGAGGTGCATGATGATCAAATAATGGTACAGTGTTAGGTTCATCATTCCTGTTCCTCCCTTGATTTATATCTCAGGAGAGAATGTTTCACTTTTTACTAAAGATACTAAGTCAGTATTATTGTCACTTTCCTGATGCTTGAGGTATTTATCGTTCCTTGACTTGTTCTAAAATATTGATAATATTAGGAAAAGAGTCAAGAAATCTTTCATATGATAAATATCACATGAGCTGGTGGTTGTCCCCCAAGAACCCTTGTAAAAAGAAGACCAAGATGGAGAAGGATGTATAGCTGAGTGGAGAAACACGCACGAGTGTGGGTTTGAAGAAGAAGCCTGTCCTCTTTCAGTGTTATATAGCTGGTTCACCCCAAAACTGGAGGAATTGTCTCTGCAGCTGTTTGCACTACTAGTATTATTCCTTACCTGATACAACAAGCTTCTGCTTGTACAGTATTTAGGTTTACATAATGTGGCAATAGCCATTCTTTAAAGAGCTCAAAAAACAAAGAAATGGAAACCTTGTCACTGCCTCAATAATAGCAGGTTCATGAAAGAAAATGCTGTTTCAATTATATACCTCTAATGTGTGACTACTTTTACAGTATTATACACACATACACATGCTCTAACATTGGACTGAATAGTTTGCATTTTGTTTTTTTATTGAAATTATCTGGTTCGTACTGTGGTATTTCTGTTAGAATGTATCTCAGTTAAAAAAGGGAAATGCCCAGTACAACAAAAGACTATCACAACTCTTGTTATTATTTTAATAATTACATTTATAATTATTATGTTTTGAAACCTGTGGGAATTGTAGGAGAAAAGAATAAGTGATTTACAAGTAGATTTACAGTTTTTCCTGTAATATATTTTTTAAAAATTTGGACTCTAGAGAGTTTGTTTTCATAGTTGCTATTGATGAAAAAGTATTCACCAAGGAATTACAGAGAAGAAATAGCAGCAGTCTGTCAGCAATCTTTGTGCAGAAAGGTACAGTATGCTCTCAGTATCTCTGTTGTGACCTAAACAATAGCAACTTGGGTAGAGTAACATATTTTACTATGTGAAAAAGAGAACACAAATCACAGCAACTTTAAGTAGCAAAAGCTAAACTGTTTGAATAACTACAGAAACACCATCTCTCCTAACAGTAGTTTCCAACATGTCTCCAACTCCACTCAAGCCCTCCTAACAATAATGACAAGTGTGTTTAGGTCAAAGGATGTGCCCCTCCAGTCCTTCTGAAGGCTGTGCTGTCCTTGCATCCAGCCAGGTACATTCAGCTGAGCCTGACTTGTGTTCTGTGCATACCCACCTAGTTGTCCTTGCTGCAGAAAACACCTGTCTTGTAGACTCCCCAGTAACCCCCTAATGGTAGATTCATCAGTTTAGATAGTGCTAACTCCTCATTTAAGTTACCTGCATGAGACAGAATTATCAGGAATTTTGTTACACTAGTACTAAATATATAGCAAAAATCCGCTAAAGAATTAATAAATATTGAAGTGTAAAAAGGTTTTTATTGTCTCTTCTCTGATACTGACATATTTCAGATTCAGTAGAGTCGCTGGAAAATCCACAATCATGAGAAAAAAATGGTGTGTCTCAAATGGAATCACTGGCATTGACAGATGTGCTGTGATGTGTGTGTGCAATGCAAACCCTGTACTATCAGAGATGTGCTATTCTGAGTTCTTTCGTTTGCTACTTCAACACAGTTCGGGTTTATGTTCAACTCACTGTGAACAGTGTCACAGTCTGGAATCCTCCACCGAGAAAAAGGCTTCTGTAAGTCTTTGGGCAGAAGGCTAAACTGGTGTTTATTGTTGTAAGACCTAAATAAAGACTGCTCAAGTGACGGGGATTTTCTGCTCCTTTTGGTAGGTTCAACTCCTTTACAGCTTATGCCTTTCCTTTTCTTACCTGGACAGCTTCACTTTCTGATCTCTTTCAGAAAGATCTGCAAGACAGATTTGCTACTACTTCCCTTTCAACCTACCTTTAACTGTTATTTGATCTCATTAAAGCATGAAGAAAGATGATGCTCTCTTTAACATCATGCCACTATTTTATTGTAGGGATAATACTGATGTAATATACTTGGGTCAGGATGGTATTTGCCAGTTTGATATAAACCAAAAAAACCTTGTCAAATGCAGCTATGTATGGAAATTATATAGCTAGAAAACTTTATCAGTATGTAGAAGGTAAGAGCATGTTCAAATTGTGCTCCAGAGAAAAGTGTTTGGGAAGTCCATTTTAGCACAGCTGTTTTGAGACTTCTCTATTTCTGATTTAGTGCCCCCTCTTACATGACAGAAAGTATTTTTTCCTTAGCTGGGTGCTCGATAGAGGAACCACAGTCAGGTGAATAGCTGAGCTGGACAACTGAAGTATTTTTTTACTCAGAATTTTAGGTCTTCATTTGTGAACCATTAATATAAGGTCATCCAAAGTCTTTCAACTTATTCCTTGCTGTTATAATTTGCAGTGTTGCTGAAGTTCACATGTGAACATCTGTGGAGTTTGGAACTAGTCCATCCATTTCTTTGGCATGGGAACTTGCAGCAGGAAGTGACAAGTTGGAGTAAGGGGTAGATGCTAATTAATAAGAAGGACAGATGTTTACTTTGTTCTGTTAACTTGTGAAATGATGAATGAGCTCTGTTGTATCTCACCCTTCTTCATGTGAAATCCACTCTGAGAATTGTATGCAAATTAAAAACAAAATGCCTCAAAGTTCTTTGTGTACAAATAGTGTAATGTCATTTCCCAACTGTTCAAAAAATTGAATATTTCATTGTTTGTCTAAACTTTTATACTTCAGAAGCCTCAAAACTGAAACAAAAACTGAATTCAGACTTTTTTCTTATGTCCCTTTCCCTTTGATTTTCTGCATGTTCATTACTTAATTGCTAATGAAGGGAGGAGTGCAATCTAGAAACCTCCTCAACCTATATATGTTGAGATCATGAGTGCATTTCTGTTTTTCATCAGTCTTATCAAACTGGTAAGATGTTCAGCCCAGGAGTATGGCATTTACCATCCCTACATATTCTGTAACCTCTTGGGTTTTGGGTTTTTTCCCCTTTAGGAGTGGGCTTGGTTTAGGGGCAGGTAGCTTTCACTGTAAGTTTTCTCCTTATGTAATTGCATCATGGTTAACAAAGAGCATTATCTGCCCATAATTGTCATGATTTCTGAAACCTGCTTTTCCATATTCATGTTACTTACATTAAACACATTGTGGTTGGTCATGTTAATGGAAGAACATATTTCTGTGGCACAGTTTGTGATGCCAAATGCAAAAACTGTTTAGTCACATGAGTCACCACTCTGTTAGAAATTGCCCTCATTTACCGAGCTATAAGTGCCATTTTGTCACTTTAAAAAAAAACATTTTAAAACATAAAAAACAGTACAAACCCTGTTTTTTCTCAAACTAGCACTTTGTTGCAGTGGAAGAACCTTCTGTTCAAGATAGTTTTGAAATTTTATGCTGAAGTTTCTAGGGGTTTCAGCTCTCACTTTAATGTCTTCCTTTCCTTTTAAAGTTTTAACCCCAAGAGTGGCACAATGAAGTTTGTGGTCATGCTGCCACACCATTTTGTGTAGTATTCATCTGGCCATAAAAATAAATAGGTAATATATTTTAGTTTGGTCTTCACCAACAATAAGCCAAAAGCCCCTTGAAAGATTTTTTTCTTTTTTTTTTCTCTTTCCCCTTTCAGGTATTTGTGACTTGTGCACACTGGTGGTCATGCAAAGGAATATTTTTCTCCTTAAGCAAAATAAGGCTGAAGTTGCCTGCAAGAGGTTAAAATTCCCAAGTGACAGAGAAGAATGTTCCATTTCAAGTTCTGCTGCACAGAGAAAACTAGGAGTGCTTACTTTATGATATGTCACTATCTTTGTATCAGGTATCCTTTGGGACTGTTCAATACCCTTAAAGTACATGTGAACCACGCAAATATATGGAAAAATCAAACACCAGTTATTCAAGGATGTTCAATACTTGCTGTTGTTCAGGGTTTTTTGGGGGGAAGTCATGTTTTGCTTTCATATTTTAATGATTTACATTTCTAAATGTAAAAAATTTGTAAAATTTGACATTTTTCCATGTCAAATACAACTCTGTGCATACTGCCTAATTTGGATGGTGTAAAGCTTCTCTGACAAACATGATTTTATTTCCATCCTGGTTATTTTCTTGATTTTTAAAATGGATAACAAGGGCTGCTGACTTTGTACCATTCTAAAATGTCCACTGTGAGGGTTTATCCAGGTGAAGGAGGTTTCTTTTGGCACGGTTATATGTAACAAGTTTTGCTATGAAGTTAAACATCTCTTTATTAAAAAATTACATGGAGCATTAAGTTTAGAAGGCCAGAACTTATGATGATGAAAACTGGCTCATAGTACTGAATCAAATGTTAATTTAACAGTCAGAGGCATTTTCAAGTTGTGGAAAAGAAGCTGCATTAAGACAGTGAGAAAATGTCACTGGCTATTTTCTAAATACGTTTGTTGCTCTTAAAGTGCTGAATTTAATAAAAGTAATTGGAATCTTCAATGCCACACAGATCAATATTCAGCACTGCCTGGGCTGTTAGTATAACCCTTTGGTTATAGAATAACTGCCTGTACTATGCTCCATCTTCTCTGAACATGGTTCAAAATCAGGTCTTTGTGGCTCTTTGTATTTTGTGAGTGGCAACTGACCAAGTAAAAAGGTTAGCAGGGAGGCTTCCTCCAGCATTATAGTCGATGATATTTGCATTCAAATTGCATTGCATATTCTAAGTTATTGATTAAAATTAATTTGAATATAAGTCACCAAACTGTTGAGCTGATTAAGTGTTGGAAAGAATGGTCAGATTCTGGGGCAGTGGGTATGTTATAAATGTGTTTGCACTGTATTGTACACTTTCCAGTTCACCCATACTACATTATGTGTATTAAGGATGTACTGCCAGACAGTAGTTCATCAGCCTTGGTTACAAACCAGAAAAAGTATTCAAGTCCCAGTTCACCAAACGCTGCAGCATATATTCACATTATTTTTTTTTTAAATCTTTCATATTCTGTCTGCAATACAGTTGCCTCAATTTGGAATTAAGCCCATGCTTAAGAGATTTCTAAATGACAGTGTTTCAGACCTCAGAGAGACAATGCTTGGCCTGGGGGCTTTACTGCTATGCTGCTAGAACCACCTTCTCCATCATACCCATTCCAAGATCACCACAGCAGATTTCAAGCATTAATAAAACTAATCTAGTCTTAGAAACCCATTCCTCATTTGTCCTTTGTAGAGCACTACAAATGAGCAACTCCTATTTTAAAGATGGCAAAATTATGTTGCAGGAAGGGAGATAATTTGTTCAAATCCATAGAGCAGGTTGCCCTGAATGCAATAACTAGTCCAGTTTGTGTGATCTACACACAACTAGATGGACCAGTGGGGGCCATGTTCAGCAAAGAGTTAATACTTATATTCCCATCTAGTTCATATATACATTATTTTGTGCATTAATGTTTCTGCACTCTGTCAGTTCCAGAGAAATGAAATGCATTCTTTATTGGTAACTGTATAGCAGAGGGACTTAAACAGTGATTGTGATTAGAGCCAAGAATAACCATCTTTCACTGCCAAGGTTTTAGACAAACATCCTGTCTTCCAGAGTTGAATTTAAGCTGCAAGAATCTTTGCTCAGTTCCTTGGCTTTGCCTTATGTTGTAACCACTTCTGTTAAGGCACCAGCCTCAGTTCCCTTCCATTTAGGACTTAATGCACTCTTTTTCTCTGGATTTTTCTACAAGAGAAGTGACAGCTTTAATAATTTGGACAAAAGCTTTGCAGCTTATTTAAATCAGCCTCCTGCTTTCCCAAAGCTTCCTGGAAAATATGATGACAATCCTGAGGCACTGAAGCCTTTAGTGTGACACTTTTAGCCACAGAACCTGTTTTGAAATTTAGTCAGAGATGCCTTTAATCAGCTGCAGTGATTCTGGTCTGTCTGAATTACTTACTCTTTGCCTTCAGCTACATAAGCATGAGTATTTTCTCTCTTCTAAATATTCATCTTTTGTTTGCATTTTTTAATGATAAATGAGTTGAAATGACACTATATTTCTAAAAGGCTAGCACAGTTTCTCAAGATCCAGTCTGATGATTATGTTTTAAGACATAATTTTTTTTAAGACTGAACTTTTGCTTTATGAAGTCAGTAGTGATTTTAGCTAAATGTTTGTGTGTGAGTGTAACTTTAAGAATGTTTCTTTTTGTCTTAGAAAAATGAAAGTGAGTGAGAATTTTAATGACATGTTGCTGATCTCATATATATTGCTGATCTTTTCTGATCTGGGACTTGTGTTACTGAGATTTCACATGTGAAAACTGTGGGGAAAAAAAATAAGAGTTCAACAAGATGACCTCAGAAAAAGAGCTTCATCGGTCATTCCACTGTGTTTGGCTTGCATTCCAGTTGCTATACTCTATCATTTAGTGGTGATAATAAGGCTATTTAGGGTAATTCTCAAACTAAACCACTGCCGTGACATGCCTGTGATGCTTCCAGATGCTGTAGCTCAGCAATTCAGGCCACAGAGAAAATTTTCTGGTTAGTTTCTTGACTGCTCAGGAGTCATCTCAGATCTCGTCCAAATCACAGGAGTGGCTCTTTACTACATGACCAGATCCCTCCTATTTTGGTTTGTTCAAGATCTTTTTATTTGAAAATAGGCTAGATGCAGACATTTATCTTCATAGGATGTCCTACTTCTCCCCTGGAACTGGAAAAACTGAATATGCTGAGTATTTTGTAGACTAAATGTTCTGTAAAATAAAGCAGGCTGCCATTGAACCCATCTCAGAAGAGGTCAGGCCTATTCAGATCTTCTTCCCTATCTTAAGGATAACACCCATTAAAAGAGAACCTTCCATTTGGTCATTTTTCAAAAGTATTTGCTTACAACAGAGTTCAAACTGCTTGATCCCTGTGTAGATTCATAATGAGTAGATTCACAATGTCAGTTGATGAAGAGAGCAGGTACTCCCCTTTATTGTGTTGTTTCACACCCTTCCTCCACCCTGCCAAACATGCTGTGTGGTTCCTGGTATCCTGGCTGCCTCTGAGTGGAGGGAGAGCTGCTGGATACAGAACAGAAAGTTGCCTGTAGTTTCCTTCTGGGGCTGTAAGGGCAGGCACAGGTTAGGGAGTGGCTTTGTGATTTGCAGAGGTCTCTCTCTGGTGGTTCCACATTATTGCACTGGAACTGAGAAGCCAGCACAGCTTTGGATATGTGGGAATGTGTCCTAGAAATGGGGCTGGGCAAACACTGCAACACAGGCAAGTCTAAATCCTGTGCTGGAGACAAAAAAAATAATCCCTGTGACCAAAGTTTGGGGGTCAGAACATGAGGTAACAGCTTTCCATCCTTTAATAGACAAAATGAAAGACACTGCAGCATCTTTATTGCAAAAGGGAAACAGGATAAGGACTGGGGGAACTTCACTTGGATTTTCCTAGCAGGTAAATGTCGTGTTACTTTCAAGTTCATAGAATGGTTTAGCAAAACTGCAAAAATACATTAATTGAGACAGCAAGAAGACCATTTGAGGCTTGTTTCAGATATTTGCTTCCAGAAGGATTATACCATCTCTACTTGTCCCTGCCAGTAAAAATGGCAGTGTCAAAAGGGTAAGTTACACTTGCAGTGACACCACTTATGGGGAATTACAGAATTATATTTAAAATCAGGTGAACTCAAATGTTGTTTTAGTCCCTTCTGATCTTGCAGAAAAGTAAATAGTGGCTTTTGAGACATCTGTGCATTTCTGAGAGTCCAAGCCACCTTAGAGTTCAAACAAAAATATATGCAGTAACTGGGGCATGTTAAAAGCCATGACTTCATTTCTTAGAACTTTAACAGCTGTATAGCTCAAAGACAAATAATTCATCCCTGGCTGTTCCCTGTAATAACACAGACATCCAGAAAATGCCTGGCATTTTTTTGTTCACTACTTGGGATCAAATTCATCTGATTTTGTTTCCTTCTGGACTAAGAACAGACTATTCTTTATGCTGCAGCCCTAAGGAGAAATTTTGCATCTCGCTGCAGCTTTGTTTCCACACATTAGAAAATTGTCCCTGGAAAATTGTCTTGTGTTAGCAGTACTTGTCCAGTCTCATGTCCAGCCCCTTCCATCAGCAGTGAGTTCCTGTTGCTTTGTTTAGATTTTCAAAGAAAAATGCATCTCTTTGCTCAAAAACCACTTGGCAGCTCTTCAGCCTAACTGCTTCCCCAGAGCCCCACGAGCTCTGTAAAGAGCTGCTCCTGCAGGACTCATTCTAGGGACCAGTTTTGAATGCTCTGACACCTTTTTTTCCCCTGCAGAAACTTCCATGGTCAGAAATCTTGAACTGCTAAGCACAGCATTTCAAAGGGCAGAAATTCTGAAATCAAAAGGAAATGAGAGTCTGTTCTGAGAGCCAAAGGAAGAAGTGTTTTGTTTAAGCATAAGAGACTAAGCCAGATATGGCTCCACTGGATACAAACAGCAAGAAGGTGAGTGCAGATTTGGGAGACAGGGTGCTATTTAAATTCACAGTAGTGTTGGCATAAGAGGAATTGATATGTATTGGTCCTAAATTAGATTAGGCAGGAAGAAAATTCTGGACTAGTCTTTGAGAGGTCAAATTGCCTTGACATCAAGAATGGGAGACAGGCTTTAACAGTCACAGTAAGGGTTTGGCCTCAGGGCCTTTGTGTCTCTGCCCTTTACAGAGTGTTTACTTTGTGATGGGAACCCAGTGTTAGGGTTCCAGGGTAATCATCCTGAGTGACTGAATTTAAACAGCTGCCCAGATTACTTTCAGTCCCTGCAGTCAAGCCAATGCATGTACAAGTGTGTTAGTGCATCCAGTCTGTTTCTCTGCTATTGCAAGTACTACTGTAGAAAACTTTTTCTGGTGATTTCACCCAATCTACCAGTTTTAATATACTTTTTAATGCTTTTCTGGAGATCCCTGTAGACTGCTCTTAAAGGTTTTTCTTTTCAAGAATCCTGGGTGTTTATAACCTGCCCTTCAGTATCAGGTTTATGTTGACATCCTTACACTTCTCTCACAGCCTGGCCACCTCTTCAGAGCTTTGTTCTTCATTCATGGTTTTCACTGCCCCAAATCAAATATAGTCTTGAAGCTGAGACTGAGTAGAAAAGAGAAATTTGAGTGACAGAGTCTCTGCTGCTAATTTGCTTTGATGCTTTTGCAGCCCACTGCTTCTTGCAGGGGCCACTTTCCAGCAGAGCCTGAACTGCTGTTGAAAACTGTGTTTCCTGCTACACACAGCTCTCAACCAAAGCAGAAATCAAAATAAGAGCAAACCCAGTGCAGACTCTGGCAAAGATCACCCTCTCTTCATATATAAAAGGGAAGCATTTAGCCTGACCTCATAAAAGACAGAACTTGAAGGACCATTCTACACTTTGAAATTCTATCCTCAATGGCATGGGAACAAAATGCTGACTTGGGAATTTCAGCAGCTCATTTCGTTCTGCTCAGCCCGCTCTACTTCCTGAGCATGAAGCAGCTATTGCATCATCCCAGGAAAATGAAGGTTATTGGGTCACTGCCTGTCCTTATAATCTGCTCAGCAAGGAATTTCACAAGGGTATAGACTAGTGCCCAGAAAAACATTTAATAAGATCTAGAAAATTATGGCTGCTACAAGCAGAGGCCTCTTAAAAGTTTGCAGGAGGCCTACCGTTTGGATGAGTTAGAAGCACACCCTGCTCTATAAATATCACTTAAAACCAGCTGCTTCCAGGAGCCAAGGAGAGAAATAGCTAAGGGAGAGAGTCCACATGAGTTAGCTAGAAGCTTAGTACCTTTCTTAACATGCAGGCCTGTGTTAAATGGGGGAAAGTCACTACCAAGATCCTACTTGCCTCCAGAATGTGTCAGGTAAACTCCACCCTGGGGTGCAGGTATGGCTGAAACTTGATGTAAAACAGTACCCTGTCTTCCCTTGCAAGTGTTGTATATTCTCTGTATGTGAATTTTCAACTCCTTTCATTTGAGAGACAGAACAGTATCTGGATTTGTGTACCAAACCAAAAAGGACAATTCCATGGCTTTGTTCTTCGATTGGATTGCACCTTTTCACTAGGGAATAAATCCTAGGATTTAAGGAAACCACCCACCTAGTGGACAAATGCCACAACAGACAAGATTAAACCTATTAATAGCAGAAGAGTGCTGTCACTGTAGAAACTCAATGTGTCTTGCAATCTCAGACTCTCTCTCCACTTCCTCTGGTGATGATTTGACTGTGAGCTTGGAGCTTTCCCCTTGCTCTTCTTCAGCCAGCCTGCTGGTGCTGACAGTTCCTGCATGCCTGTGTGAATGACCCATTTCTGCTGTCTTTGCACTTGATCGCTGGGAGGGTTGGACTGCAAAGCATTTCCTACTCACATTTGTCCGCTCACTCTCTTTTAGCCCACCAAAGAGAGGTGAGTTGATGAGAAAGTGATTGTTTCAGGAAGTGATTTTGGGTGAAGTTTCACTTTTTCATCTTCCATTTGTTCCTTGCTTGTGGACTGAACGTAAGAGAAAAGCTTTGTGAAATTTAACTGGTGTTTCTGGCATACAGCTGCTTGGAACCTCTTAATTTGGCTTTGCTTGAGAGGAGCAGAGGGACTGAAGAGATGAAGGAAGGAAGGAAGTAGGAAAACTTCATCATCCTGCAATGGACTCTCTGGAGGATCTTGCTTTCAGCAGTGACTCACAGCTGACCTCATCCCACCAAACAAAATTAGCTTTGTTGATGTTGCTCCAGACGTGTCTCCTCTCAAAGCTGCTTTGAGCTGCAAGCACCTCTGGCACGAAGGTGGTCTGGGAGCTGCAGAGTCTTCAAGGCAGGGTTTGAGCTACAGCAGAACATGAGATCAAGCCACACCCTCGCAGGGGTGGCAGAGATGAGCAATGCTCCTGCTTTGCTCACTCCCAGCCACTGATGCTGTTTGCACTGCCCAGCTGCAGGGATGTGCAGTGGAAAGCAGGAAGAGTGTTATTTCTAGGAAGAGTTGCTGATTTCTCCCATTTGTGTCAGCTGGTCTGTGCCTGAAAAAGCTGCTGCTTGTGCTCCACCACCTCATCCCAAACCACAAATACAGTTCAACCTCTTCAGCAAGCAATGCTGAACTGCATCAGAGTTTTAATTCAGGTGAAGTGTGAAACTGCAAATATACTAGTGAGCACAATTCCACACAGCATTCTTGCACTACAGAGATAGATGAAATTTTTACCAACAGACAGAATAGTCAATATTGAAAATATTAGAGAAATAATTTCTAGTTAGTAAGTCCATTTTTATAATGGGTAACGTGAGAACAAAAGGCACAGGGGAACAGAGGTTTTGGAAAATGGAGCTTAATACTAAATTATGTATTTCATATTGTTTTAAAAAAACCCAACATAAGCAGTGCCTTTGAGTAGATGAAATCTAAAACATCTGCAAGAACTCCTAAATAAACCATGGAAAGTAGGAAGAATTCAACAAATGTTGGGAAACAAAGGAACAAGGAGCTGGGTGGAATTTGTGTGTCTGCTTTAACATGCTAAGCTCTCCCCCATACTGTTGTCACTATTGCTACACAGAAATTGTACTTTCACTCTTTGACTGTGTAAAACTTCCACTAACATTGAGAATTTACAGCCCTCAAGCCTGAGAGCTGAATTTCTTCTACCACTCAGCTATATGGCTCTTGGCAATTTTCCTCTCTTCTTTCAGTGAATATAGGTAATGGAATTCATTTTTATTTTTCTCTTTAGAGAGAGGTAATCAATGTTTAACTTAGGCAAAGAGTTAATTTGGCATAACCTCTAAACTATTTTAAGTCAAAAGGATAACACAACAGTTTCAAAAATGGGATAACCTTTAGTGTTAATTCTGCCTCTTGTTAGGTTATCTTTTAACCTATTTTGCTTCCTCTTTATTTGTATCTCCAAAGACATTTGGGTGAGGTAGACCAAGCAGTGAAAATTACCTCCTTTAAACATACCTTGGAATAGCCACAGTTCAGATCCAGCACAACACTTACCCCAAGTTACCAGCAGCACAGCCAGGTCCTATTCCTGCCCCCTTCTCATGGAAAGAGTTCTCCCACACCTCTAAAATCCACAGAAGCACAAGTGGAACTAGTGCTCATCAGGCATGGGGGACATAGGAAAACAAGTTATTTCACATACCTGTGGAGAACTCTTCCTATAACCTGGGAAAAGGTTTGTATGGTCAGGGGTCTTTAAAAATTAGAGATTGGTGAAGCATCCTTCTTCAGGTATCTTAACATACAGGATTTGGAGGGGAAACCACTTGGTATAACAACTTTTGGTATAAAACACTGAACTTCATTGCAGGAATGGTCAATAAGCTATTTTCTCTTCATTTAGTTCTCAAATTGTTGCAGACAGCTCTATTTGAACTGTTTTAAAAATAAAATTCAATCAGAAGAGTATTGCACACAGGCATGAGACCTAGGAAGTACAGTGATAGAAAGCTTCTTCCCTTTTTTCCTCCTCAAACTAAACTGTTAACAGTTTTTCTCATTCTTACTATGTTTGGCTCAGAATCAACTTCTCTGGACAGGAAAAGGAAACAAAATGGGCGAAATGTCTCAATATTAGCATTAAGGACAAGGGAGTGACTTCCTCAGAAGTATTTTTTTTTTCATATTACTACTTCTGGTGTCCAATCTCTCATTTAGGAGTAGTTTGAGTACCTCTCTGCTATATTTCTTTGAGAAATCAAATGCTATAAATGGAAGAAGCTAACACCAAGTCTATGTATGCCTTCTTGTCAGGATAATTCTTCTTTGAGGTACAAGTCATTGTTGTGGAAAGGCAGAAAAAGATCCATTTTGTATACAAAAGTGCAATTATTAACCACTTCCTCTATTGTCAGCATGATCAGGACTGCAGTTCCACACAATACACCTCCTCTGTCCTTATTTAACTTAGCTGCTGTGCCCACAGTGAAGCAGTAACCACACCAAAATGCCTTCAGTGTTAACTTGGATGCCAGCAATTGTCCCCAGGGAGCTCTGAAACTCTTCCCAGAGCAGGGCTGTGTAGTTTGGCTCCTTAATATTTGCTAACAGACAAAGCCTCTGGCAAGGGCTCAGTTGCACTGGTGTGGAAGGACCCTCCTCTAGCCATCACCCTTGCACTCTCCAAGGCACTACCTTACGTTAAAAAAAAAAAAAAAGGGGGGGGGGGTTTGTGTATGACTACTTGTAGGGTTTTTTCAGTAAAAATGCAACAATGCAAATATACTCTGTTGTAGTCCACTTCTTGTGTGTGGTGATGAAAACTTGCTGCTGCTCAGACTCATGCATCTGCAAAGGCATTTTGGAATGCTGAAGCAGGACCATATTTGGCCACTTCTCTTCATAGTCCCTGTCTGGTTGCAGAGAATGCTTTTGTATCCTGTTAACATTCCCTGACTGCTATTAAACATGCATTAGAAAGCTCTACTGTCCATTTTCAGACTTGTCAAACAGCCTTAAAGAGATGCTGACCATTTTGAAAAAGAAACAGAAAATCAGACTTTCAAAACAACTGAAGTCAGTCTCCATGCACTGGGTAATTTCACCACATCCCTTAGGAAATTAGGATGTATGCTAGAAAACAGACCATTATATTATAGTGCTTGATAAAACAAGGGGACAATTTAGATTTTAACCACAGCAGTCTTGAAGCTTTTCATGCTGAAAAGGCTGTGATGGAGACAGGACAGAGAAGAGTAAGCAGCAAGTGTACATAAAACTTTTCATCTGCCCCTAAAATCTAGGGAAAAACAAAGGTGGAGACTAATAAATCTCCACAGACTCGTTGTGCTTAATAGACCAAGTATTTTTCCCTCAGTAATTTCATGAGATATCTTTTTAAAAGTCATGTTCACCTTCAGAAATAAATGTCTATTTGCCAGTACTCATATCAGCCATACCAGCTGTTTGTTACATATTGTTGCTGTAGTTCTCCAGGGTCCCAGCTGGCTTTTTCTAACTGTTTTCCTGAAAGAATGGGAGAGGCTTTGACTAAGTTATGTCTCAATTCACTTGCTTCAGGGTGCAGCGAGTGAGTGCCTGTGACTACTCTCCCATTAGGATTCAAACCCTTCTCAGTCCTGTGGAACTGCACACCTCAGTCCAGCCTGGTGTCTCCTCAGTGCCATACCCCAGCTAGAAGCCAATCCCATCTGTTTAAGAAGAAGGACAAAGAAACCTTTTGGTGATTTTAACATGAGCCAAACATGATGAAACATCTTTAGCACGAGATATCTTTTTAAAAGTCATGTTCACCTTCAGAAATAAATGTCTATTTGCCAGTACTCATATCAGCCATACCAGCTGTTTGTTACATATTGTTGCTGTAGTTCCCCAGGGTCCCAGCTGGCTTTTTCTAACTGTTTTCCTGAAAGAATGGGAGAGGCTTTGACTAAGTTATGTCTCAATTCACTTGCTTCAGGGTGCAGCGAGTGAGTGCCTGTGACTACTCTCCCATTAGGATTCAAACCCTTCTCAGTCCTGTGGAACTGCACACCTCAGCCCAGCCTGGTGTCTCCTCAGTACCATACCCCAGCTAGAAGCCAATCCCATCTTTTAAGAAGAAGGACAAAGAAATCTTTTGGTGATTTTAACATGAGCTAAACATGATGAAACATCTTTAGCACACTTGAAACATGGTCTAGCACGCTTTACTCCCTTCTTTTGAGTGGGTTCTGTGCTGTCATCTGATTCACAAGGAAGGAGTGTTCTCATCTGCACTGCTAATCTTATGCAAAATTAGTTCCTTTGGCTCAGTTAAAGCTACAGGGTGGCACTGGTAGCTTCAGTGTTACACCTGGATAGTTTTGGTCTTCATTAGAACCAAAAAGTTGAAAAGGCTAATGACTGTGTGCCTTTCTACCCTAGAGCAGGTCTGAAAGCCACCTGTTTCTGGGCATAAATGGTGTAGTCTGGTGCGAGGGTGCTAGATTAAATACCTCTTAATACCACACTTAAATACCTCACTGGGTCTATAAAGCAGTGTTTGAAATTCTGGGGTTTATCATTTGGTTGGTTTGCTTTCTTTTAAATTAAACAAAAACTACACAGAATGATCTCCTCAGGCATAGGGAAAGGCTGGCTGTAGAAACAGGAACTGTTATTTAACAAAGGAAAGAAGGTGCATGTTCTCCTGTCAGCTCAAAGCAACATTCAGTTCTGTGGCCATCTGTGAGTTTTAACCTGACACACCAATGAAACAGACATTGCTTAGACTGCCTTATTATTCAGATGGATACACGGGTAGATCTGCAAGCAGGTTATGCTTCCTTACATAGACATGCCCACAGAACTGGGAATTCCCAGCAACATGGTGCAGGAGTGCAGAAGTCTTCCATTTGCAACACTCAGTTCCCAGGCTGAAGACAGAGCTGAGAGCTGTCTGGTCTGGCCCTGCACTACCCAGTGTGATACAGACACTCCAGGATGTGGTCTGCAGCTCCAAGCAGCTCTGCCAAGACACTGACATGCCTACAGGCCTTGAAGGAAAATAGAAGCAGAGTCTGTCATATATAAGAATTGGCTGTTCATTTGCCTTTGCAAGAAACAAAAGGATGCTGCCACTGAGGGAGATGCTGCATCCTGGCCTAGAGATGTCATAGGGTAGCAGCTCTGAAAGTACAATGATAAACTTGAATGAGTCTTGATAATATCATCCTGAGAAAATTCCCAGTCCTTGACTTGAAGCATGGGAAAAACTTATGGTCCTAGGGTTTTTTAATCTTTCCATATTTTGTTACTTGAACATCTAATTATATGTTTTTTAAAGAAGCTGGGTGTTTCTGGCTCAATTCCAAGCTAAATCATTGCATTCTTAATTCTTGCCACATTTCCTTCCCTCAGCATCAGTGGTGTGGGACCAAAACAACATCTGGCTCTTCATGGAGCTCTTCAAGTGTCAGTATGTCAGAAATACCACATCCAGCACAGCAAGTCTACTGTGCAGAGTGTGTTACAATCAAAAGCAGTGAAAAATAATCAGCTATTATTTTACATCAATAAATATCCTACAGCTTTAACCAAGATTCTCATCCCAAGTGGTTTCAGAGCCTACCATGGCAGGGAGAGGAGCTACATTCTTTCTAGGTTTCCCAAGGAGACTTGCTTTTCTCTGTTAACATCACAGTGCCGTAAACAAATGGATCAAAGCTGTAAAGCCTCACATAGAATTCCCTTCATTCCTTCCCTTTATGTGTTCACATGGATGCATTCACTGTCAGCAGGGACTCCCCTTGTTTTCTTTCAGACTACTGCAGTGAAAAAGGCAAACCTCCAGTGCCTCACTGGAGATGGTGCCTCACCCAAGAGATGACAGCAGTCAGTCCAATACCTCATCCTCCCACAGACTTCCTGTATGACCTCACTCGTGTCTTTTAGCCTCTACCTCATCTATAAAGTCGCATAATTGCACACAAACCTCACAGAGATATTTGGCAAGATGAAATGCTGAGAGGTGAGAGGTGCTTTGATCTTACACTGCTCTAGTTCCTAAAGAGCTTTGCAGGGATGTGAATATGCATCTAACTTGGAGTGACATGAACCAATTTTCCTGGAGAAGAGGAACTTCCATGGACCGTGCTGGACAGTTGACCTGCCTTCTTGTTTAATATTTGTCTGTATTTTCTGAAGGAGTTCAAAGCAATCTCTAATTTGTACTCATGTTTTTATCACCATAGGTAATTGCAGGTAAACAGGATTAAAGAGGACATCCCAACCCAGTTCCCTCCTACTTAGGCAACTCTCCTGGAAGCATTTCTGTAGCATACCAGATGTCTACCAGGTCAGTGTGAGGGAACAGACTGCTGTGCAGTATTATTCAGGAGTGTTCCTAATTCTGTTTGCCAAGATTTAAAAACTTAACCTGAAGGACAGTAACAAGCTGAGGCCTGCTGCTTACCAGACAATGCTGTTAAGCATATCGTTGTAGAGAGAAGATACAATGCTGGTAGGATGGTGATAATGCTAAGTTATCTGAACTAATCCCTTGTCAAATTCCCTAGATCCTTTAGGCAGTGTGTGTGCAGTTAAAATGTCAATTGGTATGGGAATGAGTTGGATAAGTTACAGTAGTTGTTGCTGTTAGAGAGATAGGCTTATCATACACAGCTCAGTAACACACTTTGTCTGGCACTCACTGGTGTCAAGCACTTCAGTCTGCTGCTGGAAATGTTACAGCCAGGGCTCCTCTGCCCTGCCAGCACCAGGCAATGTACAGAGCCTGGGACCAACGTGCAAGAAACTGTGACATCCCTGCTTTTTAATTTTTGGTTGATATATTCCGGACCACAAAGGTAAGAATTCAAAGCAAGGAAAATTCCCTGCCCTTGCAAGTTCCCTTGGGTTTAGGAACAAATAAGTTAGTAACATCTAGCTTTGAATGTAAATATCCACATGGTTTTCTTTTCCCTGTTTTCTCACACCAATACCAGTCATTTGATGAAACACAGAAGTGTAAATGTGCCAAAATGAAATAACGGCCATCTTGGGTAAGATTTTTGGGTAAGTGTAAACCCAAATGGCTTCATTAGAATTACCTTAACACAGGCCGTGATAGTTTATGCAACCCTGGAGAGCTGACCCACTGAATCAATCCTTTAGTACTGATTCCTGTTCTTGAAAGACAACAGGAAAACGTAAACCAGATTTTAGAAAACATAAAGATCAAATATGCTCAAGCTCCCATTTCATTCATTGCTGTGGTTCAGAGAACTGCAGGGCCACTGGCCAAATTTGGTAACTCCTGCTTCTTTGACAGTCCGAAGAAGCAATTTCAAAATCAGAGAAAATATGTCCATGCAAACTTGTGCTACAGCATGACATTCAAGGTTTGGGCCCTCCTGCACTGTCCAAATACTTAAGTCACCCTCACTTAGCACAGCTAATGCCTTCAGAAATTCATTGAAAGCTACAGAGTTTCCTTCCAAGCACCTGTTTTGCTCTGATGCTTTAATAACAGTTATGCTTATCACCATCTTCTTCCAGTTTCCATGCTCCTTCTCAGATGCCAGGTTGGGATTCTTTCTTTGTTGTTAGCAACAACTTTGACATTGCAAGGTTACAATTTAATGGTGCAGTCAACAGCAGTGCATTTGGTTCAGATGTGGGAGACATTTCAAATTCCTGATTAATTCCAATAGTGCAGGGACTTAAGTCTGAATTTCCAATGTCAGAGGTCAGTGGGCAGTCCTGGGTAAGCAGGAATGTCTGATGTCAGGAAAAGGCATGTAAACTATGAGCTCAACAACGCAATGATATCTTGCAAAAAATGTCAAAAAAACTGCAAAACCATCTTCCTTACTCACATCTGTAAGCCAGACGGAGCGTGGGGCTACTTAATTATCCAATATACACCACCAACCATCTCTTGCTGTACAAGTTCCTATAACATTTGCATTCTATCCTGCATGGCAATCCAATATACTTAAATTCTACTGTTGACAGGTGAGCTGCAAAGGCAGCTTTAAACTAGCTCCATTCTCTAACTCATTCCAGTGGCCAGAAAGAAACACTCCAAAATTTACATCATCTTGCTGTCTGCCAGATCGTGCTTACTGTTGCCACTTGCCTCTTGAACAGCCAAACCTCAGTCTTAAGTTAACAGGTGGTAGCCACCAAATGAAAAAATGGGGAGCTGGGAAGGAGGCATTTGAGAAAACAGCTACTTGGATTGCACAGAAATTCTCTGCCTGACCTTGGAAATGTGTCAGTGAAGGTTTTGTCAGTGCCTGTGCTGTGTTTGAGAAGCTTGGAAAGTTCGGTTTAAAACACAGCCTCTGTTTATCTGCATCTGAAGCAGAGTGGTGATAGAAGGAAGGAAAAGTGTTTGGCAAATGGAACAAAACCCCCTTAATTCTGAGTGGCTATGTACAGCAGGACTAATCTATTCTTGAATGTGTATCTTTAGCCAAAAGGTAATTTAATCAGTTATTTTTTTCTCATTTTTTTAAAAGTATTCTGAGGAACTATTGCAATAACAAGCAGGGCTTTGTGGCATTCAGGCATATCCCAAATATCCTGGTGTGTGAAGTTTCCCTAAGTGCCTGTCATCAGGGTGCTCAGTAGTAATGCTGACATGATTAAACCATTGCATTTGCAGTGTCCTGAGCTTACAGGGAGGGTAAGGAGCTTCTATGATCCTTCTTAACCCACTTCTGTGGATTCTGTTGCAGCATTCAGGCAGTTTTGAGATCTGGGATTTCACTGATCTTTTCTATATCAGACAAGACCTGGGTGTCAGAATTTATGCCCCTGTCCTTGGCATTGATGGAGCAAAGCATGTGCTATGCTGGATTAGAAATGTCTACATGCATGTGTTGTCTCTTTGAAGGATGCAGAGCATCTCTAGTCACAGGTAATAGGTCATTTTTCAGTTGATTCCTTCATGACAGCCTGCCTGTGATGAAAAAAAATCTTATGGGGAGATATTTAAACACAGATTTTTTTTTAAATGAAAATTAACTGAGGTTATGATTCCAAAAGATCACAAACACTGTGTGTAATTAAACTTTGGCAAAGGCAGATTATACAACTTTGGCAAAGAGAAGCTTGCATCTATAAAAGGCAAGATCTGCCCTTTGTTTATTCCCTGCTAAATCAGTGAGGTATGTCATGGTATTTTAGCATCAACTTAGCATATTTTGCTTTCCCTTCCAGTTTATAGGCCAGTGGAAAATAGAGATTGACCAAGCTGACTAATGACTTAGAGACTGCTCATAAAAAACACTGGAAAGCAAACAGTTTCTCAGCTCTACAGACAATGGGCAGCTTAGTGTGTGTTTATGGTGGGGCATTACAAGCTTCAGGTGCCACAAGAAAGCTAAACATAATTTAAAACTCTGCTAGCCAGCAATGAATCTGAAATGGCATTTAAACACAGAGAGAGGTCAGGCTGCATGTATGGAACAAACTTTACCAGTACAGTCACACTATTATTAACATCTAAAGGTACTGAGGGTATCTCTGCAAATGGTTATCAGAAGAATGATACAGCACTGACCACATCACCCATTTGCACTGCCAGTGGGACATAACATCTATCTTCATTAGCATTTTAATTTAGATTCAGGACTGCAGTTTTGATGTGAAGCTCTTTGTTAATCTTACTTCCTGTGCCTTTGCCTGCATTGCTGGGTGGCTTTGAGTCACACACACTAGGTACCTCTCAGGTGAGGCAGAAGATGTGGTCAGACCCCAAAGCAGCATTTAGTCCAGACAAGACTGGAGTGAGTCTGAAAAAAAAACTCAAGTATGTAGGGCCAACTTAGGTCCTTAGAACCAAACTATTTGCTCCAAAACTGTTACTTTTCCACCACTGTACTCACTAATGCAGATACTATTGTACTGGACTGTCATTACACACATATACACACATACATGTATCTTTCAGTATAAAAATAGCTTCCTTTGATCATGCTTTTAGATGTACTGGGTTGGATATTTAGCTAGCACAAGTCACTACCATTTAACTGAAAACTGCCAATATCAGCTAGTCACATTTCCTAAAGATTACAATATCTTTATAGTCAGCTGAGTTAGCCAGCTCCTCCCTCGTGTTCTTTACAGTATGAGTTGCAGCAAGCCCAGGGACAGATAGCTGGAGCTGTTCTAAGTAGTGGGATTCACAAAACCAAGGCTGAGGAAACCTAAATTCAAATAATGTACTTGGCAGAGAAATATGTGTTGTGATTGCTTCCTTGAACTCCAGTTTGACATGACCAGCAGACTGTGTAGATGTTCACCTCTCTGTGTGGACTGAAGTGGGTAGTTCACTATAATGCTTCTCCAGTCTCTCTTAGAAACATCCATTAAGTGAATTAATTGCATACAAAAATGCATGCCAGAATTAAACCCTGTCACAGGAATACCAGATAAACATTTAGAAGGAGTAAAAGTATTTCCATATTAAGGGATACGTTAAAAATCAAGCTCACAAAATGGGATGTTAGAAATAAATGAGTTAGTATTTGTCATTAGTAACAATGAACAAGAGAACTTTCACTGTCCTTTAAAAGGCAAGTTAACATTGGATAAGGAAATGTGGGAGGGCGTGAGACTCAATTTATAAATGGGGTTAATGACGAAAGATCACAGTCTTGCTTTCCCTGAAGTTTTCCATAACAGAAGGTTCTGAGGGTAGTTAATTTCAGACATAATCTAAATTTCTCTGTGAGTTACAGTTTTTCCATTCTGACTGGTACAGAGAAATACCTTCTAAAAGTATTTTTTGAAAGCCACAGAGTATTTTTGGTATCAAAAATTTTGGACAGGAAGAGAAAGAAATTGCCTTAATGAAAACTGCTGTCACAGTATTTTGCTAGCTTTGACTTGTTCTGTCATTGTCTAAGATGAGATTTCAAATAATCCCAATATGAGATGGCCAACGCGAGGTGGTGTTCACTCACACTTCCTTATTCAGCATAGAAAGCAGCCAGACCTAGTGAGAAATCCCAAGTATGGCTATGAAATTGTATCTGCCAGGGCTGACTGCAGCTGTGAGCTCCCTCTGATGCTTTTGCCTCTCTCCAGAAGCTGTCTGCCAAGACCTCACACTCTCACTGGTATCCTAAAGGAGAAGGAGGGCTGTGCAACTCTTGGCTCTCTCCTAGAGACTGAATTCCATCAGAGGAGCCTCTCCCGTATGTGCGCGTTTGCCATTCCTTCACTTTGGTGATCGTGTGCACTGCCATTTGTGGTAGCTCTTTCACTTGTGGTAAAATAAACACTGAATTTTGTATGCAGCCAGCAGCAGCTTTAGTATAGGCAGGCAGCCTTTTAGTATTCACAGGGGGGAGAACACACAGGTGCAGTGAACCACAGCTGTTTGTAAACACTTTTTTTACCACAGCGATGATTTTGAAGCGTGAGTGATCTCCAGAAATGCTCCAGCTTCTGCACAGGCCTGTGTCCATTATAAAAACGTGCATCTTCAGGATCCTGGAGAAGTGTGAAGTCATGGACATCCTGGGCCTAATTCTCAAGTCCCAAGTGTACTGGCATGAAATGGCCTGTGAGACGAAAATCAGGACTTTCACATTGTTATTAAAGCATTTTAACAGGAACTACTTCTCATCAGAGGTGGAATAAAATAAAAAACAAGGGCAAATGCTGCCTCAACCAAACATCCTGAAAGACTTGGGTTTCTTTTTCTACCTTAGGAAAGAATGAGCTTATTTCAAATGTAGACAATGGAGAGTCAGCTTCTGATTCAAGAGTTGGACTCTCCAAGACAAGTTCCAGTCCAACTACCACTTGCCTTAAGTGGAATTTTGGATAAAAGTCTAAAGATCAGTCCATAGACTAGTGATTATTGAAGAGCAAGGAATTTGCTTTTGGGAAAACATGCATCCTCTTCTCTTGCAGATTTCCTTTCCTGCCCATGCAGGACTTGCACCCCATTTCTATACATCATTCCTTTTCTACAAAATCCAATACGATTTATAAAACCTTTTGCTCTTTTTTCAGCAAGCTTTTGCTGAACTTCTATATCCTTTCTCAGAATGGTACTTTTATTCCTTTGGTAGCAACAACCATGGCTGTTACACTCTCTAAGAGATGCTCAGAATGCCTCTCAGGTGCAGCATCCAGTCCCCTCTGCTTGCTCTCTATTGCTCCAGCTTTATTCTCCATGCCTCTCTAGTTGTGCTGGCTGTATCTCACACCATCCCCTCTTTTGTCTGCTCCTTTATCAGACTCCATGACAGACCTGAAGTGTTTATCTTCAGCCCTAACCTGAAATGCTTCTGATTGTTCAGAACAGATCAACCAGAACTGTTGTTAGCATTGCAGTGGTCCTAGAGGCCCCACAGAGATCAGCTGTTTCCCACAGAGGTCAGCTCTTCAGGACAGAGGATGTTTCAATCTGACTGTAAGGCCCTTGGAGCCATACATCATGGGCCATAATGCACAATGCAAACATGTATCTGCACAAACCAATGCAAGAGCTTAAAAGCTGTTTGAATACCCCTAGTAAATCTGTTTGATTTAACCAGAATTACCAGCTAAAACTGAAGATGGGGAAAAGAATACTCAGAACACCAGGACTTGCTAAAAGTCAGAAGATAAGCAGAAAGTTGTATTTAGAGTTGAATCTCAGTGCACATGTTTCCAGGCCACTATCTTATCTATTAGCTTAAGTATAATCAAAGGTGTGTCATTCTCAACCATGTGTTTTTATTTTCTGTTAACTAGTTAAGTCCCTTTTATTGACCAACTGTTCCCTCAGTCAGGACAGCTGCACAGTTTGGATGAAAGCCAGCCACAAGGGTATCCCAACTAGAACTGTGGTAATTAAATCCAAATAATTAAGACATTCACGAGTGGCATGTGAAATCTCTGGAAACTGGCAATAAATTTTTTTGTGCAGGCTCACGTCACAGTGGGCTGGACGTGAGAGCTGCTGTGTGTTTCCCTGTGTGTGGAGAGCTCACTTCTGTGGCCTTCTTATGGAGGAACCAATCAGTATGCAAATGTCAGCTTCCTAATTAAGCCCTATTTTCATGAGTTATTAAACAAGTAACCCACTCCCCCCAAAATAAACCTCAAAAATACTTTGAAATGGTTTTACCAATTTCAACCATTTTTTGAGACAAAAAAAAAATGCTCTCATGTTAACTTGTATACAAATCTTTCAGCAGACACAATTTAAATGCCAAGTTATTACACCATACTAAAGTATTTATACTGGAAATTGTGTATGACCCTTTTAAAGAGCTTCAGATGCATGCCACACTCCGTCCACGGTGCATGGATACACTTCAAACTGCAGAAATGTTTAATTCTTCAATTTAGCTTATGAAACTTCTGTAGATTCAGTGTGCTGGACTTTAGCCCAGTCTTTAATACTCAGTCTGAAGCCTTACAGGGAGAATTCTGGAAAATGTTTTGGCATGGACAGACTTTTTTCTTACCTGCCCATATTAGACCAGAGAAACACTGGCAAAAAGTATGACTCAGTCACTCTGAGTATAAGGATGTTTGACACAAACAACCCAGTTGTGCTGTAAAAAGGAAGGGGGAAAAGTAACCCCTCAATTCTCTGCTGTCCAGGTATAAATCATAGAAGTTCTTGTCAGTAAACTGAGAGGCTGACTTTGTGAATTACAGAGTAACAAGACTCACTTAAAGTCTCTGTTCTAAGGCATAACAGCATCCTCCACATCAATGAGGATTAGGTGCTAGATGAGGATTAATCTCAGCCACGTAAATAGGCAGAGCCTGATTTTTCCTTCCAAGCACTTCCTAGATTCCAATACTAATATTCTAGTGGACAAAGCCTACCTAATGTTGTTAGTTAAAATCAAGCTATAGAAGATGATTGACTTATTTCCTAAAACTAGCAGGATTAACCTACTGCAGTGATACTAGTAAAGAGTAGTGAGCTAGAGACCAAACCTTTCATTTAAAAAGAGATATTAGCCCATAAACATTCCAGTTCCATTTCCTTAACCCAACTGCCAGGGCCCAAGAAGAGGCAAATAAAAAAGAGGAAGACAAGACACAGTTCTGCTTATCAGTAACGCAGCAAAAAACCTCAGCCCTAATCTAAATCCAGAAAAGAGGCTATTTTATGTAGTGCTTTGATTACATGCAGCACACAGACAAAGATTTTCGAAACTGGAGACAGGAACTGGATCTCTGATGAAAGATGCAAAACACTGAAAGCATTTCTTTTTCACCTTGTTTGAGTTCAGTCAGGAAACACAGAGGTCTTGGAGCCTGCGGGCGAGTGCCCGGCGGTGCCGCGGGATGCTGCTCTCGTTCCGCTGCCTCCCGTGCTGTCACCGCCGCCCTGGACATCCCGGGAGCCTCCCGAGGCCGGTCAGCGGCCCTGTGAATCTGCCCCTGTGCTTCTCTGAGACAGAAGGTGTCCAAGGCTTTTAAAAAATGGAGCCCACCTGTCTCCCCAGGCAAACTCTGGACCAGAGGCTCTGAGAAGGAATTCTGTGGTGAGGGAAAATCGTACCCATAGCAGTCGAGTCAGGTTTACAGAGCAAGACAGAACACGTTCTGTGGTGCAGCTTTTGATGATGCATAAAGAGAACATGGAAGGCTGATAGGCCCTTATCTAGTTAGAGGTGTCTGCTTGCCTCACAACATGACTGTATTGCTATTTACACATAATACTCTAACAATTTTTTTTTTTTTTTTAAAGACACTATAAGTCACAACTGCCTCTTACTCCAGTCAATAAATTCTATGTGGGCACAAGTGTAAAAGTGTACTTAATAACGAAATAGTGCCAAAACTCTAGCCTACCCTGCATTTGCAGGAGGTTTTGTCTTCCATAATTCTACAGATACCATAAATTATCTTCTGCACAAACCCAGGTTTTTATTAACCCTAATATACTATAGAAAAGCTTTATTTTTTGTTGGTGCTGACATTAGACAAGTCTTTCCTCAGATTTGCAGAATGGTCTGTAGATAAATTGTTGATATTGTTTCAGTGACTATTTTACCAATTCTAAGGAGCTGTTGCTGTACTTCCCACAGCAGTCAATTAGGTGATTATAAACTTGTGGGTTATCATATTGCTCTGATATAAGCAGGTGATTTAAGAAGAATGTTTTAGAGCTGCCGTGCCTCATGAAAAGTCTCTGAAAGTTCAGGACCCTTAAAGTGAGGTTTATCCTTCCTCACAGGAAACAGACAAAATCAAGTGAGTTATTCCAAAGCAGAGAAACATAAGAAATATAGGCTGATAGCCACCATACAAAAGAAATAATTTCTATGGCTGGTATTCAACACCTTACCTCAGCTGTTCTTTCCCTGCAGGTAAGTGTCTCAGAGATGACTTCAGGTGAGTGGTATTCTGGGCTCTGCTCTTTGCAAGGCCTGGCATGTTTTACTTGACTGGAGGCTTGGACAGGCAAGCACTGATTCATCTCACTAAGTCAAGGCAATGACACACCTCACTAAAGCCTCGTAAGCCATGACTGTCCTGCTGTCCACTCTGACCAAAGCTTGCTGCCCTCATGGCAGACACCAGAAAGGAAGAGGCTGTCCTTGAGCCCATTACTTGCACAGGCTCGTATCTCTGCTCCATCAACTTTTTGTTGTTGTTGTTTTGGGGTTTGTTTTTTGTAAATTATACTGGATTGGCAGACACCAGAAAGGAAGAGGCTGTCCTTGAGCCCATTACTTGCACAGGCTCGTATCTCTGCTCCATCAACTTTGTTGTTGTTGTTTTGGGGTTTGGTTTGTTTTGTTTTTGTAAATTATACTGGATTACATACTGGAGCTGCTCAAGGGCAAGGACATCTTTCCTGCTCTCTGTGCTGAGGGGAATGCCATTATGAAGGCACAGCCCTTGGATGAGGTTGGTAATATTGCAACTGCTGTGGTGAGGATCTCGGGAGCGCAGTCAAAGTTTGGGGGCCATTTCATAACCTCCTTTTGCCACTGAGCTCTGATCTTTACATCAGCCCAGTATCTATATCTGCTCTATCTATACACCTTGTAAAGGTTGTGTGGGTGATACTGTATAGTTCAACTCATATGTCGCTGAGCAAAATGGCGCTTTTACTGCTCTTTCCTCTGATGGTTTTGACACGGGTCTTTCTGTGTAGATGTCCTGTCATCCCCCACTGTCAGACAGACATATGGAGGCCTTGGTGGTTACCCACGGAGCCCGGGTGTGCCCAGGGCTGTCTCTGGCAGGCTCTAGCAGTGCGGCCTGGCTACCCTCAGCCCCCCGGGCACCTCAGGCAAAGGGCGGCTATTTCTGCCGGAGTGAGGGCGGGATTTGGCAGCAGCCCTACCTTCCCATGACGTCTTTTCAAGCCGTAGTCAAAACAAGTCTGACACCTTTTCACAGACCTTTTCACCCTTCTTTGAAGTGCAAAACAGTAATTTCTGGGCCATGCTTTCTGCACCCCCTTTTGCAGCTCCGCCTGAGGGGGCTCGGGGCGTTTCCCTCGCTTTTGGGAGAGGCGGAGCAAAAGGCACGGGAGAAAATGGCGGGAGCGCCGTGAGGGGAGCAGAGGGTGCCTCAGGACAGGTACCCAACATGGCTGCCAGGCCTGGGCGGTGAGCATGCTCTGCTGCTCTTGAGGGAGTCCTTCGAGCTGGCACACCTATCTCCTTCCTCTCCATCCCAAGTATCTGTGATATCCCTGTGAAGAAACGGGAGAAAGTACTAGCAGCGTGCTTCAAGGAGGTTGTGCACCTACCACAGCTGCCATTGAGCAGGGCTGGGTTTGGCCCAGCAGCTCACATACATCAGCCTGACACAGTCAGGGGAAGCTTCTGGTCTGTAAAATGCTGTACAGGGATTTTTGTACTTGGTGGCAGGTGTTGCTAACACTGTCCTGAGCTACAGAGCTTTAAATTGGTTACCCCACATCTTGCTTCTAGTCAAGATGGAGGGGAATAAGTTGTTTTATGTGAGTGTAGGATTACTTAGATATTGATGAATCCAGCTCCCAAAGATCACTTTGGTGCAAAAGCTCTCGCTGATATAGGGGAGAGAAAAAAAAAAAAAAAAAAAAGGAAAGGAAAGTTGTTTGCTTAAGCTTTTGTAGTCAAAACTCTTTTTTTAATGTCTGGGTAGATGTTGGCTGTCCCTAAGTATTTTTCAGGGTGTGCTCATACAGCTGAACTGTCAGGGGTCTTGTTGCAAAGACCTGTGAAATTGGATCCTCTTTCCTGGCAACAGACAGTACCTGCCTCTGCCAAGTCCTTCTGCAGGGTTCAACCAGACTGCAGCCAGCTCTTGCACGTTGCCTGTTTTCTGGACAGCCCTCACCATTGCCAAAGGTAAATTCTAAAAATCTAGTCTGCTGATGACACCGTTTGTTAGCAGCAATTTATCCCATGGTCAGGGATTTCCTGGGGAAGTCTCTGGAGTGAGCAGTCCCATGATCTTGCTGCTGTGAGCCTGCAATCTGTTTCCCAGAAGCAGATTAAGCCAGTGATGTTCAAGATCATCTTTGTACTGCTGAAACTTAGGTTGTGAAATTTTGTTTTACTGGACTCTTGATTAAAATTGTCATGTCCATTTATTATTTCAAAGGAAGTTTTATTTCCCGTTGTAAAAATTACACTTTTGGAAAAATTCCTAGACACTAGAACTAAATTTTCCATTCTCAGTTACACATGTGGGTGTAGCTTAAGCCTGAAATTCCTGCGTTTCTTAAAAGATCTCTAGCATCATTCTGCTAAGTAATTAAAGAGCTATTCCCTCAAACAGAGAAGGGGCAAGAGATTTACTGCATTCTTTGTGAGCTCTTTAAATTCCTTGCAATGCTGAAGTTAGCTTGTTAAAGGCAAGTGAAAGATTTTATTACTGATTGAAGGTGTGTGGAGTCGTAGTAGAAAATAGCTTTTTTAACAAATAGTTAATTAAAAAACAGATGTCTGATGACCTGAAGAGACAACTTTCTATACCATTCTCACAGATATTTGCTCTGTATTCACAGAGACTGTGCCTATGAGCTATTAAAAAACAAACCTAAACAAAACAAAACAAAAACACCCAGAGCTGTGACATCTGGGAATTGAATCCTCGCTGCTGTTGTATACTTTATACCACTCTCCTTAATGAGTGGCAGTTTGACAAGGCACTTTTTTCTTGTCCTGGGAGATGAGGATCTGGGTGATGTGCTGAAGTGTGTGTTCCTGATAACAGCAGCCTGCTCACTGTATTGGTTCAGCTCCATAATATCTTCCAAGCTAGACAGGAATGAGTTACCAGAATGGGCTGTGTGCAACAGTGTCCAGTGTGTTGTGAATTTGGGAGTGTATTTGTTGGGGAAGGGCAGTATGGAGTGGAGATCTGCTGTCAGGTAAGGCTTTTTTTTTTTTTTTTTTCTCCTAAGAAGGAAACACCTTTTGAGTTCTGACATCAAATTCAAAGAAAATGATACAAGATATCCTTTCTTCTCCACTGTCAGTGGCTGAGATTTGGTGCTGTGCACAGCATGCTGGTACATATTGTTACATGGTAGGCAACATCAAAAATTACCAGCAGAGAGTGGTGATTCAGAATCTGCTTTCCTCACCCTGTGGCGAGTGTTGTTTGTTTCTCCAAGCAATGACAGATGATAAACATCACAAGGAAAGGGGAGTGGATAGTATTGGCATAAAGTTACCAGCTGGAGGCAGAAAAATTACCAAGCTAAACTGCCTTGTTGCCTGATCAGGAATTGAACTACTTTATAGAAGCGAGGGAGCCTGCTAAAGGCACAGCTCTGCAGTGAGGTGTGAGTCGTGGTGGTGGTGATGTCCCTTCTCTGGTGGTGACCTGGCTGCTGTACATGCACATCACCAGCCTCAGAGGGCTCTCACCAAGGAAAGAAGGGAACATAGAAGGTCACACCTAACATCTGTCAGACATCTCAAAAGTAAGACACGGATAGAGATGGACCTGCAATGGATCCATAATATTTCTTTTCAGAGCCTTGATACAGGCCTATAGGTAGAAGGCCAATAGTTAACAATTTATTAAAATGCTAAACAGGTGAAGAAAAACTAGGTGAATTTGCCGAACACAGTGGTGGTTTTAAATCAGGACAGTCATATGCTTTTGTTTGCTCTGTTCACTTGTCCAATTACTCCTTGCATAGATCAAAATCCAAGAAATGGAGGAAAAAAATGCAATAATTTGGCTTAGGGAAATTAGACAATGTCTTTCAGATATAATCAGCAAAATATTCTCTGCATCAAAGAGAATTTTAAATGCTATCAGGAAAATCTACTTCATACCTCATAAATTCTGTATTGTGGAGTTTGATAAACAGGCAAGCTTTTGGAAATCTTGTAAGCAACTTGAATTGCTGGTACTTACAGAGGAGTTATGGTATGTGTATTCAGATTTCCTGGGAAAAAGAGTCTAAAGTGAAAAACTGTTGGGTGAAACTGCACAACAAAAAATTATTAGCCCCCTTGCTTCCAGTTGTTCATGCTTGGTTAGCTTCCTCTAGGTCTTCCTTGGACTGATATTTTTCCTGTCCTTCAGGTCCTAGGATAAGATATTTGAGTTATTTAAATGTCTATGCAGGTACTACTCTTTTCATGTATCTATTCCAATTGATTTCCTCGAATAAGCAAGACAAAATTCTTGTAAATCCTAGAAAGCCTGTCATAGACAGGCATCATTTGTAAGAGCCTGTTCTTGAGCCCTCAGGCTGTTCCAAGACTACCATTATAAACCATGGAGAATCAAAAGAATAACAGTGGAACAATAGAAAATAGTTTCTTTTTGTGTAGTGTATATGAGACTCTCATTGTCAATTGGGAGCAGAGCATTGGAGGTTGCATCACAGCCCGTCTGTGAATCACAGAGCAGATTTTTCTGAAGGTGTGTCAGTGTTGGATGAGCTGCTTCTGTTTGTGCACAGTTCATGACAAATCTCTGTTTGAATGATTACTAATCTGCTGTCCTAAATCCTCTCACTTGGGGTGTAACAGGTCTCTCCTCTTTTCAGGAGGCATATGGAACAATTCTTAGCACAGCAATAGACTCACAAATTAAACCTTAAATTCCAGATACATCTCTGTACTTTTGAAGTTCAGTTGTTTTCCAGGTCTTTTGCTTGTAATACATTTTGTTTGTGTATTCATGGTTTGTTTTGGATCCTATATTGAGATTATTTGTAAGTTAAGCTGGTAATAATGCTTCACAGCCATGTAAAAAAATATAGTCTTTTATCCTTTCTTTTCACTAAGCAGTTCTCTCACTTCTTCCTTTTTTTATATCAAGCACTGTTTCATTTTCTTCTCAAATGCTTTATTGCATATGAAATGTCAATAAAGCAGGAGGTGTGCTAGTGGAGCCAAGAGAGTCTCCCAAGTTCTCTTCCAGGGATATCTTATTTAGTTTGTACATAATGAATCAAATTGAGCTGCTTCAGTTGAGCTGCTTCTTCTGCCTTGGAGGAGATCTCTTTTTATCTAGCCTTTGCTTTGAAAGACATTCTTAGATTATATTTCACATTTTTCCTAGCTTTACATGGATTAGGTTTCCTTTCAAGCTATAGCTTGACCACACAAATTCATTCAAAAAATAAAAACTACTATATTAAATTCCAGTTTGAGACAAGAACTTTGATTTTTCTAGAGGAAACCTCTCTAATTGTATTTTTAGAAAAAAAGTATTAAGTATTCTCTTTCCTGCCTGTCCAGAATGGTTTGCTTGTAAGGATCCTGTGTCTGCATAGCTGAATGATTAAGCAAAAACTCCTAGGTGGTGTTCATATGTTCATTATCATGCTCAGGACGTGAGCCAGGTCTGTACAGTGAATAGTTGGTGTGCTCTGGGTCACATTACAGCCATGTTAAAAGTTTTGAGCAAACAGCAGCCTCTGGGGCTGAGGTTATCAGAAGAAGGGTGTTCCCCTTTCCTTCCTGCTCCTTAGGCAGGAAGGGCAGACAAGGGAATTTGGTGCTTTGCTCTCTGAATTGGGATATCTTATATTTGAATATGGGGTTTGGAAGTAGACCCTGAGGAAAAGGTTGGGAAATGGTTTGTTAGGAGTTTTCTTTTTCCTGCCATGGGTGGGGAAGGTTTTGATTGGCCTCCTCAGTATATCTTTCAAGGTTGTGGCTGAATGTGCATGTCAGAGAGGGTTCCCTGAGCTCAGCTGTGAGGGAGCAGAACTGAGCTTTGCTACGCCTGTACCACAGATTATGGTAGAGAATAGAATATTCTGTGCTGAGTACTAGAATGGACTAGGATAATGCTTCTAATTTCTGTGACTAGACTGTAAGTTCAGCCAGATGATGATAAGTGCTATTCTGCTTTTTCTTTGCTTCTGTGATAAGAGCCCTTGGTACAGCAAAACAGGAGCTGGTGATGTCAGAGAACTGGGATTCCAGAAAGAATTGTTGACCTTACCTCACTTTGAGAAATTGCATGGGTTAGCTTTTCCTTACAAGACATTGTCCAGTCTTTCCTACATGAAGGATTTCTCACGTTTCATTTAAGCTGATTATGCTGCCTCCCTCCTGCTCTCATGAATTAATACCACTGTGCCTGACTCTATCCACTCTGAAAATAGCTATTGATACAGATCACAGCTATTTATATCTGCTGGTGTCAACATGACGCAGGCACATGTTCCCAGAAGAAATCTGCCTTTTCACAGCTTCTCCATCAATGCAGTTAAAAAGGCTTCAAACACAGAGAGAAATTGAACAAAACTTGGAGTGTTCTCCATTCTTGCCTTTTACCTGAAGAAGATGCAGAAAGTTGCATGTTCTGATAGATTTAAATGTTTTACTTTAAACCTACCAGAATTTGCCCCTGCATTTTTTCAGCTTTAAAACTAGACTTTTTCAAGTCATGTCGTGCTTAATGTATCCCCAGTGTGCAGCAGCAGATTAGCTTCATGTCCAGGAATGCAACCAGAAATATTTACCATTCTGATCTAGTGACTTCTTTCCACAGAAGTAAGTCTTCCATATGCTTTGACATTTTGGTTCCTGAACTGCTGTCATAATTGTGCTAAGAAAACCTGATCAGGATTGAGTAAGTCAGAGGCATTTTGTGCTCCAGATCTTGAACTTTCAAGATTTAGATGTCAGAGCAATCTAATGAAGCAAAGAAACATACTCATGGACCAGTTGAAAAACAAGTGTGGTGTTTCAAGGAGGATGTCTGAGACACTGATGAATGGAAAATTTACATTGTATGCCTGCATCTCCTGATTGGCAGTACATTTTTTTTTCATATATTTGTGATCCTCTATTTATAACTTGGAGTATGAAGATGCATTAAATCTATGTATCTGGTATAGAGGCAGATGAGGATAAAGAATATTTGTAAATATATTTATACACTTTGTTAGATCTCAATTTTTTGATTGTGCATTTCAATAAACTCTGGTGCAAAATGCTAGTTCCAAAATAAGAAATATCAAAACAATTCATTTCAATGGTTCAATATTACTAATATTTCATCCAAAATATTTCAGTGCTCTTTATTTTGCCATGTGCATTGAATTTTGGCAGAATTTTTCAATGTTATGAAGTATGACCCACATGACTTCATTGGAGCGTCATGTAAAAGCAGCTCATCAGTTTGTATATACCTGCAGAAGAGTTACTTTCAGGGCTGATGGAACAAAGCAAAGAGTGAGAGAATCAATTTTTCTAACTGCCAGCTCCAGAAAAGCATGAAGTTCAGTGGGAGCAGAATCCTCCCAATGTAAGAGACCGTGTGGAGTAGGGGCATCAGAGCAGTGCCATATGAGCAGGCTCTCTGAGATGGGTAACATGAGAAGGGCTAAATTAGACTCTCCCTGGGCTTAAGTGAATTTATGGGAATGTCCCTCTCCAAGAGTTTCAGGAGCAAATTTCAATGCCTAGGGGCAAGCTAGAAGCAAGAGGAACTTGATTTGACATTTATGAATTGCAGAGAGTGACAATCCTTAAACAAACAATGACAAAGGGAATAAATTTTTCTAAACCTCACAGTGGGGTGAACTAAAAACAGCACAGTTGCAGATTAAGAGTGCTGACCAGCATGTTAAAGACAAATAGCTGTAGCATCACTTGTATTTATTTCTTTTTAATTTTGTGAACATTCAGGCGACTCTCTGACTAATCAAAAAGAAGAGAGAGTTGCATTCTGTGTTGTTCTGAACAGGAAACCGAGTTGTATACGTGCAGGAAAACAAGACAAAGTGGCCAGACAGGAATTTCTGAGTGTCTGAGGTCAAGGGTCGGAACCAGTTATGGTAAATTTGATGATCCTACAATATCAGAGATAGTTTTGGGATTCCCTTTTCCAACAGAAGATGAGCTGTGGCTATGAAATTTCTCTCATTTTGGTCTGTTTTGGTACAAACACTGCTTATGGAGCTTTAAAGACCAGCAAAATCAAGCCATATTGAAATGTTCTTTTCGGGCTGGAAAGAATTTAAGGAGCTTAGTGTGAGTTTCCTTCTCACCTCATAGCATCTTCTAGTAAAAAAGAAAACCACAACAAACCAAACAAAATAATTGAATAAGAAATCAAAACAATAAATGTAACAAACTGAAACATCCCTATCAGATCTCTATCCAAGAAATTTTAAAAGCTTTAGTGTTTCAGCTGCAATGTTCACAGATAACCTTTTGCTAGAAAATCAGAACTGACTTAATTTTCTTCCATTCTTCAGAATGCCTTAGAATGGATGTCCATCGCTGGGTCTGGCTGTCAGGTATGTGAAGTCATTCAAAAACAGAATGAAGAAGAAGAACCACACGCTCTGAGTCTTGGCTTGGTTTGTTTCACCAAGATCTCCCTGTTACTGTTGTTGCAGTTGTCTGCAGAGCAATCAATTACAAAGGAGAGAACCCTTCAGGGTTGTAGAAGCACTGAGAAGAGAGGGTCTTCTTCAAGAAACTTTTGCAAACACCAATACACCTAACTCATAGTCAAAAGAACTGATGTGAGCATGCAGTCAGGTAAGGAGAGGGGTCCAGGTCTTCAGCAGCCCTGTTCAGTGCCAGATAACAATAGATGCTGTATGATAAACTGTCTGCCCACATGTACAGAAAGGATCAGGAGTTAACTGTGCTTTCTGACATCATCACAAAGAACCATTTGTTAAAAAACATGTCACAGTGTTCCGGTAGCCTTCAAGATTTTTGAGTGATAAACCTTTTAGATATTGAGGATCATTAAACTATAAGGCACGTGTTAATAGGGGCACACTTATTATGAAGCAGATTGCATTGACAACTCACAAATTAGCTGTCTAGCACCTGTATTTTCATTAATTGCTTGCACTGAAATTACTACTTTCCTTAAAAGAAAGATGTTCTTGGTATTTCATAAGGTTTTTATGGTAAACAGGTGATTTTGGATGAAGGTGACATAACCCTTACAGTAGGTTTTGGCAGAGAAGTTTCAGGTTTTGTGCAAGCTGAGAAGCTGAGTTGGCAAGTAAAATGAATGTCCACCTTCCAGTTCACAGGCCTGTGTGAATGGTGTTTGCTGTTGCTTAATTGTAGTGGTTTCATGTTGCACATCCCTTTTCCTTTCTCCAGTCAGGCTGGCTCTGTGTTTTGAGGTTTAAAAAAGTACAGGTGCTTTGCGAAGCAAAATTTGTTGCTCTCAACAAAGGAGTGCTCTGGGATCCTCCTCGATCTCTAACAGCTGCATTCTTTCAAGCTTGGTAATATATTCAGTGATAATGAAAGTAACTAGCTCATTGTGTTGGTATGAGCCAGGTGTAACATAAATAGACATTGTGCAAACAAATCCAGACTACCAAGGCAAATTATTTCAGGTTGATCCTGGCCTCCTGTAAACACAGATGGATAACTGAGGGGAAAGTCTTTGTCTGAAAGCTTACCACTTATCTGTAGCTCTGGCACCTGGAGATCTTCCCAAGGAGTGAAATGCATGACTTCCAGAGCAGGATCCCTGCCATACTGCCTTGAGAGAGCAAATACTAATCAGTTGATTAAACCCTTGAAAACAATTGTGTTTAGCACTAAGCTGGAGATCCAGCAAACCATTAGAAGAGAGCGGCTTCCAAATGATGCACATATAGTGTCCCCTTCCTAGACCTGGAGTTCTCCACAAACATGGGAAAAGAGCATCAGAGCTGATCAAAATGCTGCCTGTTGTTTCATGCATTTGTGACCAGCAGGCAGATTGTAGAAGAGCTCTCTGGAGGGGAATCACCAGCATGCTGGTACCTATGTGTCAGTTAGCTGACAGCTATACTGTTTAAAAACGTGGTTGATACCAAGCCTTTAGAATTAACATTAGCCCCAGGCAGAGAAGCATGTTGGAACATTGGCCTCCACTTCCCGCTGGTCTCATCACTAACCCACCCTCTTGCTATCGGGGCCTGGATTTGAGGAATACCTGAAGCTGTAATAATCAAGACCTGATGAGCATGTAAAACTGGGTGAAGAGGAATTACTGGAAATCTGAGACCCCTCCCTGCATTTACACAGCAAACACCTTTATAATTGATGTGTGTATTTATGTAGTTTTACTAGTTAAAAATATATAATAAATAATGCCTTGGCAGGTCAAACATTTAAGGTACAATGAGTCATTCTCAATATTGGGTGAGAAGCCTTGGTCCCAGAATTTTTTATTGAGGCAAATCAGTGTTTTAAATGCATATCTTGAACTGCTTGTTAAAGTGAATGCCTGTGGTATGACTAGGCTAGAAGGAGGAAAGAGAAAATTCACTGTGCTTTCAAGCTGGAGCATACATCGCCTGCTCTAACTTCAGGTTTTATTGCAAGTGCTCTGGTTTCGCCTAAGTGGACAGCAGCTTGGCAGAAGTTTTCCACACCATCTTTTTATGTATATTTACCAGAAGTAATCTCAAAAACTACTGAAATTAAACCTGTCAGTGAGACTGTGGTGTAAATCTCTCTCTGTGCCCAACCCACAAAATGTTATTAGTCAGCTGTTGCCCCTGCCAGAAATTGTTAGCTCCTGAGTTTGGGTTGTGGTAGCTCACATGTTGAGCTTGGGACAATACATGGAGTGCCAGCCAACATGACTGTTCTGTCAGAAGCAAAAGCCTGTGAACAGTTACTCCCTGCCTCTGAAGAAAAGGTCAGTGTGTCCAGGGAAAGAAGAATGCAATAGACTTAGACCTTTTAGCCATTGTGTCTTCATTCCAGCCTTTATAAGAGTAACGTGGATACCACCACAGCAAAGAACCTGTCAAGTACTTCCTTTAATTCCTTATATGTCTGCTGCCACATTTTCGGCTCCATGTTTTCAGCATGGAGTCATTGAATAGTTTGGTTTGCAAGAAACCTTTAAAGATCATCCAGTCCAACCCTCCTGCAATGAGCAGGGACATACTCAACTAGATCTAGTTTGTTCAGAGCCCTGTCCAACCTGACCTTGAATATTTCCAGGGATGGAGTACCTGCAACCTCTTTGGACAACCTATTCCAGTGTTTCATCACCCTCATTGTAAACATTTCTACCTTATTTTAGTTTGAAACCATTACCCATTTTCCTATGACAGAAGGCCCTGCTCAAAATAACCCCCATTTACTGCTGGACTGAGAGCTCAGTACAACAGCTGTTAAAAGACATTAGAAGTCACAATGTATTTCCACAGTTGTTTCTTTGAGATCCAAAATATCTTTTGAACTGTGTTGCACTGCAGAGAACTGCTTTGTTCTTGTAGAACAGATTCAGGAATGAGTTGGATGTGACAGAATCTTCAGCTGGGTTCTTTTCTCATTATTACTAACTGGGCAACCATACAAATATTTCTATTATTGTTGATCAAATGTTAGAGTGCGGGGAACAAGCCTCAGTCTTAGCTGATCATTAACTCAACCTGATTCTTTCTTTCTTGGGTTTATGAAGGGAACTACAAGTAAATGGCCTGGGAAGTAGCCCTGTGTAAAAGGGGTTGGGTAGGAGATAAAGGGATAGTGGATTATAAACAAATGATGGTTTGGGGATTTTTTGTTGTGCTTTTTTAAATTAACAGGGTTAAAAAAAGCCACAGTGAAAGTATTTAATAACTTAAACAAAAGAGAATCAATATGCTGCAAGAAACATTGCCTGAACACAAGAGTGTGTGGCAATTGAGAGTAGAAGTGCCCTGGGCCACAGAAGTCTGCTTTCTTGTTTCAGCTACAGGAAATAAAAAACAAGAAAGCACAGTTGCCAGTGCAAGAACTAACTCCAGATTTGAAAGCCTTCCTGTTGAGAAATACTCCTTTCATAAGCGTGAAAGTGTGCTCTTCATAATTACAATCAATCTTCCACCTCATTATTTCTTTAATGCTTAGAAAATTATTTTTAATGCTTAGAAAATTTAGCAACCTTCTAGAGAAATGGTAATATCAGATACTGTTATTTTGTATGCTATGTAAGTGTAACGTGAGCTGTTTTTCCATTTTTTCAAAATCAGTCTTCACAACTTCTGTACAATTCCCACAGATCTCTCAAGCTAGAGAATATATACAGATGCTCATATATCCAGTCCTTCTGCTCTGCAAGCTGTGCAGTTTTAATGCATCTATTAGTGTAGAATCCAGAAATAATATTTTACTAAGCCAACTCCTGTTCTTTTATTTTTTAATATTTTTCTCTTTCTGTTCTTTTTTTCCTCCTCCCCTTCTCTCTCCAAACAGTGTGCCTTTCAGCATGGAATTTCCTGCAGGCAGAGCAGCAATGTAGCCCTTTGCAAGTCCTCCACACGTTTCATAGTACATGAAAAAGTTGTGCTGTCAAAATCAGGTTCCCACCTGCTGCCTTTGGAAATGCTGTTTTGTTTTTGTCTAGGAAGAGAGGCAGGGGCCCTGCTTGATGCTTCTTAGGGAATAGCAATTTGCACAGTGTGTACAGCTCATCCCTCTGAATTCCTGTGTTTGTGGACTCCTGAGTTTCACATTGTAACTCTTGGCACTCAGCTTTAAAATGATGAAAGACTGAGGAAGCACACAGGTGTGTGAAAGAAATGGGAACAGAGTTTGCCAACCCTGAGGCATTTTGCACAGTTAAAAAGCCAATAGTGTCCTTTTGCTCTTGGCTGCTGTACTTAACTTCAGCTGCCCAATAGATGTAAGAATAAGCTTACTTTCATTGAAAACATATTTGAATTGAACTAAGAGTCTTCTCTGCTCTTACTGTTGTAACAGTCCTCACAATGTGTATTGCAGGGATCACAGCATATCCTCAAGAGAAATTTGAGTATAAGACACACATGTAGAGCAAGATGGATATACTTGTACTGCTTTTAGACCTGGATTTCAGAAGAGTCAGGCTAAAATTTCCTGTGATCCCTTGAAGAATGAGTATTTAGAATGTGTTCTTTCTCTCCTGTTTGAATGGAAGAAATGTGCTTGCTTTGATGTGAAGCAGGTAACATTTCCTTCCATGTGTCCTCCTGCACTGTCTAAACACTGAAACATGTCCATCATCTATGAATTCCCCTTATGCTGGTATTTGTGATCACAGTATGGTTTTGAGTGTGCTAATCAGCCTCTGAAGTCCAAATCTCAGGATCTGAAGTGGTTGGAGTGGTGAGATCTCTCCCTGAGTTGTACCTGTCACTAGGTGTAGTAGCAGTGCCCTTCTGCGGTAGGTTTACGTGCATTCTGAAAATCATTGTCTGCAGAAGAGTTTAAAAAGTTAAACACGAGGATCTACTCAGTGTTTAAGTGGCTTAGATCACTCAGTTCTCCTGATACCATATATGTAATTTCTGTTACTGCTGATCATAAGTACTTTTCAGTGTGTTGAGAAGCAGTTTTTTGCATGTGCTTGATCATATGTACAGTCTCATGAAGTCCTTATATTCAGACCAGTAGTAAGGTTACGTCTATACTTCACCATTTATTACAGGGTTAGGAATATTGCAACAGCCCCACTAAAGACCAGAGCAAGCACATTTTTCCTGAGGGAGTAGACATCTGAAAGCAGCAGTTAGATTCTTCAGGACACATCTTCGACCTCAGAAGAGGTATAGCCTCCTTTCCTGCCTCTAATACCAGACCTAATTATGCACTACTATACTTAATGATACATTACTGTATTGGGTAGGGAAGGTATTACATTCCCTGTTGTGGAGCTTGACAAGGTTTATGTTGACTAGTATTGCTATTATTTTCAGCCAAGTAATGGAGTACTTATTACCAGACTGATGCAGTGGTATCTGAAATCAGATTCTGAATCTCTGTTCTTAACCACATCGTGTTCTAATTTCTTCTTGTTTGTTGATACAGCTTTAAGTGAGTGGTTTGATTTTTAGTCAAAGCCCAGGTAGTGCTTGATGCAATACAGGACTGATTTCCTGTTCCACATTTTTTTCTTGAAACAAAGATTAATCCATGGCTGAACCATTAGTTTGAGGGGAAGACAAAATATAACAGAGGATTGTTTATGCTATAGAGTGCATATTGTTGCCAACTGTGTGTTATGTAGGGCAGAACAATCATGTGAAGATGGAATTCAGGTCTCAATTAGAGCCTGTGTGAGCCAGTGTTTAAGGCTCTTTGCTGTGCACAGGTGCAGTCAGGTGCACATCCATCAGTGCACACAGAGGAGCTCAGCACAGGAAAGGGACAGGTTGGAGAGTCCTGCAGGCTGCCAGCTGGAGCAGCCTTACCTGTGGGAAACTCCTCAATGCTTCTTCTCTTTTACATTGTTGTGGCTGTAATCAGGCTCAAAATGCCAAAGACTCATTGTCCAAAATTTCTCCCAATAACAAGTAGATCACAGTAACAAAAAAAATGTAGAACAAATTGCTGTTTCTCTGGTACCTCTCACCGCGAGTCTCTGAGTTGTGTCCAAGGTGTAGGCATCTTTTACTGAGAATTGAAGGACCAGTTTTAGGATCATCACTGTGTCCAAGAGGCTCCAGCAATATCTGAAGGTGCAGATGAAGGAGTGAAGGACAGAACTAAACACTTAACTTTACTAATGCTGCCTGTTGACTGTTATGCCCTACAAGTCTCCACTGCAAGTCTCCACTGCACAGTGACAAAAAGCTTTTCCCCTACCATCTTTTAGCAGTCAGCAATCTTCAGCCACGTAAGTTTAATTTCTCTTTAAAACCAGACTTAGCAATAGCAAGATGGTCCTCATGGTTCTTAATCAAGTGGACACAGCATGGAAGGAATCCTGTGTCTGTGGAGCTCTGTAGAGCCTTTGCTATCATAGTAGTATCATAACTTCCTGAAGTTGCCTGCTTTCAGCTAAGGAGGCCTCTTGTGAAAATATCTCAGTTCTGAAACCATATTCATAGGCAAAACATCATGTGTGTCAGGAACTACAGATTTTTTTTTTTTTTAAATATATGAATATGTTGGAATCTGACTTTGCAACAATTATAACAAAATGCAGACTGAAATGTAATTTATGTTTGCTTTACAATCTATGACTTTCTCAGTCTTGGTTTTTTGGTGCTGTGCAAACCAGAAATCTCCCAGCTCCTAATTACAAATATTTGAGGAGAGGTTTGTGTTATTTCACTGACAGTAAATAGTGACAGGCCAAAGTGATGTCTGTTATCCTCCTGCACCAACTGTCAGCTGACCCACAGCCAAGCAGTTTTCTTACTCAGTATCAAAAGAAGACACTTTAGTCTCATGTTCCCCGTGCTCACTTGAAGTTGTCGCATTTATCCTACCCTGTCATCTATCCAGTGAAGTGTGACAACATAGCTTCAAAGTGTCAAAGGTTGTAGCTTTTTTTAAGAGTATCTGTTTCATCTCTCAAGTGGTTATTAAAAAAACTAATAACAAGCTTGAGAATAGATAGAAAGGGAGCACTCGTACAAAAGCAATCTCTTTAAAAACAATAACAAAACCCACCAACATTTGTGTGATCCAGGATAGGGTGGGAGGGGAAGTGAAAAAAATGCAAATTCTACCTCTTAGGTGTTTTCTATGTCTTTTTCTAAGTGAGAGGTTTCTGTATCTGCAGCCATGGCCCCAAAGGGAAAAAATGGATTAGAGTGAGATATCACATTGCAGAAAATTAGTGTTGCAGTTGTCCCTGTACACAGACAGAACCTTGGGCCTGAGTCATCCCAAGCCTGGCTTCTCACCCAGTGGATTGTATGTCACTGCACATGTCCATGCCAGTCTTTAATGCACTTGGCAGTGAAATCTAGGGATTGGATTCTCACACATTACTGAGAAGCTTAAACCCATGTCATTCATGACTACAAGTATATTTAGGAACTTTCTGCAGTGAGAAGTATCTGTCTGGTTGACTGTTGGGCTTTACAATGATTCTGCTAATACTGGGTACTCCTGTTGTTTGGCTTCAAGCAGTGAACTGAAAGCATGCCCTATAATGAATAAAACTTAGCTGGAAAGAATTCTTTTGTTCTTACATGGGTTTGCTGTCATCTCCTGAAATTTTATTCATTTCCTTTTGGAAATGTCTACAACAATCAAAGCTTGATATGGTTGCCAGCCATTTGGTTTAAATAAACAGCTGTATTGATTTACAGAGATGCTGGGCCCTGTGCCAGCTTTTTCTTTGCATTACTAGAGAGTCCAAAAGGTCCCTGACACCGTGTGCCCTTGGCTAAGCTCTGTCTTGTCTGCTACATCCTCCTGTATTCAGTTTCTTTCTACATGTGAAAGAGGACTGGACATTAAAAATGTAACAATTTATGGTGTGGAAACTGGAAATAGCCAGCTAGCTCTTGGCTTGGTTCTTTTCATCCCAAGCCCACATGTTTCTCAGCCCCTCTGGGAATCCCAGCATTTCCTTTTAAGCTGCTTTAAACATGATTCTCTTTCTCCATCTCTGCTTTTTATATTTTATAAAGAAAATCCTTGGAAAATTACTTTCTTGGAGACATTTCCTTTCAGAGACTATACTAGAGCAGAAAATATAATTAGAATGGAAGGCATTGACTAAAGGTTTTACACATTTGTCCTTTAACAGGCTATTTTAACATTGGGAGTAGTATAGCTAAGGCAAAATAGGCTGTAAAATCAATTTTAAAAGCTGGCTAAATACCTATACTGTGGTTTTCCAGTTAACCTTGTACCACCATGGCAACAGTGCTACCAAGCTAGTTCAGATGTGTTTGTGGGAATGATGGCAGCACAGCCCAGAGTCTTTCTCTCTGCCAGGGAGGCAGTGTCCTTTCTGTGCATCAAACAAGGTACCCCAGAAATGGCCTGATAATCTCTGAGGCCCCTTAGCTCTTTAAAGCATGCTCAGTGGGGAATAAGCCATCTGGTTTTAAACTTAGATGGCCATCAAAAAGGTCTGGCACGTGAGCACTGCTATGGAAGATCTAGATTTTAATTTCTTGTGTTTGTTCAGAGTCAGAATGACTAAAGGCAGCAGTCACCAGCTGTTCATTCTAGTGGCAGCTACCTCTTTAGGAAACCAGTAATGTGACTTGTGAAAATGCTGGGATACAAATGTGATCATAATTTAGAACTTCCAGTAAATTCAGATTAACATATAATCAGCAGAAAAAAGAAACATAAGAATCTTTATTCCAGTGGCTCATGATCAGCAGACAGAATTCATCTCAGATGAGTTTTGTGATTAGTTGATATGGCACTTAGAATTTTTTTCACCTTACTCTTCTGGACTTTGATCTTATCAAACTCTTCAGGTCTGCCGGCCTGGCCAGTGTGCAAAACTTTGCAGCATCTCCAGAATCATGCTGTGGTTAAAACAGCAGCTCCCTTTGGGGTTCTGTCAGCTCATCCAGAAGGTGATTTTTAGCAGTAGACTCTGCTATTAGCCACTCTGCCAATGGAAACCCTAAGTCCAGTTGTAGGCACACATTTTGTGGTCATTACTACAGATCTGCAGCTGTGAGCAGCAGGTGAGCAGCACTGACAGCAATGAGCCATGGAGTGCCCAGGGGCACTGACCAAACACCAAAGGGAGCAGAGGCACACAGGGGCAGTGCATCAACATGGTGGGGATAAAAGGTTGGGCTAAAGAACAAGAATGGCAGGCACCTGCAGCCTTCTGAAGTGGTGTGATTCTGTATGGGCAGACACAACACCTGAAGCCTTTTGAAGTGCTGTGGTGTTACTCTGTATGGGATGGAGCTTTCTGAAGTTGTATGGTGATAGTGTGTGTATTGTGGCCATCTCAGCTTCGACATGTGCAGTGGCACATGCTGTGACATCCAGTAGGCATGGTGGCCTGTTTTCAAATTTCTTCTGACACCAAACTGTGATTTTCAAAAAAAAAGGGGGAGTTGCTCTGCTAGCCTTGAAGGTTTTCCAGGGTCTAGCATCCCCTGGCTTCTTGTTCTTGAGTCACTGCAAATTTATCCATACTTGGAAGAGAGCAGGATGTGTCAGGGTAGTGGTGTTATCCTTTGCAGTTGTGTTCTAGGCCTTACTTCATGTCTCTACCACTTAAAAATGTGCAACAATATATTGAATCAGTCTGTTGGTACTGCAGCCTTGAGGTGTTTCGTTTTTTCAGCTCTGGCTTTGTACAGATTTTGTTTCAGTGTTTTGGTTGTATACTTGTAAATTTTGCCTTCTGCTTTGTGCGTAGCTCTCATGAGGAAGATGGCCTGGAGGCCTCGTGTATATGTTACATATTGACAAAGGAGCTTTCTGGTGGATCTGATAAACAGCACATTCCTTAGAGAACAGCAAGGGCCTGCAGGGAACTCTTTGACATCCCTGGCTGTTGGTGAGGTGTTACAGAGCAAGCTAAGGTCATTCCAGAGGTTATGTTTTGATCTTCTGTTTCTTTAGGTCAGCATTAAGTAGAGGGGATTAAGGGATTTTTAGCAGTCTGTGTGAGGGGTCCACTGCTGGCAATAGCCCCGAAAGGAATGTTTCTCATTCCTGCTGCCTGCTGTGGGAAACTCATAGGATCACTGCATCAAGTGCTGGGATTTTAGTGAGTCTTAAGCAAGAAAGAGCCTGAGGCAAGACACATCTTTCTTACCTAGCTGTGACATTTCTACAGCAGATACTGTTTTACAGCTTTTTGAGGGATTTCTCCTGCAATCTTGACTCTAGATTTAGGCAGAGGGAGGAGGGCGGGAAGAAAGTAAGCATTTTTTCCAGACTGTTTCTCTTGGTTTTGCTCATGTTAAATTTAATTTATGGCTGTTTAGATCACAATACTTAGAGGAAAAGTTGCTTGCCTTATAATTTGCTATTTGTCCCAAACCCTGTGTCAATTATCTAGCTCATGCATTCATATGCTTAAGTAATTTTTCTCAACCTAAATTTTAAAAAGTGACATCCAAGTGTAGGTTTGGCTTGAGAGAAATCAATGCAGTGAAAACAGGGGATTCTCTTAGGGTAATCTGTGAGTCCCAGCTCTGGCACTGTTCACTTTGTGCTGTCATCTGGGTGCAAACCTCCTGCTCCCTGTTTGGTAATTCAGCCTGTGCTCTGCAAAGGATACACCCACACAGAGTGAGGCAACGAGGCCACAGGAAGGCTGCACTCCTCCACGTACATTAGTGGTGCTGAGAAACAAGGTTTATTAGCTGGTGTGGCTCAGGAAAATGCAAGTTTTTCCACTGCCAGGATCTGAACTGGCTTTTGTTTTCATAAAACTTTGTATCACACAGTCCATAGCTAAAAGGCACCAGAGGTTGAACCTTTTAACAATTCTATCAGAATTTTAAATACATGCATTTTTGTAGCTTCTACTTTGAATATAATACCCTGTTATTTTATAGAGCTACCCATGCTGGAGGTCTCCAAGTGCTGTTCCATAACTGTTGTTTCTTTTGACATCTCCAAGGAAATCTGCAGGTTGTAGTTGCAGAAAACACAGCCCTTACTGCTGACTATTGCCACATCTGCTCCAGCATTGCAGCAGTGAAAGTGTGAAGTGTGGGATCAGGTCACTCTGTGTTCTCAGATGGATGGATGGCACCATCTCCACAGGCTTGCCTTCCTATTTTCCATTTATTTTATTTTGAAATTTTCCTCTCTCTCATTATTTCAAAATACATGAAACCTGCCCCCAAAAATCTATCTGCTGACCAGAGCTGTTAAATGCTGGTGCCAGAGAAATGAGTCTGGCCTGACTGGACTAATTAATTTGGCCAAGGCACTTGAGACAATCTCAGAGTCACAGTGGGAAAGGGAGAGAGAAACACCAATTTCTTATATGCAAGTATTAAAGGAAACCATCTGCTCCAAAATACCCTTGGTTAGTGAATGTCTCCACAGGCAGTCTGCTAAGGAAGCAGTATCTGGAGCTGAGTAAAGCTGACTTTTTCAAAAGCAGTACTTGAAAAACAGAAGGATCCATTTTAATTTGTTTTTAATCCGCTCCCCCTTTGTAGTCATTTGCTTTCACCCTAGCTTCTAACAAATTATACTTTTGGCTTCTGCAACCTTTTTTGCAAGACTGTTAAAGGGTGTATGGGACCATCCTAGCAGGAGGCCCTACAAAAGTTACTTTACCCTCAGGGTCAGAGCTATGTGCTAAAGCCCTCTTCTGTTTTTGAGCAACTGAAGCAGCATTGAACTGCTTCAACTCCAGAGATTTTACTGTTGCTGCTGATTCTGTGTGCTTTGTTGGTTATGCTGCACCACTTCCACTTTTAATGTTTTTCTGGGTTTTTAGACAAAAAGACAGAAATAACAATGGTTTGAAAATGGAACCAATAGCAAATGTGAAGCTGAAAGTCCCATGTTTTCCTTGACACGTCATTACTGAAGGATCTAAGAGATATGTCATGTCTTGTCCAATATCTCTTCTTGCATAAGCTAGCTACTAATTTTTGCAGGTGCTAATGAATCCTATCTCCTAGCTGAACTACAGTGTGAGTAACTATATTCTACCTAAAATTGCTCTGCAGTTTAGTTTGAACATGTTCTTGACTTCCCATGTTAAATTGTGTGGCACATAAATTGCCAAATGGCAAGTGCCAACCCTTAGCTCTGTTTCAGATGTGCAAACTCTCTGGGAAAGGAGAGAGTGAGGGTTTGTCCCTACAGAATTTGTTGTTAGTGTTGTTCCCTATGGCTCTTCCTAGAGTCCAATACACATCTTCATTCCAATGAGAAAGAAATACAGTGGGGAGTATCCAGCTGAGATTTGTTATGTGATCAGTTGTAATGAAGAAGCAAAGCTGGTGGACTCACAGTCTTACCAGAATTCATCCCACAGCTGTGCTTTGTGTTGTCAAATCCTCACAGAGAAAAATGGCTTCTCATCTTTTTTTCTTCTTTTATTGTTTTTTCTTGCTACTGCATCAAAAAAGGTGCAAAGGAAAAAGGAATAATTTGTTTTTCAATATGAAATTATGTTTTTCTGTGTCTGGGTGAAGTCTTCAACTAAATAAGAATCATGAGAGCAAGGTAAGGAGTGAACAGGATTTCCAGAAGAGATGTTCCAGCAACTGCTTCAGTATTTTCTTATTTAGGAGACCTGAGTGTAAGTCCCATCTCTCAGGAGATTCTCTACAGTAGGTAGGTGGCTTTACTTTTCTGCATCTCAGCTCCTCAGTTGTACAGTAAGGCTGAGAGCATTGCCTTGCTAGAGCTTGCTGTAGTGAATACCAGCTCACCCTGTTTTCAAGGGCATATCCACTGGCTGGGAATCATTGCAGCACTGGTGCTCCTCTTTTTGCCTTCTGAGAATGTTAGACTGGTTCTAGCAAATGCTATTCCAGACTTTACTGGTTTCTGACTTCTCTAGTCAGAGACTAGAGAAAGGGAGAAACCCAAGCCAGTGTGGTGGTTCTTTTTCAAAGAACTGGTACAAGAGTTAGCATTTTGGGCAAAGTGTGAGGGCGTTTGGGTTTTTGCTTGCTATTTCTCTTCCTCCACAGAAAACTCTGCAGATTCTTTGAATGTGTGTGCACAGTGGGAGAACGTGCCCAACTGAGATCCAAACACAAATGAAACAGAACTCAAAAAGTTCAAAGTTGACACAATCCAAGATCTTGCAACTAGAGGGGAAAAAAAAAAAAAAAAAAAAAAAAGCTCCTTTACTTTTCCTTTCTTTTCATTTATTAAAACAAACAAACAGTAAAAAACCAAAACAACTCCCACCCTACTCATCTTCCTTTTAAAGTGTATGCATTTAAATCAGCACACTGCTTTGGAGATGGAAGAGAGAGAGAGTTCTATTCCCAAAGCCTGTTTTTAATCATCAGATGATTTTTTGAGAAAACCTCTGAACATTCAGCACTTGTGGTCAGTTTTCCCTGCCCAAAAAATGAGTGGTTTTTGCAGACATTCCATAAACACAGGAAGCTTTGACTGTGTCTCTAACAGATAGGGAAACAGAAAAGTAACATACACACAATATAAAGGCAAAAGCTGAACTTGCCATGATAGCTCAGAGGAATGCAGTCCAGAAGTCTGACTCTATAGCCAGAGCCAGATGTTTCAAACAGAATATCCCAAATCTGTAAAGTACAATTCTGACATAAGCTACCTGTGTTTTAGATTTCTTTTTAATTATTGATTTTCCTTCCTGAAGCATGGCACTTTGAGTCTCTGGTTTTATTTTGTTTCTTTGTAGGGGTAAAAGGGGCAGCATAAAGGGCTAAAAAACTGCTGTGAAGAATTCCAATGGTATTTAGCTTCCTGATCATCTCATAACTGGTTTTAATCCTTATCTGACAAAATATTAGCCTCAGTTTTATCGTTTGCAGGAAGTTTCATGGACTCATATTTTATCCAAGTTTTCATCCGTTTCAAATTTTTTGTTTTCTAGCTGCTTACTGTTTCATTTTTTTTCTAAAGAGTAGCTGGAAATAAATTCCTGATTATTTTTTCCTGCACCATTTGTTATTTTTATATAGCCTAATTGTTGTTAGTTTCCTTTATAAAAGAAACACTTAAGTTCCTTTCATCCATGGGGATTTTTTGAAAGAGAAGTCTTTACTTTTTGTAATTCCCTCACCAGTCTTTCTCCTCAGCTTTGCTTTTGCCTAGTTGCTCACCAGAATTGAAGCCACAAATACAGATGAAGGTATCCTTTTCCCTTTCAAATAGCCTTTTAATATTATCTTATTTTCCACATGAGTGTTAACCTTTTTAACCTCATCAGCCTAATGAACAGAGATTTTAGCAGAACCGTCAGAATTAGTCACCTGAGTAGTTAGTTATTAACAAGTGAAACTCAGACCATTTTTCCCAAAGTACCTTACTTCTCTCTGAAAAGTAAAGAATTTGCCTGATGTTATTCTGTCCAGTTTTTCCATTTCAACCCAGGTAAAACTACAGGAGTAACCCAGGTAAAACTTGAACTGAAACCATTACTTCTCTCTGAAAAGTAAAGAATTTGCCTGATGTTATTCTGTTCAGTTTTTTCATTTCTACCCAGGTAAAACTACAGGAGAGAACCTTGAACTGAAATATCCCTAACACTTTATGATTATTTCTGTGAATAAATTGTCATTGTTGGAATAGCTGAATCTGAGGGCTTTTAATCATTCTGAATTTAGATTATGAATCACAATAATGTGATATTTAGTTTTTTAGAATCAGTATTCTTTGACAACCTTCCTAATTTTTAATTGGTTTTCTAAAATTCTCTGTTAATACGATTTCTCCCTTCACAGATCCTGTCATCATTGTCAGCCTGCTTGTCAACAGAAACCCTGTTCCAGAAGTTTTTGTTCTGTGGAAATGCTTGATAGTAAAAAAATTAATCAAATGAGACAAAACAGCCTCTCAAGATTTTGAAATCTTCAACATAGTGAAAAAAACCCTAAGTATCTTTCATGATATTATATAATATTGGTGGCATTAAAATATCCATGGAAAACAAGAAAAAAACAGTTTTACTTTTAGTAACGTGTATTCCTCCAGATGTTTCAGATTTCCATTGCACTCTTCTGTGGTAAATTCCTCTGTGAAAAGTTCAGTTACCATTTCACCAAGAGAGGGCTCCTTAATTTTTGGTGTGGTTTTGTTTTACCCCAACTGCTCTGTGTTAACAAAGACAAGTTAAAATATTGTATGTTCTATTGCACTCTACAATTAAGATTTAAAATACTGTGTTCGGAAAAAAAATCCCCAAAAACATATCATTATTGGGTTTATGCTGAAAGCTGTTTCATTTGGTTTGGTGAAACTCTTAGAATCCCAGCTGGTTTCCAGTTAAAATCTGCTTTTGATGTATCCCTGCTCTATCCTTCTGCTTTCTCAAATCAGCTCAATCTGAAACTTGTCCCGTGACTGATGGACACTGATGCAGCTCCTCCCTGCAAGCTCTGGTCCCTGCTCCTTTGGGTGTGCTTTGAAACTGGTCAATAATAAGGAACAAAAGACTCCTGGCCCTTCACACTGTTTTATCAAACTTGCTGCCATGGTAGCTTTAGCACTGCCCATTTCCAACCTCAAGCCACATATGGTACGAAATACTGTTTTACCAGGCAGTGTAGTCAAGTGGCAGCATAGTCCATAAATTACAAATGCTGAAGTGGTTCAAGTAAAGTACACCAAAAACTCATCTAAAAAGGAACTCTGAATCAGCTATTCTTAAGAAAACTGTCAACACCCTTGGAGAATTCCCTGCTGATAATCAAATGTCATCTGACCCCCACCAGGTAAAGGCTAAAAGTGATTTACTTTTGGTTTTTTAAATCAAAAGCATGCAGTGTCTTTGCATCCTTTATTCTGCTGAGCTGTTGTTTTCAGCAGTGGTTTTGGCTAGCTCATCCATCACAGGCTTCTGTGGGAGATGTAGGCAAGCCCTGTAAAGGCAGGGTGCTGGATTAGATCCCATGCAGATTTTCAAAGGCAGAAATGCAGCAGTGGGACCCCTTTTCACTGGGAGCAGCTGGTGCCCAGTGTAACAAGCTGTCTGTGCCACCAGTGTCCCTGAACCAAAGAAATTTTCACCCAGTCTGTAGTCCTGCGGTTTTCCTTACGAAGAGCTTGGGATTCTGTGGACAAAGAGTGCCCATGCTGGTGTTACAGACAGACACTGTATGTTTTTCTTGAAAATTAATGGGGGTTTGTGTAGTTGGTCAAAATTAATAGGGTTTTGTTCAGTGGTCAATTGGTCAGTGGGATTTTTTTCTTTGTAATAATTAGGCATGGATAATTAAATACAACATTTTATCAACTTTGTGGAAGTAAAGGACTAAAGGACCATTATGAATAACTGTTGCAGTTATCAACATTTCTATGCTGTTCTGAGGAGATTAATATGCAACCACAAACATTTGTTCCAGGCAGACATTTGGCATTAAAAGATGCACTCCAGGATTTTTTTTTCCTTACGTTTGAATTTAATCTGTCAGGCCATTTTTAAGTGTAGGAAAGAGACTTTGTTTTTGAAAGCTGAGATTCCTGACATAGTTCTGGTTTCAGAGGGAATACTAAGAGAATGAACAAGGGCCACAGGACTCTGCCTCCTATTTTGCCCCCATTCTGCCTCTCTTCATCAAACTTCTTCTTCTCTGTTCTATGTTATGTTCTTGTGCTCTATCACAGCCAGTGATAGGGACAGATAAAAATGTCGTTCTAGGTTTGTTCTTCCTCATTTTTCTCTTCCACTCAATAAAAGCCGATGACTGGTTATGCCTATTGACTCTCAATAGCAGTTGAGGGCTTCTTTGGGAACTTCTTCTGGAAAATTTCATCTTGGTTATGTGTTGTGTACTCAGTGACTGCTTCCGGTGCCCACATGTGAAGTAAGTTAAGCACCCCATAATGTCCTGAAAGTTGTCATCTTTCCCCAGTCATCAAAACTCTTCCAACAGACAGGTTTTCAGCTGTTTCTGGAGTAAATGGTTTTTTCGTGAAGACAGGAGAGCAGAAGTTTATCTAGTCCCAATGCTCTTGCAGTCATGTTTCTACTGCCAAATTTCTGCTATTCTGGGGAAAAAAAAATATAATTAACATAGCAAATGTTTCACCTTAATTTAAAATAATAAGGGAAGTCAGAAGAGGAAGAAGAATGTTTAGAATGTAAATGGTTTTTTCGTGAAGACAGGAGAGCAGAAGTTTATCTAGTCCCAATGCTCTTGCAGTCATGTTTCTACTGCCGAATTTCTGCTATTCTGGGGGAAAAAATTAGCATTAACATAGCAAATGTTTCACTTTAATTTAAAATATTAAGGGAAGTCAGATAAGGAAGAAGGAGAATGTTTAGAATGTTAAAAAATATACCTTTAAATTAGAGAGAGATTAAGAAAAAGAGAATTAGAAAATTTCCTTACTTATAAATTAAGAACCCCTGAATGGAGGGTTCTCTCAAAATTTTGTGAGTTGCAAAATGCTCAGCTGGCAAGGAAAATCACTCAGTGACTTGTTAATTTTTCTTTTAATCTTGAGTGTCTAGTTTTGCTTTAAAAATAAGCAGTGTGGGTTCTGTGTTGAATTCCAGTACTGAGTAACATAAACCCTGAGGGTTTTTTGTAAGTTCAAACAAAAAATGTGCCATGAGGTAACAAAGAATCTACTATTCTGGGTCTGAGTTTTGCTTCATACATTGTCTGTGAACTTAAGACTATTACTTGTTACTCTTATTCTGTCTGTGTTGTAAAATGGGCTTCTGCAGCCCTAAGATCTGAGAAAAAAAAAATTCACTGAGAGCTGAGTGCTCATATTTGAAACATAAAGAGGAAGAGCAGTAATCCCTGGTTTTGTCAGACCCAGAATGTGCACGTTGCCTTTGTCAGAGATTGCTCAGGCTGGCCAAGGCAAAGCTGAGCAGAGGCTCAGGTAGTCTCATGCCTTCTTAGTCCAAGCTTCTTGTCACCAGCTGTCTTCTCTCAAAGACAAGGCTCTGTTAAAAGGAGATTTGGTGTGATTCTATATAATTTCTAGTCCCATGATTTTTAATGATACTTCTTGTAATTATTTTTACAGTGTTAGTAAAATTTTCACCCACTTCCCTGGATACTGATGCTGTGTGCTGTATAGATTCCTAGAAATAACTAGGCTATATCCTTGCTAACAGCAGTGTAGTGGAAGATAGCAATATTCTTAGTTGTGTACAGTTCTCACAGTGCTTCACAAATAGCAATTTTTCAGCCTGTTTTAACTTTCTTCACAGACTCAGAACCAGAGGAACAAAGCAGGTAAGTTACATGGGAAGGGCACTAACTGGGAATCAGTGATAAGCCCTCATTTAGAAGAGGGTTCCTTCCTTTTATGTAATCTCTACAATGTTACATTGCTTTTGTAAAACTTCTCTTTTACTTTAAAAAAATCATGTAATGTTTTTAGAAATCCAATCCATTGAAACAATTTTATTTGTCCTTTGTTTACTGTATTTAAATTGAAAGGACATGTTTCAAAGCTGTTACGAAATTTGGCACTGTCATTTATTGAATAAATTATTTATTTGGGGGGAAGAAATCAAAAATGTCCCCCAACTATTTTGTTAGAATTCTTGAGAGCTTAAGGTCTTTATGCTCTGAAAGCAGTTGTAAACAAATTAAACTTCATGCAGGAGTAGTGAAATTTAATGTCATACAGAGTTCAAAAAGGATTAAAAGAAACTTAAAGAGCTTATTCTCAACACCAAGCTCCTGTATTAATACTGAGAATTGATTTACCTCATCAATAGGAGGTGGAAGAATCCCATTGGTTTTATTTTTATATTGTTCCCTAATATTAAATATTCCATACATAACATTTCAGACCAAGTTTTTTATTATATGTTTTTTTAACGTGTGGTGGAGGAGTGTACTATTTTCCCTGTATCTAGAGCACTCAGCCAAAACTAGATGTTTGATCTATGCATCCATCCTGAGGCTGTCTTTTGCAGAACAGGGGAGGTTCTGCAGATACCCTGTTTAATTAGAGAAGCCAATTATCATGTCTGCTTTGCAGAGAATAGCCCCAAATTAGCAATCCCAGCTTTACCTCCAAGCAGGCTGCTGAGTCTGTGTTGGGCAGTACAGTATCATGCAGAGGTGCTAAGCAGAATTTGGTCCTGGCAGTGCTCTCAGTGCTAATTAGAGTTTATACCTTTGGCTACTGAAGCAGCTAAACATCTTTCAGTTCTGACACTGACTTGTCTGACACTTGCTTGGGGATTTTTACAGGGTGCTCATTATGTGATACACACATGCCCAAAGGATCTGTAAAGTGAACTGGGTAACAAGTGATGCTGTGAGAAGAAAAGATAAATAGTAACCATACCAGGAAATTCTGAATATATCATTGTCTTAAGTACAGGAAATGCAATTATACCCTGGAGTATTGTAGAAGCAGGCATCTGTATCTTGCTTTACATCAAAGTAACGTGGGGAGTAGAATGAACAAGAAGGGCTCAGGTGAAATGTACAGTATGCTGTAGTGATTTGAGCAGTTGTAGACAACAGAATGAAACCAGTGCTCTGCTTTTGCAAGGAAAATACCATGCAAAACAATCCTGTTTTGTGCAACAGCCCTGAAAAAACATGGTGTATTGCTTTTCTAATCCAAGTTAAGGTTTAATTGCTCAGCATGTACCCCATCTTCTGACACAGGATTTATTTCAGCAAACCAACAGATTTTAAAATGAGATTTACCTGTTAAACACTCAAATTGAAATACATTACAAAATGGTTTAAAAGTCACACTTTTTTCCTTGTACTCACTTGTCATCAGGGTGCACTTGTTACCCATCTGCTGACTGTTACTGGATTTGTTAATAAAAGCAGGAGCAATGAGCAAGCACTGCCAGATCTTGCCTTAAAAATCCTTCAGGCTATTGTGGTAATAGTCAAAAAAACTAAAAGCTGCACATAGAGAAGCTGAGCTGGCAGTCTGTCAAGGATCCAAAAACTGCCTCAGTTTTAGACTTGTAGTTGCCAGTTTTAACAAGGTCTTCAGAAGGAATAGCTGTTAGCATGCAGAGCCCTCATTCCATCAATGATGAAATGAGTCAGGATGTCCCACTCATGAGTCCTGCTTGTCTCTGTAGCTTAGATGCATGAGTCCAGAACATCTAAACCTCACTAACTCTCAGCAGTTGTATGTTTTGAAGTCTTGGCTCTAGAGCTGTGTACTAAAGAAGAAAGGTTGTAAGCAGCTTTCAGTTTCATCAGAATTTGTGTTTGATGTGCTGGTGTTAGAACATGCAGCCTTTGTGTTAGAAGTCGTCATCTTTCCAGTAAACTGCTGAACTGAAATTGAAATCACCAAAGTAAAACTTGTGCAAAAAGGCTGCTGGAGAATTGGGGCTCTGGTTAAGCTCACTGCTGCCTGCACTGGGAAGGTGTGTGGGTGATTCTTTGTAAAACTTAACTCCAGCCACCAGCTTCCAGGAGCCTCTGGCAGAGGGCTCTGGTGACAGTCCAGTTGTTTGCTAAGCTTGTTGTTCCTGTAGACAAATGAATGTTAAAATAGCTCCTAATGAAACTTTAGCTCCTGGCTGGCTCCTAGGCTATTATCCAGCCACAGCAGCTATGCCATTTGAGTGCCAGTTTTCAATTCTGCTTGATTAACAATTGCTGCAGACCATAGGAGGGTTGAGATGGATGTTAAACACTCTGACATGCAGGGGATTACCACTTCCAGTGGGTTTATTGTTGACACTTGCAAACTGCTGCTTTGCCACCCACTGTTACAGTGCCAGTGAGGAAATGGGAGAGGTGTGACACCAGGTTCTAAACAGATTTCAAACCAATGTGTTGCTCAGTAAAACTGTTTGAAAATTTGAAATAAAGAGAAAATTTTACCTGCAAAATGAAAAGGAGCTGTGAACTTTAATTATCTGTAATGACCTTAATGCTTGAAACTGGCACCTGCATGCTAAAATATACATGCTGTGATGCACTGCATTAATTACAACAGTACCTTTGTGATGGGTGTGCAGAGGCTCTTCTCTCTGCTATTGCCCAAGGGCTATTGTGTGGCAAGCCCATGGCAGCCTTGTGTCCAAAATCTGTGAGTAGCTTTCCCACACAAATGGAAAGCCATTAGTATGTGAGATAATTTTAACTAACTCAAAGATAGTTTTTCTCGGAAGAAAAATAGTACTCTTCACTGAATTTGTCAACTTGCTATTTCAGATACTTCCTTTGCATCTGGTAATTTGGATCTTATGCTGGAACATAAAAAAAATATGTCTTCTGAGGTTTGATGAATTTACATTCAAATCAGGACTGATTCCAGGAAAACGATCTGGGAATTTCTTTTTTATATTTCATTGGGGCAGGGAGCAGTATGTAAATTATACAGACCCATGAGCTCTGCCCAAATTGCTTTTCATAGCAAAAATAGCACAAAGATTAATGAGAACATCAAGTAATTTTTTTAAAAATAAAAAAACATTAACTGCCAAGCAATTAATGAAATGTTTCAAAGAAAGAAAAAGGAGCTAATGAGAGGACAGATTAGTATATATTTGTTATTCCTGTGGATTGGATTTCTTGTGTTTACTACTGCTGAATCTCATCTGGCATGCTAATAACATATCAAGTTGCAAAGATCTCAGTGATACCAAATGCATGTTTGCTGTCAGGGACAATAGGAAAGACCAAGATAAGGCTGTGGGACGCATGGAGATAGATGTCAGGAGAGAGTCTGCACCTGGGCTGCACTCTTGTTTCCTGAGCTGGGACTGAACATTTTCCCAGCTCTCTTGCTGTGGCAGCTGGTCTCAGGCTGTACAAATACAAGGTCTGAAGTGAAGGGGATAAAGTATTATTTGTTCTGCTACATGATGAATGGTTGTTTATAAGATAAGGCTGCATGCATCTTTCTTCCCTTTTTCTCCTCTCAGAAAAAATAAGACTTCTCTGGGTTTCAGTAGACAATTTTTTCTTGTGTTTTTTTATTTGTGGATTTTCTTGTTCCCCAGCGGGTCTCCTTTTGATGGTAAAAAAAAACCTTTGGACAAACCTGGCAGAGTTGGCTGTTGACAAAAATTTACACTGTTTGAAGGCACAATCAGTTTGGTTCTCAGGATCTTCCCTGATCCTGAGAAAGGTGAATATTCAGGTCAAATAAAAAGTCTCCTGTCTTCCAGAAATAACCTCTTTACCTCCTAGGCTTATATAATGAATTTTCACAGCTTAATTATTTATTTCTTGAGGTATGCACACAGTTTGATTGAAACAGAATCATTCCTGAAGGTTAAGTGTAATATTAACTTTTTTTACTATCAGCAAATTTGCTTTTCCCAAGCCAAAATCATGCAGTAGACATTTCCCACTCTGCTGTTTCTTCGTGGTAGAAATCTCTTAAGACTACAGTGTAAATTCCTCAGTCATCAGTCATAGGTAGCTAGGTTAATTTAGGTTGTATGAATGTGGACATATTTTCCTACATCCTGTCCAAATTCAGATTGATGCCTTGATGTGTGATGGTTGAGAACTTCCACACGACAAAACTAAATCCTGTCAGGAGAGGAATGCTCACATGTACAGCCCAACAACTTCTGTTCATTCACTTACTGCAGCAGCTTTTCTTTTTTCCTTCTGTGCTGCAGGAGCTGCCACTGCTGTATGAACTGCTGTGAACTCTGATACATGAATTCAGGACATTCCTAAAACTCTTGAACTTTTCCCAGTTGCAGCCAAGAGAAGGGAGAGAGCTATCTGCCCTGACATTTCTCTACAGCATCTCTCTGCTGTTATATCAAGGGGTGGGCATCAGAAATACAGTCAGTTTTCTTGTTTCCTATTTTTCATTCCTGCTCTGTTCTCCTATCACATGTTACTGTACCAATAAGATCAGTAGCACAAATCTGTCAGAGGTATGCAATGGCAATTGTTCCTTGTTCTGCTTAGGAAAAATCCCCAACAAAACTGCAAGCTAAATTTCAGGACACCTTGTAGTCTTGTAGATATGGCAGCAGATGTTACAGTGATAGTGTATTTCTCTATATATAGCTCAAAGCACTGGCAAATGAACTGCTTCACAAGGATGGAACTCTGCCTTTGAAGGTATTGGCCTTCTTGTTGTCCACAACGTTGTCTCAATTGCATTCAGTAGAACTGGGTCTGATATCATTTGGGATAGTGTAAATCAGAGGAGATGACAAAATTTAATGCAATTTCTGCACCATTGTAAGGTGATGAGTGGACTCTCACCTGAAGAGTTGCTTCTTTTTGGATTTGTTGATTCACAGTTCTTTTCAGTTTGGTGTTTGTGTACAGCTGATTGTAGTATTTCTTTCATCCCCCCACCCCCATTGCATATTAATTGCCTTTTTCACTTACTTGGCCTTTTCACTTCTTTTCTATGGTACAATACCACAGTCTAAGTCAAAATGGACTGGGTATTCTTTTTCAAGACTATTTTTAAACACTTTTTCAAAATAGAAGATTACTTTAGTCAGATTTAAGTAAGTGACTTGAGACTTCATTGAGTGGGACATAAGTCCAACAATATATACAGATAAACAGTTTTAAATTATCTATTATTCTTTTTTTGGTCTGAAACGCTCTAAAGCTATAAAGAGAAAGACGTAGGAAGACATCTTACTAAGAGTGAACTTTGGATTTTGTTTTTCTGTTACTTATTTTTTGTAGATTTTTTCAAAGAATAACATTAGTATCTCCTAACTACCAGCTAAAGCAAATCTGATTTTAAAAGAAAGCACAATACAAAAACTTGGGAGACACATTTGCTCAGTTGAAATCTAGCAAATAACAGTAGTCCAATTAGAGTGAAAGGAGTCTTGGGGAAAAAATAAAGAAGACCTTCTCAGAGCTATTTTAAGATCTTAAGTCATGAGTTAGGTCATGTGCTTCTTAGCATTTGGTGTGGTATCTGAGTAGACCCTCAGATTACAGATCAGGGCAGGTGCAGAAGACTGTGTTATAAATACTTTTTTACTTAAGGAGTTCACTAATTTCTTGAATGACAAACCAAACAGAAACATTACTTCTGAGGAGGAAAAGTATTTCAATAATTTAAAGCTTAATTTTTCCAATAAATCATCCCATAGTTCTTAATTACAAAAGCTAAACTGCTCTCCACCGTTACTTAGGAAATGTTACAGAAAACTTTTCACAGGGTTACAGCATGTATTAAGCATGACTGGCATGTTCTGGAGTATTTCTGTACTTGTTTGCTGCCTACTGAGCTGTGCAGAGAACTGGCCATCGGGATTCCTGCCTTCTGGTTTAGGGCCTTCTCTTCCCTTATGGCTGAAGCATAGATGACCAATTTCCCCAGGGGTAAATTTCTCTTTTTATTCTTCTTCAGAAATATTGTCCCTCAGTTTTAGTGCAAAGCTCTTGGAGATCCTTACAGAATAAAATACGCTGACTGTACTAGTAAAACCTTCCCGATTCCATCAATATTATTTGTTTTTCTAGGTGAATACAGATGTTTTCAATTTCCTATTTTTTGATAATATCCTACACTCCTGTTGTTGGCTTCCTTTGTCCAAAAGGAACATTCCTGTTTTACAAGGGAAGCAGAGGTCTCAGAGACCTTTGAGAAATTGGTTTATATTTCATTTTTATTTGCCTCCATGTGAGGGAACACTCCACTTTTCAAATGATATACAGGCCTGTGAGTTCACTCTGACTGACCTAACTTGAATCCTTAATAGTCTTTTAGGAGGCATGTTTTATAGAACTGGCAGAACCAGTTGTTAGGTGTCATTTCCTGTATATTCCTTAAAAAAAAAAAACAAACCAAACCCAACAAAAACAAACCCACAAAAAAAAACCCCAATCCGCAACCCAAAACAGAAAGAGACCTAGGAGAAGAAGTAGGTAAAGCAACTCCAAAGGCATGTTTGAAGTTTATCCAAGTGATTATGTCCCCCTACCCTTTTGTCTGTTATCAGAATCAACCCCCTATGACCAACACAATCTATGCCCAAAGAGCAGATCCTCCTCAAGGCAAATTTCTGCCCATGTCAAGGGATAGGTGACATGACAGAAACATCATTATATAAACAAGCCCCAGCCTTACTCTGTACTGTATTGTCAGTAAGCCTGAATTGTGGCATCACCTGCTCACAGAAAGAGTCATGAATTTCAAAACTAGGTACCCTTTCTTGGTGCTTTGAGTTTGCTGTCTTGATTTTCTAAAGAGCCCAATTAAATTAACAGAATTCAAAATTAGTTCAGTAGGTACTCCCCAGAAGAAAGTGAAACTACTGCTAATGAGTTTATGCACCATTTATTGATGAGGTGGGATGAGATGAGATTAGATTGTATTAGATAAAATGAGATGAGATGAGCCATTGTGGTGAAAAGCAAGAGCTGACAAGTAACATTAGAAAATTGGTACTATGTCATAAAAACAAAGTTTGTGCTGTCTTCTTTTTTCAATAAGTAAAAATAATTTGCATACAATCTGTCTTCACATATCAATTAAAGAGGGAGAGGCTATACAAGCTATTTCATTTCTAAACCTATCTTTCTTGGCCAGCTGGAACAGAAGTTTCCAAGTAATTGAAATTGTTAATGAAAGGTATAGCAAGCATGTTAACACATGTCTGTACTTTTCATATTCTCTCCAGGAGGAAAACAAAAATTAAATCACCATCAGCCATTCAGCCCCATGCATACAGGTCATCTTGCTATAAACAAAGCTTACTAACTGGACATTTTCATGTAAGTAGAACCTCAAGATTTTTTTTTTTTTTCCTGTGGAGGTGATGCCATCCTTCAGGTATTTTTTTTTTTTAACTTTGAGTTCCTTTCCTTCTGCCTGTATCTCATACATTCTCCTGTATCCTAGAGGCTCCCATGTTATGGCTAACATTCTTTTAGAAAACTCCAACAGGAGCTGCACAGGCATTCTTTTAAGAGCCTATCAGCACCACTCCCAAATTAGCCAGACAGTTGTTTGTTTAATTTCGCAAGACATTTTCTTTCCCCAAAGTGAGAAGAGCTACCTCAGTGAATTCCCAGCCATGATACTCTGTTTTTAAGGCATCTTCTGTGGCAGAGAAATATGTTCTCCTAAACTAGGGTTAAAACATACTGATACATTTAACAAAGCAGGTTATTGAACGATAGGTAACTAGGTATCTTTTAAATACTCACTATACTTATCTCAGAAAGGCCCTAATCTGTTCTAATTGACTATAGTGTAAAATCAAGTGTAAGTGCAAAGAGACAAACTACACTTTAGAGTTGGTTGTGACTAAATCTGTAGAGTTTTTATATTCTTGTGTTTTGAAACATTGGAAGTGCAATGTTTTGCTCAATAATTTTTACTGTTACTGTTGTACTAGTTTGGTTATTAAACCAGTGCAGTGAGAAAGGACTGCAGTAAGAAATCATCTTTTCTTTAAGTAGGCATAAGGAAAGCTTCTATTTTGACTGGACCTCTGCTCCCTAGGAGCAGTACACATGAATCCCCATGCCAAGTTGTGAGCCTCTGAATTTTGTATAGTTCCTAGGTTAATTCAGATTATGGCCTTTCTGAGGACTTGGGGACTGCAACTGTTGGTCTGGACCCTCATCAGGGGACTTTGCTATCTTGTAGACCTGAAGCTTTGTGGTGCAGCTTGTTTAAGCTCTCCAAGGCCTGCTTTGCAAATCCAGCCCGTAACTGCCCTGGTAAGTACCACGGGCCAGAAGTTGTGGGACATTCCCTCCTCCTGCAAAGTAACATCAGCTCAGCTGATCCAGTGACAGCACCAGGGAGGAATTTTCTGCTACAAGTATTGAGTGTAGACAAAGGCTGCCTAATTTTCTTTGTGCAACCCACATCCTGTGGGACTCATGCACATCCCTGTACTTTCTACACTGTACAAGGGAGCGTGCGTCCCGAGGACAACGTGTTGTGTCTTGCTCACTCTGCTGATGAGACTGTGAGAGACATGCCAGAAGTGAATTAAATAGGTCTTCACTTAATTACATGTAATTTTGTTAATTGTCTATCTGCTGCTGTCCCTCGCTGGCATTACGAAAGGGTGCAAGTCACCTCTGTAGCTAAGGTTCCCTGCCCCAGCTTTTCCTGAGCTCCATCCCTCGCAGCTCTGGGTACCCTGGCAGGGCATGGCTCGCACTGTTCCCGTTGAGGGTGGCAGTAGCTCCCGTCCGCCTTTTCTGTTCACTCCTTGCGCCCTTGAGCGTGCAGTACCGAGGCAGGGCCGGGAGCCCCGGCCAGGTACTGCAGAGAGAGCGGTGCACTTCGGAAGCTCTGGTAGCCGCTGGCACCTCTGGCGTGCCCCGGCACTGCTCTGGGGGTCAGGGTCGCCCCTCAGCCCCTTCCCCTCGCTGTGGGTCCCGGCGGAAGGCCAGCACTGCCCGGGTCCCACCGCAAAGTCTGGGCTTCGTGCCCGGCGCTGCACGGACCGGCGCAGCGCCCCGCCGCCCGCGCTTGCTGCAGCCTGGCTGTGGAGTAGAGGTGCCCCCTCCTCCTCTCCTCCTCCGGCTGCCGGGGGAAGGTCTCCGAGCGCATTCATTCCGTACGGGCATGCGATTAACCCCTTACTGCCCGTCCTGCAGCCCCTGTGCCCAGCGGCCCCGCCTCCCCCTGCCGCCTGATGCGATCGGCTCCGCCACCCTCCTGCTGTAGAACAGATTGATTTCCACGGGTGGGGACGGCTCCAGCACGGGGCCGGTGTCACCCAGACGCGCTGCCCGCTGCCAGCAGCCTTCGCGCCCGTCTCCTCCGCTCTCCGCGCTCCGGCTTGCTGCCTTTTTTTTTTTTTTTTTTTTTTTCCCCTCCCAGGAGTAGCAGCGAAATGTCCCGTCCTGCCTATTTGGAAATGGGAACAAATTGCTCCCCCGCCTTACCTCGCCCATCGCATCCCATATATAGTCATATCTGCGGTCAAATGGCAGGCGGCAGCGAATGGGAAAGGCTGTGCCTCCCAAAAAAACCCGGGGGGCAGTGAGAGAGGGAAAGGGGTAGGGACGAAAGGAGGAGGGAGGGAGGGAAGAAAAAAAGCCCTTTCCAAAAAAGTATTGGATGTCTTGAGGAATGCAGTCAGCCCCCTGGGAAAGTACATATCTGTGAGGCGCTCCCTGCTCGCCGCTTGCATTCGGCCGGCGCCCCGTCCCGCACGGATCAACCCCGCCGCCCGGCAGCTCCGCTCCGCTCCCCCGGGGGCCTGCGTCCGGACTCGGGGCTGTCCCGCAACTTTTCAAGTTTTTCTCTCGGAAGAAGTTCGCGCGGGGACGCGCCCTAACCCACCGCCACCATGGATGCCATCAAGAAGAAGATGCAGATGCTGAAGCTGGACAAGGAGAACGCCTTGGACAGAGCCGAGCAAGCCGAAGCGGACAAGAAGGCAGCGGAGGAGAGAAGCAAGCAGGTCTGCACCGAGGGCCCGGGCGCAGCGAGCGCCGGGGCGCAAATCTTTCCAGGCTATTCTCTTTTTTTTACCTCCTTCCCTCTTCTTCCCCCCTCACCGTACTTTGTTATATTCCACCCCCGCGCCCCTGCAGAACTGGTTGAACTTTCCCTAAGGCAGAGCTTCAGCCTGGCAGCCGCCGGTTCCCGGGGGCGCGGCAGGAGGTCCTTCCCCCTTCCCCACCATTCCAGCTGGGGAGCAGAGCCCTGGGACGGCGGCGTGGCCTCTGTGCCTTTGTCACAGGGGGACGGCTTAGAGAGGCTGCCCAGAACGCCTGGTTAGCACTGGGCAGACGTGCGGCGCTTTGGCAAAGGACAGCTAAAGCTGTGTTCGCCCACTCCAGCATCACTCAGCAGATGTGTCCGACTCGAACTGCCCTCCCGCCCTTCTCCGGACACATGCCCCACTTTTTTGTCCTTCTCCAAGCCCCCTCCTTTACAGTGGGGCTTCTTGATTCAGGGAGGGGGATGCATTGATTGCACTTTTCTGGGAGATCCTGAAGGACGAGGGAGAAAGGAAGAGCGATTTTATAAATTCGTTTCAGTTTTCTAAGCCAAGGGAGAAACATATTTGTGCGTTATATTTCCTCTTGTGCACCTAGTTAGAGGATGACATTGTGCAATTGGAAAAGCAATTGCGTGGGACGGAGGATACAAGGGACCAAGTGCTGGAAGAGCTACACAAGTCTGAGGACAGCCTCCTCTCCGCAGAGGAGAATGCTGCCAAGGTATCGTGCCCTTGCTGCGAGCAAAGAGGATCTAACTGTCTCTCCTTCTTTCTCTCTCTGTCTGTCTGTCCTTTTCTGTCTCTTCTGCACTCACACCTCTCCGTTTGCACGATCACGCTGCCTGCTGCACCTTTTCCTGCCTGCCCTCCCCTCTCCACCACTTTCCACCCACATCACAGCTGGAGGACGAGCTGGTGGCTCTACAAAAGAAGCTGAAGGCCACTGAGGATGAGCTGGACAAATACTCCGAGTCCCTTAAAGATGCACAGGAAAAGTTGGAACTGGCTGACAAAAAGGCCACAGATGTAAGTTACCCCCATCCCTTTCACCACAAGCCCGATAGAGAAACCACACACTCCCTCTGCTCAGGACAGCCTGGACTCCTACTCAGCAGCACTGCAAAGCTTTGCTGAAGGCAGGGTCCAGGCACCTCCTGGACAGGGAGGTGGGAAACACAGCACTGCCTCCCTGCATGAGGTTTGCACACTCTCAGAGGCGTCTGATTGGGTTTCTGCTCACTTGACGTGTGCTTTTTATGTGTACTTGCCACTCCAGATGTGAAAGTAAAGAAATGGTGATTTATCTATTCAGGTGATGGGTAAAAAAACTCAGGGTAGAACAATACTGTCTTGATAGTGAAACAGAAGCAGAGAGTTAGTAGTGAGTAGGTGCTGGAGAGGGAGATCCAGAAGAGCAAGGGCTGCTAGTTCTGTTTTCAAGAGAGCTGTTCCTAGGTATGCATGTGTTAGAACTGCTGGTAGATACTGGTTTGGCTCACTGGTCCTTGAGATAAAAGGTTCTCTCCTGCTTCCCCTCCCCTTGGAATCAGTGGAACTGCTTCACTTGTCAAAGAAAAGTTCAGTCTTGTGTGACGGAAGATTGTCCGGAAGATGATACTGCTAGTTTTGCAGTTCAGAGGACAGGGATCTTGGGAGCAAGCTGGGAGATATATATAGCTCAGCACTTTATATGGTAATAAGGCAAGAGCTTGTGCCTCTCCCAGGCCCTCATCCCACCCACCTGTCTGTTCCTGACATGCATTTAATGGATCGCATGCATGGAACCATAAGAGTCTGTAGTTAAGGTCTTGGTCTCTGTTGCTGCTGTTGGACAATTCAATTCTCCTTGAGTAAATCTCAGGTCTGAATTACAGGATTAGATGGAACTACAGTATTTCCAAAGCAATGATCCTCCTTTTCCTATAGCTCAGCTTTAAAAGTCAACCTCAAAGCCAAAATGAAAAGGAGTTACCACAATGAAGAAAGGAAAGTATTTCAGGGGGAGGAAGGATACTTTCAGAAACGAAAATGTTACAAACAACAACGTTGCATAGAAGACAACATGCTTTTATCTTATTTTACTTCTAAAAGGAATAAAGAAAGAAAAGGTTTAGCTTCAGTATGGCAACTAGGTTACATAGCTTTGAAAGAGAACCCAAGGACTTAACAAACAGAAGTGTTCAAAGGAACAGGGGAGAGGGATCCATGTGTAATGTAGATCAGATGTCTGCTCTGTGCAGGCTGCCATAGGAGAGGCAGCTTCCTAGCAGGACATTTATTTAGCTTGTTCAAAGGACCCGCATATAGATCCAAGGGAGATATTCCTTATATGGAAAAGTATGCAGACTATTTGGAAATAGCTTGCCTTGGATGAAGGCAGGAGAAATGCTACTAGATTCCCTTTCTGAAACTAAGGATCTTCCTAACTGATCCCCATGTCACCTTCCCCTGCTGGAAAACAGTGTTTGGAAGCTAGTTGAGGGCAATTTTATTTGCAGTCTTCCCTGAGGTGGAGGGTGGGAGAGTGTCTGGCTTGTTTTCATCGAGGTAAATGTCTTATTTATTTGTATGCATGGAATATGTCTGACAGTTTAGGGATGTATTTTTTTTTTTTTTTTTGGCAATGAAGAGTACATTTGGGGCATTGCAGTTGACCCAGTATTTACCTTATTAGTTTGGATAGTTCCAAGCCTTAGGAAAAGGGCAGAGGCAGGGAGGGAGTGTCGGCTCTCTGGGATGGACTCGCCTTTCGCTGGGACGAGAAAATCTTACCTGTCCGGTATGACTCATCTCCCAAAAGCCTGGCACATCCCCGGAGCCACCCCACCCGAGAGGGGGCAGCTGCAGCCCCTCTCCCCTCCCCGTGTCTCAGGAGCCAGGCCGGGTGCAGCAGCATCTGGCGGGCTCCTCGATGTGACTTTATTACATCGCTCATGTGGGGGCGGTTTGCGGGGTAAAGGTGGTTCTTGACCCCGGGTCCGGTCCGGTCCGGTCCGGTCCGTGGGACCTCGCGTGCTGTGCCGCCAGGCGGCGCTGCTGCCCCGGCACATCCACCGGGCACGGCCGCGGGGCACGGCACGGCCCAGCACCGGCCACGACCGGCCCATCCCGGGCCTGACTGGCCCATTCCCGGTGAGGAGTGGTCCATCCCCGACCACAACCGTGGTCGGACCGGGCAAGGGCCGGCCCATTCACTGCCAAGACAGGCCCATCCCGGTTTAGGACCGGCCCATCCCCAGGACGGCTGGACCATCCTCCGTCCCCGCCCCGCTCCCAGCCCGGTGCCGCAGCCCCGCCCCGGAGCGCTGCGGCGCGGGGGGACTTCCGGGGCTGCGGCGGGCGGAGGGAGGCGGCGCGGGCTGGGCGAGGTGCGGGCATGGCGGCGATGAGCTCGCTCGAGGCCGTGCGCAGGAAGATTCGCAGCCTGCAGGAGCAGGCGGACGCCGCTGAGGAGCGGGCGGGACGGCTGCAGCGGGAGGTGGACCAGGAGCGGGCGTTGCGGGAGGAGGTAGGGCCGCCCCTCAGCCCGGCTTGGGCCCGGGGGTTGGGGGCGCGGGTCCCGGGGCGCGGCTGCCCCGCCTGCCTCACCGGCCGGCGGAGTGCGAGGCCGCTTCCTTCGCCGCCGTGTCCCACAGGATGGGTGTTACCTGCCGGGCTGGCCGCGGGGTCGGCCCGCAGTGCTGCGTTCCGCGGCTCGGTAACCCGAGCGCTGCGTGGGCCGGGCCCAGGTGCAGGGAGACAGCACTAGGTGTGCTGGGCAACAGCAAACCCCGAGCTGGAATGAGGTCGGTCTTAGACGAGATGTTTGAGATTACTTGTTTTGTATTAGGCTATGAGCAAGGTTTTATGGGGTGTTTCTCCCCACAAGTCCTAGTTCTTTTATCCCTTGCAGACGAGTTGATGTGTGTGGGAAGTCAGCATGGCGACTGTTGGGAAATAGGCGAGAGTGCACCTGAGATGGCCCACAGAACCTGACAACACCTGACAGTGCCAGCGCACAGCCCCAGTCGCTAAACAGCTGTAGTGTGTGCTGCTCATCAAAGCTGCTCGCCAAGAGGGGAAAGGAGCAGCAGGCTTGGTTTTAGGCGGAGGCAGGATCAGGTGTGAGCAGCATAGGCTTACGTAGCAGAGAGATGTAATTATGGGTGGCAATCACAATAAAAAAACCCTGATAGGGCTGTTCTTTGTCTTATCACTGACCTTTGGGAGTTCCAGCAGCTGTAGCTTAATGTTTCCTGCTGTAAAATGTACAGTGTTCTTTGAGGCAGTTTCAGTGACTTCAGTAGTTGCATAAAAACAAAGCAAAAGAACAAAGCTTTTGTGTAGTTTATTGCAATAGAAAAATTGTGATTATTTTATCTCCTTATAAAATGGGCCTTTCTGCACATTCTGGGCAGTAAGTTCAAAGGAAGAGCCTCCTGATTACTTGCAGGTGATCTTCCTTATGGAGCAAAATATGGCCACTTGCACTTGTGTAACTATTGCATTCTTGCAGATCACTTGGCATATCTGTTTCGGTGAATGAGGAGCCATAAGTCATTTCATAAAGGTTTCTGTTTTTAAAAAACCTTGTTTGCTAAGCTTTGTGGAGTAAAGCACAGAAAAATTCCTACTTTCAGTAACATGTATTATTTTGACCAGCATATTAAGGAATTTTCATTGAAAAGGGGTGTTTTGCTGTTAACTTTTGTGGCAGAAGGAATAGCGCTGGAGGAGCGATTACAGCCTTCTGGTGGAGCCTTCCCTTAAGAGTTCAGCTACATTGCATTAAGCTTTAGGACCCTAAAGGTTAATGTTTGTCTCTTCCCTGGAGTTGGCTTATGTGGATGATGTGGAATTCTGCAGAGTACGTTTACATGGTATTTAAGTTTTTGTCTGGAGGGGTCAGTGCTGGGGTGAATAAAGGCTGAAAAAACTGAACTCCCAGGCACATGTAGACGTGTGCTTTTTCTACAGTGCTGGTTACAGATGAGGGGTTTTATTGTTGCAGCTGTATTTCTGCATGCTTGAGGAGGGAGGCTTTGAGAGCACTGCAGCAAGCGAGCTGAGGTGTGAATCTGCTCCTTCCCTCAGTGCAATGCCTTACATGTATGGCATGTGACCAGCTGGGGTTGTTAGGTGAGGGGTCCTTTCTTCCTGTGCAAGGTACAAATATGCAAGCAACAAAAAAGCTACAGCTGTGGCCAAAACATAGCACAGCCTCCAGCTTTTGATTGTTATACCAGATTGTTAAAAGTTTCAAGGCTGTGATTAGCAGCCATTCCCTTAAAAAAGAATCTTCTGTTTTTTGAGTACATACATCTCAAGGGGCTGTTGGTAATCACTTTTTCAAAATGCATTTTTCTACCTCCTCCTGGAAAACAGAATCTCCCTTATAATAATGATAATTAACACCCAGTGGTAACTTATCCATGTCATCACTCATTGTAAAAATATGTGGTGTGTAAGTGCCACGGCAGAAATGAGGGTTATGTTTGCATGGTAGCAGTGGGAGTGCCCCAATGTCACTGGGGTTTTTTCCTTCCTTGCCATATAAGGAGAGAAGTCCTGTTCTGCAGAAGAATAACTGGGGCCATGTAAGGCTGATTGGTAAATCCTTAGTGACTTACTGGAGCAGGAAGTGAAAACTTGAACTTTAGTCACCCTGGTGTTTTGAAGCACATTTTATGCTCTTATCATGATGAGGAGTCTTGACATGATAATAATTAACTTGAACATTACAAATTTCCCTAGGGTAGCCTTTATGAAAGGTCATTTTCTTTTTTCAATGTGAAAGTTCAAATTCTTACTGTTTTAAAGCCAGAAGTTCAGAACCAGAGATTTTGAATACTACTGCATTATAAGATAGCTAAATGTTTTATATTTGGATTAATGTGGGTCTCTAAGGATGAAGTCTGTTCTCCTTCTGATTCTGTGTGTTCACTGCCAATGCATATTGATGTTCAAAGATATAATTGCTTCCCTGTTCATGTGTTACTTTCAGTCATTCTAGCTGGACATTGTTACTTTTATGTCAAAGGTTGTTTTATTAGTCTGGTCTGTGAGTTATTCTTTCTTGTGTTATGAACAGCAAAACCTTTGCTATGGACAACTGTATCCAGCTACATCTGGTTAGAGAAGAAAAACTACCAAACTGATACTTTTGGTATCTACTTTTGCCAGAGGGTTGGTTTTCCCCTTGTTTAGACATCATGGGAGATTCAGATGTGAACATCCTCACATACATCAAATATATATAATGTGTCTTTTCAGTACTAATTAAGTGTTATTCTCTGAAATAATTAACTTTTTAGAATAGTTACCCTTTTATATATACTTTATGCTTAATATAGTTTTGACAGAAAGTAGGTTTAATGAGGAGGTTACCACAAAAAAGGCTGGTTTAGAACTTACTCTGACTTAGGCCAAGTGTAGGTTTGGAGCTGTAATATATAACAGCTTGTAGTGATAAGAGGCAGATGAGTTGCAAGTGTTGTACAGAAAGTTAAGTGAACAGGTAGTTCAAGAAAGGCAAATTGAGGGGTAGATTGAGGATGGAATTATGGGAGGAAGAAAAAAAGACGTTTTAAGGGATTGCTGCCTGTACTAGGGTCGTTGCTGGTGCCTTTTTTGTCAACTCTTGCACAGCTTGCCTGTAACCAAAACCTCTGGGTATTCGGGCACTTATTAAATGTTCTCAAACTCTCTCTGTGGCAGCTGTCCTGTTGCAAATGCTGATCCAGGTGTGTTTTTACATGTTTACACTGAACCCTTCTTACGGAACTCAAGGAAATGTGGGGACAATTCTTGCAAAATATGGTGAAAGGTCATAAATAAAGGAATTGGGGTAACAGAAGAATTGAGTAATTAGCTTGTGTTCATTTGATTTAAAAAAGGGAAGGTCTGTAATTAATGTCTGCAAATACAATAACAGAAAATATTTGGGTAATGGTGCATAATTCTTCCTGTGCAGTTCTTTCTAGTACAAATTGTACAGTCCTTGATGTGCTCCATTGAAAGCAAGCATTAATCACTTTTTTCCTCTGTTAAGCAATAACTTCACAATTCAATCATGCACATCTCTGTGTATGGACTTCTTAGTGGATGAAGTCAGAAATTAAAAGTGCTGTTAAATAGCACTAGCAGGTAACGTGGTAACCTTTTACAAGGGAAGATGTGTGCCTTACTATGAATTAATTTCTATTTCTTCCTGTGCTTAGGCTGAGAGTGAAGTAGCTTCTCTGAACAGACGCATCCAGCTGGTTGAGGAAGAGTTGGATCGGGCTCAGGAGCGCTTGGCCACTGCCCTGCAGAAGCTGGAGGAGGCTGAGAAGGCTGCAGATGAGAGTGAAAGGTGGGTGGAGCCACACCTGAATGGATTGTTACCCTTATGACAAAGATCATAATTGCCAGGGTGTGGGTTAGGGAAATAAATGAAACCACTCCTAGGTCTCTTAATATGTGTAATCTGCTCTTCCTTTGTGTACATGGACTTCAGTTACAGCTTGTCTGTAGCAATGTCCAAAATATCTGGGCTTGGATTCTTTTTCAGTTGTGATTTAAGTGTGGTAGGTTTTTTGATGTATCATGCCACATCCTGGGAAAACTGCTTGGCCCAACCCAGCCTTCTCTTATTGGATGACAACTCCTTGTGATAATCTTGTGCTCTTGGGTGATACTCGCTTTCATTGTGGGTGGAAAATCTCACCTGGAGAGTAGTGAAGTGCTGGAAGAGGCTTTGGTTCTCCTGTTGGCAAGATTGGTATGTGAAGGTGAGCAAAGGAAAGAGACTGGTAATTCCTTCAGATTTCCAGAAGCCTGTAGTGTAAGTTAGGAGCTCAAGCTTCGTGACTTTGGAAGATCTTCTCTGTTCTTCCAATGGTATTTTATACCTGTGATAGAACTTTTATTGTGAAAGAAACCCACATGTTCTGCATGTTTATTTCTACCTTAGTAGGAATGGAGCCTGTTGAAAAGAAATTTGCCAGAGACTCACAGTGTGTTTTGAAACATTTAAGGTAATTTTGTATCAGACATATGCAACACAGAGTGGTTTTTGTTATGAAGAATTTAAATTTTGCTTTTAGAGAGCACAGGGAGCTTCTAGGGCTCTGACATGGCAAAACCCAGGGGAGTCTGGCCCATAGACATAATTCTTGTCAGTCTTTCAAGGGTTCTAACATGCTGTTGATGAGTGTAAAAGCACAGATGCTTTCAGTCTTTAGAAGGAACACCCTTTGTTAACCTTTCTATAAGAGGAGTTTTTCCTGCAATCTAAAATTAAAAAGTATTCTACGACTGAATTACAATAAGAGCTAAACAAATCACACTTTTTCTTCCTTCCTAAGACATGTTTTGTTCCTTGAACTTCTGAAATGTAAGTGCACAGGACTAAATCTATGGTGTGAGGACTCGTCTGTCTGATGTGTTTCACTCACCTGAATACCACTGTCTGAAAGTCACATACCACAGGTAGTAGAGCTGGAGATAAACTGGCAAGCCCTGAGCCTTGCATTTCCTGTTTTTCACGTTTTTCAGAGGAATGAAGGTCATTGAAAATAGAGCCCAGAAGGATGAAGAGAAGATGGAAATCCAGGAGATCCAGCTTAAAGAGGCTAAGCACATTGCTGAAGAGGCTGACCGCAAGTATGAAGAGGTCAGTTCTTGAGTGCAGGTCATCTCTTTCTGAAGCCCATTAGGCTGTGCCTGTAATTTTTGGTTTTCTCTTTTGCCTTTTAAGTTCAAAAGATCACAAACACCCCTCTTCACAGCTGTGGAAGGAAAATCAGGCACTCAGATAACTCAAGGGACAAGGTGACAGGAGATCTGAGTTTAGATCTTGAATGCTTGAGAGTATTCCCTAAGCTCTTAGGGAGAGAAATATTTTCAGTTGCCTTTGGGTGAATGAAAGGGAGATCTTGAAAAATGTCAGATAACTAAGTCTCAAATGAATAATGAAGATATCAAAACTCGTGTGTTGAGCAAGAAATGAAGAGGCCCAGCCCCCTGCTTTGTAGGTTCTAGCAACAGGTGATGTGTAGTGCAGCAACATAATACCCCTGGTTGTCCGCCTGTCCTTGTAGGTGGCTCGTAAGCTGGTGATCATTGAGAGTGACCTGGAGCGCGCTGAGGAGCGCGCTGAGCTATCAGAAAGGTAAGTGTGGAACTGCCCTGGGATGTTTGTGAGGTGCTACAAGAGAACTATAACTGCATGAAATGTTGGCAGCACACTGTGTGTTCAGCTCCCAGCTATGTTTTGCTCATTTACTGTAATTGTTGAGATAAATGGTCAGTGCCAAAGTAAATGTGTTCCTATGTGTGTGCGCGTGTTTTGTCACTGCATGCTGTACCTGCACACTGATTTTGTGAATGGCTTTTGTGCATTTCATGTGTTCACTAACAGCCAAGTCCGACAGCTGGAAGAACAGTTAAGAATAATGGATCAAACCTTGAAAGCATTAATGGCTGCAGAGGATAAGGTACTGATACTAATAAACAGTTTTTAGGTTTAACTGCAACCCAAGTGTTTCAGCTTCCGTAGCCAGTTAGCTCACTCAGTAGTAACAAATAAGTCCTTGCTATGCTCTTTACTCTCTCTTTGCATCTCGCTTTGGTGGTTTTCTTTGGTCTCCTTTTTTGTTTATTGATTTTTATCTTTAAAACTGATCTCCTGTGCAGCCAAAAGAAGCTGAACTGTCTCACGTGTAAAAGCTCTGTAAATGTTTCTGTGTAAGCCAAGAGCTGTAGATAAATTTCTGTCTGGTTATTGTCTTAATGTGCACTTGAACTGGTATTTGGCATCACAAAGAGTTGCTTTCAGTCTGTGATGGATCAGCTGCTTTTGAGGCCGTTCTTTTGCCCTGTAATTGTTTTCATTTTTCTCTATCTTTCCCCCCTATTTTCTTCTGTTTCTTTTGCTTGACTGAATCTTCCATCCTCCCCTTTCCTGCCTTACCTCCGAAATAACAGCAAATGTGCTGAGCTTGAAGAGGAGTTGAAAACTGTGACCAACAACCTGAAGTCGCTGGAGGCTCAGGCTGAGAAGGTAGGCTAGAGACTTATGTGAGAATGTGTCCCTTACATTGTCATCTGGCCAATGGGCTTTTCTTTGTATGCCAATCACTTGCCAGCATTTCTTCATGGCTGTTGTCAATAGATGTTGGATTTACTACTCAATTCATATTTGGCTCCTACTGGAACATAGCATATCTTTTAGTTCCAAATAGGTCAGTATTATTTGGCCACATGTTCTGTTGAGTATTCTGACAGGATTAAGTGTTAATTATAGAATGTCCCTCAAAATGGCATTGTGTGCTAACATTAAATTTCTCCAAAAGACATTCCTCTTTAAAACTGTAGTACTAATTTCTTCTCAAATTTCCCACCATATTGCTCTGGAATGTAACTCGAGGGAAGTTTGACTCCTGTAACAAATCATACTACCACAGCCTTCCAAGTGGAATTAATTTTGTTTTACCTATAACAATTTCTTGTGTACAGATAATCTATTACAAGAGTTTTGAATGTGGGGTTTTTTGGGTTTATTTAGAATACTCATCTAATACCAATGATCCTCTTTCTAATTACAGTACTCACAGAAAGAAGACAAGTATGAAGAGGAGATTAAAGTTCTGACTGACAAACTGAAGGAGGTAAAATGAGAGCTGTTCTTTGCAACATATCTTCCAATGCACCTTTGATTCTTTTAGTATAAACACTACTTTGATGCTGTCAGGATGAACATACCATTTTGGAAACAGTTTACTGTTAAATATCTCCCCTAGAAATTAGTTTATATTAGCCTTATTATTAACCTCCTCTCTCTGTGCTTTTTTCCTCACTTGAATTATTCCTTTTCTACTCCTAAGTACTGTGTGTGTTTCCTAAAGTAGTCTGTATTTGTCCTGACTTCAGGCTGAGACCCGTGCTGAGTTTGCTGAGAGGTCAGTAACCAAGCTGGAGAAGAGCATTGATGACCTAGAAGGTATGTGGGGCTGTTTTTCTGCTTACTCTGGAAATACATATCTCTTATTCCTCTCTTGTGTGAGGGTTTTCGTTGCGTTTTTTTTTAATACCCAATTCTACTGGGTTGACTTGTCCTGCTTACATAAATGGGTCTGCCTAAAGAGTAGACAAAATATTTTTTGAATGAAATGTGTTGATATCTTAAATGCTTCAGGTGAACAGTGTTCTGCTCTTGCCTGTTGCTTTTTTCTCTTATGTTCTCAAGACTCCTTCCCTTTTTTTGCTTTATACTCTCCTACTTGGAAGTATATAAATGTTACAGGGTAAATGATCAGATGACAAGTGTTATTATCATCTTAGTAAAGAACTGATGAAGAGTTCCATTATGTTTGCAATAGTTAGGAATGTAGCAAGCTAACCTAATTTATTACTGTGATAAGTGTGGGTCAGGGCAGGCTTTTTGTGACATAGACCAGTTGTTGGGTTTTGGTAAAGCTAATTCGTTGTATACATAATCAGAAGGACAGCTTATTCAACTTCAGAGGGTTTGTTTGTAAAGTTTTGATAAATCTGCCAGAACTGCAGCAGCGTAGTAGAATGTGCTTTCTGCCTCTGGAGAAAACAATTCAGTAGGACTTTGTAATTTGAAGTTATATGGAGTTTGCTATTTAGATGCATTACACTAAGTGTAGGATTTGAAGAAGCTAAATTGCATGGCGTGGCAGGCTGGATTCTGCATGAAGGTGATGAAATGCCTAAGTAGCTGCTGAAAATTTATGATCCCTGACTCAGGAAGGAAGCAGAGAAGAAAGATAAGTGTTTAGAAGGAGGAAAAATTGCTGTAAGAAGATGAGTTTGGCATCACACAAGCCAGAGTGGTTTAAAAACAAAAAAGTGGTAGAAAATGGTAACACCCTCTTTGAGCCCCATTTTTGGATCTTTCATCCCTAATTCCTATATCCCCCATTAATTAAAACAAAAAAGCATTAAAACAAAAATCCAGGGCAGTGAAACATGGATTTTTGCTTCTTTTCTACTCTCTTTTCTTGGTTTTCTGTACATCACAGGTTGCCCTGTTGGCAGTGCAATTAATGAACTTGTTGCATAAAACTGTTCACTATTTTCTTGCATAGAACCGTTTGCCATTTTCTTTCTTTTATTCTTCTCTAATTTTGTTTCATTTTGTCTGTCACAACACTTCTTTCTGTGCACTCTTCCTATTTCCTGTGGTTTCTGGATGGTATCCCCTTGCCACCACCTTCACCTTCCATCCCATGATCCTGCTGCATTTCCTTGCACACCTCTGCCTTTCCTGGGGGAACATCAGATGAGCTCTATGCTCAGAAACTGAAGTACAAAGCCATCAGTGAGGAGCTGGACCACGCTCTCAATGATATGACTTCCATGTAAATGTCTTGCCAGCTTGTGCCCGCTCCTGCTTCCCTGCCCTCACTGATTGCGCGGTACCGGCCTTGTGAAATGATGCTCCCTGTGTAGTGGGAGATGCTTTCCTTTAGAGAGAATAGGTGTACAAAATACCATGAACAATTGCTTTACCCTGGCAAAGTGTGGGTGAGTGTTGTGCCAAGCCTGGTAAATACTCATGGTGATTTTGTAAGCTTGTGGTTACTTTTTGATTCTGTGTGTGCAGTCCTTGTGTCTTGTGGTTGCCCTTTGTTTGTAACTCTGTGTTTATCCTTTCGGTTCACCTCTGTTCAAACATTATCTACCAGGTCCATCATATTTGTTTTACCAAAGAAAATTGCTGTGGTACATGTTGCATTCACAGTGTATTCCTTTGCCTGCTGTTGCAGTTTTTGCTCTGGCAAAGTTCCTGCAAAAATGTCAGAGAAATTTAGATTTAGCTGTATTCTCTATTAGTGACAGTAGAAAGTGTTTATCTAAATTTTCATAACTGCTCTGAAAATTGCAGCTGTTATCACTGAATTACATGTGTGGAAATGGATTTAAAATACCTTGTCATTTAAACCCATAAAGGCAACAACTGAATTGTAGGTTTCTTCTATATATTTTCTAGATAGCAGTAGCAATTTTATTTGCATACACTAAAAATGTGATAATACCAACTTTAGTCATAAGGAGAAAAAATAAAGAGTGGCAGGAAACTAGGAGAGTCAACAGCTGTAAGGTGTGACTCTGCAGTGTTTGCCACAAAGTGACTCTGAACAGAGGTCAGCTGTGCTACCTCCACCTTCCCATGCATGAGCCCTGCAGCTGACAGGGGAGAGGGGAAGAGCTGTGGCTCTCAAGTGCTTAGGAGGTGCAATGTTTAGTCCCACCATACCCTTTTGGAAACCCAGGCATGCTTTCTACAAGACATAAGGTTTGCTTATGTCTTAGAGCTTGAAATGTATTTTGTTTGCACTCGTATTTTAAATTGGTTCTTCTTCATGTTTTTTTTTTGTCTCCACGTCTGTTCATTACTTTCCTCCTTCTCTCTACCAACATTTTAGTAGAGGTCTCATGTTGCCTGCTTTGTATGCTTTGATTTTTTGTTTTCAAATTCCTTCCTGACATATGGTTTTGCTTAGTGGCTTATCAAGCAAATGGAGTTCATTTTCCCTCCTCTCTATACAGAGATTACAATATTTCTTCAATTTGGAATATTTCTAAGTGGAAAACAGACTTAAAATTGTAGTCTACTGGTATATGAGGACATGACTCTATCATTCTAGTCCCAGCATGGTGTGCTGTTTCTCTAGCATAGTCATCTCAGCATGCTGGGCTCTGCTGTGCCATTGCTGCTTTTTTGAAAGTCTTTACTGCACCTTTTTTCATTTTCTACCTTATTTCACTTTTTCTTTTCATGCAGATAATTTTCTTTGCTTCAGTTCTCCAAAGACATCTCCATCGGGTTGGATAAAACATCTTTCCAAGCTTTGGATGTTTCATGGGCTCATTGTCCTGTCTTCTAGCTTAGCTGACTCTTCCTCTATCACCTGTCTCAGAACATGCTCTGTTTGTGCTCTGCTGTACAGAAACTACATTTCTCAATGTAAAATAAATATCCCAGCTGTATTCCTTTTGCTATTCCTTTGCCTTTTATTTATTTAAGCAACTATTTAAGTTATTAATAAAATTTGCGCTTTTATGCCATTAGGGATTTCATTTTTTGGTGTTTTCATTTTTTAGCTGAAAACACTTTTGCGTGAATGTTGACAATGCCAAGTCAGCAAGCACAGTGTGTGAAAACTGACCAGTTATTATCTTAGTTTTTCTCAAACTCCACTGCAGATAAAATGACAAATAGATGTAATAGGAACTCTTCTAGTTGTTATTGTTAGGACAAAATTTGCAAGGACAATACTTCCTTGGGGTCACTTGGTCGTGGGAGCATGGCTGAGGGAGCAGTTACATCCTTGATGTAACCAGATTTTTCACTTTAAAGCCTGAAATCTTTTCCTAGCTTTATGCTGAAGACTTCTTATCTTTATTTAAATGTTTGTTCCTTAACTATTTGAGACAGATTTAAAGCAGCAGCATCAAAAACTTTAAATTCTTTTTTTCAGCCAAAAATAATCCTTGAAATGTCTTGCAAAAAAAGCTTTCTCTCTTTCACACTTCAGTTTTTAGAGAAGATGATTCTTGCTAACATTTTGGGGTTTTTACAATATATTTTTCTTGAGTGGCATGATAATATTAGAAGTTCATTGGGCAGGTTTCATTAGATTTCCACTTGTGCTTAGTTCAGATTTGTGAGTTTGAATTGCAAACTCATGAGAAATATTTCAAAGCTGAAGTAGGAAAATTACAGTGATTATGCTATTAATGAAATTACTGTGCTGCAAAGTGGAACAAACATCATGGATTTCAGGTTTCAGCTGATTTGTCACTGCCTGATTAAGGATGAAGCATTAAATACTGACATCTTGTGCTCTTTTTGTACTTTTATTTGCAACTAGAGAGTTTATTGCCTTATTTTAACTTTATTTACATCACAGTGAAAGAAGTTGTTTTCCAGTTCACATGAAAGCGAAAACCAGATTGATTTCTGGTGATGCTGTAACTCTATATATTGCTAAAGCTCCTAAGTCACCAAAGCTAAATGAATTCATTATACTATAGCTGAACTGTATTTTTTAACTTTTAGAAAAGTGTAACTGTCTCTTTCTTGTTCAGCTTCAAGATTATTCAACAGTGCAATCAAACTAGATTTTCTCCCCTCCTCCAAGTTTGTTTTCCCAATAAGGCTTGTGAATGGATGCATGCCCTTCCTGTCTTGCCATCCTTGGATAACTTGGGCATATCCCAGTTTTCTACCTATGACACATCCTAATGTTGCTGGCTGGGGGGAGAAGCCCAAATACAGGGTATTAATCAGCAATCACAGATAGTTCAAGTAATGAAGTTCAGTAATTTACTGCTCCTCAACTGACATACAGTAAGTGGCTGTGTGTGAAGGGTAACCAGATAGAATGGGATATATAAAAATTAACCAAATATAACAGGATGAGCATTTGTAAAATGACTGAGGCTAATAACTTCACAAATGCAGGAGTTAGGGGGAATGTGGTCAACTGCAACTTGTCATCTGAGCCAGAGTAAAATATGCTACAGCAACTTTAGCTGCTTAATCTGTTGTGTTTTAGTTTACTGTTTTAGCAGTTTTTTGTCCACTCAATTCCTTGCAATACAGGTGTTCTTAAGAAAAGTAAACAAAAAAGCAAAATCTGTTGTAGGAACCTGTCAATTTTTAACATAGTGATTTTAAACATCAGTATTAAAAGTTTGCCTTTTGTGTCAGTCATACATGATCAGCTCTGCACTGAGGGCTGACAGATTGCTGGACAGAGTACTGGAAAAGAGCAGTGCAATGCAGAACCCCAGGCAGCTGCATGCAGAGTTCCTGGCTGGTCCTGCTGCTCTGATCTTCACTCCAGGGAGCTCTTGTGGTTCCCTGCTCTGGTGTGGTTCAGCACTCTTGTCACCCTCAGTTGTGGTATTGTACCTGCCATGTCTGGCTGGTTTTGTGCCTGAGGCTTCTTCCCAGGAGTGCAGGGCTGACTCTGGGCTCTGCTGAGCTTTGTTGGCTCTGCAGAGAGCCAGTACTCCCTGCTCGGCTGCTGGGGCTCCTGCAGAGCCAGCCTCTGCCTCTGGAGCGGATGGACACACAGCCCATGGGGAATCAAGGGCTCACTGTACACTTGGGTAGTGCTTTCCCTGCTTTACTGGGGAATTTAGTTGTTTTGGAAGTTGAGAAATAATGTAAATCTCTGCCTCAGTCAGAGAGGAGATTTCTGTGATGATAGTAGGAGTAAGTTCACAATTCATTTTTGAATAACAACTATATACACTTTGCTAGACAAAGTGAAATTTTAGTTACTCTAAGGCTTTGATGTTTTTTTCCACATATATGTTACATTATCATGGTGAGAGGGACAAGATCCATTTGTTACTGGAGGATCTGCAGGATCAGAGCTGTGAAATGTGCCCTGGCTTTACTGAGCTGGCTGTGGGAATTTGGCTAGGGAGGAAGCTGGGAGGAGTTGCTCACCATACAAGCATGTCCTGGAGACCGGCTCACTGCACAGCTTTGCCTTTGCTGTGTCCAGTGCCTGCAGGGGAAGAGGATTCCTGTGGAAGCTGTTAGGCAGCTTGTGGAAAAGAGTCAGAAACAGTCATTTCCTGTAGGGGAATAATCTGGGATCAAGAGGTCAGGAGTGCAGTGAGACTATTGAGAAGAGCATGGACAATTTGAGAACACGAGATAGTCAAAAGCCATTGTGGAACATTTTTTTTCACTCTGCAGAGCAACTCTCACTAAATGTGCTGTCACAACATGGCTGTGGCTGTTCTGTTTCAACATGAATTGTCCTTTCTGTTTGCTGTTTTTGAGCAAAGTGTTCTTCCTTTTCATTTTCACCAAATGTGAGTCTGTTTACTTACGAAGTAAAACTCAGCAACTTAAAGGTATTAAAATATGTGGATTCCAGTAACACCAGTAATATTTACCTATCAAAAATAACATTTTTGATAGGTAAACAATTCCAGTAATATTTACCTATCAAAAATACCATTTCAGCCCATCAGACCTGGTAGGAAAGGAGTATGGGCTGAGTCAGACCTGGTGGTTGTTGCCTACTAGCATCTCTCCTGCTGTTACTTGTGCTGGCTGTGGTGCAATTGCTTTCTCTCAACTGGTAGATGAGGTTCCACTACACCTTAAATAGTTTGCAAAGAAAAATGGCACTCATGAAACAAATTCACACACTGCACAGAACGGTAAAGTAAGACTTAGTACTTCTAGGAGTATAGCTGCAGTTCTTCCCTTTCTATTCCAGTTTGTGTCTCACAGCTGTTCCCCACAACAGGATTCTTAGCCAGTTCTTGATATGGTACAATAGCTGTTCCTTGGAGTAGCTATTACTAGAGTTCTAGAAACAGAGGTAAAATGTTTCTCTCTATGTTACTGAACTGTCTGTCATGTGACCAGTTTCTTTAGTAACTCTTATTTAACTGTTTTCTCTGTCTAATCTGTCTTCATTCTGCCTCTTTTTTCCCTTCTAACCTGCTTGCTGCCTGTACAGACCAACTCTACCAGCAACTTGAGCAAAACAGTCGCCTAACTAATGAACTAAAGCTGGCATTGAATGAGGATTAAACTTTAGTGTGACTATTGTTAACTTATTTGAAAACACCTTCTTCCAAATTTCCTTAAAGAATGAATCAGTAATTGTAGAAATAAGCAAGAAACTTAGAAATTTTTTTTCTGTTGATTCTGTGGTAAATTAATGAAAGAAATTCTCTTGGGAAAATATGGAAATGCTTCTTCTGGATGAGGCTTTTCATTATGTGTCTGCACACCTATTTGAGAGGAGCACTGAGCTCGTCTGCTGTGCAGTAGCTTCTTTCTACTTAAGTAAAGAGCTACAGCATTTCACCAACAGTATTCAAAAAGCCTGTGTTGCAGAAAGGCACTCAGTTTATCCAACATGAATTGGCCCTAAGATTTTTACCACAGTGAGAGAAAAATATTTGCTAGAATCCATATTTCTGTATTTCAAAACCAATTTAAAGGATACTACAGCTGTTTTGTCTGGAGACTTTGATGTCAAAATTTTGCCTTACTATGAATTTGGCTTGCATTTGACTTTAAAAAAAAAAAAAAAAAAAAGAATGGGAGCTCCATCTGACAATACCCAGTCAGTTTAAAGGTATGCTTGCATAGTATGAAGTTACTACTACTGAATCCTGGTGGGATGCACCACCAGAGCATTATGCTCATTTATTGTATTAACCATGTGTGTTAAGTAATTGTCCTATAAAAGTGTGCATGCAACATAAGGCTACTAACTTTGAGTTTATTTATTTTCTAGAAGAAATAAATTTCTTAAAGGTCACTCTGAAAACTATAATAGTTTTAAATTTTTTGTTCTTTGTGTTTTTGAAATCTATGAAATTATTAGTCGTGTATCTGCAAAGAACTTATTTTCTTTATTGCCTACTTTAAAAAAAAAGAAAAGTCCACTTATTATCTCACATACTCATAAGCAAAGAGCTTCCAGAGCACTGTGTCTCTGTTGGCACTACATTTTCTTAACAAGTGCAACTGTGAACAGTTCTAAACTTGCATTACTTGCTGTTTGTTTTATTAATTTGAAATTTTCTCTAGTTGTGTTATCTGGAAACATTGATATTTATGAGCATGCACATTGCTTAACTTTCTAAACCCTCTGAGAGAAATGATGATTGCATGCCTTCATGTTCAGTGCCTCCAAAGAACTGCTATTCATGTTTTAATTTTCTAATCCCACAACAGAGAAAGTGGCGCATGCCAAAGAAGAAAACCTTAATATGCATCAGATGCTGGATCAAACTTTACTGGAGTTAAACAACATGTGAAAACCTTCTTAGCGGCAACCACACTATTTGTTTGATTATTTTTACACCTGCTTGCCGTGAAGCCCCATAAACATGTCTTTATTTTAGTTTCACCACAGTCACGAGAACATCTGCTAAATTATCAAGCAGGGGTCAGGGAAACACCAAAATGGGCAAGCCGTACGAGGGTTAAACGACATTACATTATGGTTTAAACGTGCCATTTCCCAACAAAAATGTTACCTACACTTTGTAGAGAGTTCAGCAATTTGGTATGCTTAGTCTTTGAAGAATCCTGGCTGTGGCAGAAAGTGTCCCACCTCAAGTGCCAACTACAGTTTTTACACGAGAAGAATGATTCATGTTCAGGAGAGATCAGGTGGAAATGGTGCTATTTTGAACAAAAGGTTCTACTTGAAGTCTTTTGTTTAACATCAGACAAGTCAGGAGTTGTCCAGCACAGTAATTTATTTTTATCAGAACTTGACTGGTCTGTGAGAATTTGGACTTTCTGTGCCTTCTAATTCAGTAAAATGAAGATATATAAGCAGTGGAGACAAGTGGAGGCTTCTGAAGGTTTTAAATTGTATTCTTGCAACTCAATACAGAAGTGTAGGTCAGCATTTCACCTTGAGTTTTCATTCAATTGTATTTTTCATGTTGAAATGAAAGATTCAATAAATTCAGGACAAAACATTAATTTGGAAGAGATTGTGTTAAAATGTATTTTATTTGTGGGGATTTGGGGTAGGGGAGGAATTTTTAAACTGATATTTGCCTCACTTTTTTCACACTTTCTTTGAGCAGTCTTAAAAGTATACCTGTATGTAAACATTGTATAATGATATGAAATAAAATGCACATTTTAGGACATTTTTTAAATTTTGTTCTCCTGTGGTTTGTTTTCCATCACATCAGTTTCCTGTGCATCCTTGTGTGAGCTCTGCATGGGTGCAGTGTCTCTCATGGTGTGAAACACTGTTAACACACTGGCTCTGAGTCTTTTCTGTGTTGTTAGACCCAGCTATGGAAATGTGTTGGTTTGGACAGATGTGGATCTGCAGCTGCTCAGAGGGGCCCTTTGAGGGCCATATTGCAGGAGCCTGTCCCTGTCACTTGACTGCATGCCCAGGTCTGTGCAGGATGCAATTATCCCATAGCAGATGGTAGAGCTTTCCAGAATTACTCCTCATTGACCAAAATGTTTTTGGTAAGACCATTGCAGAGCTCTTTAGGAAATGAATCCTGAAGGCTGTGCTCCTGGAAACACTACCATCTATTTGTTTATCTTACCTGGTAATATGTGCTAATTTTCTTCAAAACAGTGACAAACCTTTGAAAATCATGTATCATGTTCATAAGAGATGCTTCCACTCAACTTTTCACTACTGGTTGTTAATTTCTATTTATGTAGATGTCTTTATTTGAATTGTTAGATCTGTCAATGAGCAGCTTCAGGACTTGAAAAATAATTTTTTTTTCTTCTTTTTCTGTAGTATATTGCTGAAAGCTGACGCTGTCCATCATTCTAGCAGCAAGGAGCTTGGTAGGAGACAGGTACAGATAACCTTCCAGATCACCAAAGAATTTCCATTAGTGGGCTCTTAGCAAGCAACTGAAAACAGATGACTTTATGAGCCACTGGTGTAAGCTGGTAAAGGGGTAAAGTAATACACAATTTCAGGTTAAGTGGGAATCAGAGAGGGAAGATATACTGGTATGAGCCTGGCCTTTTTTTGATAGTGTTTTAAAGGGAGGAACCTGGTAACATTACAAGCTTTTGTGTGATTTATTGGCTGCTGCAAAGTCATCCTAAATAGAAAGGATGAAATCCCTGGCTTCGTGTTCTCTTGTGGTTTTGGGGAGCAAAATACATGTTACAAGGCTCCTGCAAGGCCTTAGCTTGTACTGAAGACTGACAGATAAAATTCCAACCACACAGTGCTGAGATAAGTTACTCTAATCTCTTTCTTAGCACCAGGATGAGGTGTCAGGTAGTTGAGCTCTGAGAGTTCAAGTCCCCATGCATGTGTGCTTTCCACTGGTGCTGCTGGAGTCAGGAAGGCTTCCCATCATGAAGTACTGTGCTGGGAATTGTTTGTAGGGCCCAGAGCCACCCAGAGAGTCAGAGGCTGTGCAGGAGTAGAACAGAGGAGCTGTTGGCACTGGGCTACGAGTCTTGCACAGCTGAGTGTGCTGCCAGATGCACTGGATTGCTGCTGTGGTCCCTTGGTACGTGCTTGAGTCCTAAACAATGAGGCTAAGTGAGGTCAGACCCTTTGTGTGCTGCTTGTATTGCTTTTCAGGAGACCACAAACTGCCTTGTGGTTTGGGGAATCTGAGTTCAGCTCTCCCTGTGTGTGAGGATATGAGAAGGCTGTGGTTTTCATATCTCTTAATGGTATCATGTCACCATTAATAGGGCAAACATGTGCAGGCAAGGAGATAAGAATTCATCTGAAAAAAATCTGTTGGCAGGGTTGACTTCCCCAAAGTGCACTGTTGCAGATGAATCCATAAAGCTTCATAATAGGTAAGTAAAACTTTCCAGTTTCAAAGAGAGCTGAATGGAGCAGTGAACATGATGATGAATCTCACTAAGTGGCTTTTTGCTGACTAGCAACAGACACATAAATACACATAAGAGCTTATTTGCTGGAGCAGGAAAATTGTTTTTACCATATCTCATAAGCTACTACCCCTCATGGGTTCTTTAGAGGCAGTGTCTCATCAGACAAAACACAGTGAAGCTATAAAATGATGACTTGTAAAAACAAGCTGAGCCCTGATTTAACCCCATTCTAGCAAATTTGCAGCTACTTTGCTATTTTAACTAAAAATTTGTTAAATCACAGAACCCTGCATCGTTCAGCATCCCTCAAGATGTATGTCCTGGTTTGGAGAGTTACTCACCCTTTCTTTTAATGCAAAAGCATATTGGGCAGTCTGAAATATATCCTAATTGTGCAGCCATGCTCTGTAATTGTCTGGTTTGGGTTTTGAGCTGACCTCTCTCAATGAAATGAGTAGTTCTGAGAGCACCAGAACTGGCAAAACCTGCCTTCTTGCTGGTTCCTATCTCATGGTTGGCTGTAAACTTGGAATTTATTTTCCAAATATGGAGACATCAGTGTTGTCTCCTGCTCCCTCTTGGGATATCTCTGATACCAAATAATGTCCAAGGCCTGCTGCAGGGTGTGCTTTCCTTCCATCATGACCCTTAGAGGCATGTTCTACCTTAATGGTTCCTTGTGTCCATAAAACTTGCAGAAATGTATTTTATCTTTTAGAGTTCTGTGTGGTCAATCAGTTTAATCAAGAGTTATTGAATGGGTGAGAGATAAGAAAGAACAGGAACTTAGATTAGGAAACAAGGCTAAAGCAGTAGGCTGCACCTATGGAGCACTGCCTCAGCTCTGGATCTGTAAGTATTATGTGTATTAAATGCTACTCAAAATCTGGGTTGTCAAATCTCACTATACTGTTAATGTCATAGGAATATCGAGAGTACTTTTTCCTTCAGATGTTCCTCTGGGTGAGCTTCTTTTAATAATAAAACAGGAACATCAGTGAAAGATTAAGTGGGAATTGCACCAAAAAGGTCAAAGCAAAGGAACCAAGGATAATGCTTTTTATTTTCATGGAGGATTTTTTGAAATTGCACAGAGGAATAGCTCTTTTAATAGAGGGAATCTGTGTAACTTACTGTCTTCAGTGTGTGTTGTGTTCTTTCCAAGATACATAGAATCTGTACAAGTTTGCATCATCTTCTTGGCTTCAGCTGCAAACCCATCTAGTTTTCTGTAAGTCAGAGCCTTGCCAGTTCATAAGCTGCAGCTGAGAATTGTATAAATGCAGGATGCCCCTCAATGCCAGCAGCTTAGTGAGCAATCCAGACAGTCCAGATGGAGACAATGGGAAACAGAAGCAGATAGAATTCTTACAGACACATAAAACCCCATCACTGCTTTCCATTTGTTATTTCCTGACTCATAATGCACCAAAATAAAAGGACATTCCATAGTATTTTGGATTTGAGTATTGTGGACCTTAAAGACACTGCAGCACTGGCTTCTTCCTGTATCTTTACTGGTTTGAGGAACAGCTGGATAAAGATTAAACAACCTCTTTTTCATTAAAAAATACAGCAAAGACACACAAAAACCCCAAGTTCTGCAGATCCCGCTGCAACTCCCAAAAACCACATGTCATAACACACGAACAGCTGGATAAAGATTAAACAACCTCTTTTTCATTAAAAAAATAGAGCAAAGACACACAAAAACCCCAAGTCCTGCAGATCCCGCTGCAACTGCCAAAAACCACATGTCATAACACACTGACATGCAGAGTTGTGAGAACATTTCTCTATTCTTTGCAGCAAGACTATATGGATCATGGGTATAAAGGGTTGATACATGTTTGAGGCCATGATCCAGCAAAGTATCTTGAATGCCTTCTGTTCCAGGGCCTGACTATGATCTGCTTCTTGGGGTTGTTCCTTTCTTTGATGTAGTTTTAATTCTTTGCCCTGAGGCACAAAGAGCAATGTCAATAATCCATGTGGTCTGTCAAAGCCAAAGCTCATGGCACACAGTGTTTCCTTGGCTAAAACCTGCCAAGTGCTACACCTAGTGATAGTTGGCTGTGCCACTGAGGAAAACTGTGCAGGTCTGGTGTTCCTACAGTACATTTTGTGAAAGAATAATCAGGGTGGAGCAACTACAAAGCTCTGGTAAGTTGTTTTAACTTGGGACACATTGGTATTGATACTAACATGGAGATCTGTGTGAATTTCTAGTTTAAAAATAGAGCATTTCTTTGCAGGCCCAACGGATAGTTTATTATGTTTTTCTTGACAAGAATATTACTTGGAGAAATAGCCTGGGAAAATGCCTCAGAGTCCTTCCTCTGCTTTCAGGATTATGGTTTTTTGCAGCCAGCAAGAATGAGCCTGCCAGACTTCTTTCTACTTAATCTGGATTGCTGTGCTACTTCCTTAATTTTTATTGTACACATGTAGACCATGAAATAGAATAAAAGGGTGATGTAATTTCTGCAGGCTGTCCAGAAAGAAAAAATCTGGAACATGAATTAGGTGAAAAAATAGTAAGGGAAACAAGATGATAGAATTGCACAGGGGGGCAAAAGGCCAGTAGGGAGGGTATAGAGAACACAAAGATGATCTACAGAGGGATGAATCCTCCTCTCTAAATGCTGTGTTTTGCTTTGTCCTGCTCCTACAGCCTCCACATGTCTGTGCAGCCACCACATTCCTTTGCCACAGGGGAAGATGTTTGCTAAGGCCTAGATAACAGGAATTCTTTGTCAACTTTGTCTGGGTTTAAAGTGTGCAGGAACTCTTTCTGTAAAAATCCTTTCAGTGGTTCTTGTCACACAGGCAGAATCTGGGTAAAATTTCTCTATGCTAGGATTTCATTATCAATTATCTTAACCAGGAAATTACAACACTTAAAAAAAAAATGCAAAGCCATCATTTTTTGCTGCTTGGCAGCAGGTAGCAAACATGCAGCACATGTGTGTGTGCTTTCATTACATTCACATGCTGCTATATGTGAGAGCAAGGCATTTCCAGGAAATGAACAACTGCTGGGAAGGATTGTGGATACAAGAGACAGCTCAGCTAACAATCCAAACTGGCTGTTAGTCCATGGGAGGTGCTCAGTGCTGAGACTTACTGTCATAAATTGGAATGAAAAGCACATGAGCTTATGAGTCTGTGTGCAGGAGATACAGACATTACTGCCCTTGTGAGCAATGAAGTTATTGACTCCTCCCTCTGCTTCTCCTTCAGTTTTTGTGCTGCCAGCAACAGGAACAACACCACAGCTGGCAAAAGGACTGATAGGAAGGTTTACTCTAGATCCATTATATTTGTGAATCACAAGCTATTAAAAGTTTGGATTTAATTAAAGAAAAATGATAAAATCCAAGTATAAATTGAGTGCAGACTGTGTAGGGATTTGTGCCATTTCAGCTAAGTTGTTTTAAAGATCATTTTACCAAACCACCCAGGTGCATACACAGCTTTGGCCATAGCACACATATGGAGTACATACAGCTAAGGCCTGCCTGTTTGAGTAAGCCTTAGTCAAACAAACAGTTCCATTAGAGCAAAGTCTCAGTGTTGCAGAATTGAGCTTTAATAGCCATTGCACAATGAAAAGTTCTCTCTTGTGTCAACGCTGCTGGATCTTTAGCTGCTGTGACATTTGGTATGTAGGTTTAAAAACCAAACAGCTGCCCACAGTGAGCAGTGCAATGTTATATTTCAATTTTCAAAGAAAAAGCTGGTGTTCAGAGGTGCTGAGCAGGGGGTTTTTTGTCTGAGTAGGACACCTGCATACTGTATTAAAAGTGTGAGATGGCAGAAATCCCTTTTCAAACTACTTTAAACAAAGAAAGCCCTAATATCTGTTTTCCCAGTTCCTCTTTTGGCCAAGTCTGTTTTGCCTGTGAATCAACAATGAAGAGATTGCTCTCTAACATCAGGCATGTCACTTATCAGTTACACACGCTGCTGGATCTTTAGCTGCTGTGACATTTGGTATGTAGGTTTAAAAACCAAACAGCTGCCCACAGTGAGCAGTGCAATGTTATATTTCAATTTTCAAAGAAAAAGCTGGTGTTCAGAGGTGCTGAGCAGGGGGTTTTTTGTCTGAGTAGGACACCTGCATACTGTATTAAAAGTGTGAGATGGCAGAAATCCCTTTTCAAACTACTTTAAACAAAGAAAGCCCTAATATCTGTTTTCCCAGTTCCTCTTTTGGCCAAGTCTGTTTTGCTGTGAATCAACAATGAAGAGGTTGCTCTCTAACATCATGCATGTCACTTATCAGTTACATATGTATTTCTCAGACAACGTGGAGATTTAGCTTTGGTTCTATTTCATTTTCCTGGTTGGGAATTCACAGGAACAAAACAGCCCACAAAAAAAATGCTTTTTACTCACACCTGTTGGTTAAATTTGCCAGGCACTATGTCAAGTAGGAACTTGTTAGCTTTCATTACAGCACTTGGAAAAAATGTCGTCATCCACTAAGTAGAGCACAGCCTCCCCTCCAGCACCAGCACGCCTTGAGCTTGATTCTCCTCTGATGGATGTGTCCTTATCTGCTTGTCTTCACGCTGCAGATTGCTTTTATTGGTGATGAAAGGATGAAAAGAACCCAGGCTGAGTGGCAGACACTGAGATGAGTGTGCAGGTAGTCAAACTGTTCTACTGAGTAATGTTAATCACACTAAGGCATAACTATAAGTTAAGTGTGTGGTGTACATTGCTATACACCAGAAAGTACAAGTAGCATCTAAATCAAGGAAATGGTCCTGGTTGTGTTTAAAGTAAAATAAATAAATGACAGTATTTCCAATTCAAGTAGTTGATGAGTTACTCCAAGTCACAAGAGAGATGAACTGTCTTACACTTAGCACATATTAGAGAAGTCACTCATCCCAGGCAGTTGTCTTCCCTCAGTAGCAGTTTTTTGAATTTTCTTAGTTGTTTCCCACAGTCCTGCTTTCAAAGGTACAAAAGATATACCTACTTTAGTTTTTGCAAATATCCTATTGCAGTATAAACCTGTGCAAATGTCATTAACTTGATTTATCCTGTATGGAAAGGGAATAAAGTAAAATGGCTGCTTAGCAATTTGTATAGCATATAGTAATTAGACTTCTTTAGAGGGGCTGTTTTGAAATATATCTAAGTTTGGGACAAAAAGTAGCAAAGGAATTTTTGGACAAAAATGAAGCAAAGGAATGGAGTTTGTAGTATTCATGGACTCACTCCCATAAGAATATGCAAGCCCACTGCCAAATGCCTCCACCCAAATACCCGAGACGTTACTAATTTGATAAGAGTCCTTTTCCTGTTTTTTACTAGCCTGTGCAGTTTCTCAAGCTATCTGTACTCCTTTCCCACGAAGAGCAATTTTAGTGGCACAGAACATGACTGCAAAGCAAAATGAAGGTATAGTTGCAGCACGGGTAGGTGAAAGCACACGAGAATGGATGGTCAGAGCAGTAATCATGGAAAATGGGCTGGCAACCAGCCTGCACTTATAACTGGGTGAGTATTTGGCATAAACTGCAGAGAACCTTTTGCTTGTGGCAGTAGATATCAGTAAAAATACATGCTGGGGCTTCAAATAATGTTGAATTGCTTGGAAAAACTGCTAGATTGGGTACTGAGCAGGATCCAGAGTCTTCTGTCTAGAAGAACAGATAAGTACAGTAAGTGCAAATCAGGACTGCATTCTTCAGACAGAGTATGCCTGGAGATTCACACAGAAAATCTGGAACCACGTTTTCCCTCCTGCTGCTGTACCTGTCCAAGCAAATGTGCCTGTTGTCTTTCTTCCTGACTTGGAGACACCAGCTGGGGAGGTGGCACTTGGTGCTGGCACTTCAGGGTGCCTGAATGCAGTTGTCTGGCCCACTTCTCTCACCTGTAAGTGTCAGGCTGCCAGAGTCCTCACAGCCACATCTTTGACTCACGGACTCTGGGACATGTTCATTTCATTAAGCTTTGTGTTTTGGGGAGGAAGGGTGGAAAGAAAGGTAGTTATCACCTACCTGTGAGAAGCTCTTTCTAGAGCAAGCCAGCAAGATTTCCCAAGTGCCTGCACATGTAATTCTATCTTTGGGCATATGAGCCTCACAATACCTTGTTAATATGTTTAATCTTTCAGGTGTTTTACACCTTCCATGGGTTTTACTTTGTTTTGAAACAACATGATTGAGTCTGAAAAGATGCAACTGGAAAGTGAAACTCTCTGGTGCTGTGTGGTGCTTCTGGCACTCTGAGCAGTGGTGATGCACACCATCACTTTCCATGGTGTCTTGTACCTCTGCCCAGTAAGTGGGAGAAAAGCTGGAGAGGGTAAAAAGGTTACATACAGCAAGTGAATTGTAATGAGAAATGTGAGGATATTCTCAGGCACAAAATTGTTCAGTACTCTCTGTGCTGTTTTCTACCAGAAAGGATTGTTACCTGGAGAATAACTTCAGGAAAAACAGAAAAAAAAATCTGCATGTTTTCTTTTCTTTGGAGGGAGAGTGTATGTGTGGTTGTTTTCTCTTTTTTTACACTGATGTATTTCACAAATGTTCCTTCACTACATACTTTCAGCTGGTGAAAGTTATTTTTCCTCTGGGTCCAAAAAAGTTTCAAGTAGACCCTGAATTAAAACTATGAGAAAATCACCACTGCAAAACTGGAATTTTAAAACCAATGTTTTTGCAAAGAAGAAAAATAAGTCTGTGTGCCCTTTGGCTGATCTGTAACCACAGCATGGTCTTTTCAGCATTCCTTTTCTTAACATGCAAAATATTTTCCAAACTTCCATCCTGTTTTTTTAGGAACTGTGTCAGACTGCATGCAGCTTCTGAATCTAAGGCAGTAACAGTGTGGCACTATAAAACTTGCATATTCTATTTCATTGAAAGCATATAATGCCCAGATGATACATCCTGAGTACACAGGAAAATGAAGTAAATTAAGAAGAGCTGATGATAAATGTGTTGATCTCACTGTCTGAAGACCCACTGCTTTAATCCTGCTCTTTCCCTTGGCTCTCTTGTAAGATATCTTACCTGCTTAAAGAGTTGTTCCTGACTAAAGTTGCTCAGCTGAGCAAAAAACCCAAACCAACCCAAAAAACTTGGGGAAGATTTAAATGTTAAACTGGAGCTGTGAGCTTGCCCTTATTTCTGTACCTTTAGGGGGATGGTGCCTGGCTCTGACTGCCCCAGCACAGAATGGTACAGGGGCAGATTGCCAGTGCTGCTCTGTTACTGCACTGCTACACACACTGAGATCATGCTGCTCTTTCCTTACTTGATAAATAATAATACTCTGAGGACTGCTATACTGACCAGGAGCAAACAAAAAAATGTATGAGGGTGAGGAGACTGTAATAACTGAGTTCAGTAACTCTGACAACCAAGGAAGCTCCCACGGCAGTGGAACCACTCCCTTTGCTAGCAACTGGTTAAATGGGAGAGGGTTTTTACTGCCATCTACTGTGCAAGTGCTTCTAGCCAGAGGGAAATAAAAATTCTGTCTCTTGGTTCTCAAATAAACAAAATTCCTTCTGAAAAGAGAGAGAAAAACGAAATTGTTTCTGAAAAGAGAGAGAAAGCAGAGCTTGCTTTCTCTCTACATCTAATATTCTCTTTATTTATCTTCTTTTCAAATTCAGAAATCAGTTGGGTCTTTTATTTCCTTCCTGTGCTGATAGTGGAAACATCAGGTTTGATCAAGGTAATTGTTATCCCTTCACTCTTAGCATTTCCATCAACATAAATTTTCCACATATTTATGTACACATATATAATATTTTTAATTGCTATTTTCATATTTTTCTTCATTTTATCTAGTACAAATACAAATTACAGTCCTTGTAAAAAAATTAAGTTTTTTGACAACTTTAACTCTTGTCTGTTAGTTATATTCCATTAGATTCAACACTTTTAGATCCAGAAATCTTTACAGAAGTTAGTCTTTAATTAGTGGAATCCAGTTGGAATAATGGGAATCCATTGGATTAAGGGACCATTTCATTGTTTCACAATAAATCCAAAAATGAAAACAAAGGAGCTTCCTTACACTATTACATTCTTCATTTTTAAGAGCCCTTTCCTACACATTCATCCTACAAGCTTCAGTCTGGGTCTGTGGCAGTTACAAATGGTATTTAATAATATGAAAGAGCAGAGATGGGCTCATGATTTCAGGTCTGCCCAGCCCTTTATCAGGGGAATAGATACTAATCACTCATTTTCTGTCTTTCAAACCTTACGTGTTGTTTCTTAAAAACATTACCCATTTTTTCAATGGAAGGGTTACATTTAGGGGCGTGTCACTGCAGAGTTTGTCAGTGAACTAGAAAAGCAAATGAGATCATCATAGCAAAAATAATGTGATCAAAGTCCAGACCTACAAGCAGGAACAGCCATAATAACATCTGTTATTATTATCTGTTATTATCTGTGGATTCTGAGGCATCAGAATCCACAAAAGCCTTTGCAGAAATGCAGGAGGACTGACAGAAGTCATGAAATTGTTTTCAAAATTCCTGATTTCTTTTTTTGCCCCAAGAGTTACGTTTTAGGAAATGTTGATGGAGCCTCACAATTTGCAATTGCCTGATGTTTCCACAAACTGGTGACCATCAGCAGCAGCAGGGCACCTTTTGCTGGTGGGCTACAGCACTGCAGAACAGCACAAAAGCTGCTGCCCACCTTCCTGTGGTTCCCCAGCTCACTTCATCACAGTGTTATGAAAAAGCCAGTGAATGCTGTGGCATGCAACTGAAGAGCAGGATAACTGGGAAGAGACAGCAGCACTTTGTTTGAACGTCTTGTATTATTGGGCATTTGGTGTTTGTCTTAGAGGCTCCAAAATCTTGAGGGATTCTTGATGGTGAGACTCCAGAACTGGGCCCAAGTGGAGGAGAGAGAGCACATGGAGGAGAGAGAGCACAGCCCTGCCTTGTTGAGAGACCCATTGTCTCACACCATTCTTTATCATCTGAATAAGGCATATCTCAACACAAATCCAGCAAGTATAGCCTGGCAAGGAGGCAGAGCAGGAGAAAAATCAGCTGGTTTAGTACTAAACCAACCATGTGGAGATTTTTCCACCATGCCAGATGGGGTGTCCAGATTGACTTTTCTGGTTATGTTACATAAAGAAGATGAGACTCCGTGCCTGTACTTCTGAGTCACTGATGGGCAAGAATGAAGAAAAACATTGTCTTTTTTGTTAAATTGTAATTGGATCAGCCCAGTGCTTGCTGTCCTCATTTTCTATTGCTATCAGAAGAAAAAGAGTAGAAAACCCTCAAAACATTGTAAGCCTGATAGCTCAAGTCAAAATTAGCAAACCCAGCAGTTTGGAGGAAGATAAAACAGATAACAGTAGGTCAAGTTGTGCTACTGGATTTAGCACAGAGCTCTTCATTAAGGCAATCAGAGAAAAATGACAAGCTCTGTTTCTGGCCCATTCAAAAGTGTGATGTCAAGAGTGTTCATGCTGAGCAGGTTAATGTAGGAATGCGGAGATTCCTGCTGCAAAATGCTTCCAGAGACAGTTTAACACCGTGAAAATGAGTTACAAGAGAGTAAATACATCATCTTGTACCAGTTGGGTATGAAGTTGTACTGTGATAAGCAATGGAGTTTTATTGAGAAAATACAAATGAGCAATAAATGTCTGCAGTGACAAGGGTAGCATCTGGTCTGCCCTTGACTTCACACATGAAAGCTATTTGGCCCGACTTTCTGCCAAATCCTGTCATTTTTGAGATCTCTGGACATGAAGAAGATTGAAATCCCTAGGTTATCATCTCACAGAAGTGAGCCATACTTGTAAGCAGAAGTGGGGAGTCTGTCCTTCTAGAGCTCTGCATATGCCAGCTGTGCCATCCACACTCTTCTAGGCTGAAACATGACACTACAGCCAATGCTGGAAGATTAAGCTACTCTAGGAAATTCCTGACAAACCTAGTTCAAATATGGGCATCTTGCAGCTAAGATGTTTTATCTGGGTGTTAGCCTAACTTCTGCCTGGCATATGTTTAGCAGCAAGCTTTTTTCATTTGATTCTGCAAACATTTGCTGGGGAGTGCAGAGTTAAGAAATTATTTTGTGACTTCAAGTGTTCTTCACCTTCTCTACCTTTTTCTTATGCATCAGAGCAATGAAAGTGTTGACTGATACCAGGTTATTTTGTCAGAGCCACATTGGTGCTGGCAGGAGTTACAACCCCACCTCAGGTTACAACCTCATCAGGAGGAAGAGTGAGTGGTGCTGAGCCTGCTGGGGCTCTGCTTCAAAACCCTTTATTTCCAAAGAATAAGTCCTTTGGGAGGATTCACAGTGTTTTGGCTCATTTTGCCAAACGTCACCTGTGGATGCAGCTGGTGGCTTTTGGTGGTTACCTAAAAGGACCAGCTCCAAGTCCCCTGTACGTGGCACCTCCACTCAAGTGCTGTGTCCAGTTCTGTGCCCTTCAAGACAAGAGGACACTGAGGTGCTGCAGTGGGTCCTAAGAAGGACAAGGAGATGGGCAAAGGTCTGGAGCACAAGTTTGATGAGATAAGGGAGCTGGGGGTGTTTAGCCTGGGGAAAAGGAGATTCTGGGAGACCTTATTGCCCTCTAGAACTCCCTACACCAGGAGGGTGTAGCCAGGTGGGGGTCTGACTTTACTTCCACACCACAAGTGACAGGAGGAGAGGACACAGTCTTAACTTACACCAGGGCAGGTTTAGGATGGGCACTACGAAGACTTTGTTCACTTAAAGAGTGACACTGGAATGGGCTCTGACCAGGAAGGCGTTGGGAGTCCCCGACCCTGGAGGTGTTCAAGGAAAGGCTGGACGCTGCGCTTGGTGCCGTAGTCCCCTTGCTGAGGTGGTGCTCGGTCACGGGCCGGACTCGCTGACCTCAGAGGTCTTTTCCAACCTCATCGTTCCTGTGATTCCGCTTCTCTCCCTGGCCGGCCAGTCGTGCCGAGCGGCGGGGAAGCGGCCCGTGTGTCCCGTTTGCAGCCCGTGGCGACAGCGGGCGAGGCGCGCTGCTCCGCGCCAGCCGCTGCAGCCCCGCCGGAGCCCGTCCTGCCGCCGCGGCCGCGCTGCTCCGTGAGGCGGCGGCGCTCGATGCGCTCGGGGCTCGGCCCGGCGAGGCGGTGCCTGTGGCCCGGCGGTGCCATGTCCGCCCCGGCCATGGCGGGCCTGGCGCGGGCCCTGCGGCGGGCGGCGGCTCCCGGGCGGGTCCCCGCGTCCCGCAGAGGGGGCGGCGGGGCCGGGGCGCGGCCCTGGGGCTGGGGGCTGGCGCTGGGGCTGGCTCTGGGGGTTCGGGCGGCGCCGGAGGGAGGCGAGTCTGAGAGCGGGCGGGCGGAGAAGCCGCCGTCGCCGCGGGGCTTCGGCGCGGCCGTGGAGAAGAGCAGGGACCTGCTGCGGAGGATCAAGGTGCTGAGGGGGCACCGCTGGAGGCTGTGGGTGCTGGCGCAGCTCAGGCCAGCTTGATACAGGGGTGCACGGAAGTGTGGCAGGCACAGTATGGGGTATGTGAGAACAAGGGGGCCTTAAAGGCTGTAGGAGGGAGAGGCAGGAGCCGTGCGAGGGCACTTGGTTCAGCCCGGAGGAGAGACCTCGCTGCGCCTGCAGCTTCCTCGTGAGGGGAGGCGCAGGGCAGGCACTGATCTCTGCGTTTCTGTGACTCGGGAATACCAGGAAACTATGTCAGGAGAAGTTTAGGTGGGTGTTAGGAAAAGTTTTTTACTTCCAGGGTGGTCAGGCACTGAACTGGCTCCCCAGGTAAGTAAGTGGTGGCTGCTCGCAAGCCTGACCGAGCTCCAGGAGTGTTTGATCCACGCTCTCAGGCACGGGCTGGGATTGTTGGAGCTCTCCTGTGCTGGCCTCTAAGATCCCTGTGGGTCCCTTCCGACTCAGGATATTCTGTGATTCTGTTTAAAAAGCACGTTGTAGTTACTTCAAAAATCAGCTGAAGCTTTTTTGAAGCCTTGCCTGCCAGTAGGTGATGCAGTTTGCCGGTTGCATATTGACTCTCATGTTTTGTTTCTTTTGCATGTTCTATTCAGTAATTTAGTTGAATTATTAAAGTAAAAATATTACGTTGCTATTCTTGTTAGGTATGTTTCTCCCAATAGCTGAGTTGAAATGTCAGCTTTGCAAAGGCAGTTTGTACCAGTTCAACCAAACTGGTACATAAAAAAATTTCAACTATAATTTGACAACAATAAGCAGGTTTATTTGTAGGGTTTTTGTAGCTTTTTAATTTCAAGGGCTTGGGAAGATTTTAATTTAAATATCCTTCTAAATGTCTTCTCTCCATTTTGTTTTTTTGCAGGATGAAGCAGGAATCCCTGGTATTTTAGTTGGAGTTTCTGTAGATGGAAAGGAAGTCTGGTCAGAAGGTTAGTATATGGGAGTAGTAGTTGTGCATACTGTCAAGAACTGATGAACATTTTAAAAATGAACAATTCAGACAAGCTAATCAGGCTGGGATTTTGTCTGCTTGATGTCCCATCTCTGGACAGTAGCCAGAAATGGGTGCTTAGGGAGTATCAAATGACACCTTCCTTGGTAAACTTCAATCATTTCCATGAATTGATAATTTGTTAACTTCCTGAATATGCTAGTATGTCTCAACAGTTAGATTGGAGAACCTTTCTTGCATTAATTTTTCAGATTAACCTTTGAATGTCCCCTGGGCATGGAGCTGTACAGGGCTCTGGTAGCACTGTATGTGGGAGGTAAAGAACTGTTCTCCCCACAGGAACTTCCTTAGCACTCAGAGGAATAAGGGCTCACGTTTGGTGACCTGCCTCCTGTTTGTGGGCTGACAAAGGTGTAGCTTTACTGGGAAGGTACTGGGATTTAACAGGCATTATCCTTTCAGAAGGGTGTTTTTACTGAGGGGAACAGCATCTGCATTAACAACCACCAGGCACTTGAGTAGCAACTATATAAGAGAAAGGGTCTTGGGCAAATGGCATGTCATCTGTTTTATTTCTTGTACTTTGTCAAGGTTTGGGGTTTTATTGTTCAGTTCGTTGTTAGACTACAGTTTTATAGAGACAGAGGTGTGTTGCCTTCAGGCCTTTCTTGTACAGCAAACTGCAAATATGTCATTGCTGAATTTTCTTGCTTTTATGCTGCAACATCGCTTGCACTTTCTTCAAACCCCACTCAAACTGAAGACTAGTTTGGCAGCTTGATAATGCCTTGTTAATTCCAGTTCTTGCTACCGGACTTGTGGGTTGGTTACATAGGAAAACACAGTCACAGAGACTGTTAAGTTGTATTTTAATTGAGGTCATGTTGAGTGATATTGAAACATAGTAACACCTCAGTTCTGTGAAACCTTACAGCTTAGGTAATTGGGATGAATTTGTGAGTGATTTCCTCTCTCAATTCTTGTATTGATAAAATAAGACTCTTTACTTTAATTGATGCTTCAGCCATTAATTCAGAACAGTAAAAGGAGTGTTTATAACTGTTGGTCAGTTACTTTATGGTCTTAGATTTTGGTCTCTTTGGGTTTTCTACACTGAAAATTTGACCTCAGGAGTGTAAATGTCGGCTTAATCTTAATCTCATTTATCATTATGTTTGTTGTAGTCTTAATCAGCAACTTGAGATGCCATTGCTAATCCAATGGGCTCTGATTAACTGCTGCTACTACAGTAAAATGTTATTGACTGAACTGAAGCAGGGGCTGGGACAGTCCAATGCTTCCTATCCCAGTTTAGCTGCAGGAAAAATATTTTAAAGAGCCAGTAAATCTGATTGATTGCATGTAATTAATTCAGCATGTCTCTGTGCAAAGGACTCAGCAGAGTGTTTTGATTTGCTGGCAGGTTTGGGCTATGCTGACGTAGAGAACCGCGTGGTGTGCAAGCCAGAGACCATCATGCGCATCGCCAGCATCAGCAAGTGTCTCACAATGATGGCTGTTGCCAAACTGTGGGAAGAGGGGAAACTGGATTTAGATGCTCCAGTGCAGAAATATGTCCCTGAATTTCCAGAAAAAGTCTACGAGGGTGAAAAGGTTTGTAATTGTTTATTGGTAAGAGTTTTTAAAAATTTTTGGTCTGGTCACGACAGAGCTGTGTACGGGTGCCTGATTTGGACCTATTCCTACAAAACACTCAACATCATTTAGACAATTAGTGATGTTTCTTGCTCAAAAAACCATATTTGGATCTTCACTTTTCTATCAAGTGTGTAGTCCACATATATATATATATATTTAAATTTTTTTTATACTGTGTTTAATATATTATATTTAAAAGGTCTTGCACCTTTATCTCTTCTTTGTCATGGTGAATTTTACTTTGTTGCTGATTTATTGTTTGTCTTTTAATGAAGAGAGCTCACATTATCCTGTCCACCTAGGTCACTATTACCACAAGACAGTTAGTTTCACACTTGAGTGGGATTCGTCACTATGAAAAAGATATTACAAAAGTAAAAGAAGAAAAGGAAAAGGCAAACAAAGCACTTAAGCTAACAAAATCCCATCAGGATAAAGAACAAAAAGCAAAAGAAGGTAAAGGGACTGAAAACACTGATTGTGTCAAACAGAAGAAAGAACATGATAGTGAGACAAGGAGCCGAAATTCAAAGCCTGGCAGGAACGACAAGGAGTTTGAACAGGAAGAGTATTATTTGAAGGAAAAATTTGAAAGTGTGATTGAGTCACTGAAGATATTTAAAAATGATCCCTTATTCTTTAAACCAGGTGAGTTTCTATTAATGTAGACCAAAATAAGCTCCTCTGGTAAGAGTTTTGTTTCAAACAGTTTTACATGTAATGATGATAGTAAAGTCCAGGGAAGAGTGGTTTTTTGTGGGGGTTTTGGTTTGTTCTGCTTCCCTCCCTTTTTTTTTTTTCTTCATGTGCCCCATTAAAGGCTCAACAGAGAAGTATTTGGTCTGTTCTGCACAAACCACCTGGTCACGTAATATTTATGTATGAGATTTTCCTCCCAGGAGCACTAAGTAATGCAGAAAGTGCTCTGAAACACACCAGTTAGTGGATTTATAAGTGCTAAAGAAGAAGATAATTCTGGTAACAAATGTGTATCTACAAAGTATTTTGTAAGCAAATACCAACTTGCTGTAGTCATGTTCTGGGCCTTCTAGATAGGAACCAAAAGCAAAAACTTTTACTGAGGCACTAAATCAGACCTTAAAAAAAAATCTATAAAAAACCCCATAGGATCACAGAATTACTGAATTAATTTTTTTTTTGGGATTATTTAAATTAGGTCTAGAGAGGACTTTGAGGAACTTCAAGTGTAAGTTTTAAACTACTTAGGTTAAGGTAAATGACATGCATTGCTGATAAACAGTAAATAATGTGTATTTAAGGGGAGAAAGGCAGAAAGAGAGTGAAGTTAAACACTCACCATCTTGGAGAGCTCACTTCAAATAAGAGATCTGTCTCAACTGCAGGCACTTTAGCAGTTGCTCAATATGTAAATGTTTCATACAAGGCATTAGCACAAGGATGAGATTTTTAAAAATGAAATGTTGTTTTTTAAATAAATTCTGTTGTCTTAAATAATATTCATGCTTGTGTTCATATAATGTTTTGGGATATTCTAGAAATAGAAACACTGTGCTAAAAGTGATGAATAGCCTTGAAAAATGTGAGTATTGCTGTTTTCCCTTCTCCAGGGTATGGACACACAAACAAGTCACAGTAGCTGAGCTTCTTTTAAGCAGTAATTTTATGGCTTGTGTCAGCTTTCCAAATCCAGACATCCTTGTTAGACCTGATGTGGTAAATCTCCTGGGAAGGATGTTAAATGTCAGTGTTGACACCTTGGCATGAAACCTGGCTGCACACAGAGATCCCTGGAAGATTGTAGTGCTGTTCTCTCAGCAGGATCTGTGTCTGCTGCTGTACAGAATTTCCTAGGCCTAGGATCAACAATGGTTGATTATTAATTTCAATATATAGTTTTATTTGCATGCATGACTCCATGTAAGTATCATGCAATTAACTTGGGGTTTTCCCTTTCTCACTGTGTTTTTTCAAGGCAGTCAGTTCTTGTACTCAACATATGGCTTTACCCTCTTAAGTGCTGTTGTGGAGAGAGCTTCAGGACAAAAATTTACAGATTATATGCTGAAAATGTTTCGTGATTTGGATATGCTGTCAACTGTCCTAGATGACAATGAAGCAATGATATATAACAGAGCAAGGTAAACAGGGGTGGAACTCCTTATTTTTTCCACTACAACTGTTACCCTTTTTATCTTAATTAAGACAGCTGAATTAAGAATGTGTGATTTTTCTTTCCCAGACATTTAAATGAAGTGTTGTGTGTTACCTGAACATTACTCATGTAGCTGGTTCCAATGCTGTGGTATAGGTTTTGTAATTAGCATGTAAAATTACAGAATAAGAAATAAATATTTCTTGTTCTAAGTGTGAACATGGGAGGTGAGGGGAGTAATAGGGGTGGCTTCAAAGTTTACATTTGCTTTGGGTACAAGTAAGCTCATAAATGCAAATAAAATATGGAGTAACTAGGGAATTATGTTGGAATATATAATTACCTTACTTTGCTTAACATACTGGCAATTAAAGGGTTCCAAGGGATTGTAATAGTCTCAAAGTAACACAAGGTTTTCAAAAATCAAATTTCAGTATGAATGTTGACCAGAATTAAAATCCTGTTTAACATCAATTTATTTTAAAAATTAATTTAACATAGGAAAAAACCAAAACAACACCCCCAACCCCCCACTCCTACCAAAATAAAACAACAAGCTGAGAGACATTTCTGTAACTGGATAATCTATTCCAATACAGTGGATCAGGCTAGGGTTTCTTGTCTTATTTTATTGAACTTCCTGTCTGGGCTCAGAAATTGATTATTGACTCCTCTGTTAAATTTTGGTGTTGGACAAGAATTCTGTTGAATGACAAAGTAGGTTTTACTAACAGTCTTGTGAAAATGAGACTCAGACTTTTTAAGTTTAGCTTCTAAAATGCTCTCAAAGAACAATGAACATGTTGAAGCTGAGGTTTATACTAAGTACAGGCATATATTGCAAGTGTGTGTGCACAGCTTCACTGCTCTATTCCAAGATGCTTTGTGCTGGTGTTCAGTTTGCTTGCAAAATTTCAGAGGCTCTCTGGCTGTAGGATCAGAGGCTCATCTGGATGATGGTGTTCTCATAAATTATCAACTTTGTGCAGTCAAGGTTTTTTAGAACATGTTCATCCTTTTATAAACTGAAATATGGGAGGGATCAAAGAACTGTGAGAAATGCTCTTCTGGGAGTGTTTTTATAGGTACTTACTGTCAAGCAAAACTGAGATGCTGATGGGTTTGCTTCCACAAATTGGAGCTTGATGCCTCAAAATAGAATGTATTGACATGCTGAGGTTTTGCTAATGCTTTGGTTATACTATATCTGTCTAACAGGAAAATGCTTAAAAATCTGTGTTCTAGATCTTTTAGGGGTATAAGTGGATGTCTTTGTAACAGGGTTTTCTGTGATCAAGAAACTCATTATGGGGACAGCAGGATACTAAATCACTGTCAGAGTTGATGGTAGTCTTGCATCCTGGACCATTCATCATTCTTCCTTTGTTTCAACCTCTGACTTCCAGTGTTATAAGTTATTCAGAAGTTGGCTAGAAAGCTTCCCAATCTAGGTAGGGCTTTTCCTTTTCATAACTCTCCATGGACCTTATTTGGTTTAAACACCAAAGGTTGAAATTCCTGGGGTTATACACTTATTCCACAAGTCCTTTTCATATGTTGTATGAAATTAATCAAATTATGATTGTACTGTTTCTTTGAAAAGCACAATTTGTCCTGCACTTCTGTTGTATTGTTCCTGATAGTTTATTATGCAGCTCTGGCTGGCATTTTCTACATTTGTGTTATACAAGACTTTAATGTTCCTTGCTTTGTTGTAGAGTATGGCAACCATAATGGGGCACTGGGGGGAATCAGCCAAAAATGTAAACTACTGTCTGAGAGCAGTCACCTAAGCCCCAGTTGTAGAATTCCTTGTTCTTTAAAAAACTTCATTTCTAGTACAGGGATTTAAGAAAAAAATCTGTGGTGCCTGATCTATTTATCTCTGTCACATCTCTTATTTGTATATTGCCTTTATTCTTACTATATCCTAAGATTAAGCAGAAGGATTGGTACTTTTATTGAAGTTCAGCTTCTAACCTAAGAAGTCACCTTAATTTTTGTTTTTCTGTCTGAATTACTTGTTGACTTTCTGCAATAAATATATTTTTAAAATATGTTTTAAAAACCCTCTAAATGTTCACAAGAACAAGCTGATACAAGCTGAGTTTGCTCTTTTAAGGTAGGGCAGCTTAAAATCATGGTGCCTAGTCCATGAAAATGACAAGTTGAATTTTCTTGAATTTTAGGTGTTACATTTACAACAAAAAGGGACGGCTGGTAAATGCACCGTACGTGGACAACTCTTACAAGTGGGCTGGTGGTGGCTTCCTGTCATCAGTAGGTGACCTCCTGAAATTTGGAAATGTCTTGTTGTACAGTTACCAAGCCGGACAATTTAAAAACAAGAACGCCAAACTTCTTCCAGGGTACCTCAAGCCAAGCACAGTTGCAATGATGTGGACTCCAGTGCCAAAAACAGAAGTGTCATGGGACAGGGATGGTAAATACGCCATGGCTTGGGCTGTGGTGGAGAAAAACCAACAGTATGGCTGCTGCAGACAGCAGAGACACTATGCATCTCACACCGGCGGCGCCGTGGGGGCCAGCAGCGTGCTCCTCATCCTGCCTGAAGAGCTGGACCCTGAAGCTGTGGGTGCCTGGCCAGTGGCACCCCCGAGAGGTGTCATTGTCACTATTATCTGCAATATGCAATCGGTTTCGCTCAACAGCACTGCCTTAAAGATCGCAAGGGAATTCGATAAAGAGAAACGGGCACAATCTGCGGGCTAAGAGATGTGTGGGACTGAGCTCACTGGGCTGAACAACAAAGGGAGAAGGGTGTAACTGGACTTCAAGTTCACTAAGAATATGGGAAGAAAAAACACAAATAATTCACTTAATTAATCTCTGCTAGTGGTGCTAAAATGACGTCTAACTGGAATTCATCTCTCAGGGAAGTTCCTAACTTACAGAAAATGAGAATGTAACAGTCAAAGGTGACTTTCTGTAGTACCTGTGTAAATGATCATTATATTTAGCAGGTTATTTTTACCAACTAGTGAAACACTTGACCAAGATAAAAAAATAGCCTTTTTTTTTTTTGCACTAAATACAAATTACCTACCTAGAATGTTAAACTTTTGAAAAATTTCACATCTTGATTTTAGCACACAAATATGTTGCTTGTTATTCTCACAGTTCCAGTCTGCCACAACTATTCAGTATTACTTTTTGAAGAAAAAATTGTGTAACCATTGTTTTTTGTTTTTACGTACCACTTCCCTAACTTGCTTAAAAAACCAACAAAACCCAAACCTTGAAGCTACCTCCAGAATGCAGATTTATACCCAGAAGCAGGCTTTTGTCAGAGCTGTGGATTAAGAACTAGAAAAGAATGAATCTAGAGCAATGTAAAGTAAATTTAAATGTAAAGTAAAATTCTCTTCATTTTTTAGATATTCTCTCATCCATTTTTATTGGACACAGAGAATGTGTAGAATTAGTTTACTGTGCAATAAAGGTATTATTTCTAGAGTCAAATCCACCCAAATAGCACAATGTGCAAGGTGTCAAACTGTCCTGTTGTTTTTGAGTGACATACACTTGGCAGCCAGAAATGGCACTGTATTCTGTAGCCTAGATACTCCCTTGTAAACAGGAATTAGGAACTCAAATAGCTCAATACAACTCAAAGTCCATGCTTGAGGCCAGCAGTAGAAGTTTCACCAACCAAACACGGCCATGGCGGCTGGAGCACAGCTCAACGTGCTGCATCCAGGGGTGGGGACACCACCACCTCTGTGGGCAGCTCCTTCCAATGCCTGAGCACCCTTTCTGTGAAGAGATTCCCCCTGTTGTCCAACCTGATCCTCACCTGGTGCAGCTTGAGGCAATGTCCTCTTGTCCTTTCACTTGTTCCCTGTGAGAAGAGGCCAACCCCCCCTGGCTCCATGCTCCTGTCAGGGAGTTGTAGAGAGTCATAAGGTCACCCCTTTTCTCCAGACTCCTTCAGCTTCTTGTCAGACTTGTGCTCCAGACCCGTCCCCCAGAGAAAGAAAGAATGGCAGCTGCCTTTCTCTGGACATGCCCCAGCTCCTCAATGCCTTTCCTGACGTGAGGGGCCCAGAGCTGGACAGGGGACTACAGGTGGGAGATTTTCTAATTATCAGTTTCACAATGGGAATAAAGTAGCATCTAAGTGTCCATTTTATGTATTTCACAATGGCATGGAAGATCTCTGTCATCTCAAGATTTGCCCCCACCTCACTTCTCCTGCAGTTACATTAGACAGTACTTCCAGGCTGAGACAAAACAGAAATATCTTTCAGGAAAGGTTCCTGCACTGCTTAGCAGCTCTGCTGCTCTGAATTTAAGGAGTAAGGTGTCTTGGTTAGCAGCTAGCAGAAGACAGCTCTACCTGCCTCTTTCCCAAACTAATGCTTTTGGTGTTATCTTCACAGTTGTCACCTGCCCTGTGATGACACAGCGTGCTGCCATCTCTGTTCCCACTACACCTATGGTAATATTTATTACCCAAGACCAAGAAACCAGGAAATTTAGTATTTTGAGGGGTCAGTGTTTTACCTGCATTTTTAATTGGAGCTAATAAGACTAGTTTAGTATATTCTTCATAATTACAGTCATTATTGTACCTTAAAAACTGTTTGCTTGGAGTTTCTGGCCCACTCACCAAAATTTCACTTCTTTATTCATTAATAATGTATTGTCTTTATCTCAAGAGTATCCAATCATTTCATCTTCTAGTACCTGGAACAAAATGGGTCCCTGACAGTCTCTGCTTTGATATTACATTAATCATGAGTTCTTATCTTTTAGGGTAGAGAAGGCAGCGATATGAGAGACTAGGAATCAATCTGGCCTTAGCACATGTATTCAGGTCACAAATAATATTGCTACTTTGAACTTTGTTCTAAAACCAGTAATTTGATGGGCTGGCATTGCACGTGAGAAACTAACTAGACTATGTCTGGTCAATTAAGAGCAGCTTTCATGATAAACTTACTTGTGAGTGAACCTTTGTTGTGAGTGGCACTGACATAAACCCCTATTTTTCTTAGAAGGCATGTGTATTCCATTAGTACACCTGTTTCTGTATCAAACACCTCCTTCTGCATATGGTATTTACATGTTTGCTGTTTGAAATAACAGAAATAAAACTTACCTTGCAAATGCAACCAATTGTAGTATCAGGTTTTTGGGTTATTTTATTGACTAGACATGTACATGTTTTCAAAGTCATAAAAAGAATATTAGCTAATTAGAAAATCTCAATAATAATTAGCTAACCAAGACACCTGACACTTTTAAAGAGCTGTTGATACATGACTTGACATATTACTTAATACAATAAGATATATGTAAGATTTTTTTAAATATTTTCTCATGGTTAAAAACAAAATCCATTTTTACCAGCCATTTAGAAAGACATGGCTTTCACAAACAAATGAAACCCTTTTCCTTATTGCAAGAAGGCAATTATTTAACACTAGTATTTAATACTAACAATATGCATGGGCTTGCTGTACTAGTTCCTAGATACCACTCACACCTCTTAGTGCAGTTCCATGACTTACAACTGCTTATATGCCAGTTGCCTTCTCTGTACTGCATGTTTTCAGTGCTTTGCAAAGGACTACTTTTGTTTTGGCTTTTTTTTGGATAGACATCTCAGTTTAGAATACCAAGGGCAGTCTTGGGGGGAGGGAAATCCATGCATTCCAGAGAAACAGCTGAACAGAGATGAGTAACTTTTCATTTTTATTTATCACCATATTACCCAAGAGCGGGGAGGGACTACAGCAACATTGAAAGCAAATGAGCCATTTAAAATCTTATCTAGCTTTTGCAACCCTTGCAGTTACAGTAGCTGCAGTAATAAAATACACAAAATGCATTTTTAAAGCAGTTTCTGTCACTATATGCATTCCACTGCTGTAGTTTATGATTAGCAAGGAAGGATGCAGGAAGTCCAAGGTTTTTACTGTTCAAACAAACTTATAAAAATAGAGCTCGGTTGTCTGCAACCTTACAGGAAGAACTTGCACTTCAGATCATTTATTGAAAAAGAGATTCCAGCAGATTAGTCAGCAGTAGCATGTAATTTGTACAAAATCAATCATAATTACATTGTTGTTGTAACAGGCATTTTTAAACTGGTAAGGCTTTCAGGAACACAGATCCAAAAATCACATGCTGAACTGTTCAGTGTTGCTTTCTTCTAAATGAACAGCCTGCAAAGAAATCACGTGAGTAGAGATAAGAACAGTCCTTAAATTGTGAGACTGCCTTGAAAAATTATCCATCCAATGTAAGTAGAAAAAATCATGGATTAAATTTAAATTTTATGTACCATAAGAGGTGAAGATTTAACACTGTAGGTCTTCTCTAGCTCAACTGGAACAATATGGCTGTCATGCAATTCATCTTAAAATAAGGTTAAAGTGTACTATTCCTTTTCTTCCAGATGCATTTTAAAATGTCAGTCTACTGTTCCATCCTTTAGTGATACAAACCCCAAACTGAAACAGCTGCTGTGTGTGTTGTTACCATTTCAACTGCTCAACAGCCTCCCTTCAGGTGTTCTGTCCTCAAGTTTACCACCCCTGGGTAGTAGCACATTATATAAGCACTGCTATGTGTAATTTGTATACATGCTTGCCTTTTGCCCTTTAAACAAGAAATTAATAAAATCTGGATTCATTTTTACATTTTTTAAATCCTAAAGTGCTTCCAGTGCTTTTCACATGCCCCAGAATTGGGCTGCACTCAATGATACTGGTGTTATACCTGTTACCTGTATATACATTATTGGTGGCTATTTGTTCCCTTATAATTGATATGAAACAAATGTTCTTTGAGCCAGGGAACTGCTTTACAGTAGGGCTGTTTAAAAACAAACAGGCAAGCCATTAGTGACTAGCAGTGGCACAGAATTACTTTAGCCTGGCAAAAGTACCTTATGGTGCTTTTCAACACTTTAAACACAGCCCAGAGTTAAACAGCAGTATTCATTACACAAGCTGAAGGGAATGACAAGTCACCTAAAATGAAGTGTGTTTGATGACAATGTCGGTGTTTAGCTCCCTGGCAGATCTGTATAGCCATTTAAAAACAAAGAATCTGAAGAAAAATTCACAATTCTGGGCCTATTAACAATGTTCATAATAGCCAACTCTAAGCAATTTGCAAAATCATTGTTCCAGTATCAGTTTCCAAAATCCAAGCCAAAATATTTGTAGGCTATAAAATACCTTTATATAATGGCATATTTAGGTTGTGTAACATTGCCCTTACCTTCTGTGAGCCTGGCTTTGCCCCCAGTTGGCTGGCACAGGACAGTTGAGCACCCTACACACAGAACTACTGTCTGAGCATGGCTGAAGACAGTGGTGATCTTGTAGCATCCTGAAAAACAAAATTATGAAACTTTCCACTGGGTATTTCTAGCACCATTTTTTACGTGTTAATTGAATCAGGCACTCTAAACACACCCAAAATGCATCTATATTTCCTTACACAACACACCAAGCCAAACTCAGCAAGCCATTGTGTTCTGAAGTGCTTGCCTTTACTTACAAGCATAGGAAAGCAAGTTAGGTAACAGGAACTGGTTTGATTCCCATAGGAAAATCAACAGACCCTGCTGGCTGACAAGCCCTAATTTGCCTATCACATCTCCTGTAAAGAAGTTCAGCAGTTCCAGATTAGCCTCCTCTGCTGAACGGAGGGGCCCATGTAGCTGGAGAAATATTTAACTTGTAACAGTAGAACACTGCTGTTGACAAAGTCTGAAAGCTGGGAACATAAACACTGCTGTTCCAATCTGTGTTTGCTTTCTGTTTAATAATTGGTACATGTAAGGCTTGGTTGCATTCTGTAAAGCTAACATAATATTTAAATGGAAAGACTTGCACAGAAAAATTTCACTAATTCCCTATGCAACGCTTTTGTCTACAACTTATAAATTCTATCATTTAAGAAAGGATGAGATCACTCATACACAGCTTAGAAAAGGGATTTTCACTGCTTTTCAATTTCTTCCCCTGAAAAGTATTTTTAATTAGCCAAGTGATATTTTTGGAGGGAGAAAACCTGCAAAGGATTTAATCTGCATGTGGATGTACAAAATAAATAGGTAAAGGTGAGCAGAGATTGCATTTTCAGCACGTGTGGATCAGAAAGCTAAGACAGACTACATGTTGTGAGCAGGGTCCTGTGACTAAAGGTCTGCTTGGTAGGGAGAAGTACTATCAGACAAAATAACAGATCTCTGCTTAAATCACAAAGAGCAACTGTACAAATCTTTGTGAAAAACTGCTAAGAGCCAAAATTTAATCACAGCAAATTTTGTTTTTCCCTTATTGAAGCTGAACTTCCATGTGGATGAGTTTTTAATGTTTGTGGGTTGGCAGGCAAATGAGCCCAACCCACTTGAGTACCAAGGTAGGAACTTCCAGTTCCACTGACCTAGGGACACACAAGGCCATCTGCTATTTTCAATGTCCTGTGCATAGGATTCTAGCATTATTGAAGCTCTCCTGCTTTGCTCTATATACCCTCAAACACAAAAAACAATTAACCCAACAATAATGAAGATAACCCACGACCTATGGGCCTATGTTGACACTAACTGTATCACAGTGTATGCATTCACGTATACTGCTTTGAACAAAGTGTAAAAAAAACCAAAAAAAAACCAGAGGCTTAGCCTTCAACCCTGTATTTGTCTGAAAGCAACCACAGTTTACTTTCAAGTTGTTTACATTAACTTACCTCGCTTTCAGATGGAATATGTCTCAGAGCTTCTTAGAAAACTAGGCTACTAAGAAAGAATAAGATCAGAAAACCTGAGTACCTCAACAATTCCCTGGTTCTAAGTCAGGAAGATCATTATTGTAAGTGTTTTCTCACTGCTAGAATCTTCTTACGCTGCAGCAGTTGCTAGGAAGTTACCACTCTGGGCAATGTGGATGTAACTGTGCTGAATAAAAAAGCTGTTCACTGGTAGAGCACACTCCTGTCATGGTGCTACAAAATCCCATCGTTTAGTTTATGAAAGAGAAGTTGATTATACAGATGTCTCTGAGCCAAAGGAATGAAGATCTCTGAAAAGTGGACATAGGCAACATCTTATAACCCCTGTATATGAGCTAGATGGCAGCTTAGTTCTTAACAGCACATGCAAAAAAGGCAGCGGTATATGTTTTACTTTTATGTATGTGTGCAGTATCCTTGCATATATCCTTGTCAAAGGATTGCCTTGCTCTTCCAGAACTAACTTACAAAAGGAGGAGAACAATGTTGGTTTCTGTTTATCCTTGCATATATCCTTGTCAAAGGATTGCCTTGCTCTTCCAGAACTAACTTACAATGTTGGCTTCTGTTTGAAACTTGTGCTATGGATACTTTAATGCATCAATTTAATCTCACTTTTTATACATGTAAACCGGTGTTTTATAAAAGTGTTTTATAAAGGAAAAAACCCAACTAAAGAAGCCCTCATGCCAGAACCTCCAGAAAATGTCTGATTGTTTACATTAACTTTTTCCAAATATGGGAAACACTTTTATTGTTAAAAAACCCAAAGCAATATAAAGATCTTTTTCTCTACAGAATAGATAAACCAAACTCAGATAAGAAATAATAATCAACCGTTATACGTACGGTATACAAAATTAATTTTGTTCCTTCCATAACGCATGAACATTTCGAATATTTACCTGGACATTTTACATCCATGAAGTAGGAGTTTGGGCTCTGCACAAGACGTTTCTTTTTGTGTTTCCTCTTCTCATCCTCTAAGGAGGGGTGCACTAGGTCCTTGGCCAGCTGGGTGGGGCAGGAGGAAAAGCGCACGGCGCGTTACGCGGAGCCGGCGGGCGCCCCGGGGCTGCCCCGAGCGCGGCCGCAGCCGGGCCCGCACGGCCGGACCGGGCCCGCCCGGCCTTGGCGGCCGCCGGCGGCTCCCGGCAACGGCGGGGAGCCCGAGGACGGTCGCGTCCGCTCCGTCACCCCCCGCCCCGCGAGGAACCCACAGAGCCCGGGCCAGGCGGCACCGGGCACGGGCAGAGCCCGCACACAACTCACAGGCATGTCCGCCGCCGGGCCGGCCCGGGCGCTGCCTGCGCCGCAGCCGCGCCTGTGCCGAGCGCCGGGGGCGGGAGCGGCCGCGCGTCGCTCGGCACCGCGCTGCGCCACAGCGGCCCGCCGGGCGCGGAGCGCCTGTCGGAGTGCGCCGCCTTCACGATAGATGGGGCCTAAATCATCCGCGTATGGCGCACAAGTGTGGAACCGCCAGGGCTGGAAGGCAGCTCTGGACATCATCCAGAGCAGGTGACACAGGAACGTGTCCTGCTGGGCTTGGAATGCCTCCAGGGAGGGAGGCTCCACAATCTCCCTGGGCAGCTGCTCCAGCGCTCTGCCACCCTACACATAAGTTCTTCCTCATGCTGAGATGAAACATTTTGTGGTTTAGTTTATGGCCATTGCTCCTTGTCACATCGCTGGGCTCCACAGAAAAAGTCTGGCACGATCCTCTTGGCACTGGCCTTGAAGATATTTATATGTATTCAATAGATTGCCTCTCAGTCTTCTCTTCTCTCGTCTAAACTGGCCCAGCTCCTGCTGTCTTTCCTCGTAAGAGAGATGCTCCAGACCCCTCATCATCTTTGTGGGCCTTTACAGGACCCTCTGCCTGTCTTCCTTTTCTTGAGCAACCCAGAACTGAACATATGTTTGTTGTTTCATAGTAAATGGAATATTGCATGAAGTTGTACCCGTGAGCATATTCTCTTGCAGTTTCCCACCCCAGTCAAAAAGAAAAAGGCAGAAGAATTTCTATTAGTTATCATTCATGTGCTTAAATGAATTTAGAGAACTTATGAGACATAAAAATATTGCAGAGAGTGGAAATTTAAAGAAAAAAAATCACTTTTTTTTTTTTTTTTTTTGGTAACAGGCTGAGTGTTTTGTCTGTAAATTAGTAATCACAAATGTAATCTGTAAAATCACGTGTATTTATCCTGGGACATTTAAAAGTGTAGTTCAATAGAAATCCTCCTGGTGGCACAACACACCTTACAAAAATCACTTGGTATGGAGTCTTCCCAAAAGTCCAACGCGAACGTGTCAGGACATTGCCTTTCTGAGAGGGAACGGATGCATTTAAGCAAAACTTATTTGAAAAGTTTGCCATGAGCACAAGTGAGGATGTAATTTCACAGAGGCATATTGCTCTGACAACAATATTCTCAAGGCTGGGCTTGGTCTCTCCAGTGCTATAACAACTTTCAAAATACTTTCCACCCCAAACTCTTACATTATTCTGCCAGAATAGCCCTGTGTGTTGCAGTGCTCCAAGCCATTATATTGGTTTTCCTCTCCTCACTGTCCCAGCCTTGTAACACTGCAATGCTGTGTTAGCATTTTTTCCTTACACGCTGGTGTGGTGATGACACACAGATGGAGGTATTTTGGAAGTATTTCTTGTTGTATCATGGGGAATTTAATAGGAAGGGCTCTGACTCATACTTTCCTCTGCACGCTGTCCTGTGGATCTAAGAACATAAACCAGTTACCAGCACAGAGTCAGTTCTTGTGTTCTAAGCTGTTCCTACTACCTTCCTGTCCTTTTCAAATGCATGTTATTTATGTGCAAGCAGAATGGAAAGAGGATAATTGCTTAAGGCTTTTGATCTAGTATCTGCAGTAGAGTTCTGTTTTTCTGTGTTAAATAAAAAATAAAATACCTTCACCATGTATGAAGCACCACTTACAATAAAATAGAACTTCTGAAGTGCCATGCTTCTTTGTCTTTTCCTCCTAGCTTTCCCTTAGAGGTCTTTCCTGCAAAGAGCCTCTGGTGCCTGAGGAAGACTTTAGAGTCACATTAGAAATGGGCTTCCATGGAAGGAAGGGCACACAGGATGATCTGAAAACAGGATGTGTTTTGGACACATTCCTCTGGTTCTCTATTTTGGTTTTGCTTGTAGATTCATTTCCTTTTTGTAACAGCTTGTAGTTCAGTGATCTGCTGTGTGCGTAAATTCTAATGGATTACCTTTAATCTTACAATTTAAGCTTTTTATGAAGTGTACTCTTAAGAAAACAGAAATGCACCACTGAGTTTAAGTGTCAGTTAGCCAGGAGAGAAATGCTGTCTGTACAAGAGTGGTTTGACAAGACAGATTCAGGTCTGAGAGAACAACTTCCTCTTTCCAGCCTTCTCCCAGCAGCAATCACTTTGATCTCATTAAATAAAAAAAGAAAGAAAAAAAAAAAAAAAAGAAACTTTATCTGTTTGCTAGAATGACAACAGAAAAACTCCCAAAGCTGATCTGGAAATGTTTTAAAACAACATAATGACCGTTGGGTTTTCTCCTGCATTGCGAGTGTCAGTCTCACGTGTTCGAAAGCTGAGTCTGTGTCCCCGAGGTCAGGCGTTGTGGGGGGTTCCTGCTGGGCTGGGACAGCCTACAAACCCTCACTGTGCACCTGCTGCTCCTGCTACTGCTTTCTTCTCCTCCATTTGTGGTCTTCTGCACCTGAATTTGGGTAGCTCCTTAGGATTTGCTATCTGACAACTTTTGGGAAGTTTTACTACAGAACCTTGTTCTGTAGTCACTGCCTGTGGTCACTGCCTGTGGTCACTGACAAAGTGTGCAATGACTGATTCTAAAAACCTAAATTCACCCTACTAATGCTTATAGTGTTGTCTAGAATACTAAAATGGGGGTGGTTATCTCTGTAATACTATTGTTAAAAGCATTTAGATTACTTTTTGCTAACCACCTTTAAGCTGGACTCAAAATAAGTTCACTTCAATGTTTGATCCAGAATGTGGCCTGTCTGTCATTTTGCCTATACTGCAGAATTAGTTTTAATTCATTGTAAACTAATGGTGTAAACTGTGGCATGTAATCATTTGCTTTAAATATGCTTGTGCTCAGATATTTTAGATTAGCAGTGGAAATTGAAGAAAGTAAACTTTTAGCACTACTGTAATAGTAAACTTTGGAATTAATGGATTTACAGATAAGAATTTTGCAGTGTTTTTTCCTTCTGGAATTGAACTGTATATACTTTGTGTAATTTTTTTCCCCAATAATAACTTAATTTAACCTTTTCTAATAAAGTTCTGCAGTATATACACATGGAAAATTCATACATTTGGATCACCACAGTAAAGGAGAGTACTGTTCTTTGTACATTAAACTTGATCTTAAAACTAAGATCTTAAAACTAAGATCTTTAAACTAAGAGTTAAAAGCAGGACATATCAACCTATCAAATGCAGTAAGACAAAGTGTAGAATGAACATAGAAGTGTCTGCCTTCTAGTGAAATAAGTGAAAGACTTATTTACTGGAAACAGGTAATAAATGACTTTTTTTTAAAGGAGTGTCCACATGATGGTTATCTACAGTAATGAATTCCAGAGGCACCTGCCAAAGTCAGAGTTGTTAGAGATACACATGGAAAATGTTATTATATTGGGTAGCAGAGTTCAACAGCTATGGAGCAAAGCTCATGTTAATGACTTGTGGTTAGGTGGCATTCAGGGCAGGACTGCCTCATAAGATTATTGTTGGTAGGACTTGGACCTGTTGATTCCAACTAGTACCAAAATAACAGGATCTTAGTTCTACCAACATGTTTTAAACTCTGTTGGTTTTTTAAACCTTGTACTTAGGCAAATAAGATGCAGAATTTTGTACTGTTTTGTGTGTATTGAGAAGGGCTTCATTGAAAACAGATTTTCAGTCAGTTGTCTTTTTACCTAACCTTTGAACTAAAGGAGGAAAAAGGATCTGTGAAAGCTAGAAGTAATTATGTCTATCATTTGAGAAATTAAAAATGAGAGTGGGAACAAAGTAGCAATATAATCTGTTTTTTTTCTTTAAAATGTAGATGTTGGTAAACAAGTTTTGAGAAATTAAAAATGAGAGTGGGAACAAAGTAGCAATATAATCTGTTTTTTTCTTTAAAAAGTAGATGCTGGTAAACAAGTGCTGTCTGGCTTTTTAAATGTATATGTAAAGATTTTTGAACTTAGTGCATATGAGTAGAGGTCATCACTACACTTTGCTGTTCCTATTAGCTCCTTTCTTGAACTGAGGGCTTTAACAGATGCACTTTACCTACACCCCAGTGACTAATGGAATTCTGCCATACCTTGATTAGGACTCACCTGTTTATTGGATGAGTTTGAACTATGGTACTGATCTCCTTTTATGACCAGATGACCTGCCTAGTGGGTGAGGGAAAGGCTGTGCAGTCTGCCTGGACTTCAGTAAGCCTTTGGCACTGCCTCCCACAGCAGTGTCCTGGAGAACAGGCAGCCCATGGCTCGGACAGGGGCACTCTTTGCTGGGCTAAAAACTGTCTGCACGTCTGGGCCCGGAGCACGGTGGTGAATGCTGCCACATCCAGTTGGGACCAGTCACTAGTGGTGTTTCCCAGGGATGAGGACTGGGCCCAGTCCTTTTTGAGGTCTTTATTGATGATCTGGATGACAGCATTGAGAGCACCCTTAGGAAGTTCATGGATGACACGAAGTTGCATTGAGAGTGTTGATCTGCTGGAGGGCAAAAAGGCTCTGCAGAGGGAACAGGACAGGCTGGCTCTGGGTGACAAGGCCAGCTGTGTGAGGTTCAACAAGGCCAAGAGCTGGGTCCTGCCCCCAGGTCACAACAACCCCCTGCAGCACTACAGGCTGGGGCAGAGGGGCTGGAAAGCTGCCCAGCGGAAAAGAACCTGGCAGAGCCTGGCGACAGGGCCTCAACACGAGCCCAGGTGTGCAAAAAGGCCAAGGGCACCTGGGCTGTGCCAGCCATGCTGTGTCCACCAGGACACAGTGACCATGGTCATGGGGGGCACATCCAGTGGGCTCCTCAGTTCAGGAGGGACATTGAAGTGCTGGAGTGAGTCCAAAGCAGGACAACAGAGCTGAGAAGGAGCACAGGTCTGATGAGGAACAGGTGAGGGAGCTGGGGGTGTTTAGCATGGAGAAAAGGAGGCTCAGGGGTGACCTTATCACTTTCTACAGCTACTGAAAGGAGGGTGTAGCAGGGTGGGGATCAGCTTCTTCTCCCAGGGAACAAGTGATAGGATGAGGACATGGCCTCAAACTGCTCCAGGGCAGGTTTAGGTTGGACATTAGGAAGAATTTCTTCACAGAAACAGTGATTAGACATTGGAAAAGGCTGCCCAGGGAGGTGACAGAGTTGTTATCCCTGGAAGTGTTCAGAAAAGGACTGGAGATGGCACTTTGTGCTCTGGCTTGGTTGACAAGGTGGTATTTGGTCTAGGGTTGGACTCGATCTCAGAGCTTTTTTCAAACCTTAGTGATTCTGTGACTCTATTCAGGCAAAATGGTAGGGTAGTAATTTAGGGATTGTAAAGGGTTTTTAAACTCTGCTTTTTTTGAAATGTACAAAACAGAATCAAACTGATACAGTCCCATCTGCTTTCACATAGTGACAAAAGGTAAACCATAGTTTCAAATCTGTTCTATTTCCTACATGTTCAGTGTTCCCCTCAGAGGTTCTCCCATGCCAGAAGAGAAAAGAATTGTTGATCTATTTGCCTGCAATGCACTATAAACCAAATGTCAACTTTTCCAATTTGGTGCAATAACAAAGACTGGGTTCCAAAGACATGTTTTCATGGAACAGGTATCATAGAGGTGTGGCTATTGAACCTTAACAGCTTTGATAGTACTCCTCAAAGTTTTACTAACATATTGCAAGGTATACAATTGAACAATTACAGGTTTTTTCATATTCTAGAAAATAAAAAAAATGCAACTTAATTTTTATATCTTGTTTTTAAAGTTCATGGTTAAATAAACATCTGTCCCTTGAATGTGGCAAACTGGCACTTTTCCAAATGAGAACAGAACGCACCATCACAAAGCACCAGTGTAATTGAAGAGGGAAGTAATTTGCATTATTCTTCTATAAAAATACTCTTGAGTAACAGATGGCGATCACAAACATATTGCTCCAGAGACATATGAAAGCCTACGTGTTCCATAAAACTCAAGAGTGAATATTAACCCCAAAATTCTCTCTTCAGTGCTGAAATGTGTTCGTGTAGTCATCTTCAGCATGGCCATAATTACAGTACACAGCAACTCATGTCTCTGAAAGTACAGCTACAGGAAAATATTTCTGAGACATTTTCATTTGCAGTTTCCTATAATCCAATTATTCATGTTAGACTGAAGTAATTAACCAATTTGGTCTGAATGCTTCGGTGCCAGGTTGCCATTATAATTTATAAACTCAATTATTGTAATAAGTAGTGTGACAACTCATTTTAACATTTAAACAGCCTGACTGCTAATTATACAGTACAAAAATGATCCAAGCAGCCATGTTTCCAAATTCTGGCCTGAACTAGGCAGAGATCCTCAGGTGTGTTAAAAAAAATTAAAAAAAAAAAAGGCAATTCCCCCCATCCTTGATTTGCAGCTTTCATTCTCCTCTATCAGACGACATCCTGGTCTTCCAGAGGTCTCAATAAAACAATTATTATAAATAAGAATTTTTTTTCACTTGAATTATGATGAAGCACATAAATGTACAGATATAAAATTGGATTTTGATCAAATTAACTGGAAATTAGATTAGCATTCATGACAAGCTCCTACTGAATTCACCTTGTACAAAGCTTTAAATCACATCTGTCAATGGATTTTCCATTATTTGGTACCACAAACATATTGGTTGGGGCTACCACCAAACTGAGACACTTAATGGGGAAAATGTGGATAATTTATAACTAGGAGCAGGATACCTTTTGCTTTTTCAAGGATTATAATGGCTGAAGGTATTTGTTTGGAGTAATTCCTCAGTGCACAAATACAGCAGTAGCCAGGCACTAGACTGGCTTGGTCCTATTTCACGCCATCAAATTGTTGTTTAATATCATGAGGTGATTTTTTTGTGTGCTTGCAGGAGGCTAACCATGTATGAGAGAGCTTTAATATTCAAAACTAATTTTGTTTGATTCTCTATAGAATTCAGTATAAATATTTGCTAAGTTAGCACACATATAAGAAAAAAAACCAAAAAAACCCCAAAAGTGAGAAAGGACCATTTACAGTAGGCTGGGTTATAACCAACAGAAACTTTAATGAATGATTTGGGGAAATCTTTTTCCTATTTTTGCTAAGAGGGAACTGAGAACTGTTCTAGTGATTTATAGTGTTAGAGAGTTCTGTTTATAGCTTGTCTGAAGGCTACAATTTTTAGATTAAATTAAAGCAGTAAGTCCTTGTTGTCATTTTGAAGTGTTTCAGTAGTGCTATTTATTTTTATAGTGCCTTGTGACATCCTGTGGGGAACACGCTATAATGAATGCATAATGAGGCTGCCTCACACCAAGAGATTATTAGTGGAAAAATGATGGGGGAAAGCGTTTCAATTGCTCTAGAGCAGATCTCTTGTTGTAGAATACCCCCGTTTGCAGTGAGACAACATGAAAATAATTGTTGTGTTGCGCGCACAAGTTTCTTCCTGAGTTGACATGCCCAGGGCCACATGTAAACTTCTGAGGCGACACACTAGACTCACCCATTGGTGACGCGAGAGTATTTTGCCGTTATTTAACTTGAACACATAGCTACCTGACTCTGCTGACAACTCCTGCTGGGTTCGAGAGAGAAGTGAGCCCGGGGGGACCGCGCAGCGACAGCAGCGCCCCAATCCCGGTGGGCGAGCGCCGGGCCTGCGGACCACAGCCCCCGTCGGGCCCGGCGGTTCCGGCGCCGTGACGCGCCCGCAGCGCCGCCTCCCTCCGCCGGCCCTGCTTCCCTTCCTTCCCCTCCCTTCCCTCCCGGCCCTCCCGCCGGAGTCCCGCCCTCCTTCCGTCCCGCGTTCGCCCCCTCCTGCTGCGGCGGCGAGCCGAGCCCAGGCGAAGATGGCGAAGACTTACGACTATCTGTTCAAGCTGCTGCTGATCGGGGACTCGGGCGTGGGCAAGACCTGCCTGCTCTTCCGCTTCAGCGAGGACGCCTTCAACACCACCTTCATCTCCACCATCGGTGAGGGGCCGCGCCCGCGGCCGGGCGCCGCCATCCCGGCGGGAGAGGGGTCCTGCCCGGGCCGAGCGCGGAGGGAGGGAGGGAAGGAAGGGCCGGGGGCACCGCCCGTGTCGGGGCCGCGGTCGGGCCGTGCCGGGCCCCGTGCGGGACCGGGGGCCGGGGGCAGCGGTAGCCCAGCGCGGCAGCGCTCGGGACGGATGTCCGGCGGGGGAAGGTGCCGCGGCCCTGGCGGGGCCCGCAGGGTGCGATCCGCTCCTGCAGCGGCCCCGGCGCCTGCCGTGCCCGCCGCAGCAACAGTTGGGCCGGGCCGGGCCGTGCTGCCGCCGCTGTGGTGCCGCGCGCGGAGCCCGCGGCCCCTTCCCGGGGCGAGGGGAGCCCGCGGCCCCTTCCCGGGGCTGTCGGAGCCCGCGGCCCCTTCCCGGGGCGATCGGATCCCCGCGCCGAGCCCGCAGCGCTGCCGGCCTCAGGCAGAACCGCGGCTTCTGGGGCTCTCCCGGTGTGGGGCGACTCGTGTTGGGGTGCGAATGTTCAGAAAGTGGGGAAGGGTTGCTGGGGCTGCCTGTGGCACGGTGGCAGTGGCTGAACGCTCGGGGCAGGTGGTTCGACTCTCAGTTCTTCCCTGTACGCTTCTAATGCATCTGTGTGCTCACGGTTTTGAGATTTGGAGTAGTTGCATTCGAGCTCCTCAGTCGACTCTAGAAGCTCCTCGACAAATGTTTTGTCCTGAATTTGGTTGTGAAAAAGGGTTCGTTTCTAAGCTTCACGAACCTTTTTTAATGACAGTGAAGTGTTATATATCAAAACAGGTGGTTGTGACTTATATTTTTGTCAGACTTGTAAGTTTTAAAATACACTGCTGAAATAAACATAAGCAAAATTTTCAAGGCCTTCACTGAGATAGAATTGAATTGAAACTATAGTGTGGCATGACTTGAGATTTGTGTTCAGCTACTTGTAGCTGAGGTCACTTTTAAAGTGAAGTACACTGTTTTGGGGATGAAGGGGAAAAGTGCAATGGAGGTTAGTAGTATTTAGGAGGGCAAAACTAATGCTGACTTAAAAAAATAACACTAAGAGAATGAGTAGATTCTCTTGAAAAGAAATTGCTTTAAAGATAAGGTGAAATAGTGCGTAACTTGTTTTATGTTACCCTAATGCCCTGTCCTTTTCAGACATTTTATTTTGCTGAGTTTGGCACACAAGGAAGAAACAATCTTTATTTAGGCACATGTGATTGACTAAATTAGGTGTGGCGTGATTTTTAATGCTTTAAGAACAGTTTTTCTGCATTTTTCTGGCACATTTCTCTCTGCAACCATTTTCAAAATGCTGTATCAGTAACACCAGCCGATTAAGGCCTGAGTAGCATTTTACCTTAACATTTATTATTCTGTACCCGTGGTAGATAAAAGGCTTAATAAACATTAATAAATGCTGTATCATTAAAAAAAAAAAAGAAAAAGCCTGCTTTGGTACTGTGCTGCTTCTTTATACTTCTAAAGAGATAGCTAACATAAATGGGTGTGTCTGTCTTCCAACCATTTTCTTGATGTTTCTTGAACTGCTCAGCCCCTTGATAGATTTTTTTTTCCCCTCACTGATTCACTTTGAAGTCTTCAGGACTGTGAATATGCTGTTGTTTTTTCTTACCTTATTCAGTAAATATAGGATTTGCTCTCATTTCCTTCCTTTATATTTGTTTGTGCAAGTGCCTTGTTTTCAAAACAAGTCATCTTGAAGAAACTTTTTAATAACTGAGGTGTACTTTTAATTCTGTAGGTAATAGTTGTGATTTCACAGTTACATATTCCTTCTTATAGCTCTAGTCCCCTTTTATTTTTTAGCAAAGAACCTCCAAGCAGGAAAGTTGACGATGCAGGAAATAGTGAAACTGTTCATAAAAGTGCTGACCTATGCTTGAATAAAAATACTTGGAGTTGTTTCAGTCTTTGTCGTGGATTGCGTGTGTTACTTGTAGCTCTGTCATGTGGCTGTAATCTGTTCTTGAAGATGTGCTCCTGTGCCCTTTCTCTCTTCTCAGTGCTAGTTGATTTTACAGTCATAACTGGTCCATCTGATGAGCTTGGGGGAATTCCATTTTTAACAACTCTGCTTTTTTTCCGTGACTGATAAGTCATAGTTAACCATGCTGTGGAGGGAGACAGGGATGCTGTGCTTCTCCCAAACAGGCTGCCCTGCCAGTTCAAGTTTAAGGTGCCCAGATGAGCATTTCCCATTAAATACAGAGTTTTCCTGGAGTATGAGCTGCCAGGCTGTTTGGTTTGTGTGTTCTCCATGAAGTGGATCCTGCAGTAGGATGGTGCTTATGATGTGTGTTCAATTAACAGTGATTTGTGATATTATGTGCCCTCAGTTCTCCTCTGGTGTGTCTCTCCTAACAAGATCAGACTTGGTTTTACTGTAGAAGTCTAAGAAGGCGTATGTTTGAGATGTGTTGACATCAAATTTTATTGTTTAGTCTTATGTACTTACATGCTCTTTGTGAGATGAGTCATTCAGATTTTTTTTTTAACTATGATTGGGTTAAATTTTTGCCAGTTTAAACTTTCTTCTTAGATTTTAGGTCCAGAAGTTAAAGCACTCTCTGTTGCCCTAATGAAAGGGCCCACATCATATCCAAGTACCAGATAACTTCCTTATAATTTCCCACTCCTATTGTTCTTCTGTAGTTTAACCAGGGTTAAACTACAGCACTCCAGTTACCAAAACAATGGAAACACTTTTCAAAAGGAAAAAACTAAAGTTAGGAGGGAGATATGGAAATACTATTTTATATAGAAAAATTGCTTTACTTCTCCTCAGTGCTCATATTATAGAAATAATATGAATTGTAATGAATTGAATTGTAATGAATTGTAGTTACTTTGTCATTGTGCGTGGTGTATTTGTGTCATACTTCACAGACCCCTTCTGTTTTGCTGTCATGCAAAATGTGCCTGTAAGGCTACAGCATCCATGTAGATTGCTTGGAGGTTAGGAAATGCTCCTTTGACTTTTCTCCTCGAGACTTTGGTCATGCTCATAATCATAATCAACGTTGGACTGGTTCAGACATCAGGGACTTCCAGCCTGGTGTCCCATGGCCAGCAGTTGCATAAGAAGTGTGATAAAAGCGCAATGCATGTGTATTTATAATTCGTCAGACTTCTTTTATTCTTTTTTTTGAGTGACTGTTGGTACAAGAGCCTTCATGTCTTTGTCTTCACTACCTGGCATAACTAATACCTTCAGCAGACTTTGCTGCCCATTATGAGAAGTGAACCAGTGACCTTTGGATTATTCAAAGCGATGCATTTTGACTCTGTAAAAGCACAGATTGGCCTTAAGCAACTTTAGACACGACAGGTCCTTGTCCTTTAGCAGCTTTTAATTTTTTCTACAGGGCTCTGTAGCTCTGTTAGAATTTCTGAAAGTGCTGGCAAGGCATAATGCTGCTGTGGTCCCTAGTGAGGATCAGCTTTTCACTGTGAACATGGGATAAAACTTTTTTTTTACAATGGGAGTGTGTTATGTAAGGTTGTGTTGTTTAGTTTGCTTTCTGGGTGGAAACTTCTGCTTTTGCACATTACATGGAAAGTAAAATGCAGTTGAGTCAGCTCATTTTCATACTTAGCAACTCCTAAAGCAAAACTTATCTTGGAATATCTCATGAGCATTTTGCTAGTAGTTTCAGTGCGATACACAGGAATCAGAAGCATTAATTTAGCAGTTTCTAAGTATCTGAACTTGCTGTTCAAGTAGTGGTGTCTGGTAAAACTGGATTTGGTTTATAATTTGAAATAATAAGATTTGTTTTTTGCATTCCTTTCAGCTTTTTTTGTGTCAGCTGGTTTCTATGAGTGTAAAGTTGAATCTTTGTAGCTGATAGCATTTCTGATTTAGTACAAAGGCTTGCTGACAGAAACAAAATTTGTCGTATTTATTTTTTTAATCCAGGATGATATCAGCATTTGGCAGGAAGTTGCTCACAAGATAGCACTGTATCTGAGAGCTGAAACCATTTGTTGATTTTACAGAAGTAACTTTTCCTTAGTCTACATCTTCCAAAATAGGACACTACTCTGGCAGGCAAGCACGTGTGTGCTGACCTTTGAACACTTCTATGAAAATCCTTTGTCAAGCAAAATTACCAGCTTCCCTTTTGCAGTGAAATTTCCATGTCTGTAATGTGTAATGGAAATCGTTTTAGTGTATTCAAGTCAAATGATGCCTCATTGAGTATTTCTACTTTTCTTCTTCACAGTTACTTACTATTTGTATGATGGACAAGGACTGATTGTTGCTTTCTTGAGGTTTGGGTTTTTGTTACCCACCCTCCCATTAAGCTGCAGCATTTCCTGTCCTTAGTCAATTTCTTTTGGGCTTCTCCAGATGGTTGGAGCTGTAGGAGAAAACATATCAATGATAGATGAGCAGGGAAGAGAAGGCAGGGAAGCATCAGGAAAGCATTGTCAGGAGTACTTTATTAATGGTCATTACTACAAACTAATTGTTATCTGGACTTTGAAGTGACTGAGGTGAGTTCAGTGACACTCAGGTGAGTCTGTCACACATATCTCCAGAGTGGAAGTGTGTGTTAGAGGCTTGTGAGATGTGGGTCTAGGATATCTCTTTAGGACAGGGTTTACATGGTATAGGGAAGACAGTTCTGTGCAGGTCAGTATGAAAGTGGAAGAATGATTCTGTTTTCAAGGTCAGTGGTGGGTGGTCAGCAAGATGCTGTCCTGATGTTGAACAGGAAGTTGTAGCTGAAGGTATAGCAGGTTAAAAGCATTGAAGTTTGTGTGTCTTGTAACTTCAGATGTGATACTAACACTTAGCTGATAGCAAAGGACATCTTAACTTAGATTTTCATCTGCTGGTGAGGTTGCATTACCTTACTGTATTCTGCAACAAGCCAGCAATGGAGTTGAAATTGTTTGGTTTCTATTAAAAATGCTGCTGCAGCTTTTGTGTTGCGTTTTACTCTGTGAAAACACAGTGACAGATGTCTGAGTGTTGATGCCTACTCCTAATTGGCAGATGGAGGTCTGTTTTGGTTATGTGTTGCTGGTTATTTGAGTGACAGGAGGGCAGTTTTGAGCTGCTTTTGTGACTTGGTTTGAATGCAAAGTTAAGAATACAGACTAACTTTGAATAAGGGTAGGAACAAATGTCTTGGCTGATGCATACAGGCTTTGAGAGAGGTACTGAAGACACGGCTTTTGTTTGGGAATTTTTATGTACTTTTTGGGATGGATTTCCTAGTCCTTCTGAAGTAGAAATACATCCTTTTAGTAGAAATACATCTCAGACTGTCTTACTTCAGAAATTAACTAAAATTCATAATAATAATAAGAAGAATACATGCAGTGTTTATAATGATGGTTTATTTCATCTTTTGTGCTAGAAGTTACATGGCTTTAATTCAAAGGATATTTTATTGCTTTTTATCTTTAATTGGATGTTATGGTAGCTTAAGTGTCAAGTCATCAGGCTGACTAGATATATAAAATAACTCTGATACTTTTCTAATGTGGATAAACTAGGACAAATAATAACATCAATAAAGTTGGAGTGTGTCAGGCTTTTGTACAGAGTTAGAATCACAGACTCAGGATATCCTGAGCTGGAATGAGCACACAAATATCTTCGAGTCCAGCTCCAGGCTGAACAGACCAAGTGCCCCCATCTGTTCCCCGTAAGGCTTCCCCTCCAGACACTTCACCATCCTCGTGGCCCTCCTTTGGACCTTCTCTCACTCTTTGTATCTTTCTTTTACTCTGGGACCCAAAACTTGACTCTTTGAGGCTTTTAGTTACCAGACTTGCAACTCAAAACTTAGGCCAGTAATTTCCTGTCCCAACACAGGTTGCAGTGTGTTGTAATTTAGTGCCTTTTAGAAGGTTTTTGACTAGTAATTGCATCTAATATCAGTTTAATCTTGTGGTTTATAGTAAACATTCGTGTTAAATGTAAACTATGACACTTTTGATTAGATTGCATGTAGTTAAATGTAAACTATGACACTTTTGATTAGATTGCATGTAGTTAAAGGCAAGTAAAGTACTGCATGTGTCAGAAGGCTTCTCTTCTAGAGAACAAACAGTTGACCAGGTTTAAGACATGTTAATTTTGCTGCCATCATGTAGACTCTTCTGCTTTGGGGACCAGAGGAAATAAACCCTGATGATGAATGTTAGTGGCATCCTTTTATATGTATGGCAACATCAAAAAGTATTGCTAACTAGTAGGAGTCTAGCCCCACATCTGGAGATTGGGAAAACCAGGCTGAGTATAAGAAATTGGGCAAAGCTGAAGTGTCTGTCAGCCAGGGAACACATACACTGCTTCCCCTCCCCTCACACCTCCCAACAAAATCCTCCTTTCTTCCACCTGCCAGAGAACAATAGTTTTCCTTTACCGTGTCAAAATATGTTGTCTGTATGGTGTGACTTCTGCTGGGATTAAAGAAGGAGTATCTGTGTCAACCCAGGCATGGAAAGGAGCAAAAAGAAACAGAGTAACTTCCTGGGAGAACTTTCCTGGCTTAGCAGAGGTGATGTAGAAAGGAGTACTTAGAACATGCAAAGCAGGAAAAGCAAATGAAGAAAATAAAGAATTAATTAAAGTTAATTCATTAAAAGAACCTTGCATGATGTAGGAGAAGAAAACAGCTATGTGCCAGAAAGGTCATACTTTTCTTTCTTAATAAGTTAGGTGGCTGTGCCTGTTAGTATAGGTAGTAAAAACCTTTCAAAAAAAGGCCTATTTTGTCATTCATGTAAGAAGTTAAAGCAGCCTTTCTTCTCTCATGTTCTTAACTTCTCAAACAAACCAGCAAATGACAAACCACAACCTCCCCCATGCTTACTTATCTCCATGGATAAAAACATAGGTTTAAAAAAGCCTCTGATGAAAATGATGTTTTGGGGCTGCTGAGAGTGGTGTCTCTAACACTGACTTCACTAACTTTAAACCTTCTGCTTTGACTTTTTGGTCTGATTTTGCTGCCTCACTAGGTACTTTCTACACTTGCTTCTAACACAACTGTATTTCAGACTCTAACTGAAATTCCTAGATTAGATTATTTATTTTAACAGAGATAATTCTTGCTGGATGAAACATTTTGCTCTTCTTGAATCCTTTTGGACAGAGTGCCAGTTAAAGCCAAGAGCTGTCTTACTGATATTGTTGATATGTGCTTTTTTGTTCTCTGTACTTTTTCTTCCAGTGTAAGCATCTGTGCCCTCTAAAGTGAGCAGAGTATTTGTGGATTCCTATAAAAGTTCCAAAAATTTCATCACTTCTGTCTTTACGGTGATCATGTGTGACTTACACCTGCTCTAACATTATCCAATTTGACTCGTTTTTATCTCTGATGCTTTTGTAGCATCCCTGAAGCTATCAAAGAAGCATTGGGCAGTATGAGTTGTTGGGCTGTAGCAGTGATCACCTGCCCATACCAGCTGTTCCCGTGGTGTTTCCCATACCTGTGTTAAATCTGCAGCTGGTGGGGTTTTTATGTGGTGCCAGTGGCAGGCAGACAGGGAATAGGAGGTACAAAGTGCATTGTTTGAACTGTGTGAGAGCATCTTATCTCTAAGCAGTCATGGACTTGCCAGTTCTTGCTCTGCTTTGTGGATCCTGGGACACTCAGTGTGCTCACTTTTCATGTAGCACCTCTTCTGTTTTAAACAATGTCCTGCCCCCCAGAATCTCTATTTCCTCACTCTGAATAACCAGTTTATGTAGAGCCCTGAGTTAAGAGGCTTTTTAAAGAAGTGACATCTCCATTTCTCACTGTCTAGTATAGACACCAGCACCAAAAATTAGGGAGCAAAAGCAATCCTAATCTTTTTGGCCTGCTCTTGTTGTCACAGCTGAAGCTTGGTTTATGAGTAATAAAAAATGAAATTTAAATTGTGGTGGCAAGGCAGTATTGATTGCATAAGCCATTTTTTCAACCTTTTAGATTCTTAAGATGCTAACTTTGGACAAAGTAATTCTTTTTGTCTTTTTCCTGACAGCAATATTAAGTTAGAGTTATTTTGGCTAAAGACATAATTTTCTATGTTTTCTACACCTACAAACATAGATCATTTCAGGCAACAGATTCAGGATAATTTTTTTTCCTGTTCTTGGGGTTGGGGATTTTTTATGCTTTTTTTTAATTTTACCCATTAATTTATGCTTTTGATCAATCACATATCATCTTGTATTAAGCACTGAACTTCTGAAAGAGGAATCAAATTTTTGTATAAGGCACCTTCTAGATAGGGAAATCTGGTGTTCTTACCCATTAGAGCACATGGCAGAGATTTTTTTTTCATGTTTTAGAAAGCTGCACACTGCACATTCTGCAGACCTGAGGGAAAGAAGAGCTTCAAAGCAGGTGAGAGGTGTGCAAGTCTCCCACAGCTGCATCACAAGTGAGTGAGTGTGGCATTGGGTCCCTGGGAGGTCACTGCAGTATTTCTCCTCCATTCCCAGCCCCAGCTGGAGTGTGACCAACAGAGCAATCCCTGCACTGCCATGCAGCTGGCTGGCTGATAGCTGCTCTGGGATCCACACTGGAGCTGCTGGCCAGCTGCCTCTGGCTCTCTGCTAGCTGGGGCTTCAGTTTGATGCCTGCTTCAACAGAGTAGCTCTGCCACTCACAGAGGAGAGGTCTGCCTGGGAGTGCCTGTGCTCTCAGGTTGTGCCATCAGCTGTTGTTACAGATGGTGGTAAGGTGAATTATGGAACTCACGCAGATGAGGGAGTTCAAAGGAGAAAGGATTTGGTAGTGACACCTAGTTTCAGCTGTGAAACTATAGCCTCAGTTCAAGTCTGTTGGTCAGTTTTCATGTTTGCTGCTCTCCAGTTGCATCTTGGCTTGAAAGGAATATGTTCTCTAAGCAACTAAGTTAATGCATTCCTCTTAGAGACAGGCAGTCTATAAATAATCCTTAAAATAAACAAACTTTGCTGTCTGTATCAATAGTACAATTTTAATATATTTAAAATTTGTTTTAGATGTAACTGAGTTACCATCAAGTGTAGCTTATTTTACATTCAGTATAGAATAAGAGGTAGACCGTGAGTTAATTTCTGTGCACTTTCATGGTGTCTAGACTGTAAGCTCTAAAGTACATTCTGCAGGGACTCAGCCCTTTTAAAGTTGGGCTCTTGTGACAGTTGATAATTTCACTCATGTCCAGTAGTATTAAGTTTCTAGTGTTACGTTGTTTTATAGTCTTGAATTTTATATTGAGTACTTTTGGTGTTTAAAATCATGCCTTGCTCAAAGCAATCTGCACAATCTGCGAGTTGACTTCAGAACACTGAGAAGAGGACGTCAGTGTTCGGGATGTTGCAGTGTCTGCACTGAAGCACTGCAGGTCGCAGTTGCAGTGGCAGAACTCACAGGAGCACTGGTGCGAGCAAGAGGCTGAAGAGCACTGGATTCAGAGCTTAGCATGTGGTTAATCAGATCACACTGCAGTGCTCTACTGAGCTGTAAAAAAAACATGGATGTTTCAAATGTTGGTCTAATTCTGTTGGTTGTAACTTTTATTCTGAATCCCTTGTTCTCTTTTAAGTAGAAAGTAGCTTATCTTAGGAAAGGAAGCTTAGGGTGGCGGTTGTGCCATAGCTGAGGGGACACGTGCTGCAGGAAGTGGCCGTTTGCTGGCACCCTGAGCACTGAGCCGATCTTGGTCATAAGTCTCAAGGCCTTAGGAGCAGGAAACACATGCACATGGCATCCCCATTCTTTATTGCCTCACTTACTTTAGCCATTTGTACATATTTATTTTGCCAGTCTAAACTTTGAGAGCCTTTCTGTGTTAATAACTTCCAAGGTGCGAGACACTGCTCTGTCTCTCGTTGTGTGGGTTTGGGTTCTTGGTGGGGGTGAAGAGTTAGATGAAGAAAGGCCAGTTAACCTGAAGGAGCATATCCAGCCCACTCCAGGTCACCAGTGTGTTGTGGGTTCTTGTGGGCTGCCCAGAAAGAATGCAATTCAGTTTGTCCCTTTAAGTTGTGAAAGAGTAACTAGAAGTGGTTGCGCTTGTGTTTAATTCTAAAATAATTCATTTTACGACTTTTGAAAAAATGTTGACCTTTACCCTGCTGTGGTGGGTGTTTCGTGTTAGTCTGCTGTATTTTGAATGCAATAAAAGACTACTGCCTCTTTAATTTACATACTGATACAAGACATTGCTGAGATCATCTGAAAATTCTTTGCAGATGTTACTAGGGACTAAAGCTAAACGTTCAAGTTCAAAATGGTTAGACTTTGTTCTTTTGTATGAGGCTGTATGACACACTGGTGTGTTGCAAGGGTTCTCTACCCTGCCTTTTACAGTGATCTTGACTCCGACTAAGTAATTTTTAAATTTTTTCTATAATTATTCTAGGAAGATTAATTTAAAAGCAAATTTCTGAAGCTTCATTTATCTACCTTTGTAGATTGAGACAGTATTACTGATGTAGCACAAGAAAATGTTTTTTGAAAACCACATAAAAATAATTGTGTATTTAATCCAAACCCTGCAATAGCTCCTGCTGAGAACAAAAACAAAAAAGGAGTAAACTCTGGGTAAGCTTGTGGGGAAAATCTGTGGGAACAAATTGATGTCCCTTAGCTGTTGGTTAGATATGAAAAGAGCACGTTTCTGGAGTACTGATCTGTAGGTCTGTCCGTGGAAGGTGATGAAACTCCTTGTCCTAACCCAACTGGTGTGTGATGGGTGCTGGTACCTGCCGTGTGTCACCTGGTGGTGGCACAGGTGTGTGACAGGGCCCCCAGTGCTCACAGCCCCTCAGGGTGTGATGGAAATGTCCTGGCAGCAGATGATGCTGAAAGAGCTGCTGTGCCTCAGGGCTGGGAGGCTGCTGCTGCTGCTGTGCCTTGCGGGGTGAGCAGGACTGCAGCAGCTGCAGCAGAGGGGCACTGCTGCTTCCCAGCTCTCCTGTGCAGCTGCAGCCACTCGCTGTCCACAAGTGCAAGCCTAGAGGGAGGAGTATCTTCTGAGTAATTCTCTCCCAGGATTCAACAAACTGAGGGTGAAGCATATTGATTTTCAGTTATGTGCCTCTTCTCACTTCCTTTTTTTTTTTTTTTTTTTTTTTTTAAAGGTAAGTTACAAATCTGCTTGCTTGGTTCAAAGTTGCTTTTAATTCACTTAACCCAAGTGACTGCAGAAAACATTTTTCTTTCTTTTTGTGTATCGTAAGACTCCTACATGTCCTGCAGTAAAGAGCTCATAAGGAGTTCTCTTTTCCCAGCTCAGCCCATTGAAAAAAATCAAAACCCCACAACCTCATATATAAACCAAGTAGGCTAGAAAGGACCAATGCTGTGAAGCTGGATCAAGCCTAGCTTGAAATTTGACGCATAAATTCCAATTTTTCCAATGCTGATTTGCTCAGAAGGGTAACAGGACTTTGTACCTTGACTCCTTCCCCATCCCTTTTATTGTGGTCTATGTCCAGTGGTGGTGAGTGCCACAAAGTTCTCTTTATTGCAGAATCCCATTAAAAAAAAAAAAAAGTTTTATTTCCATTTCATTCTTCCATTCTTACTTCAAAGGAGTAAAGTAAGATTTAGACATATAGGAAGACAGCTTTTTTAAGAGGGTGAGGCTTTTATTATATGCAGGTCATGCAAAACAGTTCCCTTTTTGTTTTAATAAACTGTGGTGTGTCTTTTATGTTCTGTGATAGATGGGACTAAAATAAGATTTTTCTGGCAAGCTAATCTGGTATTCATGTTTTCACAGCATCTTTGCCAATTTTTGTTTCACTGACTTCTTAAAATGTCTTTGGCTTATATATTAAATAAAATCAAAAGGTAAATTAAAATGCTAGTTCATAAAATACTTTAAAAAAAAAGTATTGATTTGTCAGAGATGGAGCAATACTCTGCTGGGGTAGTTAGGCTAGTGTATGCTACCAGAGACTGATGTTTATTTACATCCTGAATGCTGCTGATTTCCTGTCTGATTTCTTGCTACAGCTGCACACATAAGGTCCTCCTGCTGCAAGCTAGTGTAGAGCCACATGAAAAATTAACTTAAAGTACTGGTGAATTGGGTAATAAAGCTAAAGGTTAAAAATTCTAATATTTGCCCACCAGTGGCAGGATTTTTTGTTTCAGGTTTGGGTTTTTTTACACTAATTTGTATAAGTTTCTTTTGTGTCTGCATTTTACTGCTTGAAGAAAGCGTTCAGGAACATGACCCTTCCAGAAGCATTTTGCTGAGCAGACTGAAGTCCTAAAAACCTTTACCTTCAGGACTTATTTTCTGGTACAGTTGGAACAGCTTTCTGGCTTCAACCAGAATACTTCGGTTTGGTTTCTTTGCTTTCTTTGTGCTGTAGCATTTTCTGTAACAGCAATTTTGTTGAAAAGAAGAAACAAGACAATCTGTCCAGGCAGTGGTACTATGTAGGGAAAAGTTGTAGTGGACTCCTAGCTGGAATAGATACTGTAGCATGAAAAACATGAGATATTGGCTCCGATGGCTACAGGGTTAAAATCAGGATGAGGGGAGAACAAAAGAGTAACAGTGATGCCCAGAGAGTAAGCTACTGTTTTAAAAGCTAAAGTAACAAAATGAACTTTTTCAGCCTCCCTGCTCAGTTTGTCCTTACATTCCTGTAAGAGTTGCGTCAGGCTGGTTTGTTGGGGTTCATGGCAGAAACCACTGGTACTAGAGCTGGAAGAGGAACTGCTCTATACGTGCTGCTGGGCAGTCCTGGGTGTTTACTATTGTAGTGTTGTGAGCTCTTTCTAATATTTCACAATGTCCCTTTAAAATTATTGCATGGCAGCTTAATTATGGGTAAAATCTGCCCAAGTGGGCTGGAATAAGAAGAAAAAACTGGGAAGTGGAGTAGGGGAAGAGGGAGTGGCAGAAGAGCTTTGGGATATGAGATGGGCATGAGTTCTTGGCTTAAACCAAAAGAGGCCAGGTGAGGCCAGTCCCCCTGGCCTGTGTGTCACTGACTGGGCATGCCCTGAATTTTATCAGCTGATTATTGCAGAGCAATGCAAGGTAGACACAGCAGCATACAGCTGCCAGGGTTTTCTGTGAGAGCCTTCCTGAGGCACTAATGATGTTGCCCAGTGTGCTCCTAGATGGAGTTTTGTTGGAGGCTATGGAAGCAAATACCCTCAGTAGAGTGAGGAGGGAGGATGCACCCCTGGCCTGTAGTTAGCAAGGATCTGGAAAGGATTTGGAAGAACAATAAGCCCTCAGCTTTTTTACCCCATGCTGCAAGGGAAATGCAAGCAATTACAGCCCTAACTAATGTGCAGTTCAGGTTGCACGTTCTGGGTTCTATCCTTGCAGAGTGCAGGTTTGTGATTCCTGCAACAAATGCTTCTGTGTGGCTCTAATCTATATTTATATAGGCTGACATGCTAGATGGGCACCAGTGTGTCAGACTTCCCTGTGACAACTCCACTGCAGCAGTTAATTGTCCTGTTAGCATTTGCACTCTTAAGCATTAATCTGGGTCTGTGTTTTCTAAAAGCTTCTAAAACTTAACTTCAGATGGACATCCAGATGTTTCTTTTTCTCCCTACTGGAAGAACAGCATTTCATGTTGCATTTAAATACTGCAAGCTGTGTGATCCTTTGCAATCAAACTTTAATTCACCGACTCCTCTTCATTTGGCCTAAGTAACTTTTCAAACTTTTGTATCCCAGTGTATGACTGTGCAAAAGAAGAGTGGATTAACAACAGAAATCTTCTGTCAAGAGTTAGTGTTGAAATTCTGTAGTTGTTGGAGTGTTTTCCATGGTGTAATTTCGATGTAGCTGTAAGCAGATCGTGGTTTGTGCTTTGCCATGCAAGAGCACTTGTGCGGAAGTGGCAGCACATGTCACCAGGCTTGCTCTGAACGTGTGTAGCTCACCACTTCCTCATACTGAAGTGAGAAAGCAAAAGAAACATCAGTTTCTAGTTCATTTTAACCTCCAAAATGTTACTGTTGCAGAGGTACTTACAGCCTTTCCCTTTATATTCTTCTTTTAGCTTTGAAATAAATAATTGAGAATTTGGGTGAAGTTCACACTAGAAATCTTAAGTTCTGAGAAGATATTTTTTTGTGCAGGTCCTGACTTTTAGAAGTCATCAAAGGAGTGGTTGTATAAATCATTTCAGTGCTGCAAGGAAAATGAGTAACCACGAGAAACCAGTCTGTGCAAGAGCTGGACTGGTGCACATGGGAAGCTTGTGCTGCAGTCAGGAGTCCTTCTCAGAAAGCCTCCCCTACAGGATCAGTCACTGCTGTGCCTCAGCTTCAGCAGCTCACAGTGCAGGCAGAATCCTCTTTCAACCACAGCAGTCTCTGAATCCAGTTTTCCTGCTAGTTGTTTCCCAAAGCTTCAGGCCTAGACACAAATGAACTTTTAGAACTGATTTAATTTGCTGTTGCCACAATAAAATGCCCTTTCCAGAGAAATCCATATTTGTGCTTCATAACCTTTGAGGCCAAAACAAAATCTATTCAGGGCAAAGGTTATTTGTTTTCAGATCTGAACACAATTATCTGTGATTTCAGCAGCTGTGATTGCACCTAGTTAGGAGAAAAAATTTACAACACAGGAGGCAATATCCTCTGCAATGTAAAATGGAAACACTTGCTGAAATTATGTTACATAGGATAGGGGGTTTTTGAAAGTGCATGTAATTCTTATGTCATTTTTAGAAGAGTGTGAATTAATTAAAGTATCTTTTTTCCTACCAGTGAATCTTGTGAATTGCAATTGTACTAGTAATCATAGCGTTTTAAATTAATGCAATTAATTTTCTGTGCTGTTTAAGTGCTGATGTGGTAGTTTTGCTCATAATTTGTAGTCTAACTAATGAGCTGAGCTACGTATCCATGGCACATTAAGTGGCCGAAAGTTGTTCTTTTCAGTGTATTAAAATAGTAATATTGCATGTGAGAAGAATGAAATTCAAATAACTAATGAACATAGATATATTCTGTTTCTACTGTGGTGTTGTAAAAACTCCCATAGCTTCCTGATTAGTGGATGGATGAATTCTTAAAGCTAGAAACAGCATTTTTCCAATTAATATACTTTTGATAATTGTAAATTAAATCATGTTTTAAGAAAGTTTACTTAATTTCTTCTAATTTATCCCCATCTTTTACAAACTACAACTAAGTATCAAGTAACTATTTAAGATGCAATGAAGAAAAAGTGGGCCATTTGTTTCCAAACCAGTTAATTTGGGGGATACTGTCACAAGATTGAAAAATCTGGCAGTCATGTAGTAGTGAGACTTGAGCAGTCTCAATCTGACCTGTGTTGTAATACAGATTTAGAGATCCAAAAGTTAAAGTAGTTAGGATTAAGGGGCTAGTCTGTTTGGAAATCCATTTCACCCCTCTAAACCTTCAAAAGACATTATTAAGCCCTTCTGAATTAATTTTTTCAATCTTTTTTTAAAGCCTATAGCTTAAAATCTGAATTTTATTTTCAAAATCAGTCTGAGAACTGATGGGTACCATGTGGAAGTATAAAGGGGAAAAGGAGAGAAGTGTTTTCTTGATGCTTTTTGGAGCTTCCTAGAAAATCTTAATTGTCCCCAAATGAGTATTCTTGGAAAAGGAGTCTTGTATCTCCTGTGTTGTATTACCATTTACTGTGATCAAACATCAGTTTTTAAAAGTAGATGCTGGCTTTGAAAAGGAACTGAGGGGTCGCAGGATTTATTTCTGACTCTGAGCCAGAGGTGCCAGGGAATTGACTTAAACTGCAGGGACTAGTCAGATATTCAGGAGAAATACACAGTGACCTTGTTGGCGTAAAATGGAAGGACCTGGAGATCAAGCCTTCCTCTAATGATCTTGACTAACTAGTACTGAGCCTGAGTATGGCCTGCTTTCATTGTGCAGAATAATTTATCCTTATTATATACTATGTGGATGTTGGATGCAGCTGAGAACTTCATGCATTCTCAGCACTTCCAAGTGTGTGGAAGAAATTGCAGCTTCAGAATGGTTCTTTTGACTAAGTTTCCTTTTACCAAATTGCCAAAAGGAAACTGAACACTTCCTTTTCATTAAATGCAAAACTGAGGAGTATCTCTTTCTCTGGCAGGAATCGACTTTAAAATCAGAACAATAGAATTAGATGGAAAGAAAATCAAGCTACAGATATGGTAAGTATTCCAAAGCAATTCAGGTTTTCAATGAATTCACTTTGAGAAAGAATACTTCAAAGCTTTTGAGCTTCAGTGTACCAGAAGTTTCATACCTTTTATTAATTGACTGTTCATAAGGTTTATGCTTTCTTCTGGCTGGCCCTTGCAGTGGTTCTGCTTCAGTAGCACTAGAAATAGCCTGCTCACATGCAAGCATTACAGCAATTTCCTAGTTTATCAAAAACTGTCCTCTTAAATGTGCCTTTAGCTTTTCCGTGTGGAGAAGAAATATTAACTCAGTAGCTGTAAGCTAAAATATGCAAGCCAATAAAAGGTAATCTCCTCTGGTACTTTGATACCTGGTTGTACTCACCAAGCCACAGGTGAGTGCTAATTCCTTGCATGGTGGCTTACTAGAAACTGGGTCTTCTGAGCCAGGATCCTTGTGACTGAGGAGGTGCAGTGCCACAAGTGGCTGATAAAAATGTTCTGTCTGTAATATAGGTTAAAAAAGCTGGGTTTTGTCAGGCCTTTGGTGTTCAGCTCTCCCGAGGTGTGACTGGTATCACCAAATATATAATGTATCCAAACACTTGGGTGTGCTGGGTCACTCACGGACAGGTGCTGCTTTCAGGTCAGCCAGGACAGAACACCAGCACACTGAGCTGTAGTGGCTGAACTTAGCAGCAAACTGGATGTGACAGTGCACTATCCTGAAATACTTTATTGCTGTGTGGTTTAACTTCTGTTTAAGACAGGACGTGGATGCATCAGAGCTTTTTATTTTGAGTTACTGGAGGGCAGGCTGTGTACTGCTGAGTTTTATTGCTTGCATGAAAACTGGAGTGGTTTTGTGCCACGTTTCTGGTGCTGCTCTAACTGCTGATGTAAGGAGGGTAGCTTAGGAGTGAGGAGACTGCTGAGGGCTGAAGAAACTTGTGCAAACAGCCAAAGGTGTGTTTTTCCCAATGAACAAGTATCAATGCATTGTTACTCTTTAATAAGGCATCTCATGAGTGTAAAACAAATCCTTTTTTTCACTGACTTGCAGGGATACAGCAGGCCAGGAGAGATTCCGCACAATCACAACAGCTTACTACAGAGGAGCCATGGTGAGTGCTCACACTTCCAAAAACCTAAACACAAAAACCTAAACACACCTAGTGGAACTGGTTTGCTGCTCCTAAGTTTGTGTCGTGTAAGTCTTCCACTGGAGGACTGGATAATTGTGGCTTGAGAGGTGGGGAATGAAGTTTGTGGTTTGGTTGGGGGTTTATTCTTTGTTTTTCCTTTTTTTAATTGCTGGTACTCAGTCTAGGCCTGTTTTTTGTGATGAAACTTCCAGCCCTATTGTCTTCTTTAATATAATTAAAATTTCTGCAGATTTTAATAAAATAAGTTACCAAGCTTTGATCAGAGAGGTTTGGTTTTTTTAAATGCAGTCAACACCTTTAAACACTTGCAGTGTTTCAAAAATGGATAATGAATTATTTTAATATTAAAAGTGTGTTTCACTGAATTGCTTTTCCTTCAGCCAGTAGAGAATGCAAAGTCTGGGCTAGAAATACAATCACTTGCAACACCTACTGTTATGTTTTCCTCCATTGAGAGTGACTTGAAGTCAAATAATTGACTTAAAGCCTGCACCCTTGTGGTACAATGCTTGTAATGGTTCTTAATGCTATGATTTGAGATATTTTATGTTGGGACACCTTTAATTTTGACTTGGTGGTTACTCCCTGTGCTGCTGTTTGAGGTTCTTTCTGCTTTGTATGAAGAGATCTGTGGCATTCATAGGCTGTGGGTCCAAATAACTCCACTGTCACAGAGCACAGGGAGAAATAATAATGGTTGTGGCACTGTATTAGAGCTCTCCAGTGCTTAAAAAGGCTTTTTCACTGACCTGGTCTTCTCCCCAGTCCATGGCCAAGGACTTCTATTTGTCCTATGGGGAATGATTGGAAAGGCCCTAGGAAATGGAGGTGAACCTTGCAGTCTGTCCTCAATGCAATGGCTCTCTGGTTTCTCATGCTTTGCTAACTGTTGAAATCCCATGCCAGTGTATGTACAGAATTGCTGGAAAGAGCTAAAGCTTCTGGGAGAGCCCCAGGGGTAAAAGCTTCTGCTGATTGGAGCTGACAGGTTTGGTATCCTGGACTGCTTAAAGCTGCTGCATCTAAATGTGACTTTAACCAGAGATCCTGGTGGCTGGTGTAATAGAATTTCTAAACTTGCCCTGACTGTAGGCTAATAATTAAAAGCTTTGTATAGGTGGAGTGTTTAACCTGTAACAGTGGCAAAAAATGTTAAATAGTAATATTGTGGGTAAATTCCAAGCCATGGGATAATGCCTTGAGACAAGACTTACCTATAACCCAGTGTTGAATTTTTTTTTTAACTATAATTAAAACTACAGCATATATCAAAAGTCAGTTTTTTAGACCCTAAATAAGTATTTTGGTCAGAAATTAATGTCCTTTTTTTGTTTTGTTTTGACTTTATGTGAGGGTATGATGAGTTCTAATACTTTATCTCATAGTCTTTAATGTTCTTGCAAGAGAAAATAGAAGTGAAACTAGCTTGGTTTGGTTTTTAAAGCTTGCTGTAGCATGCAGCATCTATTCTATTATGAATCTATTGTGAACCTGGGTGAAACAATACTTTTACAAAGGAACTTCAAAGCCACTGAAAAACTTTAACCTCTCTTCCAGTTAGCAATTGATTACGGAATCAAATTTTTGGAGACAAGTGCAAAATCCAGCATAAATGTGGAAGAGGTAAGAGATGGGTGCTACGCTTGGGTGTTCCCTGAATGCCTTCTGTGGAGGTGTGCTCCATGGTCTGCTGGGCTTTCTCACCTGCCCTGGGACCTGAAGTCCCAACCGTACTCCTGGGTCTACTGCTATGATCCAACTGTTTCTGGCTTTCTGGTAGTGTCTGGAATTGTTTTAAAAATGGGTGTTAACAGAATGGTTTACTATTACTGTTGGAAACAGTTGCCTTAGATGTCTGTGCCTTGCTACTTAAATTTCAGGTCCTTTTGGGCAAGGAATAGGTTTAATTTTAGAACAGTGCCTTGTGCAGGAAATGGGATTCTTTACTTTCAGGATAACATGCTACTGTGTCACAGAGCCTTCAGATTACTACTAAGTACATGCTGTGCAGATGAGGCTGAAAATTCATGTATTAACCTGAACATCAAGTCATGAGCTCATGTTAGACGAGGAAGAAGACTCACAATGCTATTTATAGATTTATAATCTCTTTTCCTGCAAATAAATTTCGTGCTAAACCCACAAGATCTCTGTGAGAGCTTAAGGAAATAGAGTGGGAAGGAAGAGTGGCCCAAGTCCAGTCTTTGTTGATATAAATCACTCGTGTCATCTCAGGGAGGGTGGGGGAGGATCTGAGCTGTGTAAGAAGTGTGGACAAAAAAAATAACTCTATCAAAGGCCAGTTAAATTAAGATTTATTCACCCAACAATGTAGACTTGCGTTATCCTTATACCTAATCATTTAAAAGTCTTTTTAGGGGATTTTTTTTTCTTTAAGAGTCCTGCAAACACTTACTTAATTCAGCTCGTGCATCTGACAAGTTAACTAGAAATTGAAGACATTGTTACTTTAAAATAACAAGAGGGGTGTTGTGCCAGCCAGGCTGGTTTTTTTCTGATTGTGGGGTCATTGTTTTACAGGATAGAGTTAGAATGGACTGATCTGCATCATGCTGCACCTGGAGCAGCTTGATCTGATTTTCAGTGTCCTTGTGATTCTTAGAGCTGACTCTGGAAGTGGGACCATGGGGAGTCATTTCCAGAGGGGAGACCTGTGTTCCTCTGGAGGGTCAGCTTGCTCTGTCATGACATGGCAGTTTCATTTTAAACCCTGCACATCATGAAATGCACAGCAGTAGTTTGTGCTTATTCCAGAATGTTTGGCTCTCTAAATATTTTTTTAAATTGTCACATGAATGGTGAAGAAAGCATTAAAAAATGCAGCTGGTGTAGGCATTTGGCAATCACTAATGATTTGGTTTACTTTCCACCAAATGCTTTTCTTGCAGGGAATTACACAATTGTGATATTCTTGGGATCAGAAGAGAAATAATTTATTTGTTGTGATTTATTTACATTAAATGAGTGCCTGTCTATGGCTATATTCCAAACACAATGGGAGGGGAAGTGTTTATACTTCTTACATTCTGGAACTGTCCTTTCATTATTAGGGTCTCCAGACAGCCTAAAGTCTTGCTTTTTCCTACTCCTGGAGAATTGCAGAGCTTTCCTGCTACAGAAGTTTCTTTGCTCCTTCATACATTGAAATCTGGGATGCTGAGATTTGCCAGAGTAATTATTCATGGGTTTTTGTCTTTAATTGAGATACTGGAAGCTTAAATAGCCTTATAGATAGTCCAGAGTAAAAACTTTGGAGGACAGAAAGCAAGCTAACCTTAATGTGAATTCCCAGGCGTGCCCTTCTCAGACCTCTCTGGGTTCCTAATTGTGATGCACAGTTCAGTTTAGGGGGGGTAATAAAAACTGGATTAGCAAATACAGCCTTGTCTTCAGCTGATTTTTTTTTTTCTCTCCCAGAGGTATGCAATAGGAAGGTCTGTTCATTTGCTTCAAAGATTGGCGAGATGGAGGCTAAAAATAAACAGTTTTTTCTTCTAAAGGACATTTGCTGAAGTTTTACATATACATATAGATATATATGTATATGTAAATACATATATATCTATATGTATATGTAAAACTTCAGCAATATGTACAATATCTGTATGTACATATATAGATATTGTACATAGAGTGTCTTGCAACTCAAAGTTCTTCTAGTGGCCTGCAGAACACTGTATGGTTAATGTATCTGTCTAGTCCAAATTTATAATGTCCTTAATGTGTCTTGTGCCTAACTCTTGTTTTTCTTTATTTCCCCTCCTCACCAGGCATTTTTCACACTTGCACGAGACATTATGACAAAGCTCAACAGAAAAATGGTTTGTATTTCCAATTAGCATACAAACTAGATAGAGTGAGAGGACAGTATCATAATACTGAGTAGCAGCCCTACCAAAATCTCCTAGGGATTTACTAGATAAAATTTGAGCAGTGATTTATCACACTTTATTACACATCAGTGCATAACTATTCATTATTTTGCATGAACACTAACATTGGGCAGCCTGAAACTGATGTGTTGTTCCAAAATGCAGTAGTGTGATCCGTGTTATTATGTAGTCTCTTCTCCAGCTAATTCTTGAGATTTGGGTTGTTATATAAATGTTTATATTTTTTTTACCAAATGATTAATGAAGTCTGGATAACTGAGGAGCTCAAGTTCAATCAGATCTCTGCTCTGGTTATTAATTTGCAAGCAGAGGAAGTGGGAAGGGAGACTAGGAAAGCTAGAGATGCTATTTTCTGCATTTATGATGTTGACACTTTTCTCTTTCAGAATGACAACAGTTCATCGGGGGCAGGTGGGCCAGTAAAAATAACAGAAAATCGATCTAAGAAGAGCAGCTTCTTTCGATGCACGCTACTTTGATGAACTTCTAATGATAAGACTGCAGCACACTTAGAACCTTTTCTGCTTCTTTGAAAGCACAGGGTCACAAAGCCTCAAAAATAATACCACCAAGCTGCTGCTGAGAGCTCCATTGAACGTAGACTGCGATACACAAATACCAAGCGGATTTTGCTCACTAAGCCTATTGACCTGTCAGGCTCTTCTTTCTCAGATATGGAAGCTATGAAGTGGAGACACAAATGCAAGATTTAACTTGTTTTTCTTTTTTACTTTCTGTTTTATTGCCTGTTGCAAAAGCTGCTATGTTTCTTTTAACTTTGCACATCCATATTGGCCTCTTACTGCCTGTTACAGCACAATCTTACATTTGTATTTGCACAGTTTGACTTGTAAGTAAGATTCTTAACAGATTTGTGCACAGTTTTATTTCTCTTTTTAAACAAATTTATTTTCAAGCAGAAGAGCCAGGGGAAAAAATTGAGTCTCATTTCCATTATTTTCTATGCTGTATACTCATGGCCATGCAGTATGGATGTTGTTGCTCTAGTGATGAGAATTACTGTAACAATTGGCATTTAACAAATTTGTACAGATTTTGTCTCTTAGATGCACAAATCTGTTCATGCAGAAGCTATGGCTTCTATCCTGAATGTAGTATGCTTTTCTTTCTTTACCAGACTTAGCAAAGTTGTGTTCTGAATTGCCAGTCACTGTCTGATTCACAGATGCACCTTTCAGTTATTTGAATAAACACAGTGTCTTTCCTCACTTAACTTCCCTTGTTAGCTCAGACTGTCTGCTCCTTTTTTTGTTTCTGATGAGGAAGCACACTCTGGATTTGAAATCACCACAAACTGGCCTCATCACTATCACTTAAGTGGCTTGTGGAAGCTGAATGCATGGGTTTTGAGTAACCTCTTTGTGGATTCACTTGTTGAGAAATGACTGCTTCTAAAGGTGACTTCCATTTCTACTCTTAATTTTAAGGATAGTTTGTTAATGTTTGTAAGCATTGGCACTAAGGAAGCCTCGCATTAGGGCTATAATGTACTCCTAGTTCTGCTGTTAATGCTGAATGTGTGTCTTTGGTCTGCTCAAGCAGTTGTTTTTTCATCAAAAACTGGTACAGTGACCTAGACTGTTAGAAGCAGAGGTGAAACATAGTTGCCTTTTTTTACTCAACTGAGCATTGTATAACCTAGTCTTTGTTCTACTACTTTTTTATTGTCTTCTGAAAAATTTCCTCAATGAGCAATTAAAACAGGTGCTTTAGTTCTGTTGGTGTGCCAAACGTGGACCATTGTAAGCTTTAACTACAAGTTTGTGTCCAGCATGTTTGCTGTTAGGGGATGGGTGTGTTCTGTCATTGTCAAAGGAAATGTCTGACATGCTTTTGCTTCACTTGGTTGTCTGGAGTTGTAAACAGTGAGTTAGTTGTTACCACAGAGAACCATTTTGTTGTGTCAGGTACTGAATTTGTCATCTCTGGGTCTGTTTGAAACAGTTTGAAAGCGAACAGGCCAATAGCGTTAGAGGTAAAGCTTTTGATTTTAAAGGGTTTAACCTTAGTAGCTGGTTCCATAAAGTTTTAGGTGGTTATCAGCCTGTCCCCACACGTAGTTTAACAGTAGTTCTTGTAACTAGACGGTGGATCTCATAAACTGCTGTTGCTGCACTAGAACAGAGAAACCTTCATGGCAACAAGGTTTAGTGAAAAAACAAAGCAACCCTAACTGCTCTGTTGTCTACCCTTGATGTTTTTCTTGGACGGGCTAAAGCAGTTATGTTTTCTGTATGGTTAAAAAAAGTGCTTCTATACAGAAAGTGTTGTGACACCAATTATGAATGTTGTTTATTTTCAGTAATTTACCTCTGACTTACTTGGTGTCGTAATACTTTGATTTTTATCTCAGGGGTTGTCTGCAAACCAAAACTGACATGTTCTGTGTTTGGCACTGTTTACAGAATGCTTTGTATTGTTTTTCCTGTCTTCACTGTGTGGTTAAATGTTCATTCAATATTAGTCTCCATGAACTTCCCTTTGAAAGAGCCTGTAAGTAGTAGAGTCTATGAAGTGCTTCTTGAAGCAGCAGCGAATTGGGGTATCTGCTCTGTATGGGGGAGGGTGGGAGGGAGAAAAGAACTTGCTATTTTCTTACATTTAGCTGTGCTAAACTGTACATAAATGTGAGGTAAGACCATAGGAAATTCACTTTATGCATGAGAAAGTACTGCAGTAAATATTTCCCTTTGCTTATTGTTCGTGTACAGTTCATCTTTTTCTATTTGTAGAAGAATTTAATGCAATTTTGTTGTCATCTGCTGAAACTGAAGAATTCTAATTTCATGTGATCTTATGGATAAGGTAAAATGCAGATTTCTTTCTTTATGTCTTTGCCCCCACCCCACTTCTCCAGCAGTATTAAATGGCTGAGTGGCTGCACTTTATCAGTGTGCTAACTTTTGGTCAGTAGAGACCTTTCTGTGTACAGTCTGCCCTGTCAGACGTGGGAAAATGTGCTGTATCTTAGCATGCAAATCAGCTGTATGTTTTACTGGGATATTTTAGCTATGGTTTCCTCTAGACAAGCGGGTGATGATAATGGTATGTTCTGCCTATGCATCAGATGCTGGGTATTACAGGCTTTTCTAATATCACTATGATTGTTTCGTGCAGTCTCTGTTGTTACTTTGCTCAAGACTATATAATCTTAAGTTTTGAAGGACTCTTAACTATACCTCAGTCAACTAGTTAGTACTCTAATGCCCATTAGAATGAAAGTCATATACTTATGATTCACTTAGCAGCAATTGTATTTCTGTTTTCTTCCAGAAATTGCCATTAACCTTTCAGGAAAGCAGACATTTTTGGGTGGATTTCAATAAAACAAATATGCTGCTTATGCTTTGGAGTTTTAGGAGAACTTTCCCTCAGCCCCATGCCTGTGCACTATATCTTGACCTATGTTTTTCTAAATGGTTTTTACAAAAAAGCCAAATGAAAAACAAACTGGTCTCAGTGCTTTGCAATTTTAACTTTCAGTCTGTGCTCAGCAAAACATGCACAAGAATTTTTTGTTGAGTGTATATAGAATGTGTTATTGACTTATCTGGGAGTTCTAATATTGCTAAAGCTTAAACCACTCATGAAACTTAATGCAGCTCACTTTTCTCTTTGGGGGGACAGTCTCAAAAATGCTGATTGAATTTTCAGACCTGTAGTTCTTTTTACAGAATATTTCCCATTGTGACTTTCTCATACTAGACTGCTGAAGTTAAGAGAATTACGTGAATCATTTTCACAAGCGAATAAAGAAGTCTTGAATGTACATATCACATTAAAATATTGTGAAAACATAATGATTTGAAAGTCCATCAATAATATGTAAAATGCATAAATGTGTTATTTGTGAAAATGCATCTGTTGTTGGGTTACCTGTTAATGTAACAGAATTTTTGCAATGTTAAACTTGCTAAGGATTGGTCTGTAGGTAATAATAGGTCTTTTTTCTCCTCTGTTCATTGAACTGCTTATACCATTCTCACTCTTATAAATAAAACTTGTATTTCTTTCTTCCAAAAAAAGCAGGATTTACATTGATTTTTCTTGTTTCTGGTGAATTTAACTATTTCAGTGCATTCCTATGGCCTTACGAACATTTTTGCAAATAAAACTTCAATTACCATTATTTTAATGCTACATAGCTACTAAATTCAGAATAAAAAGTATAGTCCTTGAGAAAATGCTTAATTTTGAAATAGAAGTGTTCTGCTGTGTGTGTTTAAGCACATTTTACCTCTGGTATAAAGGTGTAATGTGAAAAGCTCCTGCAGATAAAAGTGAACTTGTCATGTGGTTAACTTGTAAACCTAATCATTAAATGTGTATTGATGTATATAGATAAAAAACCCCAAACCCAGCTCCTAAGAAAACCTTCATAGTCCAATAGTTTTATTATTTCATGTGAACTTTTTTACAATGTGTGTCTCAAATAAAAGTTACATAATGAAAAGCATTTTGGAGTATTTTGTATGAAATATTCCACATAGTTTTTATACAGTTGGCATTTCCACTCTACTTTTGATACATTTGTTGTGGAAAGGTGTCCTGCTGGCTTGTATCTGCAAAGCTTAGTTCAGTGATGAACCACAAGGGTTTTTGTCTGTCTTTGCTTGTTCCTAAACTTCACTGTTTTTAGAGTTGTCCAGAAAAATCCTTTCTTTCTGTAGTGATTGCTTAAATCTAATTATATTATTTTGATAACCTTCAGTTTCCTAGGAAACCATTTTTCCAGACGTTTAGTGTCATGAAATGCCCTTTTAAAGTACTTCTGAGCAATGCCTGTAAAGGTAACATGAGACACAATTTCCAATTTGATTAAGAATTATCTACTGACTTAAGCTGTTAACATTCTCCTTTTTTTGTGGTTGTTTTAAATCAGCATTATTTGAAAGGTATGATTCTGAAATAACCTGCACAAATATTGCATCAATATAGCAAATATTGTTTGTCCAGTGTTCTTCAACTGAGGAATAAATCCCAAACTGAGGGATTTGGCAAATAGCTGTTATATTAGCAATAGTTTTTGCCTTCCAAATGATTGTGATTTGGCAGCAGCTCACAGCTGGTTCAAAAATTAGCAAACCTAAGGAGAGAAGGGTTTTATCTACCCAAGACAAAAGCAAGTTAATAGCTGAGACATCCTAAGAAGTGAGTGGGAAACTCAGGGATGACAGATAGCTTCTAAAGCGTGTTCTGTATGTGTTCCCCTCATCAGCTGAGTTTAGCTGAAAGGATGGATTGTCTCCACCCTTAGCAACACAAAGCTGGAGTTCCATCCTTGTTGCACCATACTGTTTCTTGATTCTGGTTTGCTTTGTTGCACTTGTTTGCAGACTTCTGGCAGACAAAATTGCTGTTTTAGGAGCAGCTGTTTGAGCATTGTCTTACGTATGCCCTAGATCTGAATTTGGTTTAGATGCTCAGCAGTCCTTAAGTCCTCACAGTAGTTAGTGACATTTTAAGTACACTTGCATTCTGCATTTGTTAAAAGGAAGTAGCAGACATACCTACAATACATAAAAATGGTGATTTATTACAGCTTCTGTCTGGATCTATTTTTGGTGGCAGACTAGCAATTATGACACAAATACTGCCCACTTGTAGATCAGAGGCAAGTTGTTGGTACACATGTAGAATGGATCCATTTTTTATAATGTGGTAAATTGGCTTTTTTGTAAATGATTCTTCTTCCAACTTGGTTGACCAGCGCCTCTTAAGAATTCTTGATCTATACCAAAATCATCAATATAAAAATATTTTATAATAGTTTTTCTTTAGAAAGATCCTCATGTTCAAAAGATGAGATAGATAAATGAAGCTTTTGTCTCACCATCTGGAGATTTAAAGAAAAGGCATGACATGGAATGCAAAACATACTGAAAGGTTGTGCTCTTGTGTATCTGTTGTAGTTGCTTCAAAAATTTTTTACTCTCTTCAGCAGAGCACATCAGCAAGAAGCTGCTGGTGTGAAGAAAAGCTGCACGAGTTCTGAGCACATAGCTGGTACTTATTGTTAGTTCAATTTGTGAAATAAAGTTGTAAATTATGAGCAGGATAGGAGCACTTTCCCCATCTGAGGAATTAACAGGTTTAATCAACTGTGGAAAGTGTGTGTAACTTAAACTGTACTACTGATACACCGTACTGCCTGCACTGTGACCGAGAACTCTGTGAACGTCCACTAAGTCTTGAGAATTTCACCCTAGTTAATCTTAAATATCTTCCTTGAGTAGGTGGCTGAGGTGCTTACTGCAGTTGTGACTGTTTCTGCCTCTGCCACCCGTCCAGAGGCGTGTCCGTGACACACAGCTCTGTGTCCCACATGTTGGTGCTGGGCTCTCAGATCCCTGGACTTGCTTCCAAACAGATCTTGGTTTCTCAGGGAAATGCTGCCATTGTGCTCACTGACCTTTCTGCCTTGGTTTAACGCCCTTGTAGAACAGCATGAAGGGACGATGCTCCTGAGAGTTCCTTTGGGACAGGAGCTGGCAGGGCCCCGGGCTGACGCCCTTCGCTGCGTCCTCTTTCAGTGCTGCCCCACCCACAGACATTTTTGTATGCAGTGAAAAGTGCAGACTTCACTTACCCAACTCACTACAAGTGAAGTGAAAATTATAAAACTTTTTTTTTTTTTGTAAGAAAAGGTGAATGTTTAATTTATTTTTATGCTGTTTGCAAATCTGTACTGCTACTTTTACTTACTATTTTTTTTTCCTTTTTTTTTTTTTTTTTCCCCCCTCCAGGCAACATAGGAACAAACTAGCTCTGGCCTGTATTGTAGATGAAGGACAGAATTTCTTCAACAAGGCTGAACAACTTCCGTCCCTGTCTTAATGCTGCTGAATGCTTCTTCTGAGCTTCCTCACCCAAACTGCAATGACTTTGTAACCCTCACAGTTGTGCTCTGAACCAATAAAACACAGGCAAAAGGCAACCACATGTGTCCTATGTACTGTTTATATGTCATTTTCCAGAACAGGACTGAAAGATTTACATGAAACTAGGAAATGGCTGTGCAGCTCCATGTGTCAGCTGTGAGGACAGACTAGCCTTTAAAACCACGTCTTGATTGATTAATTGAGTTCTGCTGTTTAGGCAGACGGCTGCGTTACTGGGCCACTTCTTTGTTTGCTTGAAGGGAGGACAGGGACAAGCCCAGTGCTGCACGAGGCTGGGAGGGAACCCTTCCCTTTCCTTATAGGAGCGGCGAGACCCCCGGCTCGCCTCGCTGAGGGCACCGGGAGGGGATCAGCGGTGGGACCCCCCTGCCATGTCCCGGTGAGGGGATCAGCGGTGAGGCCCACCTCCCTGTCTCGGTGAGGAGACCGGCGATGAGGCCCCCGTGCCCATTCTGGTGAGGGAATCAGCGGCGACATCCCCCAGCCTTGTCCCGGTGAGGAGGGCGACGGTGGGACCCGCTGCCGTGTCCTGGTGAGGGGATCAGCGGTGAGACCCCCTGCCTTGTCCCGATGAGGGGATCAGCGGTGGGACCCCCCTGCCTGTCTCGGTGAGGGGATCAGCGGTGAGGCCCCCGTGCCCATCCCGGTGAGGGGATCAGCGGCGACATCCCCCAGCCTTGTCCCGGTGAGGAGGGCGACGGTGGGACCCGCTGCCGTGTCCCGGTGAGGGGATCAGCCGTGGGACGCGCTGCCGTGTCCTGGTGAGGGGATCGGCGGTGGGACCCGCTGCCGTGTCCCGGTGAGGGGATCGGCGGTGGGACCCGCTGCCGTGTCCCGGTGAGGAGGCCGGCGCAGGCCTCGGGCCGCCCGCGGCCCTGGCAGCGTGAGGCGGGCGCGCTGCGGTCGGTGCCGGCGGCAGCCGCAGCCCCAGGGCAGGCAGGGCAGGCAGGGCGGGTTCGGGGCAGAGGGCACGGGCTGTCCGCGGAGGGGAGGCCCGCGATGGGGACGGCTCCGAGATGCGCTTTTCTGAGATGGCGAAAGCACCTCCCGCCCGCCCCGGCCTCTCCTCCGCGAGAATACAAAACTTAGGAATCGTCATTGAAAAATGTAATTCTATTAGTTAACCCTTCAACTTTCTTTCATAAAGACTGCCACCTTTTGGAAAGAAAGAGAATTTAAAACGAAGTTTGTATTTAATTTATCCATAATTTCAACGTGCCCCACTTCTTAGGGTAAGACACCCTAAGAATTTAGAGTGGTGTGGTTTGCTGGAGACCTGTTCTTTGTTATTCATTAAATAGCCATGGAAAGCAAAGAACAAAAGAGGAAACTGGGTAAAATTGCGCCATCTCTTTCAGTTTCTGTGTAGCAATTCCGAAAGGAAAAGCCCTCCTCGATAGTCCTCCAGAGGGCACATGACCTCAGGCTGAGAAAAAGGTTACTAAGGTTTTGTTCAATATACTCCTCCAACAAAATCATAGAGGAATAATGATATAAAACCTAGCAAATATTTTGCTTTTGTCTATATTTTCCTAGTGGATTAATTCCTGGGATACTCTATAAGGCCTATGCAGTCTGCACAGTTAAAGTTTAAAGCAGTTAAAGTTTAGTTCTGTAAAATGAGCTTAGAAATGTTCTGTGCTGGCAGCCTTTAGGCAGTCTGCTGGAAAAGTGAACCAGTAAACATAAATGCAGAGTATCACGGTGCCTGTGCAAATACAGGGTGTGATTATCAATTGAAGAGAAGGGGCTGCTATTTGAATTTGTCAGTGAAAAATGAGATGCATCCAAAGTGGCTCCATTTTTATTCATAAGTTTCGACAGCTGTGTATGTTACTAACTGATAGAAACCTCTTTAGTAAGCTATTGTTGCCATTGCTTAAAAACCATTTGGTGTTCCTGGGAAGATACTTGGGTCAATAGTATGTAACTATTAAATTTATATTGTATGTGCCTCCAAAAATGTTTTAATATACTAAAGACCATAGGTAGCTAGTTTGGTAGAAAAATAATCCTTGAGTATAACACTTGACTTTCAGTTACTTGTTCCATAGGAAGGGTTCTGGCATTCATGCTTATTTTTACATTTACTTTTGCTATTGTTTCCAGACTTGACTGTATGGTGTTGAGAGGAAGTGAAAGAAGTGACAGCTTCTCTGGCTTTCTCATGTGTGAGTCACTAGATGGTGCCATTTCACTTCTCTTGAACCAGAAACTATCTTACACATTCTCTTTAGTGACAGTTGTTGGTTGTGTTTTCAAAAGAAAACAATTGGTCTTCTGAGTTCTTTTTTTTTTTAACTGTTGGGGTTTTTTTTTCTGGACTATGCAGTGTAGATGTGTTGAGTTAATCTAACTAATATAGTAATGAAAAGGTGCAAAATTTTAAAGTTCTGATCTTGTAAATTGTCATCAACTTTCAGTTTGATGTTGGTTTACGTGTTTTACTGATCTAATAACGAGACCAGGCTTTACAAAAATACACATTTTAAAGGTTTGAGGATCTTTAAGTATCTGCAGCTAAAGTGAATTATGATTCACCTACTGCTTCAGTGTGGCATAGTGGTTTTCATCCACTGACAGCTCCTCTGCATTTCTCTGTGTACTGAGACACAAAAGTAAGAGTTACCAGTGGCTCATTTATATGTCTTGCTGTAGTTCTGGGATATCACAGAAACCACTTTGTGCAGTTTCGTGTAACATGCTTAAAGTTGTTTGGGGAACAGTTGTTTTGTAATTTCACATAGAAAAGGTATGTCACACAATTCATGTGACAGTTAGGCACAAGTGATGGATATTATTTTCAAGTTTAACCACTAAATTTTCTGTTTAGCTATCGAAAATGGAGAGGCTTCCAAAGCCAATTTTTTGCATAATGGATCGGACACCTTTTTGTTGTGAGAATGGCAAAGTAGAACTTTACATTCACAGGAATGCTTGTTATTAATAAAATTACTTATTTTGAGAAGTCCTAATATAGGGTTTGACCTGCTGACCAGCAGTTTTTTCTCAGTGAGAAATTATGTTTTAAAACTGTAGCTGCCATATTGTGGTAGAAAGTGTTTTACAATTTGACAAGGTGCAGTGAGTTAGGTTCGCTATGGAACAACTTTATCAGTTTGAGAATGTTTAGAAAATTAACCCACAAACGCCAGAGGTTTATGTCCAAAAAGGAGACAGAGGAGTCCTGTAACTTGAATAAAGGGGGTGGTCATGGGGCATTCCTCATGGGGTCTTTTGTAATATGATTTTTAGGGGATGTGGTCTCCTTTTAGTCTTGATTTCCTGGCCACATTTTCCCTCCCTCTTTCCCCACTGGCTGAGGTACTTGAGAGGTAGAGACTCCCCAAAAAGCCTAATACCTAAAACCCCCTTCTAATGCATACCCCACCCCCACTTTGTTTTTCTTCTTCCTTGTATCTCTGTTCTTTTTCTCTAAATCCAGAGATTTTGCACAGTCTTAAGTGAGTAACAGAGTGTGTCAATTAGTGGAATTCCTATGGAATTATGGTTCCCCCATTGCTTCTTTCACCTCTCTCTGTCTGGCCTTATCTACCATCAGGCCCACAGTTTGTAAAGCCACCTCCTTCTCATTCTTTTCAATCCCTCCTCTTCTTATTTTCCTCAATAATTGTCTTTACAAACCTTATTTATAATTGACTTAACTTTCTGTTCCAGGGTCCTTTTTGGTTTTGCAATTATTTGCAGTGACATAATTTTTGTCCTTTTGAGGCCATTTCTGGATCTGTAGGCATGGCTGCTACCTGCATCCCTTTGATCACATATTGAATAAGTTGCACTAAGCAAGGGATCATACATGGTAAAAAGATGAGAGTTGCTACAGCACATAAGAGGGAAAAAAAAGCATTCCTTTAACCCACCACGAAAACATATCCCATTTCCATCCTTTCCATGTTTGGACTGGTACATGAGCTAAATTTCTTATTGGCTACAGCACATAAGAGGGAAAAAAAAGCATTCCTTTAACCCACCACGAAAACATGTCCCATTTCCATCCTTTCCACTGGTACATGAGCTAACTTTCTGATTCTCTTTGCTATTTGTTTTACCATTGTCATCATTTGCAAATGGCACTTTGAGTCATTTAATTTGCCACATACTCCCCCTTCTTCTGCTAATAGATAATCTACTACCATCTGATGCTGAAATATTGCTTTCCTCATCTGAATGGATTGGTCAGCAAGAGGGTTAAGGGCTGTAGCTGGCTGCTTGGTTATTATTTCAAAGACAGCTTGTAACTTAATTATCCAATTTAAATTATAAATGGGTTCTCTGGCACCTGATATTAATTCACTAGGACTCCATGTGGCTGGTCCATGGTGTTGTATAATTTGCTCAGGTGGCCATTCATCTTTTCCCTACTTTTGGGTGCTCCCTCCAGCCAGGGCTGCAACAATTGATTCCTTTTCTCTAATTAGATCATCATATATCTTGATTCCTAACTGAATTCCCTGAAGCTGTGATAGCAGGAAGAACAACAGTCCAATATACCCTACACAACATATCCCTGACCAGTTCAGAGGTAACCTGTGATAGGCATGTTGGCCACAAGTCCATAATGCCCAACCTCCCGGGCATGGATTGTCCTTAATTACCTCTGGGAGAACATGCAAACTACCTCAACATTGTCCCAAGGGAATCTTTGGAGATATCTCAGGACCATCATCCCTTTTTCTAGGACTCCTTCCTTGCTTTAACTGTGCACTGGCCCCTTCTGTGTAGGAGCAAACGCTGGACCTTGCATTACTGGAAGTGGTATGCAGCCTTTGCTTGGTGAGTTCCTGAATGAGAATGGCCACGTTTTTTCATGAGAAGGAAAAACACATAGCCTCGCTGTTGGAGGTGCAGATAACAAACTGCCCAGTGGAGGTCAAGGGAGGTAACCAATTTCTGTCCTGGCATATTCGGTGTGGAAGCACTTGCCTCAGTTTGTACAGGGATGGAGTTGGTGTGCATCTTTGGAAGGTGGTCTCCTGATAGGTTCAGTTTGGCCTATGGTATCCACATCTCAGAGGTGGCCTTGTTGAAATTCTCATAGCATACATCTTTCAAACAAGGTAAGCAGCTACCCTGAGGCTTGCTGTGCAGCTGATCTAGTGCCCTGGGCAAGTAATGCCCAGTAATGCTGTTCTGCCACCTTTTGTATGGGGTCAGTCCCTAGATGTTTTGTATTTTGGGGGAGGGGATGCCATTTCTTTTGAGATGGGCTTGTAGTTCCTGTCTTTGGGAAAGAAAGCAAGTTCGGATGCACACATTGGGAATATAAAGGCTTTTCCCAATAGGCAGCTCTCTGGGTTAGAGCTGTTGAGCCGTTCAAGTGGAAATGGAAACAGCACACTGCTGAGATTTTGTCCTGGTAGCTTTAGTGTGTGAGCAGTCCCTGGTGCTGTGCCGTTTGGATCCTGACTCTGAGACTGAAAGGTTAAGATGGTACCTAGAGCTGGGAAGGAGAGTGCCGATAGCAGGATGCGTGCTGATAGTTTGACGGGTGCCGTTGAAACTGTAGGCAGCAAGAGATTTCTCAGCTGACATCTGTGAGCTCTGGTTTTGACGGATGTTTTCAAGCTTGTGCCCAGACTCTGTGAGAGTGAAAAGATTTGTTAGGGCAAAGGAGTTTGTGTTGTCTTTTAAATGTGGTGCAGAGAAGAGTTTGCACTTTGAAGTGGAAGATCAGTGAGACCTTTTTTGCCCTGACTAGGATGATTTGAGAGCCTGAGATGTTTGTCGCTTAGCTCTGCCCTCAGGGTCGTTTCGATCTGGGCTCGGTGCGTTTCCTTCTTTTGCGAGTCGACACCGCCATCGTCTGGTTGTTTTCATGAGCGCTGACAGTGCCCAGGAAAAAGCCAAGCGCTTTTCTGGTCCAGCCATTTGTGGAGGAGCAGTTTTGTGGAAGAGCTCTTCTATGGATCCTGGCTCTTGGTGACTGACAGAATATGATCCTGCATGTACTGGCAAAAGAGGAATCGTTTCATTGTTAACTGTGCACAGCTTATAGGTTACAAAAGAAAAGGTAATTCCAGCACAGCATCTTTCTTTTAGAATGTTTTCTTGTGTGATCCGCTGCTCAACATGTAACTAACACCCACTGAACTGCATCCAGCTCCGTGGAGATGTCTGCTTTCCCTCAAGCTACATGCACTATCTTACCCTCTCACTCTTGCACATCACAAACCCCTTGCAAAAGTCCAGCAGATATTCCCAAAGGAAATGTCCAACAACAAAAAGACAGTGCTAGCCTTCATCTTCCCTTTGCACTCTCTAAGTTAAACAAAATGCACTAGTGATTTCAACTATATATATATATATATATATATATATATATATATAATCATCACATTCTCTCAAGGTGGCAAGGTCCATCACTAAAGTGAAGCATTTCCATCTGCAGTTCAGACTGAGAAATGTGCCAGGAGACAAAGTGTCAGGACATCCTCTGCCCCCTGCCCCTGCTAGCTGGCATGGCCCACGGGTGGCTGTGGAGCAGCAGCACAGCTTCCTCCACCAAGCCCTGTGTATCACGGGCACACAGATCTTCCTCAATTCCCTGCAGGCAGCTCAGTCCCCAGCTTCCCAAAGACCTGGAACCATTCTTTCTTCTAATCTGTTTGCTGCTGTGACCATTTATAGGGTGATCCAGGATCTGGGCCAAGCAGGCGTTGCCATGGACACTGTACTGGCTAGTGGTGGCTGGGTGTTCGGACTGGAGGTGATACGGAATGCTGCAGGGTGGTTTCTGTGGGAAGAGGTAATGGGCTGCCATGTGCTGCACACAGATGGTTCCATCTCCATGTCAGACTTCTGAGCTATCAGGGGTTTGTGGCCTCCATGAAAGCATAATGAAGAGAGGGTAGACAATGCCAGATAGAGAGAGGAGTCGGATAGAAAGAAGGGTCAGGAAGAGCTCCATGAAAGCATAATGAAGAGAGGGTAGACAATGCCAGACAGAGAGAGGAGAAAAGAAAGAAGGGTGAGGAAGAGCAGAGAGACAATCCATAATGCCATAATGCTTTGGTTACAAGAATGTTGAGTGAAGCAGACAAGCTGATCCTGGATAAGAGCAAGGAAACGTTGTGGTTAATGTTTGTTTGGGTTTTTCTTGTTACTCACTATGTGAACCTTTTTCAATTGGCCAAACATTAATTTCCTCAAGTTGAGTCTGCTTTGCAATAGTGTTTGCAAAGCCATGTCCCGGTGCTTATTTTGTCCTGGTAGAATTCTCATCTTATTTTCTATGCTTCTCATTCACAGAAGGTGGAGCAGGAGTGAGCAGCTGGGTGAGCAGTTGACTGTGCTTATCCCACCACAGTTCTGGACTCACAAATGCACCTACACTGGCACAATGTGTGTGGGGAGTGATGCTGTCACCAGCGTCCCCTAAAGCACCACCAGCACCCATATAAACAAGGGAACTGTCTGATCCTTTTCTTCTCTGGGTGCTCAGGGCTGGAGATTGGTGCTGGACACCCAGATCCATCTCTCCCAGACTGCATTCTGGGCCTGCAGCTCAATCCTGATCTGTCCAGGGTTCTGCTCTAAACCTGGGCACTCCCTGGTGCTGATCTTCTCTAGCTTGAGTTTTCCAGCCAATATCTTACCCACAGGAACACCCTTACTCTGTGGCAGCTTGTAGCAGTGCACATAGAAATGGAAGGAGCTGGGCTGTGCCTGAGCTGGCTGGAATGTGACCTGCAGGAGCAGGCACCAGAGCCCCACACAACTGCGTTGGTGGTATAGTGGTGAGCATAGCTGCCTTCCAAGCAGTTGACCCGGGTTCGATTCCCGGCCAACGCAAAATACATTTTGTTTCCTCACCTGCTCCTGAATGGTGTACAGAGGCCACGAGCTTTGGATGACAAACCACAGTTTCTAGTCTGGTCCTCGGTTCCCTGCCTTGATACACCCAGTTTAGAGGGACGGGTTCCTTCTCGTGCCTGGTTCTCCCTAGTACCCTTTCCAGGGATTCAGAGGAGGGTGATGAAGAATGTTCATACAGCATCAGCTCTTGGGACCCCGGAGGACACTGATCTCAGCAGTGTATTTTTCCTGCTGAGGTGGCTCTGGGCTGGGCTCCTCACTGTTGGTACAGGAGCCAGATGAGAGGGATTTTCAGGGTTACTGCTGCAGCTGTTGCACCTGGCAAGAGAAGCTGCTGCTGTGCCGTGGTAATGATGAAGACTGACAGTGCCTAGGTGGGGACCCAGGCAGGAACTGCACTTCATGAGGCCAGTTATGCAGTTTGGGGGTACAGTGGGAGGAGGCCTGTTTTTTATAAAATGTCTAGATGTAACATTGGGGTGAAATTGCTCTCCATCCTCCACCTTTTCCATCTCTGCAGCGCCAGCTTTGACAAATGACAAATGCTTTGTCATTCCCCTTCAGAGGGGATGCTGGTACATACAATGAATGTCTGTGTTCATAATACACAGTAATTTCATATGTAGGGCTCTTTCTTGAATACAAACTGTGGTACATGTGGGAATTTCATTTGGAATGACCTGGTTAACAATCATGACTGCATGTCTCAGACACTCTATATCACCAACCTTTATGTAGGGCTGCTGTTCTTATTGGGGCTGCTTGCAATTTAGATACTCCCTCACTTTCCTAGGGACCAAGGTGAGGCTGACCAGCCTGTAGCTCTCTGGGTCCTCTTACCCTTTTCAGGACTTTTCAGGAGTCTTTTGCTTTGTTTTAGTCCTCAGGCATCTCTCCCTGTCACCATGATCATAGTATTGAAAATGGCCTGACAATGACATCAGCCTGTGCTGTCAGCACTCATGGGAACGTTCATGGACAGGGGGTTTGGAACTAGATAATCTTTAAGGTCCCTTCCAACCCAAACCATTCCATGTTTCTGTAATTCTTTGATTATATAAGTTACGTATTTCTGTTATTCCCTGACCTAATCTTCTTTCACCAAGGATGCACCATCCTTACCCCAGAGTCCCTCTGACCTCTCGGGCCTGGGATTCCTGAAGCTTGGTTTGCTAGTGAAGACCAAGGCAAAGGAGTCATTCAGTGTATCAACCTTTTCCATGTCCTGCCTCACCAAGTTCTCCTGCTCATTCACCAGTGGGTTGTGTGTGGCTTTTGTCATGTGGGTACTTACAGAAACCCTCCTTGTTGTCTTTGACATCCCTGACCAGATGCAATTCCATTTAGCTTTGGCTATCATAACTGCATTTCTGCATGCTCAGACTGAGCATGAAGATTTGAAAAATAATAATTCTTAATTAGCTTATGCACTTTTGTCCTGTAAACTGCCAGCCAGATGCTTTAGGGAATACATCTGTATGGCCAATCAAAACACTTCCACCCACACCCAGGCAAGCACATACATGCACCACACCTTGCAGGAATCCTCTGAAGAGAAAGCAGAGGCCAGGAGCCCTGGAGACTCAAGAGAGGATGATGGAGCAATGGTTCACAGCTATTGCAAAAAGCCCCCAAAATAATCACAATATGAAGAGGAACTGCATGTGTTCGTTGTTTCATTTTTACAAAAAAAGCAAAAACTAGAACAACCAGTTGTATGTATAGAAATGCAGAACTAGAGCAAGGGTAAGCACATGGGTGACATCCTCAGCTTCTCCTCAAAATGAATCACATTGCAGTGCTGACAGCACATCCTCTTTTTCTGCTGCCACAGGGTTGCCGTGAACACAGTGGTGCTATCCAAGGCAGACACAAGGTGTGTGATGTGCTGAGTAGCCCCAGTCCCAGGCTTTATGCTCTCATCAAGGTTTTTTTCCAAAATCTTTGTATCTCCCACTGACAGCTGTTTGGGGAACCATGCTCCTGAATTTGTGAGAAACTTCTGCAAAAATCCACACTCCTGGCTTCTTATATGTTCCCCATAAGACTCTTGTCTGTTTTCCTAAAATCTGATGGACGGGTGGTTGTATACCACAGGTGAATGGTGGCTCCTAGCAGGCAAGCCAAAAAGCAGAAGATACCAGATGGGCTTTGTTATGCTTTCAGCAGCACAGTGAGGAGTTAGCCTGTGGTTCCCGGGAGGAGGTCAGAGCTGTAACAGCGTGTGGGGCGCCACAGTGCGTTCATGCGCTGTCTCCCGTTTTGCGGTGTCCCCGTCACCCCGCACAGGCTGTTGGCGCCGCCGGGAGCGCGGGCCGGGGCGGGATTACAGATGACAAGATGTACTTGTGGAGAAGATGCAGGACAGCTAGCAGAGTGGCGCAGCGGAAGCGTGCTGGGCCCATAACCCAGAGGTCGATGGATCGAAACCATCCTCTGCTAGAATGGCTTTTTGTTCAGTTTTCTCGGGCGGCGGAGCTGTCACCGGGCCACCAGGTGGCGGCGGGAAGCGTTTTGTAGTGTGGCCGGTTAGCTCAGTTGGTTAGAGCGTGGTGCTAATAACGCCAAGGTCGCGGGTTCGATCCCCGTACGGGCCAGCCTAGCTTTTCCCGAGCATTAACTTTTCCCCATATTTTGACAATGATGGTGCAGTGAAATAGTCTGTTGGAAGACAGGGATCCTACCCGTGCTGCTCAGCCCTGGCAGGTGGTCCACTGAGAGAGCTTCTAGGCCCTCCCCGTGTTTTCCCTACTCCTCCTTTTGCATCTGTTCATTCCAGTTAAGGATAAACTGCATGGGGTGCTCGTGGCAGGTGCACCATCTCCAGCAGCCCTCCAGACCTGGGACTGACCTCAGCCGTGCCATGGCTGGATTCAGGTGTGCAGCACTAACCATTGCACCTCCTGGTGCTGTGGAGGGGCTGAAGGTCACACCTCGGCCAGCAAGGTCTATTGTGGCCATCCAAGGACAGGTAAGAATCAGCTGGGGTACAGCTGGAGCCTTGGTGGGCAGGCAGGCAGGCAGTGGAGTCAGTTGTCCTGAGAGAAGGGCTGTTGGGGTCTCCCCCCTTGAGTCAGGACGCTGCCCAAGGTCACTCTGTGAGATTGAGAGCCCTCAATTTATTGGGTGAGTGGTGAGTGTTTGCACATTCTGTGTTACCCTTCTAAAATCTTGAGAATTCTGAAGTCACTCAGGTAGTACAAATTCCACTTGACATCACACATCTCTGTGCAAATATTGACAGAGCTTTAATTAGTTTGATTTGCTTATCTGCTTTAACTGCTTTATAAAACAAATCTCATAAAATTATCTGTGGATTTTATAAGCCTCCTTGGCAATGCTACAGTCAACGATGCCCATTTAAATGGCGAATAATTGTCAGGAACCAGGTTTGCACAGGAAGTGCATCACTCAGTGTCCTGCCATGCACCTGATTAAGCACCTAAGAGTGACAAATGTCCATGTGCCCCACTTTCAGCCACCAGCGAGGCTCAGTGTGCAACCTCAGGAGGCACAGACTGTCTGTGATCCCAGACTGCCAGATGGGCATTAGACACCCAGGCCATCATACCCTCATCCCTCTATTTTCCCACATTTATTTGGCTCTCCAAAACCACCTTGGTCCCTCCTTTTCCCCACTTTTCGTTCCTCCCCTGAACTTCCCATAAGTCACAACCTGAAAATGCTCTTTCCTTGTACCCCACACTGTGACCTTTGCCCCTAGTGAGGGACCAGATGTGACCTGCAGAGTGGCCCCATTCACTCTCTGCCTGGAGTCACCTCTGAGCCCAACAAGAGCCCTGGGAGCAGCTGGGACAGGGAATCCCTGGCACAGTGGAGTTTCCCAGGGCTACTCCACCTCCCCCTGCTTGTCTTCATTCCAGGAGATGAGCTTTTAACCACATAACCTAATGCTGCCTCATGGGGTAGGAGGGTTCCCTGCAGCCCTCGCTGACCCTAACCCCTCAAAAACACCCCACATCCTGCCCTGTCCCTTCCAGTGTCCCTGGCAGCCTCAGGGGACCTACAGCCCCCAGGATATTGAGCTGAAGTGCCACAGAAGGCATCCCCTGCCCCAAGGTGTTGCACCCCAGTCAAGCCCCAAGTCACTGCACCTCCCAGCAGCATCTCCAGTCCTGCAGAGCCTGGAGGGAACAAGTCTGAGCTTATGAGAGGGGTTGAACATGGGATGGGGGTGACAAGGGCCAGGGAAATGGCTCCAAGAAGGGATGTCAGCACTGTATTTGGAGCTCAGGCATGGGATGTAGCTCTGGGTTCTCAGGTGGAACCACTCTTGAGCATTGATATTCTAGAATATCAATCTTCTTCCTTGGGTGCCACCTCCCTCCAGGGCTTGATCCCATTGGACTGATCAAACAGGAGAGGCTAAAGTTTGCTCTCCTGACACCCAGCATTGTGACCATAACTTGTGCCTGGCTACCTCTCCTCAGGCCTCTGAACTCCACCACCTCAGTTTTACCAAGGGGAGCAGCTACACTTTGTTATTTGATCACAGCAGGAGAAACCCAGACCTTGCAAATCTCATTTTTAGCACCTGTTGAAGCAGGCCTGTGAGAGGCAGATCTTGAGTTTAGGAATCACCATCTAACTCCCATAAAATGGAGGCACTTCTTCCTAATTAGGGACATGGAATTCATCAATAGTCTCTGAGCTCCCAGAGCCATTAGGAGGCACCCTGCTGCCTGGAGACCCTCTGGAACCAAGCATGGTAACACCTGAGCTCCAAGAAACCCACTCACTTGTTTTAGGTACTTGTATGTGTCTTGTCCTAAGTGATGGAGCTGTTCCCTCCCTTATCTGGCACAACCTCCTCGTTTGACCTGGCTCCTGAGGCAAAGGGGGCAGTAATGCTTTGTAAATGCATAATCACACCAGCACCACTGGGAGGGCTGAACATGGGATTATGTTTGGGAGAGATCAGTCTGGTTTCAGATATAGGTGCTGGAATGCTGTGAACAGGCACACGGGGAAACAAGGCAAGCAAAATGCAGGAACATTTCCAAAGAGCCTGCGTGGCCAAAGGAAGTTTTGGAAATAAGAACCAACAGCTCTGTTCCCTGTATTACAAATCATGGTTTTAGTTTAATACATACAACACAAGCAGCTTTAACGAGCACAAGTTATATACATGTCAAGCATCAAAATCCATCTGTTCTAAGGCCTTTTTTAGGCACTGTTGCCTCCCCCGCTGCTCTTCCCAGAGGTTCCTGCCTTCTGCACGCGGCTCGCGCTCGGCTGTCGGGGCATCCTCTGGGCAGATCCTTCCCGGCTGCTTCTTTCGGCCAGAATCTGTGACCCACTGACAGCAGAGCTGGTTTTATTTCTCCCTGAATAAACAAATACATCCATTAGTTTTCACATCCCAGCCCAAGCATCACCACACAGCAGCTAGCCACAAGCGTTCCCTCAGGAACCATGCAGGAGGCAAAATTCCATTAGATCTCACAGACATCTTCAGCATCCAGTGCAGAAAGCAAATTGGTGAATTCAGCCCAACAAGTACTGGTGCCACTAAACCCAAAGAAGTTACAGTAGAAGCATTTTTCATTTTCATGAGGTTTAATCTACAAAGTAACCAGCCACTTTGTTCCAGTCACTGCACACAGGAACAGCAGCATAGCAAACAGCACTGCTGGAACACCAAGAGTTTCCAACACCTCGGGCTGGGGTAAGTGAAAGGATGTGCCAGTGTCCACCGGTGTCTGAGACTGCTGCCACATCATCAGATCACACACACACTTCTCTCCATATCACTTCTGTCACTCAATGAGATCTGGATTTCCTATCATTTTTTGGGGTTTTCAGGAACTCAGACTTCTACACAGGACTTCCAGATGTTCTTACTGAGTTCAGGAGGTGAGAGTTCCCCTCCTGGAGGCACAGCTGATGGGCTCTAAGAGGCAGAGTGTGAGCAGGGAGCAGCAGTGGGTACAAAGATAGAAACTGAGGGAGGCAAGGGGCAACAGGATCCTGTCAGAGGAGAGAATGACAGACTCACTGTTGCTGACAGGAGGCATGTCAGGAGGGGATGAGGGACAATGACTTTTCCTGCCACTCCCTCAGGTGAGAAGAAGGAGTCATTTTAGGAAAGAGAATAAAAGGAACATGATGTACAGCATTTACTAAGGATGGCAACCTCCATGAAGCATCATAAAAATGAGTAACAGCAATGAGGAAACAAAACAGGAATACAGCGGGCTGTAGTTACATGCATGCAATTAAAATGAAGAGTGACATTTTGGCAACTATTCAGAGTTCAACCTGCACCATATCAACAGCTGCTCTACACTCCAGAGTATCCATGGACATTATCTTGGGTCATGTGAGCTATGGACAGTCCACAGTTACTCACCAGACCATCCTGTCTCCTTGGAGCAGCTGTCTGGGAACAGGACTCACATCAAATGCTACCAGTTAACACCTTGATGCACCAGAAAGACAATCTAAAAACTTTCAAGTAGGAGCAGGTGGCCTTTATTAATCCATAAAATTTGGGTGGCACAAAAATCCATTCACTTATCCCAGCCAAGTCAGGTGCTCTTGAAAAACTCTCTTCTTGTCAAGCATGGCAGTGATGTGCCAGCAGTCACCATCCCAGGTCAGCCAACCAGCCTTGCCAGCTGTGCTGTAGCTCAGGCACTTTCAGCAGCTTCCCTAAAGCAAGTGCTGTTGATGAAAACAAACACACTGTGCAAAGGTAAGACATGATCTCACAGTATTTGAGAGAAAAACTGGCAGGAATAAAAGCATTATTCACCATGATGCTTTTAGCAACCCTAGACATGTCCCCAATGTCCTCCTCCTTCTCACATGCATCTGTCTGCTGGAGGGCAGGTCCTGAACCCACCTACAACTCCAGCTGTGTGCACACACACACTGGCACCCTAAAGCACTACTGGAGTTGGGCCCTTGATGTTCTGACTCGACCAAAACAACATGGGGAGAAAGAGTCATTTGTCTGAAGCACACACCCTCCACCCCCCTAGCCTTGGAATCACAGTAAAACAAATCAGTTAAACTGCATAAATACCCAGAATATTTTTGGAAGCAGCCTGTGCAGACCCATGTACCAGACAAGGACAGCTTCTGAAGTGTGCAGGGACAGACATGGTTTGTGCTTCTCTCAGTTACACTATCAGAGATAACAGATTCAATTACCACAAAGCACAAAAGCAGCTCAATGAACATAAACTCTCTGTAATTCAAGTGCTAAAGAGGAACAAAAGGATTTCACTGATATTTCCTTGGTCACTGTCATGGTTTGACACTGGCCAGATGCTAGGCACCCACAAAAGCCATTCACTCACCCTCTCATGTTACACCCATGCAGTGTCCCTCACTTTTCTCTGAGAGCTCTATTGAGTCTGATTTTTTGAGTGTTTCTTTGATAGGGTGGAGGGGAAAAATGAATTGTCACTCAGAGTTATAATTCAAACTTGTATCTCATTACTGTGCAACAAAACCACACATTTACAGTATTCCTCTAAATCCTTTGCCTTCTGTCAGGTCTTGTCTTGCACAGCATGAAAAAGAGGGGGGAAAAAAGCTTGATAATCAGCCTGAAAAGACATATTGAAAAAATTATGCCAGTGCAGCATTTAGCTCGATGTCCAGCAGAGAGGAAAGCTCACAGCCTCAGGTAACCCTGCAAACCTCCTGCAGGAAAAGCGTGACAGGAGAGAGACCTCCATGGCCACCTACTCTTCTGGGACTAGAGCCACAGCAGGTTGTCAGTATTTCAGCCCAGACTTTCTGCAATTTATTCCTGGGATAAGGAAGAACAAATAAAAGCTGTTTGTCTGCTGTTTCTGCTGAAGCAGGAAAGACTACTTCCCTACCCATCACCTGTATTTTGAGAGGTTCAACATTTATTAATACCTCCTGGGAGGGGAAAGGTACAGGAACTTTCACAGCTGTACTGTGCTTGCTTGGATGGCAATTTCAGCCATCCAAGAAAGCACAGTACAGCTGAGAAATTTTTTGTCAGTTCTAAAATAACTGACATAATGATAATTTCTGTACCAGAAGATAACTTTGAGAGGTTCAACATTTATTAATACCTCCTGGGAGGGGAAAGGTACAGGAACTTTTAACCAAGGCAATTTCAGCAAAGTACAGCTGAGAAATTTTTAGTCAGTTCTAAAATAACTGATATATTGATAATTTCTGTACCAGAAGATAATAGAGGCCTATAAATTGAAGCTAGTTGGTTGCCTACAATACAGAAAAAATATTAATTTTGGAATGTGAGCCTGGGAGGAAGGGAAAGGAACAGCAACAACTTCACATCAGGAATTCTCTGTGCACAGAACTTGTCCCATGTATTTACCATGTCCATCATTACACAAAACACAAATCAAGGCCTCTCATTCAAAAGGTTTAAACTCTTATTGTTTATGGTAGGAAAGGCTGGGGGGGAGTGAGAGTTGCAGGGTAAGATCCAGAAGGCAACCTGACTGCTGCTCGGTGACTGTAGGAAATCCACTCATTGGAGTGGTATTGATAAGAAAAAAAATTGCTGGAAAAAACCCAAGTATAAGCAACTAAGTAAGAAAACCATGATCAGGATTCTGTAAGTCCTTTAACTAGTCCTCTATAAGTCACCAATAGGTCACTCTACAGATCTTTTTTCAGAGAAGACATGCAGACCATGAAGCGTCTGGGAATATTTTCAGGTGCAAGGCACACATCACCACCACTCAGACTCCATGGGGATATTTAATTTACAATTAAAGCATAATAGCCAGTACAACCCACAGGAAAATTCACTGTATGATGTATAAACCCCAGATTAAATAAATGTAAGATAAATCCTTTGAATCTCCATCCCAGGGGATTCCCTCTGCCATATTAGAGCCTTACACAGAATTCACATTGTCAGCATTGTCCTTATCTCCTTAATACAGAAGTCTACACTGCAAATCCCACCTCAAGTTGAATCCTGAGATAAGTCAAGGCTGAGTGGAAGAGTAATGCAAAGCAGCTGGCACGGCCAGCCAGCAGCACCCAAGAGTGCTGACAGTCACCATCCATGAGGCTGGTCACAGCTAAACACAGACTGCACAAAGGGAAAGAAACAAGTGAGAAAAAGGGATAAACACGGAAGGATAAAGAAACCACAAAGATGGCAAGCAGAACACACAAGAAGGACATAGTTGGCAACAAGCTGTGTTATACACTGAGGAATATTTATGAAACAACTGAACAGCACCACTTACAATTCTGAGGCCTTGACTGTATCTAAGTATTTACACAGGAATTAAGTGGTTAAAACGCAGGGGCAGAAAAGGACTTGTGATTGTTCACAGAATATTTTTCCACACAGACCATAAAAACTCACCATGTGAACCTCTGACAGAGCCCATGGCTGGTGATGGGCTCAGTGTTTTTTCCAACAGGCACTGGAGTTTGTGAGAGTTTCCCTGGGCATGACAACATTCCCTGACCCCTGCTATGCACAACTCCTTTCTTCCTGTGCCAATTAGCTCCTTGCAGCCCTAAAATACACACACCAAGTGATAGCCCCACAAAAGAGACAGGTTTTGAAAAGCAAGCTCATGTTAACAACACATTCAGAAGGAGAAATTAGCTGGGGCAAAGCTTTGGGAAGTAATTTTATGGGAAGAAACTCTTTCTGGGGAAGTGGGGAATATGAAAAAAGAGGTTGGAGTGCAAAGAGTGAGAGAAGCATCAAAGACTATTCATCAGCCTAAAAAAAGAGCAGGGCACTGATATATCCATGTGTATAGAGAGGTAGAAAACTGCAGGGGAACCAGCAGGGACTTGAGGGTTGACTGATGGAAACAGAAGGCACAGAAATATGTGAGAAAATGGGATACTTAATTACACAGATGTCTAGTCTAGGCCAAACTCAACACCACTGTCCTTAACAGAATCCTCCCCCTCACACACACAGAATGGACACCTGGGAAATGATATCTGTTTCAATCCAGCACTTTCCCTCCCAAATGAAATGCTGAGGGAGCATTTTGAATGTAGTTTGAATTAATCTGCATCCAGCTAAATATGCCAGATGGATGCTGCAATACCCACACACAGCAATTTGCAGGCAGCTGTCATGGACTCAGTTACCAGCCAACATAGAAGGCCATGGCTGTGTTCTGTGGGAACAGAACTCCCTGATGCTTCATCAGCACAAATGCTGAAATCACTACAGGGCATCCCCCACCAGCAATAGTGCTGATCAGAACTGCTGCATCAGCTTTATTTTAGCTGTTTCCAAAAGCCTCCCTGCACCATGATGTGCTGGGAAGCCTAAGCCAGATCTCAAGACTGATACAAGTGGAGCAGAGCAGGCTTGGGTGAGACCAGGATTGCCTGAGCCACTTGTCTGCCTCCTGAGCGCGGGGCTGAGCTGAAAGGCACCAAGCAGCTGGAGAAGCTTGCGCAGGACAATCGCTGCTCTTGTCACAAGCACAGAGCTTGGGCTGTAACCACACAAACAAGTCCCAGCAATGCAGAAGAGGCATCTCCCCTAGCAAATGGCTGGTCCTGCATGGAAGCTGCACCATCCTTTTCTTAAATGGAAGCAGCATCTTCCAACAAGAGATTGCAGAGCAAACAGCAGGCAGCACTTTGGCTCCCCCTCTTTACAGCAGCTCCTAAAGGGAAAGGAGGCAAGGCAAGGCAAGGCAAACCCAACAGTCCTGCAGAACAGATCCAGCCAGAGGCCACCCCAGACACCCTATTGACACTTACCCAACTCCTGAAGGATGGACTTGGGACTGTGCCCAGAATGAGAAAGCTCAGTGAAAGACAAGTGATTCTTTTTCAAGTTGAAGGATGGTAAGTTTAAATCAGGTATTGGAAAGAAATTCTTCTCTATGAGCGTGGTGAGGCCCTGGAACAGACTGGCTGTAGCTGCCCCATCCCTGGAAGTGTCCAAGGCCAGGCTGAATGGAGCTTGGAGCAACCTGGGATAGTGGAATGTGTCCCTGACCATGGCAGGGAACAGCAACCGATGAGCTTTAAGGTCCCTTCCAACCCAAACCATTCTGTGATTCTGTGATCCTTACAAGGAGGACTGGACAAAATTCATCCTTCATACTAACAGGATCTTAGCAGCACTTCTTACACTCACAGAAATAAAAACACAGGCCTAAACTTGTGATAAGCCCCTGCTGAGTTTAAATTCTGCCTAAAGCATCTTCTGAGCATTAGCTTTTCAATGACAATTTTATTCACAAAGGAATTAGCAGATGTCAGTGGGTGCTGTGTGACAGCAAAGTCACCTGGGCTGGCAGAAACCAAAAAGAGAAGCTTTCATTCCAAGTGAGTTAGGGCTCTATTTAACACAAGCTTACAGAAAACAAAAAATCTGACACACCTGGGAAGACCAAGCCTTCTGACAAGGTACAGAAGTGCTGTTCATTGGAATTTGGTCAAGGATGAATGTGAAAAGAAAGAGGAGGCCCAAGGGCCTCTTCATTGCCGTTACCAAACAACAGTTTGCAAAAAGGGCAAATCCAAGCTTAGCATTTAATATCTCATCACATCTGCAGCAAAAATGTGGCTTGATGGGCACAATCTTCCTGTTTCAGCAATTCCAGTGCATTAACTTGCACCAAGGACATATTTTAACCTTGGGAAATAAGGCAGCAATTGGCCAAACTGGCCACTGAAAGCCAAACTAATACCAGAAATATTTACCACAAGAGAAATTTACTTTTCCACTGTGAATCCAGGCTTAATGACAGTAGGCTTATTTTAGTTACTTATTTTTAAACCTTTTGGAAGTAATCCACAGAGTTGGTGAGCCAAAAGTCACTTTGGCGAGTAAACAGAAATTTTATTAGAACTGCTTAGGAATAAAATAAAATTTTATATATATATATATGGCACAAGTTCAGGGCTATGGCTGTTACTGTCCACGGACATTAGAGTATTAAGGAGAGATAAATGCATTCAAAAGCAGCAACTGCTTTAGCTTTAGTCCCCCACAGCCTTCTACTTCATCTTCCCACACAAATACCATCTCTAGAGGATGGAAACCGCTGGATGAGTGTTAGAAGCCACTACGCACATGGGGATTGAGGAAAGGCAGCAACACAGCTTTCCTCTTCTCCAGGGATTCCTCACGGCCCGGGAACTTTAACTTTTTTTGAGTTATATACAAACAAAGCAGCACTGAATAATACCGTAGATTAAGGTGTTTTTTTTCTGTTAAGGGCTTGGCGAGCAGAGCCAGGAGGCTACAAAACGCAGCACAAGTACTGCAGCAACCTCTCCCCAGCCCCTCGCTGCCCAAAAACCACCAACATTAAGACAAACGGGGCTCGGGCCGGGGCTCACACGGAGCGGGCCCCCCGGGCCGGGCCGCCCCCGGGGCTCACACGGAGCGGGCCCCCCGGGCCGGGCCGCCCCCCCGCCCGCCCCGCTCCGCCCGCCGCGTACCTCGGCCGTCGGCGGGGATCGGCGCCGGCGCGGCGGGGCCGCTCTCGGCCGCCGGCGGGAGCCGCTGCCCGGCGCACATCGACTTCAGCACCTGGAACACGGCGAGCGGCGCCACGTTCATGCGCAGCAGGTCCAGCAGCACCCTGCGGGGGAACACCGGCACCGGGAGCACCCGTCAGAGGGGCTCCGGCCTCACCGGCGGCTCCCGCGGGGGCGCGCCCACCGCTCACCGGAACACCTCCGGGTCCAGCCCACTGCCCGCCGCCTGCGCCAGTTCGAACAGCTCCGCCTCCTCCGCGCTCAGCAGCTGCTTCCGCCGCAGCCGCGCCTCCGCCATCGCCGCCGGTGCCGCCATTCCCGCCGTCCCCTCCGACATGGCTGCGCGGCCCCGCGCCGGCCGGGCCTGCTCACACCAGCGGCCCCGCCCCCGCCGTTCCCGGCGCGGCCGGCAGGTGGCAGTGGCGCTCCAGCCGCGCCCCCGGCCGCGGGCCCTGCCTGACACCGCCGCGTAGTGACCGTGTGAGGCGCGCGCTGTGTGGTGTGAGGTGTGCAGTGTCTGCTGTTCGGTGTGTGCTATGAGGTGTGCGCTGTGCGCTGTGCCGTGTCCGCCGTTCGGTGTCCCGTGTCCGCCCCGCTGCCCACCGCGATCGCCCTCGGGGCCTCCTGACGGGGGGCCCGGCGGGGCCGCGGAGCGCACCGAGGCCGCGCGGCAGTTCCGGGCGGGACCCGCGGCGCCACAGAGACCCGCGTCCTCGGCCCAGCTGTGCCCTGGGCCCGGCGGCAGCTCCCCCGAACGCGCTGCAGTGCCCGAGCCCAGAGAGCATCTTGAGGAGGAAAGAGGAAATTTGGGTCTTGAGTCGCACCGTGGCGAAGAGCTGGCAAACTGAGATTGAAATTCCTCTATCTAAATGGAAATGAGCTGTTGCCATCAGGGTTCGTTGACCCGGCGCAGCACACACAGGGGGCTGCACTGTTAATGGAGAGCAGAGGGGTCACTGCATCCCCCGGCACTGCCGTGACAGACACATCCCACCCCTACACCAAGCCACGGGGACGGATGCTCCCATTCCACATCCCAAGCAACCTGTGAGTCTGTCAGAAGGTGACCCGACCTTGTGCCCCAATGCCCTGCTGACAGACAGACATTTACTGCAGATGCCAAGACAGGAATGACATGGATGATGATAAAAGAATGATCTTGCTCTTTATGGCCCAAAGCAGGACCAGCCCAGCAAGAACAATTATTGCTGTGTTTTGAGTGGGAGCAGCTGCTGCCAGCATGAATTACTGTGCTGTCTGTGGGGCTGCTGAAGCCACAGAGCCTAAGGTTGTCCCAACAGCTGGACTTTCAGAGGGACCCTGAGCTGAGCAGGGAGTGCAGGGTCTGTGGCGCAGGGGGACTGATAAACACCCCATGCTCGCTCTCTTGCCTTCTGGGATATGATGTGCCACTTCCTTTGGGACAGGCTGGAAGTCGAGTGCAAATGCAAGAGCCCTCATTGTGCGGGTGATGCAGTCTCCAGACTTAGTCCCACATGGGCTACCTCCCCCAGCCTGTAGCATGTGAAAGCTCAGCTACAGCAAAAAAAAAGAAAGAAAACCAGGAACTGCTTTCTGCATAACAAACTGGAAAAGTTTCAGCTTGTACCTCCTTCTTCCAAACCCCAGTCTGTTCCAGCTGGCAAAGGACAGGAGACCCTGTCCCTCCCGTACTTCCTTCATAGGTCAGAGCCTTCCCCACATTTCTTGGTGTAAGCCTGCACGGGCCCAGTCTGCAACTTGGGGTGACAACCCTCTCCTCTGGACTTCAAGGTTTTCTCTGAAGCATTTCTGGGGGCTCTGTTATCTCAGTTTCTCCCTTTTGCTCTCCCAGTCCAACAGGTCAGGAGAGGAAGTCCTTGGGAACCCATGAACTTCCCCTGCGGAGGCCTCAGTTACTGGAGCTGCAGTCTGGGTGGCACCTGGGACTCTGGCTTAAATGGCACCGGGTAGCACTCTGGCTCTTGCAGCCCACCAGACACTCTCCATTACCTCTGGCAGGATTTAAAACCCAGCCACCACTCAGTCCATGGTTTCCAGAGAAGGACAAGCCAGGACAGCCTGGGATGTCAGAGCCAGGCTGCATCTCCCTTGCAGGACATGTTCAGGAGAGGGGCTGAGCAGATGGGGGCAGGGGAGGCTCCAACAGGCTGCATGTGCAGAAGGAAAAGAGAGCAGCAGCAGAGAGCCTGCAGTCCTCGGAGTGAGTTACCAGAAGGAGCTGTGGGCTGCTCAGACATGGCCCTACGTGGAGGCAAAGCGATGCTGAGCCTTCCCTGCCCGCCAGGACACGCTGTGCACGGTCAGTGAGCGCCAGAGGCAGGCGGGCAGCGCCTGTGCGGAGGTAACCGCGGGCAGGAGTGCGCTGGGCACTAAATCAGCACTGTGGGGATGGGGACAGGGGACACGGAGCAAGCCTGCCAGTCCCACACAGGCAGTCAGGGCTTGCCATTTATTGGAGAAAAATCTCCGTACCTTCATGGTGGAAATTAAGAGAAAGACTGTGGCTGTGCAGGTTATCGAGCTGAGTGGGATAGGAAGGGCAGAGAATGCCTGAGGGACACGCTGTGAGTGCATGAGATGAGGGGCTGCGTGGCATCAGGGAGGGAAGGAGCAAGGTCACCTCCCTACGACAGAAGGGCCAGGTTTAAGAAAACCTGGATATGGCTCAAATCTCAAACCAATGCAGCAAATGTGCCTACCACATCCAGAAAATGGAAAAGAGGGATTCAAATGTATCTGGGCTTTCATAGCTTTCTGAGGCTTTTTTGAAGGAAACCCAGCTCCCAGACAGAAAAGCAAATGTAAACGGAATTTATCACAGATACATTGTCTTAGGATAAGGTAATGATTTCTCTCTGATAATTAACTTTGATAAGGTGATGCAGAGCATTGCAGTAAAAGGTGTCCCTGCCCATGACAGAGGGCAGGAACGAGATGAGCTTTAAGGTGTCTTCCAACCCAAACCATTTTATGATTCTATGCTTTTATATAATTTAGCCTGGTTAGATTTAAGGAAGAAGTTTGATTTGCACCCAGTATGAAGCAGTTTCCAATGCTGGAAGTCATGGGTATGGATTTAACCAGAGGAAGAACCAGCTAACCAAGTGAAATGCTGGGCTATGCTGGAGTGATGTCTCTGAGCAGCTTCCAGCACTGCTCCCACCTCAGTCTTGGGATGCCCCCACTAATGTTAAGAGCAAGAAGTGCAGGGCTGGTAGTGGAATCATCATGCCTGGGATGTTTGGGGGAGGGACACAGCCACCCCACTAGCAAGGCACTGGGATGTCTCAGCTGGAAGATCATGGAATCCTAGGTTTGGGTCAGAAGGTCCAACCTCCTCTTGTGAGCAGGAACATCTTCAATTAGATCAGGTTGCTCCAAGCCCTGTCCAACCTGGCCTTGAATGTTTCCACACATGGGACTTGCACCACCTCTCTGAGCAGCCTGTATCAGGGCTTTACCACTCACACTGTAAAAATACTTCTTGTATCTAATCTAACTAAATCGATGTTCATTTTAGCTTAAAGCAATTTCCCCTTCTATGTGCCTGAGCATGGTGGTTTGGAGACAGGCCTCCAAAATTGTGCAAGGAAAAGTAGAGAACTGCTCACAGGTGTAGACTCAAAATTAGGTGGAGGCATCCAAGCCAAGATGTCTTGGGACAATTTCCAAACAGGACACCAGGAGCAGGTCAGAGGTTTGGGAGGATGCTGGGAACCATACTGAAGGGACTGAATGAGGGTGATCTCCAAGTCAGAAGTTGAAATTTGTCCTTTGGGTCAAATATTTGGTCTTTAGGAAAAGATTAGAGAGGAGGCATTCAGCTGGGCCATGTCTGTGTACATGTGTGCTATGTATGTGCAACCCTGCACATTCCACTGGCAGCCTGAAGGGATCAGGAGCAAATTTCTCTCCTTTGCTCTAAACTCTGGCAGCTGAGCTGTTATCTGATCCTCCTGTAGATTGCTGTGGTTGGAGGCAAAACACAGGGCACAGCATTCTCAGGGATACTCAAGTAACTTAAGCATCCCTGCTAGGGCTGGGGTTTCAAACTAATCACTAGGCTTGGCTTCAAGGAACCTCTCCAGGCCAGAGGGGTAGGAAGGGGGCATGGATGACAATGTCAGGGTTTAACCCAGTCCCACAAGGATCAGTTGCTGGTTCTCTCCAACCTCTGAGGTACCTGGGAGCCTTGATGACTTGTGCTGGGATGGGTGATGTGAGGTTTGACACTAACCAAAGGGCTTCATTTCTAGCAGGTGGGAGACATTAGGGACAGAATTCAGTAAACATTTCCCAGGTGGGCAAGCTCCAATTCTGCCCTCTATCAGTTTTTTATCCCTCTTGGTTGCCTCCATCCTGCAAAACTGCAGATTTTCATAGAATCATAGAATGGTTTGGGTTGGGAAGGACCTTAAAGCTCATCTTGTTCCAATCTCCTGCCATGGTCAGGGACACTTTCCACTATCCCAGGTTGCTCCAAGCCCCATCCATCCTGGCCAGGGAACACTTTCAAGGATCCAGGGGCAGCCACAGCTGCTCTGTGCAGTCTGTGCCAGGGCCTCACCACCCTTTCAGCCAAGAATTTCTTCTTATCTCATCTGAACCTGGCCTCTCTCAGCTTGAAACCATTCCCCCTTGTCATGTACTCCAGGCCCTTGTCCAAAGTCCCTCTCCAGCTCTCTTGGAGACCCTGAGGGCACTGGAAAGGGCTTTAAGGATTCCCTGGAGTCTTGTCCTCTCCAGGCTTAACAGCCTGAATTCTTCCAGCCTGTCTTCATGGGAGACAGCCCTGTGAGCATCATTTTGGTCAGGGAAGTACTGAGCAGGACTAACACAGCCCCAACTGACCCACAACCAGGCAGAGTGGCACAAGGCCAGGGCTGCACCAGCTCAGCCCTGACACTGTGCACAAGCTGTTCCCAGCAGTGCTAATCCAATTACAAAACAAACTTCCTTCCCCATTATCAGGAGCTGCAGCATGCTAAAGCAGCCCTGTGACTGTGGAGGGCTTTGTGAGGGACTAGCAATGAATGACAGAGGGAGGAGGGATTCAGAACACCGGCAGTGGGAGCACATGGGGCATTACTGGGACAAGTGGATTAGGAATTATTACAAACAAAGGTCTTTGGTCTAACTTTATACTCCCAACAGGGTTAACCTTAAAGCCACATAAGGTTGTTCATGCCCTTTTCCCTCCTGGGGATTAACATCCTCATGAATAGGGATCCCTGTCACCTCTAGCCCTACTGGATGCCTGCCCTCACCCACCCCATTCCCAAACAATGCTCACTTCAGTCACAGGATGGCAAAGGCCGCACGAAAATACCCTTTCAAGGGAACTTAAGTTCAAATTTTCTGGGGAGAAACTCCTGCTAGAACTGGAGATATTTATTGTTGGTGGTCAGGACAAAGGAAGGGGGTTTTTTCCCTTTATTTGGCATTGTTGAGACCACACCTGGATACGGTTTCCAGGTACATGAAGAGAGTCAGAGAGTCCTGCTGAGGCTGGTTGGGGCAGAACAAGGAGGTTTCACTTCTTTAGCCTGGAGAAGAAGGGGCTCAGGAGGAATGTAATTCCCACAGCAACCAAGAGCCATTTTTCTGGAGCACTTGGACACACAGCCCAGCTGCTGGCAGTCCTGCTGGTCCATGACTGGTTCTGGGCAGCTGGTACAATGCAAACAGGTCTCATTCCTCTCATCCCTGTGCTCAGCAGGGATGCTCCTGAGATGGAGCCAGCCTGCTTGAGCAGGATTTCACCACAAGGCTGCACAGCCAGGATTGCCTTCTGGCAGTTTGCTCCCTGCCACAGCTCCTCAGGAAAACAGCCCCACACTATGTGGGGAGCTGCATGGACACAGGAAGCCTCTTTCCCTCCCACAGCTTCCAAGAAGGCAGAGGATGAGCTCTTCACTGGAGCCATCAGGGCACAGCGGGGCTGCTAAGTGGCACTTGAAACCTCCTAAGCACAGAAAGGGCACCCAGCAGCATCGCTGCAGATTTCTGCATCTCCAGCCCTTCCTGCAGGCTCTGGGAGAAAAGCCCTCCCACTGGAGTCACCTCCATCCCCAGTGGACAGAATGCCTCCCTGGGATGCAGAGAGGCAGCCAGAGCTGCCAGCAGCCAAGTGGGCTGTAAGGAGACACCGGCCAGCTCAATCCAAGGCCTTTTAAGGAGCGGCAGAGGCTGAGGCATCCTGGACCAACCCACCGGGCTTCTGCAGCTCCCAGTCACGGGGTGCATTCACAGAGCACACTGGCCATGCCCCACGGCCCCCACAGCAGCTCAGAACTGTGCAGGGCAGCCAGGACAGCTGTCTCTCAGCTGAGACTGAGTCTGAAAAACCCCAAACCCCGGATGGCAGAGCAGGGTTCCTACAGTGCCTGCAGCACTCACCCACACAAAATCCCCACAGTCCCATCAATCACCTCAGTGTCCCCCAGCAACCTTCCTCCTGGCAGCAGGCAGAAGGGAGGATGATGATTTTTCACAAAGCCTTCACTAGGCCACTGCTAACTCATCCCACCGATGCCCGAGGGCTTTGCTCCACTAACAGAAAAGGTTTTTGCAGGCTAAAGTGAATTTTCTGCTGTCATCTCCACCCAGAGAGCAGGGAAAGGGAATGTGCTGCTGGAGAGTAACAGCAGGATAGAGCTTAGGCTGAAGCATGGATAGAGGACATGTATGTGCACGATGGATATAGGAGCAACACCAGGAACAAGGTTAACAGGCAATGTATGAAACAGTACAGAGCACCAGAGAGAGGTTCAGCCAAAAAAATCCAGGAGCAAGCTGGCCCAAAGACAAGGTGTCAGGAAGACAAACAACAGGAGTGGAGCCAGTAATTTCTCAGAGAAGATCAGGAGCTCTGTGAAATTCTGGGACTTTGCCTAAGATTTATGAGAGGTGAAGGAAAACAAGAAGGCAAAAGATCCCAAAGAGCACCCTCTTCTACAGGGAGTAACAGGCAAGTCCAAAATCACCTCATCACTGCTCACAAATGGTCTCAAAGACATGGCAAGGACATGACCATCAGAATCCTTTGTCCCCTGTGTCTCAGAGGGGATGCTGGCTGGATGGGCACGCCAATCTCAGTGGATCCAACGGGCACAGGGAAAATCAATTCCCTTTAAGCTTTTGTGTAACAAAATTTCTCTTTCCACTGTTTTGCTACACTGATCCCCCACTCCCGGTGGGATGTGGGCACACAGTCCCATGAAGCAGGAGACAACCATGCACTGCTTTATTAGGCAGTGGTGCTGCACACAGGGCCAAGGCCGGTCACTGTTCACGTTTGGCAAAGGATGGCAGTGAGTACTGAGCAGCGGTGCAGTAAGGGCAGCCTGCCTGGCACTCTGCATGCCTTGCTGGCCCAGGCAGGTCCTGCTCACTCCTGCCAGCCTCCTTACCTGCGAGCACAGCTGTTTTGTCTCTCATGGGCAGAGCTAGGCACCCTCATGGAGGTACCTCAAGCCTGCTACCGGATGATTCATCCCCGTACTCGCACACACTGCCCCCCTCCCTGGACTCTCCAAGGTCCCAGCTCCAGTCCTGGCATCCCAAGCTCTGCCAAGGAGGCAGGTGTGGAGGTGTGGACAGCCGGCGAGCCCCACTCAGCCCCTCGCTGAGTGGGGGTCCTTCCAGTGCCATGCCAGCACAAAACCAGTGCAGGGGAGCCCCTGGGAGAGCAGGACGAGGGGCCCAGCTGCAGCAATCCCCGACAGCACCGGCTGTGCCCAGCGAGCTGCTCATGGGCTGACGGTCTGGAGCCCATCCTTGGCACGGCAGCGCTCAGCCCTGGGGATGGGCCAATTTTGGGTGCACCCAGCCTTGAGCCTGGCTCGTGGGGGTGATTACTATAGGGTACGGATAGCCACCGGGTAAAGCAAGGACATGTGCTCGGCCCCCTTGATGGGCAGCTTGCGGCTGGCGTAGTGATGGATGATCTCCGGCACGCTGTCGAAGGGCGGGCTGTGCTGACCCAGCACGTACTTGTTCTCCTGTGTCCGCGACAGTTTCATGTGCATGAAGCCCTGGCTGCTCCTGTAAGGACAGATCAAGGCAGGGTTAGGGGGTACAGCTGGCCCCAGCCTCCCCTCATCTCCTGACCCCCTGACACAGGCAGCCTGCCCCTGGAGCTGAGGGGGGCACTGCTGGCTCCTGTCTGCAGCCATGCTCTGCCTGCACCATCCTGCTCCTGGCCGACTCCAAAAACACCCACAGATCAAAGGAGGGACGTGACCAATGATGCTGCACAGCGTCCCCTTGGGGAACATGGCCATGCAGTGGGGTAGGTAGGGCCCACCCAGGGTGTGTGTGGTTGGGAAGACATCACCTGGGCAAGAGCAGCAGGGGCGCTTGCTGTAGGGTCATGGAGGGGTAGTGGCTTTTGCTCCTTGCATGTGACAAAGCCCCTTTTGCAACTGCTCTGGTTCTCACAAGATCCCCTCAGCTCAAGGGACTCCAGCTCCCACATCTCCAGCCTCACCGTGGCAAATCAGGTTTTTCTCCTTTAGCCCACAGCCAAAGGATTTTCTCCTTCCCCCTCTCCCCATGGCACCACTGCAGGCTCCATAAAACCCGCTCAGCACAGCAAGATCATTTCCCAGCACAGCACGGGCACCAAGCCACGCCAGGCTGTGCAGGCAGATCCTGCCACAAACACTGATTCCAAGTGACGGACTAATGGCCCTGTTGCTATTAATTTGCGTCTCCGAGGAGAGCCACAGCCTGTCTGCAGCGTCTGGATTGCACATTACGGCAAAATATTGATGACTTAAAAGCAGACAGGACCTCATCAGTGATGCTGAGCTGCTTGGAGTGCTGCACAGCCCAGCCCCATCCCCCCGGCTGGAGACGGGCCATAATGGACAGCCCAGCTGCATTAGCAGAATGGCTTTGCAATCCATTTAGAGACAGGAGCAAGGAGCCAGCTGTCCTGAGAGGCAGCCACAGCCCCCCAATATGGGCTGAGGAAAAGCAATAGCTTGGCCGTGTCTTGCGTCCCGGTCGGGAGGGAACGGGAGCGCTGCCACACGGAACCAGGGAGAGCTGATACTGGCTGTGCTTAGCCCAAAGTGCTCCACAGGTCTTTGTCACAAGCTCAGGGATGTGATGAGATCACAGCCCTAGAGAGATGACCGAGGGAACAGGCTGCAAACACCAGCAGCCAGGACAAGGGGTGGGTGCTGCTCCTGCTGAGCACCTCTGCAGGCACAAGGAAGGACACAAAGCTTTGCAGTGTGGCCTCAGCCACTCTCCTGGAGGCACAAGCCAGGAGGGACTCACTCTCCCAGCATCTGAGGCAATGACATGACCCTATCCATGACAGGCAGCGTGAGGCTGCCTAGCCTGGACCAGCCAGGACTGTCACAGCAGGGTTAAATCCTTCCAGCTACCTGACCTGCTCCTAGCTGCTCTCTCTTGTGCATATTTTCCTTTAAAGCAACACCAAAGTACTTTAGGTCAGCATTGGAACGCTTTTCAGACCATCTCCTTGGCTGTGCCTCCTTCCTCAAGGAAAAAAAAAAAAGTTAAAAAAAAATAATAGAGAGAGCTGCAGACAGCCAGCTTACAGCTATATAAAAAGCATCCCAGGGGATTTTCCTTGGACAGGCTCTACAGAGAAAGGCAGTGGAGTAAAAATCCTGCTCCCAGGGCTGTGGGTTCTCCACAAACTCTGCAAAGACAGGCAATGCCCAAGCAACTCCCTGATGGGCTGGAAAAGGTGGAATACTGCTGCACACCATGGCCTAGCCACACATGCCCTCTGAGAGGAGGATTTTGCCGTAAGACTAAGGATGATGGCAAGAAGTAAGGGAAAAACCACTAAGAAACAGGTGACTGGCTTGTGGAGAGGTGATGAAAAGCCACCTTTGGTGATGGAATGCCACCTCCCAGGCTCTCCAACACACAACTGCCTAATGCCACTCACAAGGCAATGGTGAGACCTCTTGCAGCTTCAAATGCAAGCTGTTCAAAACCAGCCAGAAGAAGCTGTTGCTCCAAAATGGCTCACAAGCCAGGGCAAGGAAAAAACACAGAAAATTAAAATGTCAGTAAAAATTAAATCATCAGTAAAAATTCTGACCAAAAAAAGGGAAAGGAGGGAGCTACTCCAGAAGGGTTTATTGGCTGATCTGAAAGCTCTAAATGCAGAAGGAAAAAAGTATATTTTCAGTGGAGCTCCTGCCCTGGTTTGGTGTTGAAGGCAACAAAAAGAGTGAAAAAAATGTGGAGAGAGACAGAGCAATCTAATTCAAAATTGTGCCACTGGGAAATAAACAGAGAGGCTGATACCCCTTGGGAGCAATGCAGGTAGAAAGACCACTGGGGGAACTCAAAGTATACTGAGAAAGCACAAGGTTAAGAGGCTGTTGTTGGGCAGGGATAGCTGAATTGCTCAATGAATACTTATTTCCCATCTGGCAGGAACAGAGATAATATAGCTGTCCAGCAGAAGAGCAAGACGGTATTTGCTCATCCATCATCATCTTCAGACAGTAACAGGTTTGATTTTGTGGATTCGTGCTGCCCCAAGAGCCAGGACAGAGCTGGATGAGGAGCTGTGGGCAGTTCCCCCCCGTCAGGACACATGCAGAGATGCTTCATGCAATTTTGGCATCCAGGGAATCTGGAAAACTTGGGGAGAATATGAAGATTCCCCAAAAACTGCAAGCAGAAACCAAGCTGTGCTGTGGAGATGAAGTTTCCCTACTGTCAAACCAGAGCAGGGTAAAGCCGTCTCTACAGCTGAGCCAGGGAACACATCCATTGCTGGGGAGGCAAGGATGGGTACCCACATTTCCATCAACAGCGGGCTCCTACAAACTTTCTCTTCCCATGAAACTAGGCTACAAAAAAAGGGGGAACAAGAAAACAGAGCTGGAAGCTGCAACCAGACCCATTTGACTGAGAAGTGAGGCATGCCATTTGATTAATCTGAGGGATTATTAGCACTGCCAAGGAAGAGCAGCGGGGCTCCAGATCTTCCTGAGAGACATTTTTGCCAGACACCAAACCACAAACCTGTGCCACACCACAGAGAAGTGCACACTGCAGCCATTTCTGCCTGCTCGTGGTCATCTCATAGTTAGCCAATTAGCACAGGCACAATTCACTTGGGGCACCCACCTAAGGGTCACCTCTGCTGTGGGTCCACAACCCCCCAGGCCCGGCAGGCTCACTCACTTCAAGGAGAGGGAGAAGTCGTTCTTGCTGGTCTCGCTGTTGCGCACCAGGTAACTGGCCTCCTTGCACAGCCGCAGCAGCGTCTCCGCGTCCGTCCGGCTGATGGCCCCGTGGTACCAGCTGCAGGGAGAGGGCTCTGCTGTGCTGGGCACACAGCATGGCAAGGGCTCTGCCCTGGGGCAGCAGGGGAAGAGGGCTCTGCTGTGCTGGGCACAGAGCACACCCCATGGCAAGGGCTCTGCCCTGGGGCAGCAGGGGGAGAGGGCTCTGCTGTGCTGGGCACACAGCATGGCAAGGGCTCTGCCCTGGGGCAGCAGGGGGAGAGGGCTCTGCTGTTCTGGGCACACAGCTGCCCTGGGGCAGCAGGGGAAGAGGGCTCTGCTGTGCTGGGCACAGAGCACACACCATGGCAAGGGCTCTGCCCTGGGGCAGCAGCAATGCCAGCACCTCCCAAGGGACTGCAGCCACGCTCTGGGAAAAGGGGGTGGCACCACTGGGGTTGGGAGACAAGGGGCAGGGATAAACAGGCTGAAATGTGGAGCAAAGGAAGAAAGGAAGAAGCGAGTCTGCCCCAGGGATCCTCATGGTGTGGCCACAGGGCTCCCCAGTGCAGGTGGAAGGGTCAGGCAGCCGTGCTGGGCAGGCAGGACTCACCACTGACTCTCCAGGGGCAGGGCAGGGTCAATCCTCTCCCCAACAAAGGGGCCAGGCTCAGCTGTCAGTGTCTTTGTGTTCTTGAGGCTGCTGGAGCCATGCCTGAGGACAGCCCTGGCCTTCTCCTCCCTGCAGGGCGAGGTGCGGCCGTACCCCAGCCCCTCCGATGGACCTGCAAGACAGACACACATCACAGGCTGGGATCCTAACTTCCTCTGGCAGGAAGAGCCAGAACCACTTACATCACACTGGGTCACCTCACACTGCCCCATCCCCCTGGTCTAAGCAAGGGCAGGGCAGCTCTTGGGCTGCTGCTCACTGCAGTGCCCAGGCTGGAGCCAGTAGCTGAGCCCATGGAAGACATTTCCAGGGAGGTTTCAAAAGCTCAGGAGGTTTTGCTAATGCAAAAATAGATTCAGTGGCTGTGGTACAGGGTTAAGTGAGATGCTGCAAGAAGAGGTTCCCCAATCTCAGAAGAAGAGGGGATAGATGGAGCTAAAGGAAGCTGCCAGTTTGGAACCGATGGACATGTTCTTCTAACACAAACAAACAGGGGGTGAAAAAACAATTCCTGAGATGGGAAGAGGATATTTTGACTGCAGGTACCCCCCTGACACTGCCACCTGCCTGTCACCAGCCCAGCCACAGCCGTGAGTGCGGGGGATTGACCCAGCTGTGCCCCAGGGACCTGGCCTCCCACTGCCTGTTATTTCCACGCAGGATGATTTCAGCATTAACAACATTGCTTCTCTTTCCTCCCAAGAGTTCATTATTGCCCCCTGTACCACCAACCCCCTTGCACAAATTAGTTATTGATCAGGCAGAGCTGCCACAGTGTGGGGCTGCCAGGGGCTGACACTGCAGCAGCACAGTCACCCTGGAGGCAGCCAAGCCCAGAAATGCCCTAGGACTTCTCGAATGCCCCAGTCAGGACAACTCTCCATGATTTCTGGCTGCTGGATGGGGAGGCAAAAAATAGCCAGAGGGATCTTTTCCTCTCTAGCAGGGCATCCTCTAAGCTGTTTGAGTGATACCTTGTCCAGGTCCTGTGCAGGTGAGCAGGACTCTAGCCCCCCCAGCACTGCAAGGAGGGGAAGGCAGCCAAAAGCAAACCCAGCCAAAATCCTCTGCAGCTTAGCATGGCATAAACCACCCTGAGCACGGCTCAAGGAGGAGGTGCCTGGCATTATGGCTTGACAAGCTCTGCTTCTGCAGCACTCTGGCTTTTCACCGACCATGCTCGCCCTTGTACATCACACACAGGCTCCAATTTCAACTCATCACCTTAAAAAATTGGGGCAATTGTTAAAAAGCCAGACAATCAAACAGCCCAAGTGTTTGCTGGCAGCACAAAGTCATTGCGTTACAGGCTCAAAAGAAATGCATTGCACCTGTCAGAGGGAGGCAGAGGCAGGTGCATGATTAAACAGGATATTAAAAACAAGCCCTTAGGAAGAAGAAGACATCCTTCAAGACGTTCAAGTCACCCCCAGACATGGGAAATAGAAAATGAGACAAAACTCTGGCAAGATAAACTTAATACAACAAAGCAAGGCAAGTCAGAGGGAAAACAGACTCTGTGTTGCTAAAACTAGGAAAAACGACAGAGTGATGTGTTCATCAGGAGCAGGATGCATGTCAGAGCGACTGTAGGGATAATAAATGATGGGGAAAAGAAGAGGCTGCATAACAAAGAGATTAATTTTTCTTGACACCTGCATGGATTGCAGGAAGAGGATCAGAAAATTCCCACCTGCCAAGACCTTTCTTCTCAAGGACTGATCTCAGCCTGCAGCATCCCTATGGGTTTGGGAAACACCCAACAAAGCCCAGGCAGAGCAGCCACTTTGCCCTCGAGTGCCCCCACCATCAGCACCAAAATAAGGCATCACCTGCAGCCTGTGCTCAAGCCCCACTGGCTTTTATCTTATGCAGCTCTGCAGGGATCTGGGTAGCTGCAGATAAGGAAATCAGACATCTGCAGCTGGCACTGCAGTGTGTGCCCACCCGGACAGCGTCAGTGACACACAGGCAGGCCCTGCACGCTGCTACACAGGCACAGCTTGCATCCCAGCTCCACAAACTGCCCCCACCTAATGCTCTTGGCAAAATCCTAATTCACCACAGCATAAGAGCAAGGTCCTTGAAATATTAATAAAGGGTTAAAAGAGAAGCAGCAATATTTGGCTTTCATAAGTGAGACTGCCAGCAGCATCCAAAGGGGATTTACCCAAGGGCTCTATGCTCAGCACACACAAAAAAGGTTTCACAGCAAGGCAAACCTGAGATGACAAAGTGTACCTGGGAGATTTGGCTGCTCAGGATAGCAAAAGCAAGAGTGGAGAATCCACAGGGACCTCCTGACACTAAGCAGCAAGGTAATAAAACAGCAGAGGAAACGGAGCAGTGCTAAATAATGAAGAGGGGGAAAACAGCCCCAGCTTCAGCACTGGGATCTGAATTAGCTTCCTAACACACCTGTAAGGGACCTGGGCATTGAAAGTCAGTCAATGAAAGAAAACATCAGCTAAATACTCAGTGCAGTTGTTGAGAAGACCTTAAAAGCAGCCATGAAATGTTGGGAATTTGGAGGCAAAGAGGAGAGAACAAAAGGGACAGTAACAACTCTGCCATGCCATGGAATAATCCCCCAGAGCAGCTCTGCTGCTGAGAGCAAAGAGGCACCAAAGAGCTGGTGCCTCTTTGCAGCAGAAGGTACAGCAGGACAAACACTGGCGTCCAGCACACGACAACTGAAGGGGCCAGGAGGAGCTGGGGGAGGGCAGAGGAGGAGGGTCATGTCTGGCACTGCCCAGGACAAGCCCCAGGGCATCACAGCGGTCCAGAGTCACAGCGAGCACGGGCTGCAGCCCCCCGGACACGCCGCTGTCACGCAAGACCCACCATTGGCGTCTTCGTAGCTGTGCTGGCCGTGCTGCGGAGGGATGGGGGCACCAGCCTCCCCATCCGGGGGGCTTTCACTGCTGTCCAGCTGTCCCACCGGCGGGGGCCATGGCAGGTCTTTAATGACCTTGATTTCAACTGGATGGGGGTGGGGAGGGTGTGGGAAAGAGAGAGAAAGAAAGAGAAAGAAAGAGTTTAGAAAAAACATCAGCGACACCAGAGACCCACAGAGGAGGAGAGCAGTTGGGGAGGAAAGACCTGAGGACTAAATTCCCAGGAGCCCTACATCAGCTTGGCCATCTCATCCCCTCCACAGTACCAAGCAGGGACAGGCCTGAGGTGGGGCACATTCCCAGTGGAGAGACCCTGCTCCTCCATCAGTTTTTCCAGCCAACCCTCTCTGGGGTTTGGGGGAGCCTGCAATCACCCCGTTCCACATACTTGTTTGTCTGGGGGTCTTGGCCAAGCATCCCATTGCCATCTGTCCTGCCTGTGCATCTGTCTTGCCCCAGGTACCTGCCAGCGACGCACAGGCTCCACATTTCCCTGCTAGGCACCAGTGGGTTGCAGCCTTGTACCAGTGGCAGCTGCCCATCAGCAGGGGTCCCACAGACCCCTCAAAGGGGAAATGGGCCAGCAGAGATATTTTGGCATCACTGAAGAGAAGAAACACCCCACGAAACACAGCAGGATCTGCTCTGGCTTCAGAAAATACAGGCAGCAGGTCCCAGCATGGCCTAGAGAACAGCAACGTGACTCCCTCGGGACGTAGAGCAGGCCTGAAGCACCTTGGGCAGCACCCACATGTGAGCCAGACTTGTGAACACATCACTTCCACCCGGGGGTATCAAGTAAGGCAACTCCATCCAGAGCACAGACACCTCAGCACAAACCCAGCCCAGCAGAGCACGGTGTTCCATGATGGAGCCCGACACGCCGAATCCTCGGCACAGGGTGCTGTGGGACCTGGTACCCCAAGCACGAGTGACACTGTGACACTGGGCCCAGCACACATATCTCCAGCTCGCAGTGCCCACACCCAATAGGTGAACCACTCCCCAACCCCAAATTTCCACATCTCTCTCTGCCATCATCTCCACACAGTGCCACCAGCCTGAGTACCCTCAGCACCAGCTGCAGCACAGACACACAATGCTGCAATTAAAATGCATCCTAGATAAGAGCGTAGCAATTAGCCAGCACCGGCAAGGAGCCAGCGCTAATGCACAGCATGGATTTCCTCATTACCAAACACAAACACAATCGATCCCACAGCACGGATAAATAGGTCAGGGGGCTGGACGAAGGCTCCTTGGGTATCCTCCTGCCCTGAGGAAGGAGGGATCTGCTTGAGTGCAGGGTAGAACCTATCTCTGCAAGGCTGAGGGTGTTAATTTGCACCACAGGCTGTGACTGGTTGGAGCATGGAAGAGGCAATGGAACACAGGTGTTGGACAGGTTACCAAGGCAGCTCTATCCATCACTCTGTCCAGCCTGGCTCCCTGCTCACAGAAACAGCTTCTGCAAGAGCACAAGTACCCCCTGAGCTATGAAAATGAAGAGACCAACATTACTGCCCCCCAGAAGATGAAGGAACCCCAAAGATCCAGCTTCACAAAAAGTGTTGTTTGCTTTATGGCTGCTCCAATCACTCACCTGCGAAGGCTTTGGAGATCCGCTCCTTCTTCCATTCCCAGGGCTGGTCATATTCCTCTGGTGGCCTCTCATCATCCTCGGGCAGCCGGGACTCCCTGGGCCTGGGGCACGCCGAGCAGTCACTGTCCATGTCCAGCACAGGCTCATAGGGAGTGTCGTAGAGGTGCAGCGGCCGGGCGGGAGCCTCCCGCAAGCCCTTCTGGCGGATCTCTGCCCAGAGCAGAGGGAAAACACCATGAGCCTCCTGCCCAACACAGTCATGGTCCCCCAAAACGGTGCTAGATGACAGGCATCAATGTCACCCGTGGTAAAATGGGGTAGGAAGCATCAGCAGAGGAGGAAACAACAAGCAGCTGCCAGGAGTAGGAGAGCTGCTCAACAGCACCAAGATCCCCACAGTCCCACACCCCCACTCCTGGGCAGCCTGGCAAAATGGGGTCCATGGGGACAGAGCACCCTGAGCCTGTCTTCCCGCAAGCAGCGAGGCTGAGTTTCTCCCCTGGACACCCAGAGTGGTTGGTTTAATAAAACACCCCTCCCTCAAGCAAAACAAAGTCTCTCCCACAGGCACAAGCAGTCTCTCCACTGCTTGCTGGTTTTTCCAAGAAATATAATGGACTACTTCAAAAAGCCACGAGCTTTCCAGAAACCACTTACTCCAGGAAAACCACAGAGCTGCAAAGCAGAGCCAGAGCCAGCTTGGTGACCCTGAGCACTGCCTTCAGGAGCATATGCTCCCAGCTCGCCAGCTTTCCAGCCCTAGACAGGCCCACTGGGGGCCCTGCTGCTGCAGCAGACACAGCGTGTTCTGCCCCAGTCCTAACTGAATTAAATAGCTCCCACATCCATCTTAGTTTTAAGCCAGATGCATGGAATGTCAGGTCCCTCATGACTCAACCTGGCAGCTGGGGTCCTGAGGGACAGCATCGCAGGGAGATGTGCCTGTAGTGCTCAGACAGTCTTTGCATGCTCCTGCACACCCAGTGCACAAGGATAAAGCTGGGAAAATTTGCCTGCAAAATGGCTGTGCCCCACCAGAACCATCACCCAGGTTTGCCTTATGTGGGGGCTACAAGGAGCAGAATACAGTGGCCACCAAACTCAGGGACCAGAGGTGTGAAGAGTGGCCTTTGTGTGATGCCTTCCACCTTACCAGCCATCATCTTCTGGGCTTCATACGGCTCCATATATCCGTCATTCTCCATCACCTTCTCCAGCCCTGCCTGGCTACCTGCCACCTGTGCCGCATCAAAGGGATCTGCATAGTCCTCCAGAACAGCCAGCTGGAAAAGGGGAAGAACAGGAAAAGGGTTAAGGCACTCTCTGCCTTTACTGGGAGGTGGAAGGAAGAGCCCACCATGAGCTCCTCCAGCAGCAGCCAGTGACCACTGAGAACACAAACCCACACCGTGGCAGCCCTGCAGAGCCCAGCAGGCAGCTGACAGCTTTCCAGGCACCGGCACTTGGCCGTGGAAATGCTCCAGCCTTTGTCCTGAAAGCTGAGATTGGAGCCAAGCAGAGCAGAAGGCAGCTCTGCCCCTCCCTCACCATCAGGCCAAACTGCCAGCACCCACATAGATGCCCTGGCCCGGTCCCCACCGCAGCACAGGGCTGCCAGCAGTGCTCTACTCCTCCATGGCACACAGATGCTCTCCTGCACACAGCCACATTTCCTTTCCCAAGGTGGAGAAGGGACATAGATCCCAAAACCGGGGTGTCAGCCGGCACTGGCAAAACTAGGAACTCACTGGTTATTTTCCAGTGCACTCATTCAAAGAGCTTTTCTAACAAAAGGGCTAAGAATAGCCTATGGCTTCCTCTCCACTCCTTCCCAGGCCACCACAGCATCTCCAGACACATCCTAAGTTAAGTAAGACAAGATAGAACCTTCCTCCAGGAAGCCAAACCAGGAGTTTCTCAAGTGCCATGTCACAAGGTCAGCACTAAATTCCTGAGATTTGTGCTTACTAGTGGAAAGGAGAGGATCCTGCAGTAGGATATGTGGGATGTCCCAGAGCTCAATCCCCTCCAGCACTGGAGGCACATACCTGCTCTAGCATCTCAGCAGCTTCCCAGTCAAAGCATCCCATCACATGACCCTGCAGTCCTCAAGAAGCCTGGAGCTGTACATCCCACCTCCAGCCCCAAAGCAGGACCAGACAATATTTCCACAGCAATCAAATGTACCCAAGCACCTTAGCAAGGTCTGGTCACCTACCAGGATGTAAATCCCCAGCTTGGGGGGATTTGCTACCACAAAACGGGTCTGCAGATGTCCCACAGCAAGGACCAAATGTCCCAAGCATGGTGTGGCAGCTGCCTGATCCCACCTGGTGCCAGGCTCCATCCTCACCACTACGCTGCCCTGCTCCTGGCCAGCCATGGAGACCACGGCTGCTCACACATTCCTCTGCAGCTCCAATAATCAGCTTAAAACAAAAGATTTCTCCCTCCTTCCTGCGCAAAATGCCCAACAATAGCCTGTGACAGAAAACCCAGCAGGAAAAGGGAACAGGAACTGGAACTGTAAACACCTCCATGCAGTCCTAAGACTTGGCACCCCTGTGAGCTACATGAGGCACATGGCTCTCCGTGCCTGGCTCACCACCTCCTCCCTAAATGTCCCAGCTCCACGGGCAGCTGATGCATGGGGAACAGGATCAGCTCTCCAAGCCTGGTCCCTCCATGCCAGGGCGCAAGCACTTGCTTGTGATCATCCCCAGACCACATCCCAGCTGCCCCACAGGAGCAGAACAGGGTTCAGACACGGGAGCTGCAGATGCTCTCCCCCCTCGGCAAGGCAGAGGACAGATGGTGTCAGAGTACCGGCTCCACCCCGGGCAGGGGGCAGCGAGCCAGGACACGGCTCAGGAGCAGCCAGACCCAGCTCTGCAGGGGGAGACAGGCAATCTGCTCTCACCTCTATCATCCGAGGGGTGCCAGGCATCACTCAGGCCCTGCCAAGCACTGGGGACACAAAGGAGCAGTGCTGAGCCCAGGGGTCTGCAGCCCTTTGCTTGCCACCACCAGGGTGAAATTCCCCATGGGAAATGCAAGTCGCTGGTGACTTTGGCAGCTGCTTGGTGAACCAGGACCTGCTTCCCCCTGCTGCCTGAGATCTCAGTGAAGCTGCTCCAAACAGCCAGGACATCCCATGGCCTCTCCCATGCCTCGAAAGCTGCAGAGGCTCTTGCTGCACCTTAACACCTGCAGAGCACAGCCCTGTGACAGCAGCAGCATCTTCGCACATGTGCTCAAGACAATGGAGGCATGGGCATGCCAGCAGCGTCCCTACACACACAAATGCACCAGCTCAACAGCCAGGGTGGCTGAATGGGCTGTGCCATGTTCAGTACTAACTTTAGCAGAGCTCTCATGGCTCCAAGCATGCTCGGGGGCTGTGAAATGCAGTTTGCTGACCCTCCTGGGGTTAGCTGTCTGTTCCTCAGTCCCAACCTGACCACATTCAAACCTGCCATGAACCACATTTCCTAGACAGGCACAGACCTATCTTGCTGCTGGTGCCAGTCCTGGACCCTCTCTCTGCACCATACAAACACAGCAGCTTCAGACGGGGTCGGGAGGCTAACCTGCATGCAGTGGTCACTGTCATAGAATCATTAAGGTTGGAAAAGACCTCCAAGATCATCAAACCCAACCATATTTCCTTGTGTTTAGGGCTGGCTTCCCAGGGAGGAATGCACAAGCTCCAGCAGGCTCACAGAGCGGCCCCCATACAGATGCTTCCAGGTCTAGAAAGCAGAGGATGGTGGAGAATCCTAACAGGTCTCTGTCAAGACCTCTAAAACTGGATATTTTGCCTGCAGAAGTTTGCAGAGGCACTCAGCAAAGATTAGATGGAATTTGTTGGAAGAGGATGTGATTTGCTGAGTTCAGCATGGACCCAGAGCAAATGGCTCTGATTAGAGGCAAGCTCCTTGGGTCTGGGGGGAATTTGCCACACTGGTTTGCTCTTCCACTGCCTCAAGGATGCCACTTCATAGGAGCAAGGTCTCCCAACTGTAGGGTGACGAGAACTTAAATCCATTTGTTTTTCAAATTTTCAAATACAGCAGAGAACCAGAACAGGTGGGAAGATGACTACAGAAAAGGTGGGAAGGCAATTACCGCCTCCAGGAGCATCACAACCTTGGGATGGACAAGCGAGCCCAGGAGAATGGTGCCTCAAGCCCCAAGACTGAGGGGCTGGAGGCTCCAGCCAGTGCCAGGAATGGGGCAAACAGCAGGGATCATGCAATTACTGGGCACACCCTAATGCCCTTGCACATGGGGCCGTATTACGGTTGCCCAGGAAACTGAATCTCTGACATTTCCTAATCTGAGTCCTGGACTTTATGAGCCATGCAGGGCTCTCAGCAGCAGCCACAGTGCAAACTGCTGCTCCCAAGAGTGGGAGGGGGCCACAGCCACTGCCAAGGCAGCTCCCAGGGGTGCCCTGAGCCCCCCACTTTGCTTCAAGGCCAGGCATTTCCATGCTTTGCTCATGTTCCGTGTTGCTGAGGGAGCTGCTCACTGCCATCCGATCCCACCACACGGCTGTGGAGGCATCCCCTGCTTATACATAGCACAAGCTTTGCTAGATTTGAAATAATTTGGGTGCAGAGCAAAAGCCTGACATGCAAAGCCACCATCTTGGTGCAGATCAGTCCTTCAGGGAGCAGCCAAGCACCACTGGCACCTGGACACATATCCTGCTTGAGCACGAGTGTTTTTCACATGTTTATCTGCCGCAGCAATGCAAACCCAGATCCCTGCTGCAGCGCTGGGGCTGGTCTCACTCTATTATACATGCCAACAGTAAGGGGAAAAGAAGCAAATCAAAATTAATGCAAAGAACCAAATCATCACTGGGTTCTCACAGTCAAACAGCTTTTATGCTGCCCACCGGTGAAGGTGACAGATCACATCTCTTCAAGAGCATTCACAGTTCAGACACCAAAATCCCAGGGCAGAGCTGGGGCTCTTTGTCCCATCTTGCTCAGAAACATTCTACCTGCCACCACCTTCTGCCACAACAAGATGTTTCACTCTACACAGAGGTTTGCAGAGGATTCCTGAGGAGATCCTCCACCTTAAAAACGAGTTTCCCGCCCTGGAGGTAAAGCACATTCGGGGTCTCCTCAGAAGATTGGTAAATTGAGCAACCTCCGTCAGGTGCAAAATTCCTCCAGTTTTACACATCTGGCAGCTCGGCTTTTGGCAGACGCCGAAGCCAAACCCAAAAGCAAACACAGTGCTGACCTTCCAAGAAGGGTCTGGTGCACGGCCCACAGGGGACAGCTGGGCTGGGCAGGGAGCCCAGGGCTGCAGCCGTGGCACAGGAGGAGGGCACACGGCACGGACAGCACAGCATCGGCAGCGCGTAAGATGACTCAGATGGAGGAGGCTCTCGCAGGAAAGACACACACCCAAGAGCTTCCTGACCGGCTGTTCCCACACCCTGCGGCACTGACCCTGCACTCCCGGCAAGAGCAGCAGCGACTGCTCCCGGTGGGCACAGGACAAAGATGTCCTCAGGCACATCCCCAAGCCCACCCTCAAGCTTGTCCTGGGTGCAGGCAGCAGCAGGTCCCTCAGCGCATCTCTCCCCACTGCATTCCAGTGGCGTTGCTTCTGGTGCCTAATCCAAACACAGCAGGGAAGACACCTCCAGAATATCCACCTGGCTCAGGTGAACGGCACAGGGCCAGCCCATTGTCCACCACTGTGGGGGGGGGGGAAGGCCTGGCACACCAAGCAGACTGAGGAGGACATTGCTGTCCACACCATTTCCAGCAGAGTTTGGAAAGCAGCACCAGCCACTGCAGAGCTCGCTCTAATGCATCCCCACAGGATGCTGCAGATTCCAAGAAGGTGCAAAGATGTGACAGCTCATGCTACAGCAGCAAAGCATCGTGCAGCATAGGCAGGAAGGATTCCTGCACCAAGATGTTCCTGCCCTTTCCATTCTCCAGAAGAAGCACGACAGCTACAGCAGGCACAGGGTGCCCAGGGAGCACAGTCAGCCCCCAGCCACAACAAACCACATGGTCTCAGCCACACCACACAATCAGGAACGAGTGACTGCTCTTTCCACTCGTCTCCATCCTAATCGTCCCCACTTGGAAGGGCTGCATATTTTATTAGAGTGATTTTCCCCACCTATCATTAACAAAAACCCTCTCTGCTCCAGCAGCTTTGTCTGTACACGGAATTGTACTTCTCCTTTAACCTCCAGCATCACCACAACCCAAGAGGTCTGTATTCTCGTCCCTGCAGCACGTAGGGAACAGTGCCTCTTCCTGAGTCTGCAAGCACTGAGCCCCTCTACAACCATCATCTCAGCAGAGGCTCCAGCTTCTCCTTTAACCTCCAGCATCACCACAACCCAAGAGGTCTGTATTCTCGTCCCTGCAGCACGTAGGGAACAGTGCCTCTTCCTAAGTCTGCAAGCACTGAGCCCCCTGCACAACCATCATCTCAGGTCCCAGCTCCAGTATCCCTGCCCTGTTCCTGGACAGCTTGACATCACCAAGATGTCAAGCTGTACCACCTTCTGTACCACCTTCAGAAAGAGCCACCATGATGTTGGAGCAGTTGGGGAACCCTCCCACTGCTCAGCCCAGTAGATGAGAGCTGCAAAGGGCTTTTTAGCCCAACACAGTTGCTCTACATGGTGGACATTCCCTGGCTTCTCCAGGAAAACTGTATTAATGGACAGCTGCAAGCACTATCAAATATTTCCACTTTTACTCCGGTTTTGCCCAGGCTCTGGAGCTCTGTGTCCATCACATACCAGAGCCCTAAAGAATTAGAAGTCTCCTCCCTACAGTGGCATGCGAGACCATCAGTAATCTAATCACTGCCTATCTTGGAACAATGAAGGGTCTTCAGCCTAGCGCGGTTTGAGCACAGTTTCCCCAGATGTATCCCAGCTTCTGACTTTTCTCCAAACTTCTCAGATTCTCCCCAGCCTCTGGATCTCCAAACAGCCTGGCTGTATCTGTCAGCAGTCCCTGCTTCCCACAGCTCTGTGTCAGCCCTTTGCACATCACAGCCCGAGTCCACATGCTCCTGCTCTGATCCTGCACACATATTCCAGAGGAAAAACCATCCAGACTGCCTCAGCAAACCACAGCACCACGGTGGCTCCTCTGGTCCCTACTACCAGTGCCACCTTCCTCATCCCCCTCTGCTGCCTGCAGCAGCCAGTTTACCCAGCTCAAAGGGGGAGCTCTGCTGGGCCACTCGAGAAATCTCCTAAAAGCAATTAGTCAGTACAGGCAACTTCCCAAGATCCACCAGCAACAAGTTTTTCTATCTGCTTAAAACATTCTCTAGCAGATTTTTCCCGGTGCTCATTTCATTGTGCCGCCCGGCAGTGCCAGGACCACGGATGGCATCACTGACTGTATCCGCGATTCCCTCCGCCAGCCAGATCTGCAATCCCGTCGAGTTCGCCTGACAAGCCCCGTCTTGCAGGCGGCAGCGCCAGCGGGCACTAATTACCCGCTCCTGCCTTTATTTGCGCAGTCCCCGCATCAGCCTCTCCTCCAAAGGGAGGCCCGGCACCAACGGCCGCAGCCCCGCTTGGGCTCATCCTCCACCAGCTCCCGGTGCACTCTGAGCCCGTCTCCCCATGGGGAGTCTGCCCAGCTCCTACCTCTCACCGGGGATGTTTCTCGCCTCCTTGCCAGCACCAGAGCTCCAGGTTCTGCTCTCAACCCTGGAGAAGCCGGCGGGGGGTGGCGGCAGACAAAGAGGCGCTGAGGCTCCCTGACAAAGCAGCGCGGCATCTCTGGGGGTCCGGCCGCCGCCGCTGGCACGGGCAGCCCGGGCAAGCGGGCAGAGGGAGATCCACCAGGCACGGAGCGCTGGGAGGCCCAGGGTCACGGGCCCCAGCGTCAGAGGGCACCGCAGACAGTGCTGTGCTCCTCTGCGAGCGCGCTTCCCGCTGGGGATCATACCTGCCTCCCGCGGGAGCCGCAGGAGATGCCGGGGCCGCCCCCGTTCCCGCTGACGTGTGCCCGGCATGCCGGTGCTGCCGGGGCACAGCGGGAAGGCGACACGGGAGCCCCGTGGAGCCTGGCCGTGCCCCCCCTCGGCGCTCGAGGATCTAACCCCGCTCCTAATTGCGGATGCCAACAGTCTGGCGGGACCACCGAGGCCATCTCCGTGACCGGGGGGCTCAGGCTCCACCTGCCCCTAGGGTCCTGGTCCTGCTTCTCCCGGCAGGGGCCGAGCCTCCGGCGCGGTCACTCGGGATAGCGCAAGTGGCGGGATACCGCGGGGAGAGCACCGCGGCCCCGTGCCCGGTCACTCACCTCCTGCGGCGGCTCGTCGGGCGGTTCGGGACCGGCCGGGGGCGAGCTGGGGGGAGCCGGCACCGGCGGCGGCGGCGAGGGGCTGGCGGGCACCTTTTCCACCGCCTCCACCTTGATGAGCCGGTGCTTGGGCGAGACGTAGCGGGGCCCGTCGGGGGCGGCGGCGGGCGGCGGGCCGCTGTAGGGGTCCTCGAAGTCGCGCTCCTTCTGCAGCCGGTAGGCCGCCACGATGTCGGGCTGGGCGGCGGCCAGGGGCTCGGCCGCGCCCCCGGGCGGCAGGGGCGGCTGAGGCGGCGGCCCAGCGCGGTAGTCGGGCTTGGGCGGCGCGGGTGGCGCGGGCCGGGCGCTGCGGAAGCCCAGGTGTTCGCGGAGCCAGCGGGCCACGCTCCCCGCCGCCTTCCGCCGCGCCCGGCCCTCCTCGGCGCTCCGGGCCGCCCCTCGCGCTCGGGCCCGATCCGGCCCCGGCGCTGCCCCAGCCACCCCGGAGTGTCCTTCGGCACCAGGGGAAAGGCCGCCGGGGAGGCAGCGGGCGAGGCAGGGCGGTAAAGGGTCCCTCGTGGGGTCACGGAGCGTCCCGAGCTGGAAGGAGCCCACGAGGGTCATCCAGTCCATGTGCTCGGTGCAAACCCGCTGCCGGGGATGTGTTTGGTGGGAGCAGCCCCGTGCGGGACCCCCGGAGCAGTTCGCTCCAGGGAGACACTGAAACGTGAGGCTGGCACTGTGGACCGCCACAAGAAACACTGCGGGAAGGGATGAGCAGGGACAAGGCAGGGAAGTGCTTGGGAAGAACGCTGAGCTCAAGCTGGATGTGCAAAGACATTGGAGTGAGCATGCAGGGCTGATCCCCAGCACAGGGGCTGGAGGACATCCCCTGGGATGCAGCGGAAAGTGGCACTGGGAGCAGTCTTGGGGCATGGCAGCAGAGCCCGAGGCTGTTGCAGCAACAAGAAACATGCTAACACACATTGTGACTGCTCCCCCTGGACACACAGCCATCACCAGCCGGCAGCCTTCTTTTCTCACCCACCACCGAGACCATCTCCCCGTGCTCTCCAATGCCCCAGCAGCCCTGTCTCCAGACCTATGCCCCCAAACCCTCCACATCCCTTCCTAGATACACACCATCACCCAAACCTGCTTCCAGGCTCACGGGCTGAATCCCCTGAAGACCATGAAGAAAGAAAAGGCCAGACACAGGATGCTCCAAGAGCAAGACCCCCACAGAGGTCCCACTGCAAGCTGTGAAGCTTGCAGAGGCATCCAGTGAGCAGGGACAGATGCCACAGTGTGTCCCTGCATGTCCTCACACCATGAGCCGTGGTCCTGCACAGTGTGGGGACAGATGCTGGGATCTTGCTGTCAGGGTGCCTAGCTGGGGAGAGAAGTTTCTCATGGTGACCTCCTTCCTACCAGCCCTGTGCAGGAGGGAGAGTGAGGATGTGGCTGCCAAGGAACTGAGCTTCCTGTGCCAGCCTGACACAGTACATGCCCAGCATGTGCCCAGGGAGCCCGCTGAGTCCCAGATTTTCTGCTTCCTTGGGCACACTCCTGCTTGAGAAACCCATCCAAATTTGCCAGGTCCAGCTGGACATCAAGGGAGCTTCCTCCAAAGGGAGAAGACAGCCATGAAACCCAGAAAACAGCACTGGAAATTTCAAAGCATGGGGATTGCAAGATGCAAAAGGCATCAGGAGAAAAAGCATCTGTGAAGAACAAAGTGATCACCAGGCTGTGTTTGCAGTCTAGCAGCAGACCTCGCTCCCGGGCTCTCAGATGGAGATGAAGAGACTTATTAAAATGCAGAAAAGACAGAGATTCTCAATAAATTTGCCTGTCCAGCATTTGGAAGGAAGCAGGGCTAATGGCACTTGAGATTGAAAGCACTTCCACCCTCTATTAGTAACCAAGGAGGATGTTCAGCAGCAGCTGTAGGAGATGGCTCTTGTTAAATACTCAGGCCTGGAAAACACACGCTCAGTGTCTCCAGAGAGGGCACCGAGGAGGGATCTAGCTTTGTGGTGGTGTTTGTGTTTTTTTAAACACTACCATGTCAGATGAATTGCAAAGGTTCTTCCTTCTCATCCAGTCCTGGCACATCTCCCACATCGCTCTCTCCTTGGAGAGGCAGCTGTGCCGGGGCCATGCTGGGATTTGACAAAGGTCTGTGGTCCATGCCCATGTGGGACCCCAGCACCTCCTCACCATTTGTTGGGCCTGTTTCTCTTCCACACTGGCCCAGTGTAGCCCTGTTCTCTGATCCGTGCCCCTGAGGCATCACCTTCTCACCTCAGGCTTCAGCAGAGCTTGGAGGGGTATCAAAGTCTCTGGACTCACCTGAGTCCTCAGATTAGAGCTTCCCCTGGGTATTGGCTTCCCCTTGGCCCAACCACCCAGGCAGCAGGTGAAGAGAGCACAGCGGAGGTGAGAGCCTCCTGGGACACTGCTTTGTGCTTGGGGAGCTTTAAGGGGCCTCCAGAAGGAGACCAAATGACCTCACCACCTGCATGGCTTGGTACAGGCTGCTCATATTCTGTTCTGCAGTCATAACGAGAGCCTGGTGACATTGCTCTGTTCACAGTGGTTCACTTCAGGTTTGGAGGAGCAGTGGCAGATTTCTACATTCCCACCGCCAAAGCCAGAATCTGTCTGCTGCTCATGCTCCAGCTGGTGCTGCTCCAATCCCAACTTGTTTACACTCTCCACACCTTACTCCTGTTGGGACTGCAGGTTTGATGGCTGCACTGTAGAGACTGACCCCACACCACAGCAGTGGCTGTGATGCCACTGTGCCTGCGAGTCACCACGGCTCACTGTGACAGATGGCTGCCATGGGGGGTTGTGGGTGTAGGGGCTGGCAGGGGACACAGGGTGGGACTGGCAGACGGGAGAGGATGAGGGAGCACAGGCTGCACCACTCGCGTGCCAGACTCCACATTTTAGCTTCTCGCTCATGCATCCCCAGGTAGGATGTGCAGCCCTGGGGGCTGCCTGCTGCTGGCAGTGCCCACAGCCCTTGGAGCCCCCAGGAAGGAGGGAAGGAGGGAAGGATGGCTATGGAGCCATTTGCACACAGTCCTCAGATAGGAACATAACAACCCATGGCTGTGCAGAAGTGATTTGTGGTTCACTCTGAGGGACCATGGGAACAGGGGAGGCAGAAGGGCTTTCTGCAGGTGTGTGCAAGGATGCAGGGCTGGTCCTCTGCACTGAAATCTCTGCTCCCACCCTCTTCTCCACCTCTGAAGGGTCCAGGAGCTCTTTGCTGAGATCTCCAGGCTGGTGCTCACAGCATTGCCCTTCCTCTTACCAAAGGAGCTGTTTGGCTGGGTGAATTCAGACAGGTCAGAGCACGCACCAGGAAGAAAAATCCAGGTAATGTCTTCCGGGCTGCTGCCAGCCCAGCAGAGAGCTGTGTGCATCCTCAGCCCTCATCCATCCTCCGGGGCCTGAGGAGCTGCTTCGGCTGCCTGAAGTGCTCGTGGTGCTCACCCCCAGCTGGGAACAGGAGCCCTGTTTGGCAGCTGGGCTAAGAACAGCACACAGCACCTTCTCTGGGCTGAGGAGGGATCGTGCCACATCTTCACGGCAAAGCTTCCCCTCCGGTTTAGCCTTGGGTGGTGCGGACACAGCCCAGCGTCCCCCGGCAGCAGCTTCCGGTGACTCAGAGCAGAAGGTCTGTGCCCCTGCACACTCCCGGCTGACTCACCCCCGGCTATGTGGGGCTGAACCTGACACTTCCCCACGTGTCACTTGAGTCAGGTGCTGGGCCGACTCCTTCCCCGGATGCCAGCATCGACCCTGGCTTGCAGGGAAGCCTGCAGCTCCTTGAATCTCCAGGTGCTTCTTCCACAGCTTCAAACAAAAGCATTTGCAGGAGTTTTGGAGTGCCTGTGTGCCTGCTCCTTTCCTCTCCGGGAGCAAGCCACATCCACCCCATTGTGCAGCACAGCAGGGTCCAAGAGGATGTCACATCTGCTGGGTGACAGCCGAACCAACTCCAGGGTCTGGGTACAGCAGGGGACGTGAGGACTGGAAGGTGGCAACTGTGACACCAGAATTGCTTCCTGGGAGGCAGCCAGGGAGTCCCAGGCTGATAAATGACACATCTGTTCTCTGCAAATGAACAAAAATTGGCATACGGAGGAGGAAACTGGCATCGTTAGGGAACAGATGGATAAATATGACATATTGGGGAAGAGTCGATACAGCTCTCTTGCAGTGAATTTCTCTTTTTCATAGCTGGTGCTTTCTTGGAAAAAGCCAGCAGGCCCCTGAGGTGATCCAGCAGAAGTCCCTGCATTTCCACACGCAGATCTTTTGACAAGATGAGGTCAACGGCAAAATCTGCAATAATATTGAATTATTCTGGAAATTGTGGATGGATGCTAAGCATTGCAGGAGGACTTTGAGAGGTTTAGGAAGTTGGCAATAAAATGAGACAAAAGCCAGTGTTAGGGAAGGGACACAAATGGGGAAACCAAGCCCAGGCTCTTGTCCAAAGTGATGGGTTCTGAGATTGGGAGCTCTGACAGTCTGTGAAACTGTCCCCTCAGCAGAAGTTAAAACCTCAAAGACTCTCTGTCAAGCTGATAGGAAGGGTCAGGAAAAAGGAGAGATGAAATCAGAGATATCGCTATTCCCTAGCCAATCCCAGTCTACATGCATTTCTGGTCCCCCTATTCCAAGGATACAGCAGAGCTGGAAAATGTGCACAGAAGGGCAACAGGAGGATCCAAGGGCTCTGCACATGGGGTTCCTGAAGGACCAGGGCTCTTTGGCACAGAGAAGAGACAGCTGGGATCACAGAGCAGAGATCTGCACAGCTGGGGGAGGTGGGAGAGGCTGAAATAACAGTGATAACACAAGGAGGAGACTCAGCACACAGTAGCCCTCCCTGCCAGGGGCTGCTGCAGATGCTGTGTGGTTTAGGAACAAGACCACACAAATCCACAGAAAAAAATCCATAAATACATATTAAATACAAGGACTAGTACAAAGGAGACTTGTGAGATTTTAGGGGCAGGGATTGTGTCCAGGGGAAGTGTTGATACACATTTGCACCAGGGAACCATCAAAGCCTGGGCAGGATATGCGCAAAGCATGTGTCTTTACCAAATGGAGCAAATTTCTGCAGGCACTTTTTGCAGCTCTCCAGCCTTTCTGTAAAAAAAAAAAAAAAAAAAAAAAAAAAAGAAAAAAAAATCATTATGCAGTTGATAGAATAATTGAGGCAATGCTAATTGACCAAAAGAAGAGATGACAACTTGCTGAAAGACATCTGCCAGCTTGGAGCCAGATCCATTGGTCATCACCTCAGCCATGGAGAGCCTGGTCCCTGCCTCTGCTCTCTGCAGTGACAGCCCTCTGCACATCAGGAGCCCGAGTGTCACAGCTGCTCTGTATGTGGTCCATCATCTCATTAACACTTTGAGGAGGTGTGGAGTGCACTGGGGAACTTCATTTCCACAGGTTCAGGTGCAGCATTCTGGAGACAGGCCAGTGAGAGCGCTGGGTGACAAGAGAGGAGAGAAAAATGACTGCAGGACTGACACCCAGGGTGGGGGAAACACTTCTTTCACTGACAGGTGCAAGGTTTGAGGGAAATTTCCAAACAGCCATTATGTAAACTCTTTGATTTTTTGTTTTGTTTTTTTTTTTTTTTTTTTTTACAAAATCATTTTGTGTGGGCTCAAGTCCCAGAGAGCTGAATTCTCCCCTCTCAGGTCTCGTGGGGACAGGGGAACCAAGACACAGGAGGTTTCCTGTAACAAAACCAGGATAATGACAGGAAAACCTCATGACAGATGCTGGCTTGGTGGCAACAGCTCTATTATATCATGCAAATTGCATGGCCTCATCCAGCCACCCACTCCACACTCTGACAGCCAGGTGGATGCTCTTGGGGCTTCAACCATAGCACAAATTCAGTCCCTTCATTGCTGGCCCTCCATTTTTGGGTTTTATTTGCTCCTGTGAAAGCGTTTGATCCTGCAAGGACAAAACAGCATCCAGCGGGATAAAATGCCTGAATCCCTCTTCTGAATGAATGAAGGAAACAGGACCAGCTGCGAGAGCACGGATCTGAACTCAATAGCAAGTGGTAAAGTGGAATTGATTGGAGCTGCCTGCCCTCATCGATCTGAGGCTGAGCAAACTAAGGAGCTGGAGCATTTGCAGCTCAATCAGAGCCATGTGCTGGTGGGGGCCTGTGCTGTGGGGCTGGCAGGGGACCCCAGTGCCCCGGGAAGGGGTTAATGGTGGGTTTGATTAATCCAGCTGCAGCAGCCATGCTCACACAGCTGGGTCCTTCTCCAGACAGCTTTATGTTGCCTGTGGGCAACACCCACCCTGGTATCCCCTTATATCTCTTAATAGGGCTGTCATCAGCTGTCAGGAAGATGGGCTCAGTGCACAAGAGCAAAACAGTGGCCATTGCTCCCACAGAGAGGGGATCAATTGCAATTGCCACCAGCCCAATTTCTCTGAAAGGGCTGAGGCAGAAAATGAAGGGGAATTCAGAGATGAGTGCAAGAAATGGGGAGGTGAGGGCTGGCAGGCTGCCTGGCAGCTCTTGGTGGCCTGTTTTCTGCCCACTCAGCAGCACAAACCTGGGTGAAGAGGTGGCTGTGTGCAGGCCATAAATCCCTGCAGTGGGAGGAGGCTCCTGCTGTGCACAAAGGCAGAGTGAGAGCTGGGGCTGGCAGCTGGAATCAGGCAGGGCACACACAGACATGTGGCAGCATTTATTTAAGGCTGCAGGGTGGCTGGTTCTCCCCTGGGACACTTTCCTCACATTCCATCTTCAGCTGGATGCTGGACACACAAGGGAAGAGCTCAAGAGGCTGCTCTGGGCTGTGCTCCCTGGGTTTTGGACAGGACAGCTTTAATAAATCCCTGCTCCATATATTTTGGGTACCATTTTCTTTGATTTCTGAGCGTTGGAGCCAGGCAAGGCAGGGACAACTTCCACTAGACCAGGTTGCTCCAAGACCTGTCCAGCCTGGCCTGGAACACTTCCAGGGATGGGGCAGCCACAGCTGCTCTGGGCAACCTGTGCCAGGATCTCAACACCCTCACAGCCAAGAATTCCTTCCCAATATCCTATCTAACCCTGCCCTCTGGCATGGGAAGCCATTCCCCCTTGTCCTGTCCCTCCAGGCCCTTGTCCAAAGTCCCTCTCCAGCTGTCTTGGAGCCTCTTTAGGCACTGGAAGAGGCTCTGAGGTCTCATTGGAGCCTTCTCCAGGTTAAGCCCCCCACTTCTCCCAGCCTGGCTCCAGAGCAGAGAGGCTGCAGCCCTCAGACCGTCTTTGTAGCCCTAGAAGAGGATGGTGGGGATAATATGAGGTCAGGTTGATTGCAATTGTCTCCCAATTTAGGTGTTTTGTCCTTCACTCTTAAAACCCACACAAACCTTCACCTTCAAATTATCCTAGCCCCAGAACCTTTCCCTGCTCTGGCTTCAGCCTCCAGCTCTGCCCCAGCAGTGCCTGTGGGTGAGTTGCTCTGATTTCCTTAGGAAGGAAGGTGGGATTTCCACAGCAGAGCAATTTCCAAGTTGGATTAATGGCCTCTGAATAGCCAGAGGGGACAGCATTGGCCTGCACCACTGCTTTTCCATCACAGTAAAACACAGAGCACCTCCTCAGTGCTGGCATCCATCCTGCCTCCCCAGCACCAGCGCTGCTCCCGTGGCTGCTTTAGCAATCTGTGAGAAAAAGAGGAGGTGGTGGGGATTCTCCTGCCTCCCACCTGCCTTCCTGAGAGTGGGAAAGGAGACCAAGGGCTGCCCCATGAGGGAGCAGCTGGAGAGGCTGCTCGAGGGGCAGAGCAGCCGGGACAGCCGTGCAGTGATGAATTGCACTTGTCCCTCTGCCAGCTGCAAGATTTATATTTGTGCCACAGAGTAGCAATGTCTGGGCACAGCAGCACTCTCTGTCTGGCTGCACTGGTGTTTTGACATCCCAGGCACCTTTAAAATCCCACTGAATGCAACCCACAGGCATCAGAGGGCTCAGAGAAAAGACAGGGAGGGGCAGAGCAGGGTGGGAAGAGCAGAGGAGCCTGGAGCAGCCATCCTGCCTGGGTGCTGAGCATCCTAAAGGGATCAGGTTACCCAGCAGACAGGTGGGGTGCTCCCACAAGCTCATCTCTTTTCCTTCATCCTGGCAGGTCCAAACCATCTGGACTAAAAGGCACGTGGTAAAGGGTGGTTGGGGCTCTGACAGCCAGGCAAGGTTCCCTTAGGAGTGCTCTCATCCCAGTTTTGCTGGGGAGGGCAGCCTACAGCAGAAAGTTGCTGGGACAGGCCATCACTGATGCCAGCGATGGGTGGCAGCAGTTTCTTGCCTCCTCCTTCTCATCCACACCCGGTACCTTATCTCTGGGTCCTTTTGCTCCTCCCTGCTTACTTCCATGTTTGGCTGACTCTCCTGTATGGCTGCAGCGTTATCTCAGTCATGCCTGTTCCAGCAGTTGAGGTCATTGTGTTTCTGTCAACTTCCACATTCTAGAAACATCTGCCAAGAATCCAAATCACAGGCCCCGCTGCCTCCTCCAGGCCACCAAGGAGCCCACACTGTGTGCCCTGTGTGAGCAGTGCCCAGCATCCACCCGCCCAAACATGGGCTCTGCATCCTGCCAGCCCAGGAGCTGGGATAAAGGCCATGGTGACACCAGTCTCAGGAGTCCCACTCTGCCTGCCCATGCAAATCCCCAAGGAGGAATTTCCTGGTCATCTTGTGTGCCTCTGTAGGTTCTTTGTCCCCACTAGCCATGGACAGCATGTCCTGCCTGAGCGCACCCCACTATTTCCCGTGGGTCCCACCACCCTGTCCTGCCCAAACTAACATGGAGCTGGGCTTATCCCTTCACCAGGGACAGCCCAGCTCATGGCATTGTGCCACTGTGGAGGAAGGCACAAGAGACCAGGCACAGAGCAGCACAAGGACTTTTTCCCTGTACAAGCTTATGAGCTGGGACTCAGAGGCTGCATTGATTCCACCTCTGCAGCTCTGCTCCACCTGTCCTGCAGGTGTTTGTTGGTTGGATTTGTGCCCTTGGTGCAGTCAAGGGGATGATGATGACCTCAAACTCCTCGGACATGGGAGGAGAAACACGTATCTCCTTCCAGTGTTGCTGCACCTACTTTGTTCCAGCATAAGGACACAGATGGTGACAGGGTTGGACACAGATGAACAAAAGCAGTATCCCCGCAGCCCCGTTAGAGGCATGGACTGGGATTTTGGCATGTGGTCAAGAGAGGTAGAAAGGTGGGACTGGAGCAAGACAGTAGCACGTGGACACTCAGGCCATTCAGATATCTCTTCAGCATCTCCTGGTCAGCCAGTTTGAAATGGGAGAGTGTTGTCATGTTATTGCAAAAGTTCCATATTGTTGTCTCCTTAACACAGAAGTTGCATACCTTCTTAGTGTTTTCTCGTGGAGCAGCTCCTCAGAGTACTGACACACTCTCTCTCTCTCTCTCTCCCTCACCAAGTAGCCAGCTGACTCCAATTCCCCTCTCAACCAGCCAACCCACTCTTTTATAGCACTCTTCTTCTCACTGGTCACAGCTGTGGCCTGTTAAACTCAGGCCTGTTCCTAATGTTTGGTAATTGGCCCAGCTGCAGCTCCGTAGGGGTGAGTTTACTCTCTGCACTACCTTTATTTTTTCATATCCTATCTCCCCACAGGAGAGCATGTCCCACTGCAAAGGATCCCACCACTGCTGAGGGACCACTGGTGCACACCAGCAAACTGGCGAGGACAGGATGAGGTGAGCAGAGGCAAAGGGAGGACACAAAAACCATTCTCTCTTCCTCTACCACTCTGAGATCTTTTGGGCTGGTTATGAGCAAGATGAGCTCAGGGTGGCAGGAGCAATTACTTCACAGAGTAATCAAGGCACACAGGGCATTTCTCCAGTTTGTCCCAAGCCACAGGAAGACTGTTCTAGATTTAGGATTTTCCAGCTGCAGCAGATACACCAGGATGGATGGGGTGCAGGGACATGGCCAGCAGGGTTGTAGGAGTCCCCTGCCACTCCCTGTACCCCCTTCCATGGGAGGTGCATGTGTATGACAAGCGATGAGCTCATCCTGCATGAAGGAGCTGATGTTTCTATGACCAGCTCCAGCTCTTCAGAAAAAATGAGTCATGCTGCAATCACTCTAAAATATTTTATGTCAAGAAATCTTTTTGATCCCAGGTGCTTGGAATTCTTTGCATATCTGTGAAAATGAAAGAACCTTAATACTGGGAGCGGGAAAGCAGCAGCAGTGGTGAGAGCAGAGCCATTAGATATTGATATGTGCTCAAGCAAGAGAAACAAATAGTCCAGCACAGATTGATACCTGTTGCTGTTTCAGGGCCATAAAATCCTTAGTCCCTCTATTTTCTCCCATCCCTCTGTGTCCAGTCGTTCATTAATCCTGTGGCTGGGAGAAACTTTACTCCCTGAGAAATATGCAGGGGAGCGAGAGGTGAGGTTGCGGCTCGGGGAATGGGGTTACCCCCGGATACAGAGGGCTGGGATGAGGGGAAGGGTCAGGATCGGGGTCAGAGCAGGGGGCCGGGCCGAAGGCACAGGATAAGGCGAGGGGGTGAACGCCGCAGCTGGGGTCAGGCACGGAGCGAGACTCGGGGCTGCGGCCAGGGAGCGGGTGAGGGCCGAGAGAGCGCCGGGGCCTCGGGCCGGGATGGCGGGGCGGGCGCAGGGCGAGGCCCCGGCCCGGCGCCATCACCAGCGCCCCGGCCGCAAGCGGGGAACACGGGACGGAGATCGGGCGCTGCGCCCTGGGAATGCCGGGGGGCCGGAGCGGGACAGCCAGAGGCGGCCCCGCGTGTGGCACGGCTCAGCCAGAGCCGGCCCCGCGTCTTGGGACACTCACGGCTCTCCCACAGCCGGCCCCGCCCCGCCTCACGTCAGCGCCCGCAGCCCCAACTGCCGCCGCGCCGAGCCGCCGCCACAGAGCCCCGGTAGCGCGCCGTGATCGTATAGTGGTTAGTACTCTGCGTTGTGGCCGCAGCAACCTCGGTTCGAATCCGAGTCACGGCATCGCCCGGCGGTACCACGGCACACGGGCTCCGCTTTTTGCCCTGTTCCCCGAACCGCAGCTCTGGTTTTTGTCACGTCGCGCCAATATTTTATTTTTCTTTCTTTTTTTCTGGCGGTTGCCGGCGGGGCTGAGCTGGGCCCGGCGCGGGGGGTCAGCGGGCGCCGGAGAGAGAAGGAGCGGAGGGACTGAAAACAAGACCATAACATGAGATGAAAAACATAACATAAAAGTAGAAATAATAAATAAAATAACCAAATTAAATTTTAAAATAGACCAAAATAAGACGAGAGGAGAGGAGAGAATGAGAAACAAAGTAAGAGTAAAATAGAAATAAAAATATAATTTAAAAATTAATTTAAAATAAAACATGTATTAAAAAAATAATACACGTAAGTATTTTATTTAAGTAAAATAAAAGTAAATATAATAAAATAACTACATAATTAAATTTAAAATAATATAAAACGAACTATTAAAATAAAATAGAAAAAACGAAACTAAAAATAACAATTGATGACGTAAAGGTAAATAAATAAAAATTCAAAATAGAATAAAGAAAATTAAAATATTATAAAGTATAAAAATAAAACAGTAAAAATTAGAAACTAAAATCAAGCTACATTAAACAGATAAAATACAATAGGATTAAATGAAAATAAATAAACTAAATAAAAAATGTAAACTAAATGAAAAACATTAAAATTAAGTTTAAAATAATAAGAGAGAACAACGAAATTAAATTATGACATAAACCAATGCAGAACCAGCGCCGGCAGGGCAAAAAGCGGAGCCCGTGTGCCGTGGTACCGCCGGGCGATGCCGTGACTCGGATTCGAACCGAGGTTGCTGCGGCCACAACGCAGAGTACTAACCACTATACGATCACGGCGCGCTACCGGGGCTCTGTGGCGGCGGCTCGGCGCGGCGGCAGTTGGGGCTGCGGGCGCTGACGTGAGGCGGGGCGGGGCCGGCTGTGGGAGAGCCGTGAGTGTCCCAAGACGCGGGGCCGGCTCTGGCTGAGCCGTGCCACACGCGGGGCCGCCTCTGGCTGTCCCGAGTCACTCGTGGTGCTGGCTCTGGTGAACCCTGAATGGCACACGCGGGGCTGGGGGGCCTTGCCCAGGCGCGCTGAGGGAGCTCAGACCAGCGTCACAGCTTTCGCAGTTTCCCCCTTGTCACCCGCACGCTGCCCTTCGCCATCGCGCCCTCGCCCGTCCCCAAGCCAGGGCAGCTGCAGCGGCGGGATTGGCCGGATCCGCAGGGAGAAGGCGCGGAGCTGGCACAGAGGGCAGTTTGTTGTTTGTTTACGGGCGGCGTGTGGCACGGGGTGCCCCGAGTGCCCCGTGGTATCGTCAGTCACCAGTGTCTGAACTGATTCCTGCCAACCCCGATTTGGCACCCTCGGAGCCACATCACCCCTCCCTGTGCAAACAAAGAGCGGGAGGTACCAGCAGAGTGCACAAACCTGGGCGTAGGATTCCCTTCATCCCGCGTGAAAAGGTGGTTTCGGACACACACTGCAAGGGGATGTGTTTGGTGACTTCCTCCCCAAGGGAACCAGGGGACATGACTTCATGCCACTGAAGCCTTGGGGGCCACGTGTGCCCCACTCTGGTTTTCTTTGGGCAGCATTTCCCGGGGTGGGGTTTGATTTCTACTTTCAGTATCTCTCCTGAAGGCTCGTTTTGCCAAGGGGGAAAGTCCCCCGGCTGCCCTTCCTTTGGATGGCACGGTGCCCTGCACGGCCACGCCGCTGGGTTTCCCTTGTCCGCCCTTCCCGGCAGCCGGGCGTGAGCCCCGGGAGGAGCCGGGGCGGCCCCGGGGCCCAGCGCCCGGCCCAGCTCTTTGGACCGAGCTGTTAATGGGTAACCGGGACACGGGACCGGGAGCTGCGGGGCCGGCAGCGCTGGCGGGTGAGTGCCGGGGGACGGCGGCTGCCAGGGCGGGGGAACCGTGAGGCCAGGGAGGGCACGAGGCCACCGGGGGTGTGAGGGCGCGGGGGATGAGGCCACCGGGGGTGCAGAGCGTGGGGTGCAGGGACACAGGGCAGAGGCTGCAGGGGACACAAGGAACAGGAGTGCGCGGGGACACAGGTATGCAGGGGGCACTGCGGGCACTCCTCTGCTCTCTCCCTCATTATCTGCCTGTCCGTGTGGTCCCGCTCCTGAGGGGACGGCCAATGAGACTGCACCAAAAAGACAAGAGATTTTGGGGCTGGCAGAGTGGGGAACAAGGAGGTGGCATCATCCCTGGCAGGCACTGAGCCTGAGACAGCAGCACTGCCAGGAACCCGGGATGGTCCTGGAACTCCGTGAGATCCTGGAGGTGTCACTGAGGCCAGATGGGCACTGGGGAGTGTCCTTGGAGTGGTGGTGGACTCGGGGAGGGGGGTCCTCCTGATCTCTGCCAGGGTCCTGGAGAGACATCCCTGAGCACCAGGAGCACCAGTGATGCTGGAGGCTCTGGAGGGGGTGTGAGCTCCTGGGTTCCCACCATGGCCCTGGGTCCTGCCCTGCTGCTGCGGAGCCATGAACCCGGGGACACACGGGGCCAGCACGCCCCAGTGATTCCCCGTGGTGGCTCTGCCAGCCTGTGGAGCGCTGGCCACTCCACCTTCAGCTGCCATGAGGTCCCATGATGAGGGGGATGTTCTCCAAAACTCCCCACCTTCACCTGTTGCATTTGGGGCTGAATCTTTCCCTTCAGTGGACACTGAGAGAAACTGGCAATGACCCTGTGATCTCCTCCTTCTCCACACAGAGCTCTGCAATTCTCCTCAAAGCAAAGACAACATCTTACTGCCTCTGTCCTCACACAGAAGTGCTTCTACAGACAATCACTGCCTTGCCTGCAACTGTCTGCTCTTCCCTCATCCTTTTCCAGGTAGGGGAACTGGGAGGGTGTCCAAATGCGATGCTCCAATGGTTCCTGCCCTGACATAACACTGGTTCTTCTGGGTTTGCTGGACCAGTTCTCCCAGTTCTCTTTTAGGACCAGTCCCTATGCAAACTACCAGTCATTCCTACCCCTCGTTCCTTCACTGTGTTAATTATCAGCATGAAAGGATCTTCTTCCTCATCTTACTTGGTTGTACCAAGACCTTTTGAGGATGAAGGATACTTTTTGAAAACTCCCTCTTGCAAAGGGGCTCACAGAGGCTGGTGGACACTCACCAACTTGGAGGAGGAGGAGTACCAGCACTCCCTGCTGCATACAGTCCTCTCCTATAATTCCTTGGAAGCATGGCAGAGTAAAGACCTCTCTAGAGTTACAGGAGAACAAGGAATTCAGCCCACCAGCACCATGGCCTGAGGACCCCATAGCATGGTCCTTTGATGTGCTGGGGCAGGACCTGCTCTGAGTACTGACTGCAAGAGGTGTTCTCTCAGAGACCCAAAACTGAAAAACAGAGTGGGACATTTGAGCTTCCCAGAGGTGATCCCATTTTGCTCTCCCTGCCAGCATTAGACCCTCCCAGGGTTTCTGATATACACTGAGGCAAAGGAGCTTCTGGAGATGGAAGGAAACCAGATAACCCTGGACAGCCTTGACAAGGGCACAGATAACCCAGCTTTCAGCTTCGAGGTAAATTCCCCTTCCCTTCCCTTCCCTTCCCTTCCCTTCCCTTCCCTTCCCTTCCCTTCCCTTCGAGTACATTTCCAGTTAATGATGTTTTCCAGGGAGAGAACAGACACTATGAGGAATGTGGTGGTCGACGCAGTGAGAACCAAGAGGAGAGAAGAGAAGGGAAAGGGAGATTCTCCTCCTACTGCAGGTGGGACAGTCTGCACAGAGGTGTGAGCTCTGCCAGAGACAAACCTGGTTTGGGAGCAGAGTAGGGTGGTATTGAGGTGGGGACAGTGATGGCTCTGTGTGGCCTTGTAGGGTGCCACTGGCAGGTGTCTGTCCCCAAAGCAGGTGATGGTGAGTGCTGGGGTTTCTCACCATGGCCCACCTGTACCACCTCCTGCTGCTGGAAGTGCCCAGCAGGAGCCATGCTCATGGCCTGGCTCTGGTGGGTTGGCTGCACTTGAGGTGGTTTGGCTTGGCGTGGGCTCATCTTCCATGTCCATGTCTGCGTCTCTCCTGTCTCTGGTGTGTGACTCTCCCCAGGAAGGCCCTGCAGCCGGCATCCAAGGCAAAGCATTTCTGCAAGGCTCATGCCAAGGTGTTGAGAAGAGTTGTCCTGGGGCTCCTTGGAGTAGGTGAGGACTTGCTGTCACTGAGACTCCACGTCCCCACCCCTTTGGCTGGCTGTGCCTCCAGACTCCACTGATTGAACACTGTCAAGTGTTGGAGGTTGCATCCACCCCCAGCAGCCTCACTCCCCCCTCCTCACCCCACCACTGCTGCCCAGTTCTATCTTCACCTCACTGTCCCCCTGCCCTTTCTCTACCTGCCCAAAGTGTTTACTGTTCCCCTTCTGCTCCCTCCTGGGGGAGTGCTCTTAATGTCTCCTCACGCAAAGATGGGATCCTCAAGGGTGGCCAGGGAAGGACATTGGGAGGAAATGAACCTCGTGGCTGGCCCCAGTGAGTTATGAACCCGTGATCCTACAGCCCTGATGTTTCTGACTCCCAGTGTGCCTTCTCCAGCCTATCTATGCTACTTCATTGCGGCCTGTTACCTCAACTTCCAGCGAGCCCTTGCCTTGGTGGTCATAACTGCTGTGGTTGTCTTCTTTATCTGCTGGGAGGTCTTCCAGAAGTACTGTGGGGCAAAGGTTCTGCTGTTCCTCCGCCCCGTTGGGAAGTGCTTCCAAAAGTCCTGGCCGTGGCTGAAATGGTGAGTCAGGAGAAGGAAGGGCCAGATCCCTCCCAGCACCTGGGTTCCCTTCCATGGCTCTGCTTGTGCCGTGCTGGCACCTCACAAATGGTGAGCATGGCCCAGCCTGGGGACCACTTACAAACCATTGCAGAGATGTCTGTCTGCTCTGCCTCAGTAGTGATGGCTGTTCACAGCCCTCGCTTGTGGCTGAGCCCCAGGTCTCTTCAGATACATGGACCTTGCAGTGGCAATTCCATCACAATCAGCTCCTGCCCTTCATGAGCTTCTCTCCCTATGGGAACATCATATTGTTGACAATTTGCGGTTTCCTCTGCAGGATCCTGTGGGTGGCCCTCCTGGCGGGCCTGATTGTATGGCTGGTTTTGGACACTGGCAAAAACCCAGAGCAGCTCATCTCATTAGGTGGCTTCAGCTTTTTGGTGCTGTTCCTGTTTGCCTGCTCCAAGCACCACGGTGCGGTACGTGTTCCAGGGGTGACCTGACCATCAGTCCCCTCACAGGAGGTGGCCACCCAGCACTGGAGAACAAGTGCTTTTTCCCCCTGGTATCCCCTTCTCTGGAGGAGCAGAAGCCCAGCAGAGCTGGGTGCACCCTGGGGAGCTGAACTGGCTGGGTGGATAGGCCCCAAAGCCACCTCACTGCTCTTCTTCCCATTGCTCTCCTTCCCACTTCCCACCCCAGGGCTCCCCTGCATTGCCTCTGTCCTGTTTTCTGCCATGTCCCTCACAGTGGTCAGACCCAGAAACCCAGCACCAGACCCACACCTGGGCTTCAGGTGCCTTGGGAGCCTTGGTCAGAAGTGATTGAAGTCCTGGTGCCTTCCAGCCCAATCTGCTGCAATGCTTTGGGCAGTCCCTCCATCCTGCTCCTCCAAAGCGTTATTGAACAGACAGTTTCAGTCTAGCAGGTCTGTGCCACCAGTCATCATAAGGTCTTTGTGCTTTTATCCCAGGTCAGCCTGGCAAGTTATGTTCCAGCCAGTTCCAGAGTCTCACCAACTCATTTCTGGCTCTGTCACCAACCCACGTTTGTCAGTTTCTGTGACACTCTACCAGTCTCCCCATGTTTTTCACCCCGGGGCAGTATGTGGTGTTTGTCATGTGCTGGTGTTGCAGCAGCTGGAAACAAGAGGGGGAAGCCTGTAGGCCTTGAAAACATTTCAGCTCCTGTTCCGCTTTTTGTCCCCAGGTGTCCTGGAGAGCTGTTTTCTGGGGTCTTGGTTTGGAGTTCTTACTCGGACTCTTTGTCCTCCGAACGACTCCTGGCACCCAAGCTTTCCAGTGGCTGGGAGACCAGGTCCAGGTACTGCATCTACTCATCCCATCCTGTGCCTGTGCCCTGAGATGAACAGGAAGAGCAGAGTGTGGCATGGGGAGGGGACATGGCAGGGATTGCATGCTCACAAACACTTTTGTTTGGGACTGGAGGGAAGCCAACTCTTCCCTGGTTGTCTGCAGCAGCCTGGAGCCCTCAGTGTGCTCTCCCTTCCAGGCTGTAGCAGAGCCCTGAGGCTTTGGGACAGCCCACCAGTATCCCCATCTTAGGTCTCAGAGGGTCATTCTCTGGTGTGCAGTGAAGTGAGCTGTGGGACTGGGGGCACAGCCCCTGATTAGGCAGAATGAGATACCAGGGAAGGACCTGATGGAGATCCCTGTCCTACAGCGTAACTTCTTCCCTTGCAGTACTTCCTGGGCTACACCACAGCTGGCTCCAGCTTTGTCTTTGGAAACACACTCATTGAAGAAGTCTTTGCCTTCCAGGTCAGTCAAGGAATGGGGCATGGGGAGGTTTTCTTCCGGTCTGCCTCTTTGCTGGGTCCTGGAGAGCACAGAGCTAAATGCAGCCAGATGTGCTGTGGTAGAGCTCAGCCATCTCAGAGATGGATCTCCCACAGCTGTTTTGCAGTGGTCCCTGTCCCTCCTGCCAGCCTGGCTGAGTGTTGTGGCACCCCAGTAGTGTGGGCTGGCAGTGCAGTACCACACCATGCCCAGCCTGGTGCCCAGAAGTGCTGGGATGTGTGGCTCAGCTCTCCTTTAACCCTGTGCCTTGCCTGCAGACCCTGCCCATCATTGTTTTCTTCAGCTGTGTGATGTCCATCCTCTACTACCTCGGTGTCATGCAGTGGCTTATTCTCAAGGTAGGGCCTCTCTTCTTGATCTGGGATGGCAGTGGAAAGAGGAAGAACCTGTTGGGTTCTATTATGATCAGCTGAGAGATGTCCTAGGAAAATTGTCATGGTACTAATTTGGGGTGATTTGTCCTGCTTGAAAGGATAGACACAACCCGTGTCTTTCTAGCATGTCCTTCTCAGCTGAAAAAACAGAACCTTAGAGCTGATGCTTCCACCTGGTCTGGGGGTGTTTCCCAGGATCACCTCCATGCAGGGGCCAAACAGTGCCTGGCTTCATGGGTATGGTGGCAGGGTTCCTGGAGCCTCTGTCAACCCAGTGGCCTTGTCTTTCCCCAGATCTCCTGGCTGCTTCAAATCTCAATGGGCACCACTGCCACTGAGACTCTCAGTGTGGCAGGCAACATTTTTGTGGGACAGGTAAGGTCCTGGTCTGGCAGCAGATCCAGCTCCTCAGTGCTTGCAGCTGAGCCTGCCCTGGAGAAAGGATCTTCTCCTTCCCTATGAGACCTGTGTCCCTGTATGGCCCCATCCTGAGGACAGCAGGGTTTTCTCTTCCACAGACCGAAGCCCCGTTGCTCATCCGCCCATATCTCATGGACATGACCCTGTCAGAAATCCATGCTGTGATGACTGGTGGCTTTTCCACCATCGCAGGCAGCGTGATGGGAGCCTACATATCCTTTGGGGTGAGTGCACGAGCAGCTGGATCCACCTGCTCCCTGCCACAGGGTACTGACATGCAAGAACTGCTCCGGACTTGGGGATGAGGGAAGACCCCCAGCAGGTGCCTCATGGTCCCCTTCCATAAGCAGGATGAGAGCAGGGTGTCCAGGCTCACCTTGTCCCAAAGACACCTCATCCACCCCCACCTTTGCTGGCCTGGCCAGAACCCTAGAGCCCTACCAGGTAGAAGGGGGTGTGTGGGACCCTTACTGTGTGTCACTGCACAGAGAGCAGAGCAAATCCCACAGAATCATGGGATAATACAGCCTGGAAAGACCCCCTGGTGGGGGGTCTCTGATCCACCCTCCTGCCAACTGAGGTTATGGCAACTGAGGGGATGTCCAGGTTGGTGGTGAACATGTTATGGATGGAAATCTCCCACATCCTCTCTGGTTTCCCCCACAGTTTTTCCTTATATTTAACTGAAACTGTGCCTGTAATTCTCACCTTTTCACTGGCTATCACTGAGCAGTGTCTCCCCTCCAATCCCCTTTTAAACAGAAATAGCAATGCTCACCCCCCTTCCTCTTCTCCCAAGGGAAGAATCCCTGCTCCTCCAGCATTGCCTGGGCACTTCTGGCACCAAGCCTCCAGGGATGCCCTCTCCAGTTCATCAGTGCTCCAAACAAACCTTTCCCTTAACCTGCTGCCTGAGCTCCTGCTATTTAAACATTAATTAGTCTCCTTAAATGGGGAACCAAAGGTGGAAGGTCAGAGAAATGAGACATTGCCAGGGGAGGGGTGAGGCTGGGAGCTTGGCCCTTGTCAGCAGGTAGAAGGTAACAGTGTTATTCAAACTATTGCTCTGATACCAATAAAAAGGGACAAGGAAGCGACAAGAACCATTATGATTAAGTCAAACAGCAGGAGAGATTAACATCACCAAGGCTACAATCGCTGCAGCTCCAGCAATCGCCTCCATGCAGGAAAGCTGCCCCATGTGCACAGCTGCTTAGATGGGAAAACAGCCAATTTTCCCACCTTCAGCAAGAGGAGAGCCTTGAACTGCTCTGAGTGTTGCTGGCTGATGCCAGCCACGTGCTGGAAGGCCCTGGGGTGGCAGGTGACGGGGCGCAGCCCTGCGCAGAGGTGCCTATGCCTCTGGTGTGCACGTTGCAGATTGATGCAGCGTCACTGATCGCAGCTTCTGTGATGGCTGCGCCCTGTGCCCTCGCCATGGCCAAACTTGTCTACCCTGAAGTGGAGGAGTCCAAGTTCAAGGGCAAAGCAAGCATCCGCCTCTCCCGTGGGTGAGTGTGAGGAGAGGGGCAGTGGAGTGGGGCTGCACATGTCTGTGTACTACAGGGAAGCCGTGGTGGCACATCGGGGCACAAGTGGCCCAAGGCTGGGAGAGCCTGTGGTGTGCACACATCCATGGAGTGAGCGCTGACCTGGCACGGGGGATGCCCAGCCAGATGAGTACATTGGGGTCTTTTTCCATGCAGGGAAGAGCAGAACATCTTGGAAGCTGCTAGCAACGGGGCTGCCGCCTCCGTGGGGCTCGTGGCCAACATTGCGGCCAACCTCATCGCCTTCTTGGCCGTGCTGGAGTTCATCAACGCTGCCCTCCGCTGGTTCGGGGAGATGGTAGACATCGAGGGTCTCACCTTCCAGGTATCCCCAAGAGCTGACAGATCTGCATCCCCCACCCATCCCCACCCTTGCCTGATGCCTCAGTGGGCTGCTGAGACCCTTGCTGGGTTTTTGGCAAATGCTGGCAGTGGATGCCCAATCTGGTGGCTGCGTAGGTCAGCTCTGAGTCGTTCCCTTCGGGATGCTTTTGCCAGGTGATCTGCTCCTATGTCCTCATGCCTCTGGCCTTCCTCATGGGGGCAGACTGGGCAGACTCACCGCTGGTGGCTGAGCTCCTGGGGATCAAGATCTTCCTGAACGAGTTTGTGGCGTACCAGCAGCTGGCCACATACAAGAAGAACCGTCTGATGGGCCTGGAGGAGTGGGACGGGAGCCGGAAGCAGTGGATATCTGTGAGAGGCACCTGCCTCCCTGCCAGGCACAGGGCAGGGATAGAGCCAGCTGGAATGGGGCATGGTGCTGGGAGTGGGAGGACACCTGTGTCCAGTTAGACTTGGATGTTTGCTAATGGCTGGGTGTGGGAGGAAGGAGTCAGTGAAGCTCTTTCCCATTTATCCTGCTCCTTGATGGACAGATCATGGTGCTATAGGGCCTCTTGTCCCCCCAGCCCAGACTCTTCCAGGAAGAGCCTTCATCCTTGCTCCCAAAAATAGCTTACAGAGAAGGGGTTGGGGTGGGGGACTTCTATCATGTCTATCTGGGAGCTCCAATGTGGTGCTCTGGGGCTGCTCCTGGTCAGAAGTGACTATCCCCTGCTGCTGTACCCTCCAGGAGCGAGCCGAGAGCATCACCACCTTTGCCCTCTGTGGATTCGCCAACCTCAGCTCCATTGGCATCACGCTGGGAGGCCTGTGTGAGTGTGACTGACATCCTGAATGCCTGGGCACTCAGGGAGTGGGGTCCTGGGTCAGGGAGCAGGAGCTCAGCTGAGGCAGGAGGACTTTGCTGTCCTCAAGCCTCCATGTTTGGTCTTTGCCACGTAAGAAACAGGATTTGTGTGAGGCAACCAGGATGATTTTGCACTGAATCCATGGGCAAGAGCAACACCAAGCCTGGGTGTCACCCAGCCACAGGGGAAAGAGCAGAGTCTCCAGTGCTGGGAGTGCTCAGGGCTCTGGTGGATCACCCATGGGTGCAGGGGGGGCACAGTGCTCTGCCAGGATGGACACTGGGTGCTGGCTGGGGTCACCACATCCTCCAGGGCAGGGCACTATGTGGCAGAGCCAGCTCAGGACTGAGGAGCTATCATGATGTTCCTATGTGTCCCCCACCCAGTGTAGAGCTGGAGCAAGGATCTGACTCACCCCCGTCTGTTTTGCCCCCACAGCTTCCATGGTGCCCCAGCGCAAGGGCGACTTTGCCTCCGTGGTGCTGCGGGCCCTGCTCACTGGCATGTGTGTCTCCATGCTCAATGCCTGCCTGGCAGGTAGGTCTCTGCCCACTGGCAGCAGGGCCAGAGAGATCCAGAGAGGGACAGGCACAGGGCTGAAGACCCCATAAATGCAGCATTCAGGGATGGAGGTGGCTGGCCTGTCTCCCCATGGCTCTGCCAGAACCTTCAAACCCTGCTCTCCCCTCATGGCTCTGCCAAGGACAGCCCAAGCCCAACAGTTCTCCTGGCACCCTTCATCCTTCTCTGGGCTAGAACATTCCAAGGGCAACTTTTGGAGTATGGCAAGGAGCTCCCTGAAGTCTTGGGGGGTGAGGTGGGACCTGCACAGTCCCAGGTACAAGATTTGCAAGCAAGTATAGTCAGGGTGTGGGACTTGTGAGCAGGCACGGGGTACAGGGCTCACAGCTTGCTTGGGCTATGGAGTTTGGATCCATGGTCTCTCTTAAGTCCCAACAGAAGACCTTGTCCCCCAGGTCTCCTCCACGTGCCAACAGAGGTGGGTGACTGCGCAATATTCTTCAGCACCACCAACTTCAGCTCGACCAGCTACACCATGTACACCTGCTGTAAGCAGCTCTTTGCCAGGTGGGTATGAAGGGCCCCAGAGCCATCTGGTCATGCCCAAGGAGCCAGATGGTAGGGCAGCAGCTTGTCCTGACCCTGTGTCTCTCCTTCCAGCTCAGTGCTCCAAAATGGGACTCTGTCCTTCAACGGATCCTGGGCTGAGGAGGCAGAGAGCATGCAGTGGCTTAAGAACTGCTGCACGTATTACAACCACACATCCTGTGCAGGGACATTCTAGAACTGGGGGAACACCAGGGCCTACAAGGCTTATCCCCAAAAGCAGAAAAAACTCCAACAGAAACCTGAGTGTCTGGTCTTCTCCACTCCAATGCTGACGGAACAGCTGCATGCCCCTCGCAGCCTTCACCCTTAGTTGCTGGCCCTGTGGACACAAGGAGCAACTCCCAAATAAATTATGGCAGCCCTTATGTGCTTGCCCTCAGACTCCTTCTGGCCCCTGACTATGGCTGTCCTACACAGCACAAGGTCCTCTGCTGGGGCTGCACCCCATGCCCACTGCAGACCTTGCAAGCTGAGCCCCTGACTGCTGCCAGCCTTAGGTTCTGGTCCCAGCCCCCCTCTTCTCCCCCACGGCGCATGGATGGGGTAAAGCCAGTGCTCGAAGGTGTTTCCTTTCCCCAAACACAAAGCAAACACATCCCACTGTACTTGGGTGCACCTCTCCTAGAGGGACCACAGTGCCAGGGAACAGGCCAGTCCTTCTTGCTTTATTGCACTCAAGAGCACCCAGTCCCAACACAGCCGCGTTATGTAAATCGGTATTTTACAGTCACCCAAGGACAAAGGACCCGGAGCCCAGGGCCTGCCACGCTCCCAGCCCGGCCCCTTCCCTCCACCAGGCTGCACTGAGCCACTGCTTGGGACCCCATCCTGCAGGGTGCTGGCAGCCAGCACCCTCCTGCAACACCCTGAGGAAGGGGATGCTCTGCAGGGTGATGGAGCAGACAGCTCCTGTGCCTGTCCATCGCTGCCTCGAGCCAGGGGTAGCAGGATTTGGAGTGGGTACTGCCAGCTGCCGCTGGCGTCCAGCATGTGCCAAGCAGGGGTGATGCTGAGCACCAGATTGTGTTGTGGGGCTAGGGCATACAGGGTCTGTGTATGGCAGGGGGGCAAGGAGTAGTGATTCCTGTGGGACAGACACCCCCACGTACCAAGGCAGAGCCTGGTATGGAGGGGAAGTCGCCCCTTTGCCCTGCTCCCTGGTATCCCATGTGAGGTAGAGCATCCTTACCGTAGCACCAGCCACCATCCAGAGCAGCATGGCCACCCTCAGCAGCCACCCAGCAATGGGAGCATGGCCACCCTCAGCAGCCACCCAGCAATGGCAGAAGGAGACTTCCCTGGGAAGCAGGGAGGACAGGGGTGCAAAATCCCATCCCTATGCAGCTGCTGGTACCAGTGGTAAACACCCCACCCTGGAACCAGCCAACACCCCAGAGCCCCACACCACAGCAGAGGAGTCCTGCAGCAACTGCTGGAACCCTCTGCAGGAAAAAGGGTGTGCCAGGGCACCGGGGACTACCTAGGCACTGGTGGGGTTCTCATCCTCGACGGCACTGGCAAGGCTTGGCCCGGTTACTTTATGGGGACAGAGAGAGGGACATGAGGTGCTGGGTGTCCGTGACTCCCAGTTTGCAGGGGAGCCAGGCAAGGACATTCTCCCTTGAGCCTCCACAGCTTGAGGGAGAAGCTCTGCCCCTGCCTTAAGGAAGGCCTATGGAAAGTTGAGAGAGGAAAGCGAGTCCGAGCATGGAGAGGCACACGGCCCCACAGGCTCCAGCAGCAGCTCCTGTAGAGAGGTACTGGGGAGGTGGCCTGTGGCTCACAGCCCCCGTGGCCTCGGCCCAGCCACTCACAATTAGCACACACCACACAATGCAAGCGCTGCGGGCCGGGCAGGAGCCCCACGGAGAAGGCCACTGCCAGGGTCTCCCCTTCCCACACTGGTCACGTGCTGGGCCCAGGCTGGGGGCCAGAGCAGGAATCTCAGCTGCAGCAGCTCTGACTACTGCGGGCAGCCAGCTCTGTTGCTCTCTCCTGATCTGGGTTTGCAGGCTGTTGAGGCCTCCCCTGTTTCTGCAGCTCTCCGGGAGCTCTTGGGGCTCACAGATGCCTTGCGAGTGCTCTGAGGACTTGTCAGCACCTTCTTCTGGAGCTGAGGGCTGGACTGGGCAGACTTCCTGCCCAGGCAGGGACTCTTGGAGCCCTTGGGCTTGGCTGGCTCCAGCATCTTCAGGCCCAGGATGCTGCAGTAGTGATTGCACCTGTGAGCGGCCGGGAACTGCTCCAGCAGGGAGGGAAAGCAGCTCTCCTTCAGCCCCTGGTACCTGCCAACACAGCTATCCTCATCTCCTGCTCTGCACCAGGACATGTCCCACCAGAGCAGGGCGGTGAGGATGGAGCCTGACCCCAGTTACCACCATGGCCCTTGCCAGGTAAGTGGCAGAGCTGGGGACAGCCAGGGCCACCCTGCCCCGGAGCTGGAAGTCACTCACCCTTTCAGGTTGGTAGCAATCCGCACGTTGGTCAACTTCCAGCCCACTCCTGTAATTTAAGAGGACAACCAGTCTCTGTCCAGAGAAGGACAGCCACCAGTACTAAGAGCAGGTCATTGCCCTGGGTAGAGGGTTCCATGGCATGGGGTGGGAGAGAGGCAGGAGGGCAAGCATGGGGCTTTTTTTTCTTTCCCAGGCTGGAGGGTGGTGATGGGCCATGGGCAGCACACAGGAGATCCCCTTACCTTCCATGTCAGTCACGAGGATGTTTCCATTTGTCCACTGGTAAACCCAATGCTGGAAGGTGCAGCATTTGAGCACAATCTCCGAGGTGCCTCGTGCCACCAAGCTGCCATCTCTCTCAGTGACACAGTACTGCTCGCAGGGCCTGCCAAGGTCCTCCTCCATTGTGGCATAAGGGATGTTGTTGGCCGGACGATAAATCAGGTACAGAGGAATTATCCTGTGTGGGAGTTCACAGACAATGTCAGCATGGTGAGCTCTCCATCCTCTGCAAGTGGAGATTCACACCACGGCCTGCAACCCTGGCTTTTGCCTTCCTCCCAGTATCCCTTCCATTTGCGGGAGTAGAGTGCACCGCCTTTGGGATGCCCCAACACCCACAGGGAATCTTCCCACCATCCCCTGCAATGCTCTGCCAGGGCATCAAGCCAGTGGAGCTGCAGCACATCACTTACTCAGGCACCGCTCCAAAATCAGGGACTGCTCGTGCCTCAGCAGCAAAGATCTTGCAGTACTCACGACTGGAGTTTTGGACTTTACATTCCTGGAAGTGCCAACAGAAGAGTCAATAACCTGTCCCATCGTGCACCACTGCCTCCCTGGGACCACTGCCAATTGTTTCTCTGTCCTGGTGGTCAAAGGGTGATGGGAAAGTCCTGAGCAGCTCCATGTTGCTCAGGTGGAAGAGCTGAAGCTAAGAATGGCAAGGACATGTCCAGCACTATGGAGGGGCTTGACAGCTAGCTTGCAAGCAAAGCTGAGTTAATAGAAGACATAACAATTGATGATTTTCCTGTATCCATAGCAAAGAAGAAGACAAGGCCATCAGCATGGAAACGGATTAGAAAAGATACATGAAAATTTTTGTAAGCCAGACTATGTGCATAAGTAGATATGTATACATGCCTTATTAAGTTTCTGTACAACTTTTGCCAATTATATTGACGCTAATTGCTTTGCACCTATGAATGAAGAAGACAAGGCCATCAGCATGGAAACGGATTAGAAAAGATACATGAAAATTTTTGTAAGCCAGACTATGTGCATAAGTAGATATGTATACATGCCTTATTAAGTTTCTGTACAACTTTTGCCAATTATATTGACACTAATTGCTTTGCACCTATGAATATAGTAAGTTATTGTAATGTAGTTAATAACTTAAGATCATGCTTTGTTAAGACTATATAAGCTGGAGAACATACAGAATAAAAACATTTTTCTTCTTAGACTCTAATCATGTGTGTGTATGTCACGTCCCACCTACCAGCCCTCTGGCTAGACCACCCCAGAGCATTCCAAAAGTGGAAGGAAATAGCAAAAGTGGGCACAGAGCTGGGGACTATCTGGGGACCAACTCATACACAGGTGGGGAGGGTGGGAGGGAGAAAGGTGGATGATGGCCCACAAGGATACCTACCTGGATGGTGATATCATAGTTCTTCTCAACAAGGCTGTTCTCATTCTTGGTCCCAAAGACGATGAAATTGTGCACTTTGATGACGCAGGTGTGGCCGGACTCAAAGACAGGCTCCAGGCCGTAAATGGCTCTGGCACGGCAGGCCTTGCGCAGGAAACCAGCACCCACCTCCATGTCCTCGCTCACCACGCGCCCGAAGAGCTTATCCCCCCAATAGCCTGCATCAGCCAAACCCTTGGCAAACACCATGGGTGTCATCTCGATCTCCTCTCCAACTGGTGGGAGGAAGAGCTGGTGAGGGGGGGACAACATGGGCACGTCCTGCTTCTGCCCCAGAGCTGCCTGCCCCACTCAAGGGGCAGAGTCACAGCTCATCATGTGGCCCTTACCTTCAATCTCTTCCCGCAGGATAAATCCTGACAACACTAGAGGAGACAGAAAGCAAAGAGGTGTCAAGGTCCTGACAGGATCCCCCCTTGCCCCATGCACTTGCACAACTAGGGATGGCAGGTAGGATGGTGGGAATCAACTGGCATACAGAGGCAGAAGCACCTCACAGAGATGGTGTTACAGAATGTGCCAAGGCTCCCCCACTGCAGCCTGGCACCAAGCCTTCTCTGCAGTTGGTCAAACCACCCCATGGCACACCCAGGAAGCTGTGAGAGGCTGCTGAGGGCTCCTCACCTTCTGGGCTGAGCAGGAAATCTGTGGAGTCAGTGCCATACTCGTTGCTGATCACACACCGATAGACTCCGCAATCCTTCTGGGACGCCTGCACAACAGCCAAAGCTGCCTGGCCCTCATCGCCAGCACTGGAAAAAACATGGAGCATGGCCACATCCCCGTGTGGTGGGGGGGCCACATGGGAGCCCTGTGACAGGCACTATGGATGGGCAACATACTGCCCTTGGCGGGATGGAGGAAGGCTACAAACAAAGCCATCCCAAGGGCAGCCCAGCTGCTCCCCCAGCATGTCACAGCACCAGCAGTCCTGCCCTGTGGTTTGTACTAGCAGAGATGCTTATCCTCCAGACAAGCCCTGCAAAATCTGCCTGGGACTGGGCTACAGACTGATAAAGGTACTTGTCCCTGAGTGAGGCTGGGTCAGGGCTTCACAGAGAGAAGAGGTGGGACCCTCATCCTGAGACCACTGGCTGAGCAGGCTCTGCTCTGGTTTGCTGGAAGGCAATGGCCACTCCTGCCCATCTCCCCCAGGTCAAATATCTGCCCCAGGAGACCATTTCTGCCACAGAATCACCTAATTTATCATCTATTCATTATAAAGGGAGCTCAGGGGACACCAACAGCATCAGGCAAATCCTAACTGATGTGGATGATGTTCCTACACAAATCCTCTGCGCTTCATAGTAGACCCAAAGGATACAACCAGCTGTCTGAGTATGCTCTCCCTGTGCAAGGGCAGTGCCAAGGGACAGAGAGGGCACAGCCAGAGCTGCTTTTTCCCAGTGGTGGCTGCAATGAAGACCCTTCCAGCAGTGCTGGGAGACTGGCACCCTCACATGCATTCTTTGGGGCCCCAGTTTTGCAGTTCACATCCAGCTCTTGATTTCTGTGATGGGCATAACACCTTTTCTGCCCTCCCCAAGGTTTGGGTACCCAAAGCAGACACTCCAGATGGAGCATCAATAAGTTTGTCAGCAACTCCCCATTTGGGCAATCCTTCCCTCTGTGGGCACTGATGTGATAAAGTGCACAACGTACTGTGCCATGCACTGAGCTTCCCATGCTGCCTTAGCAAGAGGAGCACCTTCACCCCAGGCAAGGCAAGGAGCAGGATGTGACAGGTGACAATGTGGAACTGACAGGTTACCTCCTTTGGGCTTCAGCTACAGGGATCTCGTCCTTGTACCACGTCAGCTTGGAATCACTCAATATATTGAAGAACTGGCACCAAAGTTTCAAGTTTCCTGATGCATCGGAAAATTGTTCTGCCCTGATCTTACGGACCACCTGTGGAGCTAAGGGTGCAAAAGGATGGGTGGTGAGACACAGAGTGCTGGCTGCAGCTCTAGGGACAGCCAGCCTACGCCCATGCTGCTGCTCAGGGCTTTGGGTATCACGTGTATGTCAGCACGTGTAACACTGCCTCCCCAGGGAAGGTCTCAGAGCTCCACTGGGATAGAGAGATTTGTACAAGTGGTACAAATTTGTTCAACAGTGCAGCACTGCAATACTCAGTGAGGTTTGGCCAGAGGAAAGGCAGAAAACCACTATGGAATAATGGAGGAAATATTCATCTACTGAAGTAGGGATTTATCATGGTTACCCTTACTTTGCAAGAGTGCTGATTCCTGTGAGAGTATCTCCTGGTTCCTTCAACCCCAGGATTATGCCTTTTTAAATTCAATGCCACGATGAATCAAATTAGCACTGACAACAGACAAGGAAGAGGAGTGTGTGCCCTGTGATGCCCACTGAATCATGGAATCACAGTTGGGGTTTGAAGGGACTTTAAAGACCACCTTGTTCCAACCCTCTTGCCATGAGGAGGGACACTTTCCACTCAACCAGGTAGCTCAGGATCCCAAATCAGCACCAGTCTTGACGAGGCCCAGAAGACACAGACCAAAATCAAGAGTATTCTATAATCCCTGGGGCTGGGGAAGCCCAGGCTGTAAGAGACAGCCAGTGTCAGAACTGTTGCCTCTTGCATTCCTCATCCCTCCCTGCACTGGGATAGAAGTCTTGGGGGAGACTTTTGGCTTTCACACAGCCAAAGGCTGATGCTGAAAACCCTACAAATGTACAAACTCATGTGGCCGCAGCTGACTATTACTGGCTCCCTTTGTAGGCAACAAGGGAACGAGCTTCATGGGGATTCTCTCTTCCCTCACCTTTAAATGGGTTATTTGTACTCTGGGACTCTGCTGGCTGTGCTTCTGGCTTAGCATCTCCAGGGACCTCTTCGTCACCACCAGTGTCACCTGCAGGCTCCTCATACAGCTTAGGAACCTCCAACGTGGCCATCTTCCTCGTGAGGGTTGGAGAGCACTGGTCTGAGGGAGAGGATGGAGCTGGGGCAGGAGAATGCAAGAGGGATGCATTCTTCCTCGACTGCCGTGGTGAAACAGTCGGACTTCTTGTGTGCCCCAGGCTCTCTGGGGTTGCCTCCTCTTCCACCCCCACCTGTTTGGGTTTTGGCAGGTATATTTTGCGCCGGGCCCCCAAAGCAAGCTCTTCTGGTGTGGCACAAGGTAGCACTGCCAGAGGGTCAGCAGGGCCCTCTTCAGAGCTCACTGGAGGCAAATCAGAAAGATGAGGAGCCACTCTTTCTGTGGGCATGCTGCCCACCACGATGGAGGGTACTGAGAGCGGGGGCGGCCCCTCGGCCTCAGGAGCCCCCCAGGTGCGTCTCTTTGGGGGCACAGGTCTGCAAGCCAGCATCTCCTGGCTGGTAACAAATTCCTCATTAATCATTCCTGTGATCCGTCTGGACGTCCTGGGGGTCAGAGGCAAGTTCTCTGCTGTCTGGAAGAGCTGGTTGTTTTGTACTTTTTCCAAAACTTTCCTTGATGTGCGAGGGCTAAGGCCAGCAATGCCTATCTCTGGGATCATGCCTTCCTCTGCATTTGGCTGCTCCTTGTCCCCAGAGTCAGTGTCCCCTTTTGTAGCATCCTTACTGCTATCTGACATTTTTAGAAGTAGCAGGAGGTAGTTCTTTAAGGAGGAAACCAGGTTTTTGTGCTGCATTTTCTCCTCCACAGACATCTCCTGAGATTTCTCAGAGCCAGGCAGGACCAGCGGTACCTGTGGCTGAACCTCAGAAACTCCTTCCCAAGTCCCTGAAGATGCTGCTGGTTCCTGGCATGGAGCTGTGGCTGTCAGGAGTCCTCCCTCCTTCCCTTGAGGTCCCATGGGCATCAGCTTGGCATTCTGCTCTGAAGTGATGGCTGAAAATACCTCTCGTGGGGCAGATCCATCTGTCGTTGTGATTTCCGTTCCTCCTCTCACAGGATGCAGCAGCTGGGCTCCAGATGGGACCTCTCCTGTGGTGGCCTCCATCCCTGGGCTTCTATTAGATGCCAGCAGTGCCTCCTGAGCCACTGATGGCCTCACTGCAGGAGCAGGAAGCGGCTCTTCCTTGGCAAGAGGAACTGAAGCAGGAGCTGCCGTTTCATTCTGGGTGTTCTGATGGCCCAAAGGTGTCCCTCCTGCCTCCCTGTGCACAGCCCCAAGACACGGCTCTGCTGCATCACTCCCTCCTGTCCTCACACCAGGATGGCTCCCAGACAACTCTGCTCCTGCCTCTTTGCTCTTCGCATCCTTGACTGTCTGACATGGGATTTGTTCAAGAGGAGTGTTTGCTCCAGGTTCTGGAGGAGTCAAATTTTTTAGCAATGACTCTTCCCCACCTTGGCTTTTGTTCTCTTGATTTAACAGTCCTTGCTGAGTCTCTCTATCCTCAAGAGCATGGGAATGTCTTTCTGCCTGTTTCCTGGGGGGTGGGTGCTCCTTGCCAGACTGTACATGGTCTGGAGAACGTGCTGGTGGCTTTGGTGGCTCCTGAGGCCTAAATCGAGGATTTGTCCTTTTCACAGCTCCCCTGGTTTCCTGGCAAACAGGCACCTCTTTCCTGACCTCCTCTGTCTTACTGGCTTGCTGACTGGTCTCTTTGGTTGGACTGGACACTGGATGATTTAGGTCATCCGGAGACTGTCCAACTCTTGCTGCAACCTAGTTAAAAAAAATAAAAAGGAAATTAGCATTATGTTACTGCCTGGGTCTGTGCAGTCGTACTTGTGGGCCACCTATACCACACAGCACTGCCCAACTTCGTGAATCATGGGAATTTCCCTGATACAAGCGTTACTCTGTCATCCAGGGTCTTCTGGTTTCACCATCACCCCACAGGAGTGGGTCCCACCTGTCAGGCTGTACAAAATGTTTCTTCTTTTAATCAGCTCCAGCCCTTCTGCCTTTCAGCACCCTTGCTGTGCACAGAGGCAAGAGATCTGCCTTTCTAAATCATCCAGTGGCTTTTAATCCAATCTCCTCTGACTCCATGCCTTCCCAAAGAGCGAAACTTTCCCATTTTTACCAGCCACTGCTGACACCTTGCACAATTCCCTTGATGTTTCTAAAGACTGAGTGCTCCCCTATCTGCACTGTGAGATGGGGCAGTTGGCATGTCACACTCTATCAGGATAAGACTGCCTAAATGATTTATTGCGAAACCATACACCCTGACGTTATCAGCACTATTCAACCATTCTGTTTCTCTGACGTTTGGGAAGCTCAAATGTTTCCGACCACAGCTGCACCCAGCAGACGTGTCAGCGAGCTGCCTGCTGTGATGGCAAGCTTTATCCTGAGGAGAACTGCCCAAATCCTCCAGCCAAGGAGCACGGGCTATTTTTGTAGGGGAGGCAGTGATACCATGGTACACACTCTGCCAGGCTGATGCTCTGTGAGCATCACCAGGACAATGGCACAGGGACAGGGCATGCACACAACAGGTCCCCCTCCCACCCTCAAGGAGCTGCTGCTAAGGATTTTCTCTTGAGGTTTCTGACTTGAGCATTAAGCCCCCCAAAATGAATGCCATGGGAAAGGGGAGCTGTGGCACTTAGACCTCTATTTTGTGCTGCTTTTGCTTCATTTGGCAGCTTGGGGAAAGGAGGAAAGGTAGCACCATTCTCTCAGCAAGCCCTTTCCCAAGCAAATAAATAGAATGGTTTGTGTTGGATGAGACCTTAAAGCCCATCTCATTCCAATCCCTGCCATGAGCAGGGACAACTTCCACTGGACCAGGTTGCTCCAAGGCCCATCCAACCTGGCCTGGAACACTTCCAGGGATGGGGAAGCCACAGCTGCTCTAGGGACCCAGTGCCAGGGCCCAAAACCCTCTCAGTCAAGAATTTCTTCTCCATATCTCATCTGACCCTGCCCTCTGACAGTGGAAAGCTATTCCTCCTTGTCCTGTTACTACATGCCATTTTTTGAAGTCCTTCTCTAATTTTTACAGCAACATGAGTATTGAAGGGCTGGGGTGGGGGAAGCATCATTGGAGGCCGTTCCTACCCATACAATTCAAGAAATATAATCAAATCATCAGTTTTAAATTTAGGCAAGAGTGATTACCATGCAAAGCTAGTTTCTTCTCTGCTCTTGTAGAGGACGATGTTCAGAGCCTGGCTACAATCTGGCATTTTGCTACAGATAAATCCAGCTCAGAAGAGAAGTCCTGAGCACAAGGCCCCGCTATGTCTCAAGGCTCACCCATGACCTTTCTTGTTTTAAAAGAAAGAATTAAAAAAAAACCAAAAAACAAGTAAACCCTGTCCTGGGGGGTGAAAATATCTTGAAACATGTCTGGAATCCACCTTAAAGCTTTAAACCAGCTTATTTGCTCTCAGGAAAGCATGACGACAGCAGCACCAACCAGCTGAAGCATTCAAATTCAAATCAGAAGCATTCCTTTTTGTCTCCTCAAAGGCACACCAGCTGACAAGTGCTCTCACGAAAGCATGACGACAGCAGCACCAACCAGCTGAAGCATTCAAATTCAAATCAGAAGCATTCCTTTTTGGCACAAAGGCACACCAGCTGACAAGGCACAGGTTTCCCTCTGTGAATGGGGCTTTTAAAGAGAAAAAAACCTTGATGCAAGTCAAAGGCTCAGGGATGACAGCCCACGTCAAAGGCTCAGGGATGACAGCCCAAGTCTGCTGCACACCAGAATTTTTCCATCGTTTTTGAGGGTGAGAGGTGTTAAAATGAGCACAGAGGAGAGAAACAAATGGCTTTGCCATGGGCTGGCCTGAAGAGCAATAATTTCTGCAGCAGTATGTGATACCGGTGGGTCAGGTTGAAGATGAGTTCACAGCACTGTGCAGCAGCAAGGGCAGAAACCAGGTGTGTACTGCATAACACAGCAAGTTCTGACCAGCAAAACTGCACCCACCAATGGCTAACAAAATTTAAGAGAGGAAGGAAAGAGGTTTTTTTTTTCCCACTGGAGCACCCATCAGTCCCTTATGCATTGTGGATTTTTCCACATTCTGAAATATGTGCATTACCTACCAAATGAGGGGTGCTGCACCCAGAGCCTTGTCTTTGCTGAGAGTGTGCACCTACCACAGCCCAAACTCCAAATCCTGACAGCACCTGCAAACTGGACTCAGAGAATCCTTTATGATAGGAGTCATTAAAGAAAAATGGTGGGAAAATAGTCCAGTAGCTTCCAGTCTAATATTTTCATGGCAAATACTCCAGGTTAAGTGACAAAAATAGCAGCTGACTAAGAGATGCTCTGAGGGTCAGAAGCAGGTGCTGTGCCCTAGCACTTCATCACCACCACAACGAGTCTCCCAAGAGAGTTTTTCCAACAGGGATGGGTGAAAAAAATAGTCCAGACCTACTGTATACACGTTGCATGGTAAACAAAACTCGAGGCCCTGAGGGTGCAGCTCACACGGTACCTCATCTGCATGGGGGGCTCCTTAAGGAAAGCTCCCTTGTTAAACTGAACAGATGTCATCACAAGGCACCCACTCCCAGCTATAAATACCCATTCAGTGCTCCCTGCCGACCTGATCTGAAAACATTCCGCATGAGGTCAGCCTGCTGATTAAACCGGAGAGCCCCAGGCCACCGGGACCAGCTGCTCGAATGGCCCCGACTTACATCTCTCACCACCTCAGCTGACATTTGCTTGGAGATGGGCTGGAAGCTCTGCTGTCTGGGCTCCCAAAATCCAAAAAGCCCTTCTGGGTGCTTTCACCAGTGGAGACCTGCGGAGCCTCAGCAGCAGATCCCGTGGTGTACACGCAGCCTCCCAGGCCCAGAGCCACAACACAAAGGCGCAGCACAGATATTTTCTTGTTGCCACCCCTGCGCTGGCTGTTGTCTCTCCTAGTTACCTCTTTGTTTCCCTCCAACTTCTGTTCTTGCTGCTGGCCTCTCTGGCCCTCAGACAGCACAGGTCCTGCCTCCAACACCTCAGAGGCCAGTGGAGCATCCTCTGTCTGTCTGCTGGTTGCCACAGGCTGCAGGGCAGCATGACTCCCGGCCTCATCCTTGGCTCGCACCGCCTCCTTCCCTGCCGCTGGTTTCACCTGCTTATCAAAATACATGTCCTTTAAAGAGAAGTACATGTCATCATTAGGTTTAATGTCCTGTTTCACAGCTTTCCCAGGCTCTTTGAGTTTTGGACTGGTTTCCACTTCTTGATCACTTGCTGCTCGCAAACGTGCATTCCTGCGTAAGGGGACAGGAGGGGCAAACCTGGGATTTGAAGACTGATTGGCCCTGTCTCTCCCACTTTCTTCTCGCTTAGAAACCTCCTGTTTTGGTGCTGAAGGAGCCTCCACCTTCTTTTTCTTTTTAGCTGCAGAGTCTTTTGCCCCCGGCTTGGTCGCCAAGTCCTCCACTGTCTCATAGATGTACGTGAGAAAGTTCCCGTTCTCCTCCCCACTTTCCAAAGTGGCATCTCCATTGGTGGTCACCTCTGCTTTCAGAGGTGCCACCAGTTTGTTTGGGAAGCCTGGCACCGCACTGAGCGTCTGCTCCTTCGTCTCAGCAATATCCTTGTGTAACCTGGACTGAGAATCCGCAACGTGCACTTTTGCTGCATCTTCCTTCTCCCACGAAGAGTCTCCTGACTGGAGATTCTGATCTCTAGCCAGCCTCCGCTTCCTCTGGAGCCGTTCAGGGCTCATTCCTTGCAACCTCTCCACTTCCACATTTTCTTTTCCTCGTTTCTTGCCCTGTTCTATTTCTTGCATCTTTTCTTCAGCCTTTCTCTTGATTTTGTCAAACCACTTCTGATGGATTTTGAACTCCGTCATGGTTCCGACTTCCAGCACACCGGAGCAGGACACGATGCCTTTGTTATTTCTAGCTGAGGCCTGGTAAATGCCTGCATCCTCTTCTCGACACCTGGAAATCAAAAGCTGTGTGTGAGACCTACCCATGTTCCTCAGGATGCCCGCTGGACACACAGGCATGCATGTTCTCCTACTTCTTGCTCCACAGAGTCCAGAAGATGTGGCCTGTGAGGTGTCCACAGGACATCTGGAGGCCTTGGGCTGGCCTCCCACCCTGGCTCTGCCTCCTCTCCACACTAACAAGCAAGTTTTATGGTAAATTTGTTCTAGCTCCACCCTGGGCTGTAACTCTGGTATGAGGGCTGTGATGGAGGAGGAACAGGCAGCACCAGGCTTCCCAACTGTTCTTGGTCAGAGTCCTTTGCAGGATCTTTTCCTCTCAGCTCTACACAGCCCACAAGACATTCCTGTTCTTCCTCTACCCTACCATATTACCAAAGTCTTCCCACCCTGTGTCACAGGCACCAGCACCAGCACCTGCCTGCATCCCTGTTGTCACCCCTCGAGGACACCTGACCCACAGAGATCCCTGCTGCTGGAAGAGGTGAGCCAGCCTCTGATGGACACCTGGAGCACAGCTGGGGAAGCAGAAAAGCTCAGGCTAGAAGCACAAGAATGGCAGGACTATCAGCAACACTGATATTCTGCATTTCCAGTCAGTGCCACACCTGCCTGACATCCCAAATCCAGGACTCAAGGTGTGACAGGTCTGTGCCTGCTGGGGACAAGGTGTGCCTGGCTCTCCAGAAACTTGATTCCTTGGACCATCATCTTAGAGGCAGACAGTGCTTTCCCCTTGCTCACTTTTGTCATTCCTAATGCTCAGCACTGGAAGACTCCAGAGACAGGGATTTCTTCTTCCCTTCCTCTTGCTTCCAGCATGGCAGCTATCCTTGGATGCAGTAATGAATCTCATACTGGTGTGACTGGGGAGCCACAGCTGGAGGGGAAAGGCCAGCTGTGAACTCACAGTGGGGAGCAGAAGGGGCCAGCCAAGTGGTGGGGGGGCTATCACTGTTGACAGCTTATCCAGTCACTGAGAACACACTCAGAGCTCCCGTTACCAAACCCAGCCACTCTCCAGCTCCTTTACTCACTTGTAGAGCTGCAGGGTGTGGCGGTTTCCATGACGGAATATCTCATACTTGGGTAAGCCACAATAGCGATCCATCTCTTCATCATCCTTGTACCACGTCACCTCGGGCTGTGGATACCCTGGGGAGGACATGGAAGGAACATCAGAGAGTGAAACATTCCACACAGAAGCACAGACAGCATGGTATCAGCAGCAGCACACCAGGACAGATGCTATTCTGGGCTCACTACATTCCTAAATGGCACAACAGAAACAGTGGAAACTTAATGGGCTTATCTCAGACTTTTATCACTCCTAGGAATAGGGCTATTTTTGAGAAAAAAATCCCAGCACTTCATTCCTGAATGGAGGGGAGTGGATCACACGCTCCTCTCCTGTAACACTGGCTGGGAGAAGGTGAGCATGCCGTCACTTTTATGTGAAGAGGGATGTTTTGATGAGGCCAAGGCTATGGTTGGAGAACAGGCGTTCGCCCCTCCATGGAGCTCTCAGCATTTTGCACAGTGTCACAGCCTGTAAACTGATCTGAAACTTTCCACTGAACAGAAACAACCTTGATTGCATCACAGTCAGCTCAGTGTCCTACAAATGTCACTTGACAACAGATGTCACCTGCCTTTTCAGTAGAATGACATCATGATGTGTGTGACTGGCTGGCTGGCAGGCTGGGCACACAGCCACGTTCTCCACCACTTGCAGAGGTGTTGGATCAGCATGTGAGTCCCATATGGACCAGTGCTAGCCACAGCCTTCACTGCTCACTGACAGCAGCTCTAGTTCAGAATAAGTGCAGTTTTCACGCAAAGGCTGCTCAGCCCAGCAGCCAGCAGGGGTTCCTGCACTTCACTCAGGGCTCACCACCCAGCCAAGCTGACCCCCAGACATGGGATGAAAGTGTTAATGATCACACCATGCCTTGGCTATAGGCTGTAGCCGATTGCTCAGGAGTTTCTCTGCTGCAAATGTCCCTGCAGGCTTTCTGTGGGGCCAAAGGAAGGAGTCCAGCCCTCTCCTCAACTCCACCAGACCCCAAGCATCACCCACAGCACCCCAGAATGTGGCAAGGGTCAGCTCCCATGAACATCCCCGGCATGGGGCTGATGAAGGCTTTCCAGGAATATCCAAAGGGTCCCAACCCAATGGCTCTGGAGTAAGGAGAAAGCAGGGACAAGGTGCTCTCTGGATACCAAGCCACAGGTTTCAAGGCTAACCAGGACCTCAGCTGTCCTCCTTGCACCAGCCAAAGATGCTGTCAGCCCATAGTAATGCCTGAGCCCAGCTTAGTCCTGCTCTCATGAAGGTCCCAGAGCAGGACTGAGAGTCCAGAAGCAGAGACTTAGCAGCAGGAATTCACCCAGGCTTTGGTCAATCCAATATGCCTTTGCCCAAAACAGCAGCATATGCCAAATCTCCTCTTGTACTGCTTTGGCTTCCCCGTCCCCACCCTTTGTCTGTGGTGGCTCCTCAGTGTCCTCTGGCTCCTTGAGGGATTTAGTCCACTGGGACCAGACAGGGCTGGGAGATGAGTCTCAGCAGCTTTTCTTTCCTGGTCTTCTTTATGAGAAGCATCGACCCCCATAGCCCAGACACCTCACAGACTGGATTTTACCCTATTGTTCCTTCTTCTCTAAGGTCTCTTACTCTTCACTGCCCCAGCATCCCTTCAGTCTGTATATCACCCATATGCTTTGCTGCCTCAATCCCCTCTCACTGCTGCCATCAGCAGCTTTGGCTTTCTGTTAGGTAGTGCCTCATTTCTCCTCTTCTACAGGAAGCCAAGCCATGACTTTCTCTCAACACCCTTCCTGCAAGGCTCTCTGTCCTCCCCTCTGCCCCACTCTTGTCACAGCCCGTTCCTTGCTGCTGCCCTGACCCCCCAAACCAGTTTCTAGAGACATACAAAGCCCTCAGGTGCCTGTGACTGAAGAAAAATGAGCCCTGAATTGGGAACTGGAGAAAGCCATGAGAGCCTTCCAGTGATGGGATCATCAGGGATTGACACTGCTGCTTACATTTTTCATAAAATAATAAATATTGGCAGCAGGAGCCTGGGCTGAATGAGCCTGTGGCGAGTTCTTTCTTCTCCAGAGATGACCAAAACAATTTCCATACAAGAGCTCATACTGTGCCCAGACAATCCCACCCTTCCCAAGGGCTGTTCTGCAAGCAACATCTTCAGAAGGCCCCCACAGTCCACCTTGCACGGAGCTGGCAGGTAGATTTTCCTGACACCCTAAGAAACAGCAATCACAGCCCTTCATTCTGGGAACTGCCAGCAGATAGTTTCCAAGAAGCTCTGTGATGTTCTGTCCCTCCCCTCCCCGCCGTGGCCTCCACAGCTGATTTCCATTCTCAGCTGACATCTGCCGGAAAGAGCTGCCATTTCCATAGTTATGCAGCGTCTCGAGGAAAGGCTTTTCCTCCTGCTGAGCTTAAAACTCTCTCTGACTTGCAGCACTTGTGTCCTTGAGCTGCCTGCTCCCTCTGAGGAGCTATGGCCATGAGAGCCCAGCGCCAGGACCAGCTCACACTGCACGGTGTCGCCTGCAGCCCAAGAGAGCTGCAGGCAAGTTCTGGCTGGAATTCCAGTCTGCAGGCAGGCGGATGCTGAAAGGCTTCCCACCTCCCACGCAGGTACAGTGGCCCCAGCTGCCTGTCCAAATATCATCCATCCCTTCCCAGGGGCTGTAATCAGAGCCAAGATGGAAAGATGCCTGGGCAGAGATGAGTCTCCCTGGCACAGGGAGGGGAGCTGCTGCTGATGCTGCTGACATCCATCTTTGGGTTGCTGAGTGAATAAATTCCCCCGGTCCAGGGTGGGGGGGAAGAGGAGTCAGGCATCATTTGCAGTAAGGTACATCCCCTGCAGGCACAGCATCCACAGCTTGCCCAGTGGGATGAGGTGGAACTGAGGGTTCCATCCGTGGGCATTGCCAGGCTGCAGGCACCAGATGCTCACCCTTAGCATGAGACACCCTGACACAGCCATAGATCCACACTCATCCTTCCCAAACCTGCCCCTGCTGCAGCCCCCCGTGCAGCTGGTGCCCAGGGATTTGGGGCAGCTGTGCTCCTGCAGCCCCCAGGCAGACCCCCAAAGCTGCAGACAGACTGGGGCTGGGTGCTCCTGGAAGAGCAGGCAGCCTCTCCACATCTTCAGCATGTGTGTCTGCCAGCAGCACTGCTCCAGCGGGATGGCCAGCCACCACAGCATCCTGGAGACTTTTCAGAGCAAGGATATTATTTTCATGGAGATTGCCAGGTTTAGATCAAACATTCTTTTTCTGAAAACTGTCGAAATCTGAGAAGTCTTCAAAGCTTAGTGACTGTAACCAAAACAGTTCTTAAAATATCTATCCAAAACAGTTCTGAATATATCTATCCAAAATCACCCAGAGAAACTCTGTTTCAAGTTGCTTTCTATTTTTTTTAAATTATTTTTTTGGGAATGGCGGGGGAGTTAGTCTTCTGAAACTTGGGAAGGTGCTAAGAGTTTAGAGCCATTAAACAATATCCACAGTTTCTGCTCTACACAAGCTACACAGAGCAGGGGCTTCAACAGTCTTGGGAATACAATTTCTGGTAAAATGTTACCCTGCCTGGCTTCATGGATTTAAACCTCTCCAGCACACAAGGACAAGGAAGCTTCTAGCAATGCTGACAGAAGGGAAGGATACTAAGATCAGTAGCTCCCCATGCGACTGTGAGCAGTGCTCATTCACCATCCTTCCCTTGTCCTCGGCCTCAAAGCCAAACCTCCTCATCTCCCAGCAGCCTACACTCTGCTCTTGTAGTCACTATCCCATCCCCAAACCCCTCTCACAGCCCCTGCATGTCTCCAGACATGTTTCATCCAAGAACTTTAGTCTCATCCTTCAAACACTTCCCTCAGGGGGCCACCACAAATGCAGCAAGTGGAACTCCTTTAACCTGATTAAAAACCACATCCATAAGCATGTGACTGTCTACTCACCCTACCCCAACTCTCTTCCCTCTCCCCTCTGTACTCTGCAATAAAACCATGGAGGCAGTGATAGGATCAAGCTCCTGAGATGACAGTTTGTGAAGGCAGATCAGAGGGGTTGAACCTGGCTAAGGAGGGCTGAAATGGCACTGAAGAGGCAGCTGTACAACAGTGGGCTGGTGCTGACATACAATGGTCTTGGCTAGATCCAGCCATCACCTGTCCTGGCTGGACTCATTCCCTAACAAGCAGCCAGAGACCTAGGCCTCTTCATCCAACTTCCCCCATTTCATCAGCTGACATCTCTCCTTCCCAGGCAATGCTACACAGAAGTGACTAAAAAGCTGGAAAATCCTTGTGGCAGCACCTCCATGAAGGGCCACTCTGAAGAGAGAAGCTCAATATCCACTCACTGCAAATGAGCTGTGATGACCCTTGAGACCCTGAAGTCCAGACAGAGCCACCAAGGCAAGCACTTGGTGCAGAGATGTGGGATGAAACTGCACAGTAAATGGAAATGTTCTTGTTTTCTTTTTCACATCTCTTAGAGAACAAAGGACGAAACTAATTTTATCTGAAAAAAGAGAACATCTCATAACTGATGCAGGATCTGACCCAAAAAATCAAATCAGTCATAGCAGGGACACCAGTAGCAGGCTGAACTAGGCATCAGAAGGAAAGGAAAGTTTGTGCCTTCATACACAGGAATCTGCCTCTGCCTGACCTGCTTTTTTTTCCTGCTTGTATCACTCATCACATGGAGCAGGCTGAACTAGGCATCAGAAGGAAAGGAAAGTTTGTGCCTTCATACACAGGAATCTGCCTCTGCCTGACCTGCTTTTTTTCCTGCCTGTATCACTCATCACATGCTAGAGATTGGTTCTTCAAACACTTGCATCATTTTGTGTTCCTAGGACAGGGCCAGCAAGTCCTAGTCCAAGTATTCCCAGATGTGGGACTAGCCTGTAACTCTCATTATTGGTCAAGAAGCAGAAAAAAAAAAAAAAAGATGCTATTGTAGGTCACACATCCATATTTGCGGCTTGACCGTCAAAACAGGAGCAGGTGACTGTCTGCCCTTTGCCTCCATCAAAGTGTCCCTGGAGTCCAGCCACAGTGCTGGGACTGAACTGGTTCCACTCTGGTCACTGGCCAGGAGTGTCACTGCCATTTCCTTGCTCCCAGCAACGCCTCCCAGTTGAACACAAACATCACGGCAGGGCAAGATACCTGAACTACCAACCCGACTCTGCAGCCAGAGTATGCTTTCCACCTCCTGCCCCTCTCTCCCAAAGAGATCCTGAGCTCCTAAAGCAGTCCACAGGACCACATACAGGAGATGCCCATCTGGCAAAGCTAATCCAAGGATGATTTTAAACACACTTCCATGAAAATTTCAAGGTGCATAGAGACATCCCCCAACTTAGTTTACCAAGCACAAAAATATCACAACATATGCTGAAAGAGACTCATTGAGAATTTCCTACACTCAAGTAGGAAATGACGTCAGTACCAGGTCAAGTTTTCTGCCTGGTGCAACACAGCAGGAAGAGATGGAATTTGTTAGAAGGAACCATCAACCTCAAAGGTGCAGCTGGTGGAGATTTAAACCAGTGAGAGAAGCCAGGACTTTTACTCTGGATTTCCCAACACACCTAAACATTTTCTCACCTCTGACACTTGCAGAATGGCGTGTTCCATGGTACTGCACAATATGTCAAGCTTTTGCTTTCAGAAAACTGGAATTGGGAAGATCCCTGCTAATAACTCCCCAAATAAAGTGGTTTGGAGGCATCTCCTAGCAGCCCCCTTTGGCTCTAGAAGCAGCAAGAGGGGGTCCGCTAAAGTTAAGCCTCAATAAAATCAATACATCAGTTGTACCCCTGTAAGTTCAGAAGGTCAGCCTTTAGAACAAGGGAATCCATAAGGGAAAAGCCAAGAATTCATAGCTGGCAGTTCTCGGAAGGACTGAGACTGTACTTCCTTATTTCCAGCCTGTTTCTAACAACAAACCAGATTTCCTTAGGAAAGCTTTGGTCCTTGTGCCTAAGAGGCTCACCGGATACACTCTCCTCCCTCCAGAACTTACAGACTTGTTTTTAAGTGTCTCTCACTGAGTAACCTCTTGGAGTAATTAATACTAGTGAGGTCAGGAAGGATCATGGAGTTGTTAAAAAGTACACAGAGAGAAGAGGTTTTACAGTCTCCATATTTAAAGAACAAAATCTCATCAGCAAAGGAGCTACTTGCCAATGTGCTGCCATGCCACAAGGCCTCAGCACCAGCCCTCTTTTTTGGCCTCTCCCTCCTCCTCATCTTCTTGACTTAACCTCTTCCTGCCCAAGGGGACAGTTTAGCTCATTGGGCAGTGACCAGCTTTTCAGATGTTGACAGACACAGAAGTTCATCACTGATACAAATGTAGCTGTGCTCTAACCATCTACAGCCAGCAGTATTGGTTCCAGCAGGAGAGCCTTAGTCTTCAAAACTGCACATTCCTGAGTTATGGAGGCCAGGATTAGAGAAGCAGAGATTAGGACAATAAAATGTAGCTGGTCCAAGCAGTAACCAGCATATCCCATTTTCTGGTCTTTCGTTTGCCTCGTTTGACATGTTAGCTTATGCCTTTGCCTCTTTACACACTCAGGTGTTTCCCACCTCCCTTAAACTGAAGCTAAAATCACCATGCAATTGCTGAACTTCTTCTTGGCATTCTGACAGCAGTGGGCTTGTTATCCTTGTTATCACTTGCTGCAGAGTTCAACTGGCACAAGTCCAGCAGGTGAGGCAGGACCGGGTTATTCACTGAAGACACTGTTACCTGTCACTATGCACGTGAATTTAGCATCAGAGTCCTCGGACACAGCACGGGATTTGATAGTGGTTTCAAATAGTGGCTGTGTTTCCTCCGTCAGCTGAGAAATGATTGCGCAGAAGGTGCTCCTGGAAGATTCAAGAAGCATTTCTTAGAGATAAAAGCACCAGAAAAATCAAAGGGTCCACCTTGTGTCTCACCTCAGCAGCCTGTGTTCTCATTGTCCATGCCCTCTTCCCTCCCATCATCCCTACACTTGCTCACAAATCCAGTCCAATGCCAGGGGATTGGACTGATTTCTCCCTCCTAAGATGACTGTCAATTTAAGGTGACATTTGGGAGCCATTCCCTTGTCTTAGCTCTTATGGCTATCTGGGCAATGAATGTTGACCCACTGGATGAATGAAGACCCATTTTAGCTCTTGATTATACCGAAACATCTCTTTGGCCAGCCAGCAAGCTTAGAGCTCCGCCTAACAAAGTCAATTCCCAGTTCTGAGCAATAAATGTTTCAAGAGTTGTTCTGTTCACTCAGATTTTCTTTTATTTGTGAAGAATTTGTGCCATTTAAGGCCAAGTGTGAATGGAACATGTCTCCTGAACACAGCAGCCCTCTTAGAATGAAAAACAGCTGCCAGCTGTGGGACAGGTCACTGAGGAAGACCTGAGTCTGGCTACCAGCTTTCTGAACCCAGGAATTACCTGGGAAGGAACTCCCTGTTTAACCTCTTAACCCCTTACTGCTGCAGGTAGGCACTCACACTCCTTACTCCAGGAGTTCGGTCTCTGACCTCAAAGTTCATGCTGGGACACCCAAACAGCCAGAACTATCCTAACAGTGCAATCTGTAAAGCTCAAAAGCAGACCATGGATTCTCCAGGTGTTTCAGCACTGTTCAATGAATGCAATAAATCACCATATTCATCCAGCACTGCCAACCCTGCTGCAGCATCACTGAGAGATCCCAGAAAATCTGGGTTTTCTTAAATAAAGGGAAATTATTTAATTCCAAATTGGGTTTTCATTCAGATAATGCTGAGGCACTTGGAAGGGAAGAGCTTCTTATTTAATTTTTCCCTCTGCAATTAAAACTCTACATATTTACAACAGGAGAGGGGCCCCCAAGGTCTTAAGTGCAAAGACACTGAGAGAAACAGCTAACATTGCAAGAGCTGGCAGCTCTATTTATATAATTTTCAGCAGTGAAAGACATTCCTTAAACAAGTGATCAGCTTCCAGAAACATGCAAGGGGTGGAACAAATGCCCAAACCACTTCTGATACAGCTCCACCATGAGCAGAAGGGCTCAGAGTGTGTGGTGAGGGTTCCCTGAGTAGGACCCCAGCCCCACAAGCAGCCCTAGCTTGCAGGCAGGATGCTGGTGCTGCTGCCAGTAATGCTCTACCTGCTAAGGAAGAAAACTGGATCAGAACAAACCAAAAAAACCCATGTTTAGCATGACCCAGCAGGGGCAGGTGCACTGACAGGGACTAAGCACACATGGCTGCAGGAGTCAGGAGAGCTACAGCCACAGCAACTGCCTGTTTTATCTACCCTGGAAACTTACCTGGAGACTGCAATGTCATTATTTCCCCTCTGCCTTCCTGCAAGAATGGGTTTGTAAGAGATGCAGGGAGATGAATCCCTGAGTAACAACCTACTGGGACCTCACCCAGCTCCCAGGCACCTTGTGCTGGATAAGATTCAGGACAGGGGAAGCTTGTTGCAAACCTGATTAATCTACTGAATGAAGGTTATAAGCATGGTCTGTATCCAAACACGTGTAGCATCGGATAAAAATAACAGATTCCACAGCTCAGACTCTTTTCTGTGGAAATCAATGGTTACTAGGACACTGGCCCTGGTAAGCAACTCTTCACTCAACTGTGGGGCCAGGAATGGGCTGTGGGAGTCAAAAGCTGTTTCAAACCAGAGCAATCTTCGCAAATTCCAATTCCAGGAAAAAAATGCCCATTTCCACAGAGCAAGGCAAACAATCCAGTACAAGGCAGTTACTGGTAGGGTTTTGATGCTCCCTTCAATACAGATCTCCCTCTCCACACCAGTAAATGCCTTTCAGAGCCACAAAAAAGAATTTCCCAAGCATCAACCAACATTTCATACCCCAGCAGGAGGGCAACTGGATCAGCATCTTATGTGATGCACACACACACAGTGGCTCTTGGGACCCAGTTTAATCCCAGCACCATGCCACCAGCACCAGCAGGCAGCACCAGGAATAAGTCTGGTCCACTCAGTGCAAATCCCACAACCAGGTGAAATACATCCAGCAAAGGCTACTGAATGGCTTTGGAAAGCAGCTGTGGTGGAAGCTGGGGGCTCCACAGGCTCGGCAGATGAAACAGGGACTTGCCCAATGACACTTGGCAGGAAGCCTGGAAGGTCTATTGAATCTTTCAAAGAAACCATTGTGCTGGTCACAGCAGGATTTCAAGGCTCTGGCACTGTGAGGCTCTCAGCTGACTCACTCCAGCTGCAAGGAGGCTTGTCCAATTCAAATTGCTTTCTAAACCAGTAATTCAGAGTATTCGAGGAACTGGACACAAAGCACTAGCCACTTTTTCTTTGGGCCTTCCTGGAGCTGCATCTTTGGGGCAGAAAAAGCCCTGGATCCTAGAAGAGACCCCTTGCAATTCAGTAGCCTTTTCAATTAAAGAGGGATTTCCATACAAAACCCTGCTGGAAAAGGAGATTTGAGAAGTGTATTCCTCTTGTTATGATTTTCTTTTTCTGACTTTTTGGTTAGAAATCCCAGAGCTATAGAGATGTTCTGGAGAGGCCTTTCCCTCCATGGTTATTCTTCTACCTGCCACTCCAGCAAACGAGAAATGCCAATTGATTTCCAAATGTGTTCTTTTGGCAAAGGCAAAGTACAGCTGTACATGTGCCTTTTGGGGCAAAGTCCAAGTGAATGAGGATCCTCACAACAATGGCAGGGGGAAGAAATTTTTTCTCTGGATGTCTCAGGGCAGTCACATCCAGTTTTTAATGTCTCTGTATGGAAGTCTCACTTTAATGTAAAGAAGTAGCTGAACACCCATCCTTCGGCTAAGAAAAAAGGAATATTTCTTGCACCTTAATACAGGAATTATGATGAACATTCACTTTTCTTTCTGCAGTTCAAGCAAGTATTAGAAATCAAATCATGCAGAATGAGGCTGTTAGACCACTTCAGGGCTCTTGACTGGTTAATTAATTAGTACCAAAGCATTACAGGTTAATGACGTGCAGACAGATTCAGAAAAGTGTTTGGTCAGAGCAGTTTAATGCAATGTAGTTTTACCTTCCTAAACTGGAGGGAGAGAATCTGCTGCTTGATAAGCTAAGCAAAAAACAGCATAAAAACCATTAGAGAGAGAAGCACGGAAAGGAGCTGAAATAAACAAACCGTTACAGAGACATATTAATGATGAGTCATTTTGCAGAGGTCAGAGTTCCTATTAAAAGAAGGTACAGCTGCCTTAGGCTGCCTGCCAGGACGAGCAAGCCACATTGTCAATTGAAATCAAAGGCTGTAAAAATGAAATGGTCGTTAACAGCAGAGAATCAGTGTCAGGACATTTATACAAGTAGGTTTCCAAGAAGCAGCACCTTGAGCCTTCCATGCACCATCTGCAGCATTGTGCTCAAAGCAGGCAACTCCACCACAGGAGACGTCCAGCCCAACTCTCTGCTGGCAAGCAGCTGGCCTGAGCTGGGTGCCCTCTGTGCTTCCAAGGACAGCTCCTGGGAGAAGCTGAAAACTCTCTGATCACATTGCTTTCCAGCTTGCCAATCAAATCACTGAGGTCTGGCAAATCATTAAAATAAAATAACAGAAGTAGACTTTACAAGAATCTACAGGTTTTACTTTCTTTGTGGAAAGATGTAGGAGCATTAACCAATTCAAGGAACAAAATCAAACACGCAGGTCCTGCACAAGACATCTTGATGAGCTACTTACCAGTGGTCACCAGCTCTCCCAAAGGAGTCTTCAGGGAATCATGTCCTACCAAAGGACCACATTGCTGGACTGTGGCAGCAGCCCCTTGCAGGCTGTAGGAAACAACCTCTGTGCATTGACCTGCAGCAGTCAGGAACAGTTCCTCAAGCCCTGACTCACCCACGTGAAAATGAAAAGTCCAAAACTAACAGGGACAAGCTAGTAAGCAGCATGTAAGCTCAGTGATTTAATTGCACTGAGGTACACGTTATGCCTATGCCTATGCCTATGCATGCCTCACCATACAGCCTTGGAAATGACTGCAGCATGGACATCCCCTCTGGGATGTACCAGGCCAGACTGCCACACCCCTACGTTTCCAGCCTCTGTGAACCACCAAAGTTCAGTGCCCTAGGATGGTGCTGCAGAAGACAGCAGAAAGAACCACATGGAGGGCCACCTGCAGTTCCACCTCTTCAGGTCTCCTACCCAAATGTGTGAATCCCAGTCCTGTGGAAACCAGAAAGACTCCAAATCTTGCCCTAAAAATGACCACAGAGAGACCCTGAAAACTGGCCCTGCCAACTGTACATTACACCTGTGGAGGCAGAACCTCCATGTGAACACTGAAAAAAAAAGTAGTTCAGCTTGAAGTCCTGACACTTTACACAAATAATTGCATATTTCCTTTGAGAAGAAAAATCTGAAGAACTCACTGACTCTTCTCCTTCAGGAGAGCAAAGACGGCAGAAGCTTTGGACTGTTGCTCAGGAGCAGCTTTAACCCAACAAACATGGGTGGCACTTGGCCTTTTGGCAGCAGCTTCACCCTCTCCACCCCCAGCCACACAATCCTGGTCCATTTCTAGTGCCAAGTGCTGGTCATGCAGCCAAAGGATGTGCAGGTTGGGCGTGATCCAGCTGGGGAAATCAAGTGCTCACAGTAGCAGGCTGAAGATCACTCACCCACCTGATCCATCTTTCATGTGCTGTGCTGGTTTCTCTTTTCTTCATGGCTTCTTATGGGAGAAGCCAGACAGAGAAGCTTGTCCTTTGAGCTGTATCCTTCCACCTCCTGCAACATCCCTGTGAGCTCCATGCCCTTTCTGCACTACCAGGCACAGCTTTACATTACCTGCCTTACTGACCAGCACCTCACCTTGTCCTCAACACTCACAGACACCCTCAGAGTTTCTAGAGCTCAAATTGTACCTCCTGCTGCTCTCACCCCATCCTGACCTCCTGGGGATCCAGGTTCCTCCTCCCACACTCCTTGCAGCACAACCACCCCAAGTGATCCCAGGGGCAGCTGTATCCCTGTGCTCTGGGCTTCCTCCAGGCACCTCCGACTGTCTGGAAACACAACTCACTGGTTTAACTTGTCTCAAAAAATTTTGCTTACCACTGCAAGGGAAAAACATCTTTTTACCCACCAGGAATACTAAAGACCTTCTTAAAAAGAACTTCCCAAATTCCTTACTAGCTAGAATGCTAGTGTAGGCGGTAGTGTGGTTTTAATCATGATTTCTTGCATAAGACAAACAGGGATGTGTCTTGGCTTGGACGTAAAGAAAATAGCAAGAGTCAGAACAAAGGCTGCTTGTGCCATGAACCCATTGTGCTCATGGATGTGATCAAACAGTAAGCACTGACAGAGCTTTTTTTTTAAATCCCCAGTATTAAGACAGCATGGGCTTTATTCACTGCACATCCTGAAACAGTGCTGAACACTGAACTGAGGGTCTCTTGAGGGTCTCTCGATATTACCAGAAGAAAAAGGCCATCATGTATTAATTGAAGTTTAACCTCAATATGCTAAATTTGCTTTTCAGACTAGAGATTTAAGCCCCAGAGAGCATGATCAAATTGTGGATCCTGCAGCCAGCAGAGCCCTGCCTGCAGGCAGCTGGCGCTTCACTTCAATTACGTTCAGCATATCCATGTAGAGCTGTGACAGCACGGCTACATCAGAACCCAATCTACCCTGCTGGAAAGGTGGGGCTCCTGAGCAGGACAGCAGATACTCCAGCGTGCTTGCTCTGATCCTCTCTGGGACTGGGCTGTCTGTGCCCTGGGCTCCCCAAGGACTTAGCAGCACACACAGCACAGGGTTCTGCTAATGAATTGCAGCATCAGCAGTGGATGTGCTTCCCTCGAGCAAGCTCGGGGCTGTTACAGTTACTGGATAAAGGCAAATGCTTATGTTATCCTGAGGAACACATCTAAAGCACTGAATCAAGGCCTCCAGTATAACCCTTCCTTCTATTGGAGAAGTGGACTTCAAAAACATCTGCTCCAGGCAGTCCAGCACTGGTGAGATGAAGCCTCTTCAGGCACCTCCCATTAATGAAGAGAAACTCAGCTTTTTAAAAGCTAGTTCTGAAAATACACAACTGTTCTCAAGTGCTGGACCATAGCACTATACCTCTCCACCACATCCCTTCTACCAGTCTCAGTTCTTTGTTAAATTTAATTTTATCATATGCTTTCACGCTCCTTTGGCCATTTATCATCCTCTTAAAGGTAGCCCTTCAACTACTCCTAATTTTCTTTGGAAGTGAAGACAGCCTTCATCATTTTTCATACACTTGCCAAATTTCAGTCTTGCAAGGGCAGGAGGCAGAACTGTCAACACCACTCACATTTTTAACCACTCAAGTTGATGGTCTGGGCTGGCATCCACTGGCACCAAAAAGTTAACTGCTTGAAAAACATAGATTTTCAGTCTGGCACCTTTTTTAACCCTCTCATGCAATTATCCTCTTTCAATTATCCTCTCATGAAATTACTCTCTTTCTGTATTTCTTATCATTGAGATAAAGAAATCTTTCTCCTTCCAGTGCACTCCTCACATGGAAGTGAAGAAGAGCTCAGGGGACCCTGAAATAGGCTTAACAGTGGCTCCATCCTCATATGGACAAGCACGTGGACTCAAGCTGCTAGAGCTGCAGCAGTGATCAATATTTTTCAGTGCTCTTCCACAGTGTGAAAATTGACCCACACAAGCTGTCCAGTGAAGGAAAAAAAGAGCAAAACGTGTCCATGACAGCAAAGCTGACAGGTCCAAGTTATGTTTTGAGGGAATCAGCATTGCACCAAAGCTCCTCAGGAAGCCCATGGAGAGCCTGGCAGCCTGTACATGCCAGGAGCTGGATAGAGGGACTGGCAATTTCCTACAGACATTCCCCCTCGCTGGCTCTCTGATCCCTGGCATTATTGGGCACGTTTTGCACATGCAGACTTCCAAGAGTAAGGTTTCCTATGAACTTGCCTGTCTTAAGGGTTAATACTACTTGAGACAAATACAAGCCACTCGGAATCTCACCTCAGCTGTCAGCAGAGAACCCTTTTCAACGTTTAAAAGCAAATACTGAGGCTTTCATGTAGGCATGGCTGTGCTCACAGCTGCTTTCCTGCCACGTGTCCCGCTCCTTATCAAGCACTCCCTGCACACACAGGACGAGCGTGCTGGTGTTCATATACCATGGCAGGAGCTATCAGCAGGCCTGTGATAAAGCAGCTCTGAGTGCTGTGTTGCTGTACAAGACACATTGTTATTTCACAGACTGGAAAACAGATGTATTGAGTCTTTGCTTGTCAAGGTCACAGACCGAATCGATGTCAGAGATGCAGAAATGTGGCATTTTTTTCTGAAGGTAATTTACTTTTAGCTGAGATGAACACGGACTTGTGTGTAACAATTCAGGCTAGATTTCATTAACAGAGAAGGTGGAAAACAGTAAATTAAGTTACACATTCCTGTATCATCCTCTGTAATGCTCTGAAGATGGCTCAGATTTGTGTATTTTAACTTTGAATTGTTGCTGCCTCTGTGGCCCAAATTAAACTTAGAAACACACCAAGGAATAAGAAATGGCAAAAAAAAAAAAAAAAAAGCAAAGTAAATATTGGACAATGAGATGCCCAGGAAAGGTGACATCCTCCTGGCAGCTTACTATGCAGAGAAAAGAAAAAAAAAAGAAAATCAAATTGCCTGTAACAGCCCTTCCATCTCCCTCTTCTTGGACCAGGCAATGCTGTGAAGTGTGAGACTGAGTCAGTGTGAGATAACAACCTCATTCACTCAAGATCTTCCTACCCCTTGTCCAAAGAGATGAAGGGTAGAGTAGGTTTTAATTCTATCTCCTGGGAACTGCCTCTGCTGTGGCATGAGAGGTGCCTTGTTTGGAGATAACCACACTCTGCCCTCCACACAATGGTGTCCCTGGCCTGGGAAACATCCCCTTTCAGGAGGTTTCCTGAGAAGAGCACAGTCCTCACACGTGATATACTCTGTATCTTTATAGTGGCCCTGAAGGGCATCAGCTCATCAGCCTACACACTCAGCTCCATTCCAGGGGATATGGACATATGGACAGGAGGCTATAGAAAGGGAGCTGAAAAATCTCCCTTTGGAATTGTTGAGGATTGTTATTCGGAGTGCACAACTGCTGAGAAGCCCCACTCAAAGCAGACACCTCTGCGCAGGGAGTTACAGCAATGGGAAACAGCCACCTCTGTCCTACAGGTCACAGGGTGTGGAGATGACTCATTGACGCCCTAAACTTTGCCTTTCCAGTAGGAACTGGCTGTCCCTCCTTCCAGAGTTTGAGACACTTCCATCCCACAAATCAAACTGACTGAGCGCTCTCAGCTGCCTCAGCTGGCATCTGACCAGGGGGTTACAGCACTCCTCGCCAAAAGCAAAGTCCCGCTGGACGTTACAGGTACCCAGCTGCTAAAGAGGGAACACGACTGAACTAAACCTGCTTTTCAGGAACCAAGGGCTCCTCAGCTTCCAGCACACTTTATTATAGCAACAGATCTTTCTCCTTCATTTGATATTATGTGCAAAGCAAGAGGGACAAGATTGGGAATGGTTTCCAGCCAGAAGAGCCAGGTGGCAAGGCCCTCTCCTGAGCTCAAGTGCCACCCTGAGCAGAGTTATCCCAGAAAAGATCAGAGGCAATGTCACTACACTCTATAAATATCTGTATATGATGTAGCTATGACAGTAGAAAGATATTCAAGCAAGGAAGCAATGCTCTAATGAGACTGAGGAGCAGACAGCTGCATTAAGTAAGATTGCAGATCACTTCCAGCAGAGGTTTGCCTAGCACTGAGATGAAGGTTTTATATAAAATTGCATCCCTCTGCACAATACACTCTCCAGACTTGCTTGCTCTTACAAAAAGAACATCTAAAAAGATGTCTTGAGGGTTGTGGCCCATGAATGCAGCTAAGGTAGACCCTGAACAGGACTGACAGCTCCTCCTCTCACTTCGTGAAATAATTACTTGCTTGAAATAATTGCTTTGAGACATGACAGGTTTGTTTAAAAAAACCAACCCCAAGATAAAAAAAATATTGTCAGCAGCCAGAGCAGAGGGGAAGTCACTATGGCCATAAGCTGCTCCTGACACTGTCCAATATCAGGTATGTTAAAAGACCAGCAAAGGAAAGACACTGAGCTGTTTGCTCACATGGAAAATCCTGACAAAAGACTAGTTCCCAAGGGCACAAAGAGTAAATACCCTGAGTATTCTGTTTAAAAGGATGATGTTCTAACTATGGCCATTTTCAACACCTCTATACTTCTGACTTTCTTAGCACCACCTCTGGAAAATTCCACAAGCTAAAACCCAGAAAAATCATGTTCTGGTTACCTAATTAATATCCTTCAATTTACATGATATCCCTTTCCTCCAACAAGATGAGGGAGACCAAGTAAGACATCCAAACTGTCCTCAACATAGAATCACAGAATGGTTTGGGTTGGATAGAATTTTAAAGTTCATCTTGTTCCATCACCTGCCATGGGCAGGTGACCTAGACCAGGTTGCTCTAAGTCCTGTCCAACCCAGCCTGGAACACTTCCAGGGATGGGGCAGCCACAGCCTCCCTGGGCAACCTGTGCCATGGCCTCAATACCCTCACAGGAAGAATTTAATCCTAATAGCCCAACTAGCCCTGCCCTCTGTCAGTTTGAAGCCATTCCCCCTTGTCCTGTCACTCCAAGCCCTTGTAAAGAGTCTCTCCCCATCCTTATTTTAGGCTGCCTTCAGGTACTGGAAGGCCACAACTGGATTACCCAAAAGCTTCTCCAGGATGGAACAATTCCAGCCTTTCCTCATAGCAGAGGTGCTCCATCCCTCTGACAACCTTGCTGCCCCCTCTGGACTCGTTCCAAGAGCTCCATTCCTGTGCTGGGATCTGCAGAGCAGAGTGTGTTCATAAGTCACCCCAGAAGCAGGGATTTCCAGCCTCAGTTTCTTTTCTTAAAGATCTCTCCATGTCTTTGTGCACCTCTACCACATTACTACATTTTCTACTGCTTTAAGAATCAGTGAAGAGAACAGGCAAATATTTTATTTAAACATACTCTATATATACATATAAAGTCAGGAACAGAGAAAGATGAAAAAAATGCCTTTTTCTTTGGATCAGAATATCCATTTTTGTTTCCTAACCACTACAGTAGCCTCCCACAGCAATCCAGTGTCTGCATCACTTGTCCCATTGCCTTTGTTAGCTTCAAACCCAGCAAATCCAAATCCATTCTGCGTTAAAGAGCTGCTCAGTGTTATCTGCTGTTCTGCATGTTGCTCATCGTGCTTTTCAAGTTCTCCCAGGTAAGCTCTCCAGATGTTCCTGGATTTAATTAAAGTCATAATTGCTTTCTGAAAGTCTCCTTGCTACACCATTACACTAATTTGCTTCCCAGAATTGTTATGATACATTTTTTAATTACAACATAAAAAGCCACACTTCATTCAAGCCCTTGCCCTGCATTTTAGACAACAGTTTCCAAAAATCCCAGCTCAAGTCTTCAGCATGTGTAGGGCTTTGCAGGGAACCAGACTTCTATATGCCTCCTCCCTAACTCATTAGGGAACCTAGAAGTTGCCATGAACTCAGGGAAAGGTCAATTTTGCCATTTAGTGATTATTTAGTCACTGCTTCTTACAACAGAGGGGGCAGACAGTGGATTTAAGAGACAAAATTAAATTGCCTTGCCACAGGCTTTGACAATCATGTACCTAAGTGGTTGGAAAAATTATTGGAGAATTTGTGGAAATTGAATGTGCTGCTGATTTAACTGGAGCAGCTGAGTCCCTTTGCCAGCACCGGGCTCCCACAGATGGAAATTGGGGTGCAGCCACAGCAGCACTAGGTTGAAAAGCTCAAAAGGTTCAGGGCTCAGAGCTCTGTAGCCATGGGCCAGATTTACCATGCCTGAGCCACAGCCACAAGTGGTGGTACAGCCATAATACACCAGGAGCACTGCCTGCAGGGGTGCTGCAATGCTCCTTGCTTCCCCAACAGAGGAAACTTCAGGAATCCAGCTGGGAATACTGAAGGTATTTCTTGCTGGATGGATGAACTCTCCTTTACGGTTAAACTGATTAAAGCTGCACTTTGAGAGTAGTCAAGGAAAATAAAAGTTAAGCTGTAGGCAATCCAAACACCTCGACACCTTCTTTATTAAAACCTCTCTCTGCTTGTAATCCGCAGAATGGAGCCGCTGGGCTCAGTTAAGAGATTTACAGTGCATGGTACGATCTGAGGTCGCAGGCTGTGGACCCTGCATGGACATTTGGTGGTGCTGAAGATGTCACTGTGTGCGGCCAGTCTGCGATTCGCTCACACCCCAGCATGACATGATACCACCACAGAGGAACTGAATTTAGGCAACTTCACTTTGGCGTTACCCCAGTTTTAACACCTGACTTCCAAGCAGCACTTTTTTATCTCTTTTGGTCCTGTATTTATTTTTATGAATGTCTGACTCCTTGAGGCATCAATGCTTGACACGCTGGAAATGGATTATTTATAAACCATCAGCAGGGAAGAGGCACACTCATTTGGAGAGCTCATAGACTGAAGAGCATTCCCAGCGAATTCAAAGCAATTTCAAGGCTTTTTTGAGTGCCTCACACAATCACTGACACCTTGGGCGCTGCTGGCACCTCATCCTGTAATTCTGTGTTTGCTAACCTCCATCAGGCTCAGCTGACAGCATGCTTATCATACCTTCCCCCTGCGAACAAAGCCTTATTCCTACCCCAGACCCTGTGCTGGAGGCCATTCCTGACCCAGGAATGCTGATCTCATTGCTGCTCAGCCCCTATCTACAGTGTAGAAATGCCTTTTTGACAATAAGATAAGGCACCGGCGCACAGAGCCCAGCGGGCCCCTCGCTCTGTCTGGTGAGGCACTTCACTACAATGAAGGCAGGAAGGTCAGTGCTGTTCCCAGAGACACTGGTGTTTGTCAGGATTTCATAAGGACAGCTTGGACTGAGACTTCCCTGGGGTCTGCAGCTTTCTCATGAGGGGAAGAGAAGAGGCAGCACCGATTAGTCTCTGGTCTCTGGTGACCAGCGACAGGACCTGAGGGACCAGCATGAAGCTGTACAAGGGGGGTTAAAATAGATTATAGGTTATTGGATACCCAGAAAGGGTTCTTCACTCAGAAGGTGGTGGGTCACCAGAACAGGCTCCACAGGGCAGCAGTCATGGCCCCAAGGCTGCCAGGGCTCCAGCAGTATTTGGACAACCAGCTCAGGCGCAGCATGGGATTGATGGGGTGTCCTGTCTCGAGCTGGTCTCGATGATCCTTGTGGATAGGACATTCCATGATTCTATTCTATGATTCCACCACCACTTCACACACCCACTCAGCGACACACAATGTGCCATGTCCACACCGCCAGCTCTCTTTGGGGAGGCGAGGGACTGGTCTACAGCACACACCAGCTCCTCTGGAGAGCCCGAGCCATCGCTTGGTTCTCTCCCCTGGAGCAGCCCCCCGGGGACGGCCAGGCCCGTTGGCTACACCCCTTCCAGCCGGCCGGCCCCGCGCTCCCTCCGAGGCCTCACGGCTTGGGTGAGGGCCAGCCCGCCCTCCCCGCGGCACCCACGGCCGGCCCGGCCCGCCTCCCCCGCGCCTCCGTCCCCCGCCGGTCGCCGGCGTGTCCCCCGGCAGCCCGGCGCCCGCTGTCACCCGCACCCACGGCAGCGGCCAGCTCGGGGACAGCACCCACAGCAGCGCCTTCCCCTGGGCCGGCGCTCACCTGTTCTGGGGCCGGATGCCCAGCAGGTAACTCCGTCGGTCCGGCCGCGAGGCCCAGGCCGCGCTCTCGGCCTCCTCCGCCCCGTCGATGTGGCTCGTTCCCCGCCCGTAGAGGCCCGCGAGGGCCCTGCGGGTCGAGCTCATGGCCGGAGTGCGGCTGCCCTGCCCCGCGGCCGTCGCTGCCCTCCCCGTCACTCACGGCCGCCGTTTATAGACCCTCCGCACATGCCGCTGTCAATCGTGACGCGGCGGCCGCTGCCCGGCCTCCCCGGGCCGGCTGCCCGGCCTCCTCCTCCTCCTCCTCCGCTTGCCATCGAGTCCAGCTTTTGAGGAAGAAGTGAGCTTTTCCTTATAATAACCGCCTCACCTCAAAGATCTCTCTGGGGATTTCTCACACCTCAAAGATCTCTCTGGTGACCACTGACAGCACCCAGTGATACAGCGTTGAAGTTGTGTCAGGTTTTCGCTGGATATCAGGAAAAGGTTCTATCCCAAGGGGATGGTCGGGCACTGGACACTCTCTGCAGGCAATGGTCGTGGCCCCAAGGCTGCCAGAGCTCCAGGAGCTTTTGGACAACGCTCTCGGGCACAATGTGGGGTTGTTGGGCTGTCCTGTGCGGGGCCAGAAGTTGGACTCTGTGGTCCTTGTGGGTCCCTTCCAGCTCAGGTTATTCCGTGATCTCTCAGGATCAACTCCAAATCCCCCACTTCCTTGCAGGCACAAGGCTCCCACCATGGCTGGCTGCACCACTCAGCATGGGCATGGCAGTCACATCCTCACATCACAGTCTCATGACTTGGCAGCCTGTTTTTTTACCCCAGAGTGCCCAAGAGAAGGTCTGTGATGGTATTTATTCAGTCTCTGTAAAAAAAGACAGCACAAAAGAGAGAAGTAAAAGGTGGATACATGTCACAAACAGTTACTAGCAGTGATTTAATACCAAATGAAAATATAATGAGTAATAAAATGGACTTATTTTCTTGTTCTACCTTTCTCTTGCCTGTCAAGTTGTTGCATCATGTGCTGCACACATGTCACTGGTGGCACCACATCCCTCCAGCAGTGGAATGATGGATGAAGCAGATTCACTGTGGATTAGCTGCCTGCCCATGGCTGCACAGCAGTGATTGCAGCAGGAGCAGGGAAATTACGGCAAATTGCTCCATTCCAGGAAATACAACATGATTAGAGCTGATCCTCCTGGGGCAGGAGAGGCAGCAGATGTGGCAGCAAGCAGCAGGACAGGTGATGGATCAGGTGGTGCAGGATGTCCCTGATTCCTTTCCCTCAGCAAATACTGTGATTTGGAATGTGACTTTGGATAGGGACTGGCACCAGGGTATGCACAGACACACAGAGTATGTGCACCACCTGTACAGGTGACACAACAGCGGCAGATGATCGCATTATCAGGCATGAAGATTGCAGGTTTTGTAATACCTGAGAGGATATTTGATCTTGGCAAATGCAAAGGAGATGGACCTGCTAAGACATTTGGATGTGGTCCTAGGAAATATGGAGAAGGGTGGTCCCAGAGGGCTGACTGAAGGCCTCACCTTCACCAGGCAGTGAAACAGCAGATGAAATTGCATAAAACAAATGGAACACGATCCATGGGGGAAACCACAATACTCATTTTCAATAGGCAGCAGTGAGCTCTATGTGAGCTAAATGTCACTTAGAAATAATTCATCTCAAACAGAAAATGGCAGACCCCAAAAAAACCCCAACAGAACTCAGAGAAGGGCAGCAAGGATGAGCCAAGGTCCAGGCTGGCTGCTGCATGAAGGGTAACTGTGTGGACTGGGACTCTTCAGCCTGGAAAAAGCTACTGAGGTGCCCATGACTGAAGAATACACAGCTGAGAGGGGCAAGGAGAAAAAGTCAAATTAGCAGGTGGCAAAATAAGTTAAAGGGAGATGCTTCCTCCCTCCCCTTGGCATTAGGCTACTCCCACACATGGCTGTGGCTGTTCAATGTCAACAGGGATTAATAAAATCCACAGGACAAATCTGTGGAAAGAAAATCTCCTGAGGTTTATGCAGTATGAAGATATTACCTTCAGTTCAAGAAATGTTTGAGCTGCATAAGAATATTCAGTGTGTGCATGCCCTGATCTCACACCCTTTGCTCTGCTCTGGCTGCTGCCCAAATGTGGGAGGCAGGATGCTGGGCTGGGAGGACCCAAGCTGGCATTCTCCTGATCCCATGCCTTTCTGTGGAAAGAGAAAGAGGATTTTCAGGTCCCACAACTTTAGGAAACCTGAAGTCCCAACATATGAATTACACATTATTTTAGCATGAGCCCAGTCTCTTGGCATATTGATCTGAGAGAACAGAGCCCAGACCGGCTAAGAAGGGTGTCCAGTACAGGTAGGTTTCTGCTTTGGGCCTGGAACCCTGTCTGGTTTCAGATTCCCAAATACAGGAAAGACACTAATATGATGGATCAAGTCCAGTGAAGGCCACCAAAAAGACTGACGTAGCTCAGACACCTAACATAGGAGAAGAGGATGAGAGAAACTGGGATTTAGGCTTTAGGGAAAGGCTAAATGGAGACCTCCTTGTTTTCTTCACTACCTCACAGGAGGGCACAGACTCAGAGGTGCAGAGTGATGGAATGAGAGGCCAAAATGCAAATGGCAAGGAGGAAAGTTCTGATAAGATATTAGGAAAATTATTTCCCTGTGAAGGGAATCAAGCAGTACCACAGAGACCCAAGAGACACACAATTCCCATTCTGTGAGACAGTTGTCTGTGGATGGGACAGGGTGCTGAGCAGCTGATTGACATCCTGCTCAGAGTGGGGGGCTGGACCAGAGGCCCCCCCAGAGCTCCCTTCCCACCCTGGTCATGTCATGGTTTGGTGCTGCACCCCGTCAGTGGAGAGAAGCCTGGATGGTGAGTGCAGGTTTAGCTCAGATGTGACAAGAAAGAGCCTGCTGTGGTGTTTGATCCTCCCCCCGACGTGCAGGGCTTATATTCCTTTTCTGCCCTTTCAAGCTCTGAATGTTTTTTGTGCCTGTTGCCTGCTGAGACAGCTTCCTCTCACAGCATCTGCTCTCCCGTCAGTCTGCTCAGAGAGTGACAGTGCCCTCTGCTCCTGGCTCCGGGGGAAACGCATTCAGCTGCTGGAGCCTGAGCCAGCCACAAACGAGGCTTCAGACCTCGTTAGCAAAGCTTTCTTCCTCTGCCTGCAAATCCAGCACCGACTCACACAGTCACAGATGTTTTCTCACTCCTCTTGCACAATTTATCCTTCCCTTTCCCATCCTGCACCCTTAAGTTCCTCCCTTTCTAAAATGACAGGCTTCTTCCTGCACTCCAACAATAAGCAATAAGCTCTCACATCTGGTTCTTCCCCAAATATTAACGGGTGGTGCCAGGGCAGGGCTCTGGCAGAGGATGAGCACAATGGGCTTACTGAGGAGGTATTTTGAGGAGGATTCTTTCTCTCAAGCCTGGAGAAACAGTCCACAGGGAACACAGCAACCTCTAGCTGTTTGAAGAGATTCTGCATCAGCCAGAAGTGTCATCTTTAGCTATGGGAGAGTGCTGGGGTTAATTTAATGATCACTTTTATTAGCTATGTGTGTCGCATAGATAATAACTCTGCAGGATAGATGTGCCACAGAGCTGCTGCCACATACTCAGCCAGAACCTTAATTTTCAATCTTTTATAGATATATTTCCAAATGCCTAGCTGGACCCTGGAGAAAATAGGAAAAAGAAGGGTCTGTGTGATCTCAGACAGCTGGGGAGATGAGCACAATTTATTAGCTATGTGTGTCGCATAGATAATAACTCTGCAGGATAGATGTGCCACAGAGCTGCTGCCACATACTCAGCCAGAACCTTAATTTTCAATCTTTTATAGATATATTTCCAAATGCCTAGCTGGACCCTGGAGAAAATAGGAAAAAGAAGGGTCTGTGTGATCTCAGACAGCTGGGGAGATGAGCAGCTGTCAGGAAGGTCCTATGCTATGCATCACCTTTTACTGTATCCATGGAAGGAGAGGACCAGTCCTTGTTGGAGCAGGGATTGCTCTGGGTCAGATTGAGTGGACAGGGTATAGCAGGTTTTCCTGCCTTTGCAGTGTAACTATCCCATTCTGCACAAAGGAAAGGACATGGAGGGAGAAAGTCTTTCCTCCATCCAGCAGTTGTGTTTGGTTTGGCTTTTTCCTACCACCTTCCTCCCCATCTGTTATAAAAAAAAGTAAAAAAAAAAGTATAAAAAAAGTAAAGCAGCAGTTAGAGGTGCATCCTTCAGCCTTGCTTAGTCCCTCTGGCCCAAAGGCACAGCTCAGCCCTGCCTTGGGCTCCATAGGGCATGGATCCATGAGCACTCAGCCACAACTGCCTCTCTCTGCCATCCTGATGCCCCTGTTTGTGCCCTTCCATGCTGCCTCCTGGGAAAGACGTCCCTGATGGCCTCGCTTTTCCTTGGTCAGCCCATAGCTACAGGATAGAGAAATTTCAGCAGCAGAGTGAGAGTCTCTCACAGCCTCTTCTCAACTGGTCCATGGTCCCCCTCATGCTGAGGTTCTGGTCCCCATCTGGCACCATGGGAGCCTGCTTCCTAGGACTATTAACACAGGGAGAAGCTAGACAGATGCAAATTTGTCTGCCCTGAGTTCATTCCTCCAAGCTTTGTGTCACACTCCCTTCCCAGTCACTTTGGAAGTGACTTTGGAAAGTTCTTTGGGAATGACAATCAGTCACTCCCTGGCCACCCTCTGTCCTCTCTAGCCACCACTTCCAGCTCATTTCCTTGTAGTTCTGATGCCTCTGGAAAGGTGATGAGTTTTGGATTAATGAGCCTGACCTTGCCCTAACCTTGCAAGCGCAAGTCTCGGCACAGCGCTGTGGAATCCTCCGTGCGTCCCTTTTTTCCCAGAGGGGCTTGTGCAACCTCCAGAGGGCTGGCCCAGCGCCACTTCCCCTGGGGCGCTGGTGATGCCCGGCCCAGCTGGCGGGGACTTCTCGGAGGAAGGGGGTTCCGCACACCCACCCTGGGAGTGCTGGCTCCACCATGAACCTTTCGGGCCGCGGTCCCCAGGAGAGACGTGAGTGTGGCCGGGGAGCCTGGGGGGTGAGGGCGGTGGGCATGGGGGGTGTGGGCAGGGGGCAAGAGTGGCTGAGGGGATGAGAGCGCGGGGGGATGGACAAGGCCACCTGTGGGGACACGGTGAGGACACCCTTGGGGATATGGGTGAGTATACCCAGCAGGGGGTGGAGGACATCTGAGAGGAGAGGGGCAAGTAGACCTGTATGGAGTGGAGGGGGGACTGTGGGGAGGAGGGAAGGACACTCCTGGTAAGTAGATGATGTCACCAGCCAGAATGGGGACAAGGACCCCTGTGGCGAAGGGGCAAGGACGACTGTGGGGATTGAGTGAGGTCACCAGTGGGAACGGGGGTAAAAACTCCCGTGGGGAAGGGGTGAGGATATTTGTGGGATGTGGACAAGTACGCCTGTAACGGGGGGAGTGGGCTGGTGGGGACGGGGACGGGACGATGACACACTGTAGGGAGGAGGGAAGGACACCCGTGTGAATGAGGGTGAGGTCACAGTGGCGGTGGGGAGACCACCTGTAAGGAGTGTGGGAGGGGGGCGAGGTCACCAGCGGGGGTGGGCGTGAGGACACCCCTGGGGAGGGGGAGAGGTCACTCGTGGGCATGCGGGCAGCCTCGGCATCCTGGTGAGGGGCGCGTCCTGCACCGTTCCCGTCGGAGCGGGCCAGACATGCGGAGCCGGTCCGTGCGGGTCCGGTCCATACGGAGCCGGTCCGGTCCGTGCCGGTCCGGTCCGTGCGGGGCCGGTCCGTGCGGTGTGGCCGCAGCCCCGGCGCGTGGCGGCGCCGCCCCCGGTGGCCGGCTGAGCGGCCCCTCGTCCGGGCCCGACCCGCCCCAGCGCCGCCGTCCCTCGCCGCAGGTGCCGCCGCCGCGTCCCGGGGAGAGGAACCGCCGCGGGGTCGGCCGGCGGCCGCCCAGGCCGGGGAGGAGCCGCCGGAGAAGCGATGCAGGAAGGTGAGTGACCGACCACGGGGCAGAGTGACCGTGCCAGCTCCCGGGCACTTGCGAGAATACCCAAAGAGCCCCATGTCATCCATCCACCCACCCATACTTCCATCCGCCCATCCCCTTGTCTCTCCACCTACACACCATCCATCCATCCATCCATCCATCCATCCATCCATCCATCCATCCATCCATCCATCCATCCATCTCTCCATTTTCTGGCCACAAGAGCATCCCTATTCTTCCAATCTTCCCTGCCTGCTGGGATGGGTGTCCCTCTTGAAGCCCACCATGCCTGGCCACTGGCTGAGAGTGGGATGCTGGGCTGTGACTGCAGTGTTGTTCCCACCTCCACCTGCTGTTTCTCCACAGCCATTACCATAACCGAGCAGCCAGTCTCTGTCTCTGTCCCGGTGGGATATTCCTTCACGCTGCGGTGCCGAGCCCAGGGACGTACCTCGCTGCAGTACCAGTGGTTTTGTCAGTACCAGGTAAGGATGGGGTGGCCCTGGGTATGGCACCCAGCTGGGTCCCTGCACACAGTGAGGGAGCTGAAGGAGGGGAGGAAATCAGGGTTTCCACTTCTGTTGCTCTTACAAGAGGCATCCTAGTGCCTTCTACTGCCAGCAGTGAGGAGGGAATTGCTGCCCACTGCCTATGTTTTCCCTTTAGTCTGACTGCCGCCTGATTCCTGGGGCAACCAACCAAGACCTGCCCATCATTGCAGAGCAGACCCAGCTCTACACCTGCAGAGTCAATGACCTCCACAGAAATGCTGTCTTCTCTGACTGGGTGAAGGTAGAGGTCCATCAGTGCGTTGCCAGAGGTACAAGCTTGTCTTTTACCTTCTTGATGTATTATGGAATCACAGAATGGTTTGGGTTGGAAGGGACCTTCAAGGTCACTGTGTTCTGCCCCTTGCTATGGTCAGAGACACCTCTTATTAGACCAGCTTGCTCCAAGCCCCGTCCAATGCACCTGCACCTCATGCTTGCCATGGGTTTCCCAGAGTTATTCTGGGTATTGGAACTGGAAGAACCCATCTGGCTACTTTAAAGTTGACCAAAAGTGGGGTGTGGTTTTCCTTAGAATGTTGACTTCACCTTTGTCAGGAAAGGGCGAGGATCAGGTTTGGGAAGCCAGAGGCAGGGCTTTGGTGTGGCATTTACTATCACAGGCATCGCTCCCAAGGCTTCCCTGCTCCCCAAGGAGAAAGGTGCAGTAGTGATGGTTGAAGATGGCGTTGTTTGCTGTCCCTGTGGAGGGAGGGCCAATTCTGTCTTGCTGCCTTGCAGGTCTGCCCCCTCGGCTGTGGCAAGGAGAGCCAGTCATTGTCCTCAACCCCCGGGAGCAGCGGGTGGAGGTGGGGCAGCCGCTGCAGCTGCAGTGTGCTGCCATGGGGGTCCCGGCCCCCAGCTACCAGTGGTACCGCAATGGGAACCTGCTGGAGCAGCAGAAGAGAAAAAAGCTCTGGGTAAGGTTTTCTGGGGATAGTACAGGAGCTTTGGGTGCTGGGAGAAGCTGATTGCAGGGTTGTGAGAAAGCCCTCCACGTATCACCCTGCTGCTCTGGCAGCTGGCTGGATGACTCTGTGTGAAGGGGGAATATGTTTTATGGATTTCTTCCAAAGCTGTGGATATTCCTCTCAGAGGTGAACAATCCATAGATGTGTCAAGGGCTCTCAGCACATCTCTTGTGCCCTTTTATGCAGACATGAGAACAGTTACTGTCTGTGTGTGAAGGGGACTGGGGACTGGGAGCTGTGGGAATCCTGTCTGCCTGCTGGAGACCTAGAAACAAATGTGCTTGGTCCTGACAGAAGAGAGTCAGGAAGGCAGTAGAGGGGCTGGCTTTATTCTGTGTCTCTGGCTAAGTGTAAATCAGTGCTGTGTTCTTGAATCAGGAAAGGAGATTTCCTCCCAGAGCATCATGTGAAAGGCACAAGGAGAAGACATCCAGTCTCTCCTCAGTAGTGGTCAATGGTGTTACAGACGGTCTTAGATGGTATTACATGGTGGCCTTACATTGCAATTCTGATGGGAAAGTGCAGTCTGGGCACTAAGAAGAGGTTGTTTTTGGAGGTGGTTGGTGCTGTGCTGGAACCAGAAAGGCAGCAATGTGCTTGGAGGTGTTCAGGGCTTAAATAGACAGAGCTGTGGCCACCCTGACTCAGTGGTGGCTTTAGTCCCTCTCTGAGCAGGATCCTGGGCTGGAGAACTGCAGTCCTCACCAGCTGGTACTGCTCTGGTTCTTGTCCCTGTCCTGATTCTTTGTGAGGTAAAATCTCTACAAACAGCAGGAAAAATACTTTTTATTCCATGAACACGAGTGCCTTCAGCAGGTCCTGGCATGGAGCTTCAGACTTTCACCATAAATAATGTAATTTAACTTTTGATCTGCCTAGATCACCCACACCAAGGTCAGTGACTCTGGCACGTACCTCTGCTGTGCCTCCAACAACCACGGAGAGCACTGGACCAACGCCGTGGACGTTCACGTCGGTGAGCAGAGCCACCCACATCACTTTGCTGCATGTCACCTGGTGTGAGACACAGTTAGAGGGGACAGAGGAATTTGGTGCTCTCTGGAGGTGAACAGGGACCATGATAAACGGGATTCCTTGACAGTGGGGCTCTGAGGGAAAGCCCCTAAATGCGGTGATGCGCTGTCCAGCAGGTGGGATCTCCTGGGCCTGTCGTGGGTCAGGCACCTGCTGTGTAAGGGCAGGCTCAGTGCTCTCAGCTGCTGCCTGCAGACCTGCCAAGACACCGTGCCAAGGTGCTGCTTTCACAGCTCCAGGCCAAATCACAGCAGGCTCCTGTGGCCATACTCATTTCCAGTCTTACTGACACTAAGGGATGTGTTTGGATACAGAGCTGGAGTGGATGGTGTTTATTTGGGAAGGTTCAGGCCCCTTGGGCTGGCAGCTCAGGGCTGGTGCTGTGTGAGTGATGGGTCCCAGGGAGAGGATGTGTTCCCAGAGCCTCAGGCATGCTCCACTTCTGGCTGCTTTGGCCTTCTGACTTACCTTATGTGCATCAGGAATGGCTCAGGCATAGCTTATAGTTCAGGCTGACTTTGCTGGCTCTTTACTCCACCTAGAGATTTTTCTATGCCATAAACTTCTTATCCTGCCTTTTATGCTGGCTTTAAAATTTCTCCAAAGTACAAATTGATCTTGTGTAGCCAAACAGCACTCTGCCTGCCTCCTCACAGCTGGCAAAACACATCCTGGGGGGACAGACAGTGAGAAAAGGACACGAGATTGGGTTGGGTTCAATGTGTTACTGCTGGGGAGCTTTCACATGCAACAGGTGCCTCTGTAGGAGATGGAAAAGAATGAGTGGTTTTTTTCTGCAGCTTTTCAGGCATCTCTTGTGTATCAGCAGCACTGGTTCAGGAACCAGAGGTCTTCAATACCCATGAGATTTATGCAATCTATTCTTAATTTCTTCTTTTAAAGCATTTAGGGTTCTAGAATTTTTTCCTGGGCTGGATTTTTAAATTTATTTCTGATTGAAATAGGAAAAGCTGGAGCTGTGAGGGTAATAATGATTTTAAAAGACTGGAAGTGCTCAGGCAGGAGAGCTTGTGGACCAAAGTGAGTGGCTTTTCTGAGCCAGAACTGCTAAAACAACAGGAAAAGGCAGAGCAGGGAGATGAAAAACTGGGAATATTGTTGCAATCAAAAGCAAACAGGGCAACTTCCTCTGCACTCCACATTTATGGGGAGAAACTCTTGTTTTGGAGCTTGTATTGACCTTGAGTAATTTTGTTTCCTTTGCTTTTGCTGCAGAGGTAGCAGGTGAGTCACATCAGGTATGAGTTCTCCATGTTGACCCTCCTTCCCTGGTGTGCCACTTCTCCAGGCTTTGCTTCCCAGCTGCTCAGGATGTCATAAATCAGTCTGGATTTCATAAATCCTCCTAGCATCAGACCAGTGTCTTTAAGGTTAGCAGTCAGGTCATGAAGGAGTTGTCTGAGGAACGTTGCTTGTGCAGATCCTCTGTGTGTTTGATCCAGCTGTGCAGTGTCAGGGCTATTGGAGCAGAATTCACACCTGGCACTGGGTGCTGGGCCCTGGCTTACTGAACCCAGGCTTATCATTTCCTTCTTTCTTTCCCAGGTACGTGTCCAGGCTCTGGAAAGTTTTTTGGTGAGTACTGTCATCTTTTCTTCCTGAGCAATTATTTCCTTAATTAAAAGCCAGGCTCCAGGGTGGATGGGAGGACAAGGAATGGGAGAGCTTTTCCTGCAAAGACTGCTTCAAGCCTTTATGACCACATTGCCATAGGCTCTGCACTTTTGGATTACAGCTGTACAGCATAAAATGAGTCCCATTCCCTGCCAAGCCCTGGTCTTTTTCAGCAAGTGGAGTAAGATTATTCCTAATGAGTAACTGAGTCTTAAGCTCTGTGCCTGCCAAATGATTTTAAAAAGTGTTGTTCAAATGACAACTTATCCCTACTTGAAATACCTCTTCAGAGCAGGGCAAAGTTCCTTACTCCCACCACCACCGAGCAACATAAATCCCTTTTCTTTACAGTAGGAGGTGTGATTAGAATCAAAGCAGGAGCCATGGGTTTCTCTCCTTCAGCCCTGGGAGGGAAAGGACCCCTCAGCCTGGCTCAGTGCATCCCCCTCCCATGCACACTGATGTGCCAGACCTGTGGTCACAGTAGGGCAGCTAGAGCAGAACCTCTGCATTCCTGGGATTTTGAATGTCAGCTGAAAACTTTTCAAGCCTTTCTGCCAAAATGATTATGTATTTTGTCAAAGTGTTCAGAAAGCCAAGGGCTGTCCTTGCTTAGATTGCCCATATCCTCACTGCAGCAGGAGGAGGTGAGATCTTGCCTCCTGCTGAGCATTTACAGCTTTTTCACTCGGTGTTTCTTTCAGCTACAGGCAAAATAGCACTTTTAGTGGGCAACAACCGTTACCAGCATCACCCCAATCTCATGGCTCCTGTGAGGGATGTGTTTGAGCTGAGACATCTTCTGGAGCATCTGGGCTTCCAGGTTGTCTCCCTGCTGGATCTGAACAAGGCTGAGATGGCGACAGCGGTCGCTCAGTTCCTGCAGCTCCTGGGCAAGGGAGTCTATGGTAAGGCCAAGCCAGCTCAGCCACCTGTGCTGGGTAGGGATTAGGCAATTTTCTGAACAGCTCTTGGATTAAAAGAGAAGAAATTGAATGTTACTGTCTCAAAGGAGACCAGGCTTGGCAGGAGCCTTTGCATAAGCGTGGTTTAGTTTTGGCAGATGTTTCTCCAACATGTAGCTCACCTCCAATCCCAACAGCATGGGCTCACACTGAGTTTTTGGGGAGCCAGTTCTTCCAATAGTGAATGGGAAAGTTTTGATTTTTCCTTGAATAAAAGAATTGAGGAGACTGGCTGATTGTGTCCCCCCCGACTCATGTGTGAGGTGGGGAGCTCCTTTTGGGCCCTGACTGCTGCATCTGGTCTTGATTTCCTTGTTTCTCTTTCCTGAAGGTCTAATTTGGGCCCCTGACAACCCTTTTGCAGAAGAGCATTTCCAGCTGCAGGTGGCTTTGAGGTTGTGCTTTGTGCTTAATTGTGCACTGTGCTCATTTAGGAAGTGTTCCTTAACCACAAACCCAACCAGCAGATCTTGTGGATCTTAAAGCAGGTGTTCAGATTTGGTGGTGAATGTAGCATCTTTGGGGTCCCTGAGATTCTCACAGTGGGACAGATACCCTGAAAACACCTTGCAGGTGTTTTTATTTTGCTTCCAAACCTCATTGTGAGGCTTACGTGGCAGCTGAGTGGCACCCAGGCAGTGAAAATCAGCGTGGGCTGATTCCAGGCTGGCATTCAGCGTGAGGTTTGGAGGTTGTGCAGTGGATGGGGACCTGGCCACGAGGTAAATGCTGCACAACCACCTTGTTCTGGGAAGCACTGACTCATCTGGGGAGCTGAGCTGGTGGGAAGGGCCACGCGCAGTCCTGGCACTCTGAGCAAATCACCTGTGACAGAATATTCCCATGACTTCCCTTGCAGCTTCCTTTTCTTGTTGCTCTCTGAAATCTCCTTGTATCCCAGGCTTTACCTCTTCCAGGCCAGAGTCATCCCAGCTGCCATTCTTACCCTCCATCCATGGCATGTGAGGACCAAAAGGCATTTTATCCATGGCCCTTCCTAAGCTCTAGAGAGAAAAAAAGGCTTGGAAACAGCAAACCTTTCATATTGTCATGCCTTATTTAAACTTCTAGAGCTTCTCTGCATTCGTGCTCTCTGATCCTTCGTGGCAAAATTGATTTTGTGTGCTGTCAGGAAAAACATCAACAGCTGAGTTGAGTGTTTGTGAGGCAATGCCTGCTTAGGTTGAGGTTTTCATAACAACTCTCCAGGCTGAGTATTGTGCTATTCTTTGAAGGCAGTGAACCCCAGTGTGGGCTGGATCCAGCAGTGATTGGGTTCAGGATTTTTGCCACATTTGCTGGAATCCTAACTGAATGGTGGGACACTGGGTCAGGCTGCCTGCTGAGTGCCCCAGCTGTGGTGAGAGAGCAGCTCAGGCAGCCTGGTAAAGACCCCAGAGGTGCCTGTGACAGCCAGTCCTGTACACCCCTGTGCATGTTGGACATGCTCCTGTGGCATCCCAGTGTTCTTGCTTGAGGAATCTGGAGGTGCCACCCCCTGTGTAGCAGCCAACAGAGCTGAAGTCAGGAGAGCACATACAGAGGGAGGAGAAGGCTGACTGGTGAACATGAAGCTCCATGGGTTGGTGCTCATTGCCCCTTGTTGTATGGTCTGTGCTGACGAGGACAGTTGGGCTTTTTGGTGTCTGTAACTGTCCCTCCAGGAACTGTAGGCTTTTGTGAGACTTCCTTCCACATCTCCAGACCATGCCAGCACAGCTCCCAGGCCTGGATCCTGAAGTGTTCAAAAACAAGTGGATGTGGCAGTGCATGATATGGTTTGGTGGGCATGGTGAGGTTCAGTCCAAGGTTGGACTTGATGATCTTGGAGGTCTTTTCCAGCCCTAGTAATCCTATGATCCAAAGGTTTGTCCAATTCATTGTATGGAGCTGGTGGATTATTGGGCTGCTTTTCCTCTAGATCTCATCTTAAAAAAGCTTCACAGGATTTTTGAAAGCTCCTGAAACATCCTGTAAGTGATCTAATTATTGCACCCTCAGGCAAGTGAGGAATCCCCGTGGATGTTATTTTAAGCATTCTAAAAAGTCCCAAATAAAAAAAAATTATGTTGGAAATGCAACGCAAGCAGAAAATCGTGCGTGGAATACTAGAAATATGGAGCCACACCTTTATTCAGCCTCATGCTGACATTTCCTGCATTATAAGCAGTGCTTGGAGCTTCCCCTTTTTAATTTGGTACTCAGAAGTTTTTCTGTGATGAGCAGTTCTGACTCATACAATGTGGGAAGAACTCAGAATGAAACATCCCTTTCTTTCTCTGGGAAAATTGTTGACTTTCCTGTTCAGAAGGAGAGATTCAGTCCAGAAGAGGTTGGAGAAGTTGCTCAGGTGATGTGAAACTCACCTATCTTGATTTGAACACAAGTCTTTGTGGTTTCTATGGCATGGTGAGCACTTGGTGGTACATTCAGGTACTGAACAAGACCTCAAAAGTTAGAAGATTTAAGGAGTGAATCATTCATTGTGGGCTTTCCTGTTACATTTCATTTTTTCCAAGCCTCAGTGATGCTGCCTGGTAACAGATGTCATCACTTCCCTTGCATGTACAGGCAGAAGGACAAAAGCCACCAGTGCTCAATGGCTCAAGGGGCCCAACCTGCATCTGATTTTTCTAGAAGGCTTCCTTTTTTGTACTCTTTTCTAGTCTCAGAGGAGGGTTCTGTGGCTTTGATTTGCAAGCTACGAAAGTTTAAAGCTTCTGCAAATCAGAGCCTGCTGTCTCTGGCTGCTGATCCACCAGAAGAGGAACCCAAATCTCATGGGCACCTGTGAGAATGGCCATTTGAGAAAGTTTCCATTGTCCCCTGAGAACAGAAACCAAAGGTGACTCGAGGTCTTTTTGACTATGAGATCATGTTTTCCATTCTCCACACAATGAGATCATGTTTTCAGCCCTTCAGCTCCTGCCGCTGTTACTGCATCCTTGCAGAATCACACCAAAGTGAGCCAAAGTGCCAAGTGCAGGGGCAGGAGCAGTGGAAGGAAAATAGAAGGGAGTTTACTCACTGAAGTGTGGGTTTTGGCAGTGAATTTGAGTGGAGAATTTCTCCTGCTGTTGCCTCTTAGCTGCTTTTTCCCATTTCTGACCTCTCACTCTTCACTGTCCCCCAGCTGTAGTGACACAACTCTCTGTGTCACCTCGTAGAGCTATTTTTAACCCATTTCAATTCCCCAGGTTTCACCAACCAGCATCCCCCAAGCTGTGGCATTGGTCCTGGGGAGGGGTAGCCAGCCATTCTCCTTTTGAGAAGCTCCAGCCTGTTTGGGGATCCCTGTGGCAGCCCTGCACTGAGCACAGGGTTGGAAAGGAGCCCCAGCTTAGGCCACGCCAAGTTCCCCAGTGCTGGCTTCCCACCTGGATGGCTATGTTGCCATCTCTTGGGAAGGCAGAAACCATTACTAAGTTTCATTGTGCCTAAGAGTAAAATGCAAAATTCTTGTTGGGTTTTGGGCTTCCCACTGGCATCTGTGTGAGTCTGAATCCTCCCCTGCCTAATGGGGCTGGTGCCTGCTTTGAGGTTGTTGAAGCACACAGTCCTGATGTTCTGGACTTCTGAAGAACTCATCTCTCTCTGTGTCTAATTTTTCACCAGTTTATAGGTGTGTGAATACAGGCAGACCTTTGAAATGGAGAATGTTTCCCATCACCTATTCAGTTGTTCGTCTCTTCTCCAAAGCTAGGAAACTGAGGAGCTTCTCATTTAAATGGCTGTTAATGTATTTTCCATCCTGGTAAAATCTTTTTCTGTTGCCTTATTCCTTCAGAGAGCTGAGGACTAACCAAAACGTGGTGCAAGGATGAAATTCAGCCTGGCAGGTGCTGAGCCTGGGTGTTGCAGCACAGAGGGTTTGGAAGTGTGTAAACGCAGGGCCTTCAGGAGACAAACAGTGCAGGAATCCACAAGCACAGGAGAGCCTCTTGGGGCTGCTTCCAACACTGATGAAGGGAATAAATTGGGAAAACGTTGAAATTGTGAGGTCAACGTTCACCAGTTCCATAGGTGCTACTGGTCTAGGTCTGCCCTGCACCTTTCAGGATGGGGTGGGATGTGGCCATGGGGAGCTGGTTACAGACCTGCAGGTTGGCATCCTGATTCATGCTGTCCTCTCCCTGTTCCCAGCTATATTCTACTATGCTGGGCATGGCTACGAACATCTGGGGAGGAACTACATGGTCCCTGTGGATGCTCCACAGCCCTATGCCCCTGAGAACTGCATCAGCGTGCAGAGGATCCTCCAGAAGATGCAGCAGCAGCAGACAGCCCTGAACATCATCCTGCTGGACACCTGCAGGAAATGGTAGAGGCCTCTTCCCCCTTCCTTACCTGGGATGGGCATTCTGAGGGCTGGGGGAGGGGAGCTATCCTCAGCTGTGGGTTTTGACAGCCCCCATGGTGCTGCTGAGCCCCTGCCAGAGGTTATTGATCTATGCCATAAAATCAATCACGCTGTCAGGTCCTGCAGGGTGTCCTGGGGATGGGTCAGTCATGTCTTAGTGCAGACCTTGTCTGAGATCTGCTGGCGAGAAGGAGCTGGAAACCCTCCCTTGGTTTTTTGAGGTGAAGAAGCCTGGCAAATACAGGCAGGTTGCCTCAAGCCTATGGAGGGGTGACTCTGCCTGGCATAAATTGTTGGCTGAAACTCAGCATGGGGTTTGTCTTTTGTGTTTCAAGCCTGACCCACCTGATCTGATCTTGCTGATTGTGTGCTTTCCTGGTCCATATTTCCCACGTGCTCAGGCTGGGAGCGTTCACTTCTCTTCTCCTGGCTCCATTTTTGTTAACGTCTGTGAGAAGAGTGCAACATGACAGGAAAATGTTTTAAGCCCTGCTACTTCATTTTTGCTGGGCTTAAATCCTTCTGAAGTGGTCATGTTGTGAAGCTGCTGCTGCTGAGGTCAGGGATCAGCGTTTTCCCACTTTCTGTGGAAAACCCATCATCCTCCCTTGGCCCGCAGACTTCTATCCTGATGCAGGAAATTACTACTTGTCCAATTTCAGCAGAGGTGGGTGGACTGTTGCAGCAGAAGATGTCATTAGTTCATTTGTTTCAGGCTCCTGAGGCAGATTTACAGGTCGGAGAGGACCTGGAGAGCAAATGTAGGAATATCTCTCTCTCTGTGCTGTGGTTCCTGTGCTAAGAATTGGAAAGAAAACAGAGCTTTTGGTACCCTGAGAGAACTGCCAGCCCCTGGAGAGATGATAAATTTTGGATGCCTTTTAGCTGCAGTGATGGGGCTGCTTGCTTTGTATAGCTTAAAGCTGTCTGTGCTGGGATTTGTCCCACAGCTCTGGAGCAGGAGCTTGATGTCCCCTAATGCTGGCCTAAACTCCCCAGAGTGGAGCATCCCCTTTGTCCCTTCCTGCTGGCTGCTGGGAGCAGTGTGTTGCTTCCCTGGTGCACCTGGCTCCCCTCCCCAGTATGATCAGAGGCAGGGGATGGCCTGCAGCAAAGCAGGAACACCTGGCTCTCATGGATACTCTGCTGGAGCTGGGCTGGTGCAGCTCTGGGCTGCTGGTGTGCCATCTGTGTGATGGGGAGGCAGTGTGGGGGCTGCACAGGCCCCACCAGTGCAAGTGTTAACAATCTGTAAAACAGCTTTTGAGATGCTGTCTGTCTCCCTTTGAGCTGCTGTCTCCTTCCCTGGCATTGCCACTGGTTCCTTTGCTCAATGGAGTCTCAGTGGTGCTCAGAGGATGCAGTGTGAGATCTGCTGTTATATTTAGGCAAACTTGTGCAGCTGGTTTTCTCCCTCCTTCCGTGAAGTTCACACCTCCCCTTTTCCACAGCAAGCACAGCACTTCATGCAGTGGGTGTTATCCCTGATCTTGGGGCAGGAGCTCTCTCTTGAGCTCATTTTTTTCAAGAAGTCACCATTTCAGCTCAGGAAAGCATCTGGATTTCATAGCTGTGTGTGTTTACACTGCTGTGTAAAGCAAGGCTCCCAGGGCCTCCTTTCCCAACACCCTCCTGGTCAGACTCATGCATGAAGCTGTGTCTGTGCTAAGAGGGAGCTCACCCAGAGTTTCTGCTCACCCCATGTGTTGGCATCAGAAATGCCAGGGTGGTGAGAAACACATCTCCCTGTGCCAAGTGGGAGCAGATGCTCAGCCTTAGCAGGGGAGGAATCAGAGCACAGAGCCTGTGTGTAGCCTCATACATTTATATACTGATTTTGGGTGGATGTGATTGCCTTTTCCAGGAATTCCCTGATTTATCCTAGGACCTGGAACCAAAGATTTCTGCATTACTTTAAGAGCAATTGAAGAGCAGATAAATCTCAATATTCAGATTTAGAAACATGTCTCCTTTCTCACGTTTGCTCTTCTGATCATCTTTAGGACAACTTACACAAGCCAGTTGAATTCTGCCATTGAACATCTCCAGACTGTGCCACCAGCAGTAGGTCACACACTGGCTGCTGGAAATACCCCTGTCCTTTCTGCTCTCCTTAGTGTGCCAGCTCCAGCCCCAGGAAACTGTGGTGGAATTGAATTACATGGACTTACACTGCCTCTGTCACTGTGTGACTGGGAACAGCTCCGAGTCACTGGTGTGAACTGGAGGCAGCCTGTCCCCACGCTGTCAGTCTGGCTGCAGTCAGATGGGCAAGGTTTAGCCATTCAGTGCAACTAAGATACCTTTTTTGTTGGAAGTCAGATCCTGTCACCGTGGATCTACCTGATTTTGGGAATAATAGGGGCTGTGCTCATTCAGCTGTGTCTAGACTGAAGTGCCAGGACCAGTTTTGGGCTTTGAGACTTGTGTGTGTGTCCTGATCCTGTCTCTCAGGGAGATCTGGGGGTGTATCACCCATAGCCTGTTTGGTTCCCTAAGGCAAAGGTGTGGGCATGGTCTGGAAGGGCCCGTGGGGTGTTCCAGACCCCCAGCAAAGACAGTTGAGCTGCCACCCCTAAGAGATGGACATGAGGAATGTGTAGGATTTGTCTCCTGACAAATGTCCTTGACATGTGAAGCTGACAGATGTCCTCAACACTGACTTGTGCCTTTGCCTCCTCTCCAGGTACAACCCAGGACGTGCCTTGTCCCAGGTGCAGCCCCTGGAGCCCTGGGGAAACACTGTCTATGGCTATTCCACGTGAGTGACTTCACCATTCCTACAGCCTCCCACAGGACCAGACTCTGGCACAGCCCTGTCTCCTCTCATCCTTTCATGCACAGAGGCTGGAGAGGTTTCATGTTCCCTCTGGTCTCACCCTCCATCTGCTGGGTGTGCTCTTCAGGCACTTCTGTCCTTCCTGCTGCCATCAGCCTGTGCTTCAGTTAAAAGTTGTGTGTGAAGGTCCTGTCACCTTCACACACAAGATCTTCAGCCTGGTTCCCCAGGTGGATGTCCCATGAGTAGCTCACCCAAAGCCTCCTGAGATGCTGGGCATTATTTACTGGTCCAGTGCAGTTCCACTGGCTTTTCATCTTTGTCACCCACCTGGGCTGGCAAAGGAGACTGTGCTGGCCTATCCCATTCCCTTCCCTGCTTTTTCCTGTCCTGTGGCCTGCCCATCCTCTCTGGGGCACAAACAAAGCACTTTGTGTTATTCCTTGAGCAGCTCACTCTGACCCAGCCAGTACAGTCTGGATGGAGTTGGCCACCCCAGACTGACCTTGAACTTCATGTCCAATGCAGAACTGCAGGGACTCTGAAGAAATACCCTTACTCTTGCAGGAGTGAAGATGCAGAAGCCTATGAATTGCAGGATGGGGAGTTCAGCTCTGGGATCTTCATGAAATACCTGAAGAAACACATTCTGCAAGAGAAAAAGGTTACACACATGCTGGAGGATGTGTTAGAAGGTAAGAGAAGCTAGAAAACACTTGTTTCAGTGGCAGGGGTGAGAAGAGACAGCAGTGGCTCCACATTGCCCTATCCCATCCCATCCCATCCCGCCCTCTGTTCTTCCCTAAGCTCCAAATCACAGGCCGTGGCCCATGGGAGCTTTCAGTAGCCTCCGAGCAGCATGGAGACATTCATGTAGGGCCTGAAAGGCAGGGAGATCAGTAAGGAGCCTGGAGTGATCCTTGTGCTCCCCACTCTTTCCCACAGACATTGGCCGTGATCCCCTGGTCACTGGGAAGCAGGTGATGGAGATCAAGCACACCCTGAAGGAAGCCCGGTCCCTGACGGACCCCATCTGTCCCTCGGGAGCAGCCGCCGAGCACTGGGGACACGGCCAAGGTGAGCCATGCAGGGCGTGGGGAGGAGGCAGCTGGGGGTGCCTGTGGCCCTCAGGGACGCTGCTGTGCAGGGAGGTGTTGACAGAAGCCTCAGAGGAGCTGATGGTGCTCGAATTTCCCTTCCAGAGCTGCCGAGCAGAACGGTGACCTTCCCGTGCGGGGCGCGGGTGGAGCTCCGCTTCCTGCGGCTCTTCTCCAACCTGATGTTCGTGTGTGCCAAGCCACAGCCCCCCCTGGCCCACATCACTGAGCCCCAGCTCCTGCTCCGCCAGCTCGCTGTGAGTGCTCTGCCTGTCCCCTTCCTGGGCTGCTTTCCCCGGGTCTGACGTGGGGAGGGTGGCTGGGCTGAGTCCTGAGGAGTGGGAGTGGCTGGTCCCAGGTGAGAAAGGATCCCCTCCTCTGCATGCACCTCTTTGAGGCTCCTTCCACATCTCAGTGGATTCCCTGCCTTGCTCCTCATGCGTCACAAAAAAAGATTTGGCAGCAGTTGGATGCCTTTAACCAGTCCTCAGATTGATTTCTGGCCTGCCTGATTAAATTATTGCATTTAATCTGATTGAGGCCAAGAGCTATTCTGTTTTCTGTGTTAGAAAGTAGGTCTGGCTTTTTAACTTCTTTAGCCTGCTGTGCTAATATATCTTAATGCAATAATATACTCCTCCCCAGCTGAGCTGTACCAGCTTTCTTGAACCCTTTCTCAAGCCTTTCCTCCCAGACCATGTGCCCAGTGTGGGCTTTACTGATGGTCTCCATGCCACTTGTAGAGATTTAATTTGCTGCTCCTTCCTGTAACTATCTCCCTTGTTTTCTGTAGTCCTCCTGAAGCATAGCTCATTTGTGGTGGATTTTTTGGCCCTTGTTTCTCGTGGAGGGACACTGCTCCTCAGCACACTGGGGTCACTGATGCAGCGTGGTGTATCCAGGAGGTTTGGAGCCTGATCCTGCCCATTCCTAAGCTGCAGCATCATTTCCCCTTGTGAGCATCATGCATGAAAATTGTGTCTTGTGTGTGTGAGCATGTATTTTTTGTGCTTTGCCCCACATCAGTGACAGGGGGGAAGAGGACCCAGCTGCCTGCTCCTGCCTCTGGAGCTGTCTCAAGAGGGATCAGGGGGACCAAAAGGGACCCCAGTACAGCCAGACCCCTCTTCTTGTCCTAGTGCATGGTGGAGCTGGCTCCCACTGAGCTCCAGTGCTGCCTGCAGAGGCAGCAGCATGTCCTTCCACGACTGTCACCTGCCCCACCTCCAACATCACAGCAGCCACCACCCCGCTGTGGGATCCCTGAGATGCCCACGGGGGACACTGGGCTCCCTCTAGTGAGGAAAAGCTGGGAGAGCTGGGGCTGTTCATCCTGTGGAAGGACAGGCTCAGGAAGAGCTCATCCAGGTTTGCAAACACCTTCAGGGAGGGTGCAAAGAGGAAGGAGCCAGGTTCTTCCCAGCAGTGCCCAGTGCCAGGACTGGAGGCCATGGGCACACACTGATGCACAGGAAATTCCACTTAAAACTAAGAGAAAACTCTCCTTGCAGGATGATTGAGTATGTTTGGGCTTTGTTGGAAAATCAGGGCTGTGGGATTGGTTTTTATTTTCACTGATGTGCTTATTAAATACGCAGATCCCATAGCACCAAGTGTCTCTGCAAGGTGCTACAAAGCAGATTTTTGAAGCATTTGGATAACTGAAGGTACAATTTGAGCCCAAGGCTGTTATTCAGTGGATGCAAGTTCCTGCATGTGAGCAAGAATAAAAAGTAGCATCAGCATGGGATGGGCAGTGAGTGTAGAACCAGTTCTGGTCAGAGCCCAAAACAGCTGAGGCCACAAAAACAGGGCACAAAACCGTGGCAAGGTTACAAACTAGAGCTCTGAGATTTGTGTGAGATCCTGTCTGGCTCTCCTGGCTGTTGCTGGAGCACTGGGTCCAGTTTTGGGTCTGTGCTTCATGGAAAAAAAGTGTGCCAACTAAAACACAGACAAAGTAATGAAAGGAAGGAGCAAGGCAATTGTAGTTTAGGCAAGAAAAGCAAAAATGTTGATTTGTTCAGGCCTTGAAATTTACAAAAAGTTGTTTCCAACATGGAAGTAAGTCATGGTTTGAATTGCGGGCAGGAAGTTCCACAGTGAAGATGACATTCTCCCTAATCTCTAAGCTACCCCTGCCCCTGCAGTGGGAAGCCATTCCCCTCTTGTCCTGTCACTCCAGGTTCTTATCCAAAGTCTCTTTCCAGCTCTCCTGGAGCCCCTTCAGGCCCTGGCAGGGGCTCTGAGCTCTCCCTGGAGCCTTCTCCTCTCCAGCTGAGCACCCCCAGCTCTCCCAGCCTGGCTCCAGAGCAGAGGGGCTCCACCCTCAGAGCCTCTCCATGGCCTCCTCTGGGCTCTCTCCAGCAGCTCCATGTCCTCCCTGTGCTGGGACCCAGGGCTGGAGCAGCTCTGCAGGTCAGAGCATGTGCTGGAGGATGGAGCTGCTGGACACGGCAGGGCTACACCCTCCTTTGTGCAGCCATGCTGCCAAAGCCCTGTGTCAGCAGCAGGCTGATCTGCTTCCTGCCTCTTGGTCTCCATTCACTGGCCTGATCTTCCCCAAGCTCCCTCCAGTTTGTCTTTCCTGTAATGAGCTGCCAAGTGCGGAGATGGATTTGGCTTTCTCCTGCACAGAGATAAATGGTGTTTCCTCAGCCTCCAGTGACCTCCTGTTCCACCATCCTTGCATGCAGGGGTGATCCTGATGCCTGCAGATTCCAGCCAGCATTTGGAATCCAGTCTTTTTCCTCATACCCTCCTGACCAGAACCAAATGGCTTTGGCTGCTTGCAGGCAGCAGTTCAGGGAGGGCCAGGAAGAGCTCCCAGGGTTTCTCCAACTTCTACCTCCCTAAATATCCCAACAGCCTCCTTCACCAGCATGCCCAGTGCAACTTCTCTTGCTAGGGATCACACTGGGAGGGTTGCCAGAGCTAGCTGGCAAGGGGAAGCCTTTTGGAAGGGGCTGGTAGACTGTGGTCTGTCACCCATTCTGGAGGGCTCAAATCCAAGGCAAGAAGGGCTTGGTCACAGCCAGAGCTGCCAGAGCTCCAGGAGCACTTGGACAATGCTCTCAGGCACAGGGTGGAATTGTTGGGTTGTCTGTGCAGGGCCAGGAGTTGAACTCAATGAGCCTTGTGGGTTTCTTCCAACTCAGGTTATTCCATGATCTGTGATTTCATAAGGCCTTTATTCCCTTGTCTCTTCCTGGGGTATTATTAGTGGCTCAGTTGGTACTGAGGAGGATCTCATAGACACGGTGATGTTTTGGTTAAATTTGAGCAACTCAGCAAGAATTGGCTGTTCTGTAGATGGTGGGGGGCTAAATCAGCACTCAGCACAACTGAGAGCTGCCAGCTGTGCCTTTGTAAAACTTGCTCTTTCCATGACACTGCTGGCCCTATGGTGGTTGTGATACCAGCTGGTGCTGCTTCCTGCTCTGCTGCAAATCCCACTGTACCCCGTTTTTCACAGTAAGATGTACTCAGGTGTAGGCACACAGTTTGTGGTAATTGGGAATGGGCACAGCTGTGAGCAGCAGGTGAGCAGCACTGACAGCAATGAGCCATGGAGTGCCCAGGGGCACTGACCAACCCCCAAAGGGAGCAGAGGCACACAGTTGCAGTGCATCAACATGGTGGGGATAAAAGGTTGGGCTAAAGAACAAAAAGGGCAGATGTTTGCAGCCTCCTGAAGTGCTGTGGTGTTACTCTGTATGGGGTGAAGCTTTCTGATCATGTATGGTGATATCTGTGTATCATTGCTGTCTCACCTGCAATATATGCTGAGACACTTGTGGTCTTCTCATTACATACAAGGCAAGTGTGTAAAAATCTCTGCATTCCTGTGGCTTTCTGTAGTACTTCCATTAGGAAACACAGCATTTCCACCAGGCAATGTATTCATCAAAGCCCTGAGCACATGTTTGATGGCCAGTTGTGCCTCAATGCTTCATGCTGATGCTGAATTTTCCTTGCATTTCCTCTTGTTTTCCTGACCCAGGAGGTGGATGATGTGGCCATCCAGAGGGAGAGCTGTCTGGACCACGTGGAGACTCTGCTGGCCTCTGTGTACAAGAGGGAGGAGCTGGACTGTGTCTTCCAGCTCTGTGCACTGCAGAAAATTCAGGTAGAGAGCAGCCAGGTGTAAATTTCCCCAGCTCTTCACTCTCATGGAACTGGTGTCCCCATCTGCATGGCTGGAGCTGGATCTGCCTCTCTGACCATGTGTCAGTGTCACATCCAGACCGAAGAGGAGCTGTTTATCTTCAAGGCATAAAAGCTACCCTCTTTTAGAGAATCACAGACTGGTTTGGGTTAGGGGAGGACCTTTAAAAGTCATCTTGTTCCATCCCCATCCATAGGCAGGTACACCTTCCACTATCCCAGGTTGCTCCAAGCCCTGTTCAGCCTGGTCTGGGACACTTCCAGGGATGGGGCAGCCACAGCTTCTCTGGGCAAGCTGTGCCAGAGCCTCACGGGGAAGAATTCCTTCCCATTATCCCATCTAACCCTGCCCTCTGGCAGTGGGTAGCCATTCCCCCTTGTCCTCTCCAGCTCTCCTGGAGCCCCTTTAGGCACTGGAAGGGGCTCTAAAGTTATCTTGGATCCTTTTCTTCTCCAGGTTGGACACCCCCAGCTCTCCCAGCTTGTTTCCATAGGAGAGCACTGTCCTTTCACCTCACCTTTTCCATCTCAGCAAAATCTTTCTGATTTATAATCAGGCTGCAGAACCCAGCTGTGGATGCTCTTTGCTTTTGTGTTGTCTCCTCTGCCTGACTTTGCCATCAAAGCTGACCCACAGCAGCCTCTGCTGAGAGCAGAGAGGCATCACTGGTCATGGATTGTTCTGTATTTCTCTGCTGCCTGGCCAGGAAGCTGCTCCCTGCCCCATCAACCACAGGGAGGTCAGAGCTGGCCAGTTATTTCAGGTGGAGGAATGTCTCACTAGGCTGTGTGCTTGCCTGAGAGATGAGTTCATGGGCTGGCCAGGATCTCCAGTCATCAGAGTAACACTGCCAAGCCTGATCCAAGCTGTGCCTCTTTGGCACACTCAAGACATCCTCAAACTATTTAAAGACTGTGAGAGAAGCAGAATTGCTTCCCCCCTGGCTTGTGTCACCTCACACAGCAGTATGTACCTTGTTTATACTTGGATTTTCCTTCCTCCCCTAACACAGCCAGTGGATCTTACACCAGGTGCTGCTCTCAAGCTGCTGCCTGGATCTGCCTGCAGCAAGTTCTGCTTGCTCTGTACGTGATGTGCTCCAGCATATGGCAGTGCTTTCAGTTCTTGCTTGTTCCTGGAGCTCTTTTCTGAACCTTTCCCTGTTTTTCTGCTTTGTTTTTAAGTGCAGACAGGAGACCTGGACCAGGTATTGCCTGCCAGAATTTTCTTGTTCCATTATACCTCTCCCTGCCCTTTACAGGTGTTTCAGGCACAGTGCTGTGCTGGGGGTCTGTTTTCAGGGGTTTGACTGCCACAAATGTGGTTATTCTGTTATTTCTTCATCATTTATAAAATTTTAAAATAGAGCTAGGCTGTGAGTAGGTCCCTGTAGAGCACTGCTGGTTAAAGCTGTTGGCTTTTACAGTGTGAGGTGTGTTTTAGTTCATAGAATCCCAGAATGGTTTGGGCTGGAAGGGATCTTAAACCTCATCAAGCAGGGATACTTTCCACTAGATCAGGGTGCTCTGGCCCCATCCAACCTGGCCTTGAGCACTGTAAGTGGTTCATGCTTTCCTCTCCCTTGTGCATTGCTCTTGGCCATGGTGCAGCTGCTCCTGCTCCCCCGTGCCCCCACCCCAGGGGTGATGCTGGCAGTGGCACTTCCCTGATGGAGCTGATGGGATCCCACATGGCCTGATTTCAGGAGAGGTCCTGAAATCCAAAATCCGTGGCTGAGGCCTGCAGGCATAGTGAGCTGTATGAGTAAGTACAGCTCATTTTCTCTGGCAGTAGTGTTGCTCCATCGTGCCACAGCATGGGGCTGTGAGCCTGCACAGCAGCCAGCCAAGGCTCCTGTGCCAGCAGCACTAGGAGAGCTCTGCTTCCAATCTAATTCCCCCATTCACTCGGTGTTCTTTGTTCTCCCCTTCCAGACAGATGTGGTCCTGCAGTTGGATCTGCAGTACACCCAGCCAAGCACAAACCAGAGGACTTGTGAAAGCCTGCAAACGACCCTGCAGAAATCCCTGCTGAGGCAGCTGTTCAGCCAGGGGAAGGACTCCCAGGCAGCTCCGGCCAGCACAGGCAGCGTGTGCCCACAGGATGCCCTGGGGCAGAGCACTGAGCCCAAGGGCCAGGGGTCCCTGAGCACAGGCTCTGGCCACAGCTTGCCCAGCAGCAACCCCTCCAACTTCAGCAGCGAGCCCGAGGAGAACGATGAGAGCGAGCTGGGCCAGCTCTGCTCGGCGCTGCCTCAGGCTGGCCCGGGGCAGGACAGGCCCTGAGCCTCGGCCTGGGGAGCTGCTCTTTTCACTGAGGCCTCCGTTTGAGTGCTAAATCTGTCGGAGTCCATCAGCTGCTTCCCAGCCTTGGCATAGCCCTGTCTGAATGAGGCCAAGGCTGCTTTTTTGGAAAGGTTTCTCCTATCTGTGCTCTGCGGGGTGCAGGGCCTCAGTTCCCACTGGGAATGTTCCCTGTCCCGTGGGAGCGTTGGGATCAGCAAGGAGTCATTGTGGTGTCTGGCAGGGGACACAGCCACCCACCAGTCATAACACTGCCAGGAAAAAATGGTGTTGCTGCAAGGCAAGGGCTCAGGCTGACGTTTTCTGCCTGGAAACAAAAGTTGCTGCATTGAGAAGCCCGCAAACACTACAGACCCCTCTGGCTCAAATCCCAGCCGTGACTGCTGGATCTCCCCAGCCTGTGCAAGGGACACGGGGCTGCACTGAGGGAACAGGTGAAACAGTGTGGGCTCTCCACGGGGTCCCAGTGTGGCTTCCTTGCCATGCCTGTGTCAAAGCAGGTGTTAAATTATGCATTTATATATTTCTGAAGCATGTATTTATAACGGGGCGGGGGGGAGGCAGTAGCTTGCCAGGAAAAGGAAGGTCAGATGTTCCATCCAGTGTGAGTTTACATTGGAGGCTGGTGTTGCACTGGGCCAGGAATAGTGTCCAGGCAGGTGCACTGACACCTGCCCCTTCCAGAGTGGTACAGGGGCACTGGGGGGTGTTCAGCCCTCTGCACTTCCCAGTTCATCTCAGGTGCAGAATATCCTACAGGACTGAGAAAGGATAACTTCAAAAAAGTTAGTATTAATGCAGATTGTTCTGGCTGTGTGCCTGTCTGTGCTGTGGGCAGCCTCAAGCACTAGATGGAGAACCAGCTGTCCAGGGAGAGCCCCAGGTGAGCAGGGCCCAAAGGACAGCCTGGGTGGGCACAGGCCCCTCCCTGATTGCTTCCCTAATAAATGTTTGATTGCTCAGTGACCCTAGGGAAGTGTGGGGCTCCATCCTTGGAGGAAAGTTCACTTTGGGCTGCAGAAGGTGCCAATGACGTGATCCAAGCTGGCTGAGGGCTGGACCAGAGACCACTGGAGATCCCTTCTGGCTGCTGTGGTCCTGTGGAAGAGAGAGGTTGGAGGGCAGAACTTCTTGAGATGTCAAGGGCAGCGGGGTGGGGAGAATGCCTGAGCTGTCTTGCTTTAAAGCAAGAGGTTGGAGGCAGAACTTTCTCAGTTTTGCTCTCCTTCAGCAGTGAAGATACATCCCTGTCTGTGGTGTCAGTTGCAGCGTAGAAAAATCTGAAATGTTGCTTCCAGATAAACCATTCTACAAGTGCTGGAAACCTGTCCAAAGAGAACAGAGGAGGTGTTTATTCTTCTCACAGTGAGTAGAGCCAAGGGAAAGAAGAGGGGCCCCAGCTGGCTGTGGACTAGAAAGTCTCCTAGCAAAAAAAAACTAAAGCTCAAAAAAAAAAAAAATCAGAGGATGTAGTTTAAATAACGTGGGCTGATAGAGAAGCTAAACCAGAAAAGAATAAATTAATTTCAGGATGGACCAAAGATCAGCTCAACAGCAGCAGCCACTGGGGACAGGTCAGTGGGAATGGCTCAGCAGGCATTTGGGAGGAGCTGGGGCTCTCTTGCCTCTGAGGATTATTCACACCCTCCTGTGCTGTTGAGGCACTGAGGCACAGCTTGTTCCTGGCTCACATTATCATGCCAGGTGTCATCTAACGTGAATGTTTATCTCATTCAAAGCAAGGCTGTTTATTTTTTTCTGAATAAAACACTATTGGTGTTTTTAATGCACAAAGCTTCGCATGGCTCTGAGTTAACTCTGTTTATTTTCCCTCTAATTGCCAGGATGTAACTTAATATTGATCTGCTGGGGTTTCATGCTTCCAGCCTGAGCTTCTAGGCTCTTCTGGGTGAGCATTGTTTCTTTTTTTAGGTAACTAAAAATACTGAAGTTTGGATTTAGAAGGCAGATCAAGTGACTAGATAGGATGATGTGATGTCAGGTGAAATGTGTAGACAAAAAACCGGTCCTCATTCATTGTGATTTGTCCATCTGCTTTGTAAGTGTGCCTCTTGGGTGGCTTAGGTGGTCTCCTGTCTTGGTGCCAACCACAGCACTTGTCCCTGTCATCAGTTCTGCTCCTCCAAGGAGACCCTGCAGCCAAGCCCAGGGGAGCCACCACATTCCCATGGTGGTTCATTCCCTGAGATCATGGTTTGTCATGTCTGGGAACTTGCTGAATTCCAAAGGTGGACTTGTGTCCTGGGCCTCAGGTGGAGTCATTGTAGGAGGGGATGGAGCTGTGGATCCTTCATCCCCCACTTTTACGTGTGAAATCCAAACTCCCTCACGGTGGTTAAACTATTTAGTGCCAGTAAATTTTCCTGGAAATCTCTGTTTCCATCTCCCAGCATCCAGGACAAACAATGCATCCCAAGACTTCCACGTGTCTTTCTGATCTATCTGCACCTTGGGCTCCAGGGCCAGCTGGAAGGTGGGAAGGGAGGAGGGCTCAGGCAGCAGCAAACAAAGCAGGATCAAGACATCAGCTCCAGTTTACCTCCCCTTTCTGCCTCCTTACCTTCCAAGCCCTTACCCTCCACTTCCTCTGTTTCTGGGCCAGTCTGTGCCCAGAGGCTACAAACAGCACCGTTTTTGTAGGTAATACAGGTGCTTTCCTTCCCCCAAGTCTTTAAAAAGCACCAAGTGAACTGAAGCTTTAAAACAATGTATGATGAAAATAGCAGCACCTAAATATTCAATACTTTTATTTTTAGATAGATGCCCTTCTTTTCCTCTCTGCTAATGCAGATGTGTTGAAGGAAAGGACCTTGGACAACAGCCTGATATGTTCTTCTGCTACAGAATTCATTTGGGATGCAGTTCTCTGTTTATTTGCTGAGGTTTGGCAGTTCTGACAAAACAAGGCAAGTGTACCCAAAAGGATTGAGAAAACAAGGCAGTGAAAATCAGAGGAATCAGGGAATCTTGGACATTTTAGTCTGTTACTGGAAAATCCTGGGCCCAAGTGCAGTCAGGAGCTGTGTTACACGTGCATGGCAGATCCACCCCAGCCTGGCACCCTTCTGCTGGCAGCACATTCCTGAAGGTTTCTTTTCAGTTGGCATTTTTTGTGATCAAGGGAAGGTAAAGGTGGATTTGTCTCATGTCAGCCACACTCCAGCCTCAACCAAAGAGAGAAAGAAACACAAGACAGGTCCTTCATTTCAGGAGGTGTTTCTAGGGGGAAAAAAATCAGTATGGGGCAATATTGAGTAATTTCATTTACCAGCTCACTTAACTCTTTCCATCTTTTTGGGACAAATCCTTCTCCCTCACAGATGTAAATCTGAATTTACTCTTCAGAAGCTGGTGGGTTCTCCTTACTTTCTGCAATAAGAGGTGTTTTCCATGGTGTACAGAACCTGCCAGATCATTTCTTACCCCACATTAGGGGCAGAGTGCTGTTGATGGAATGTGCTTGCAGTGTATTAAAACATGTAGAGTGACACACAGGGGAATTCCAAGATTCAACAACATGGTTTTAGTCTTCTTTCCCTGTTTTTTAGAAGTAGTTTCTCATACAGGCAGGAGAGATCCTGAAGGCATTCAGGAGCCATTCACTCCCAGGAAGGAAGGAGCTTCCCAAAGGACAGGTTCTCTAGAAGTTAATGCTGCCTTTCATGTGGACAAGGAGTGAAGAGGATGATCTTGTGAACTGATGGAATATGGCAATCACCTGTTTTCTGAAGTGCTGAGGGTTGCTTCTGGAACACCAGCTACTGGAAGTCAGCTTCCTCTGAGCACAACAGGACCATGCACAAGGCAGAAATGGGAGAGACAGGCTCGGTCTAGTGAGGAGGGAATCTTTAAACCCAGGTGCTGCTCTCACAGCCAGTGTGTCACACAGACTTTATCCATCATGTTTTCCACATGGAGACATCCACAGCTCTGCTCTCCTTTCCCAGTGCTGGCAACTGTCCTGCTTCCAACAGAAATTTGGAGTATTTCCCTCCCAACCAACGCTGTGGTTGTGCTACCAAAATATGCCCAGAAGAATGCATGTGTCCTAAGGGATTCTGAACACCAAACTGAGAGTTTCAAGATTCAGTTTCAGTGAAATATCCCTGCTCCCTGTCCAAAAAGCAAACAAGGACATTGGTTCAGCTTAGCTGGATTCAAAACTTATAAAACAAAACTCATGGCAGGGCAAGAAAATAAGGAAAAAGTGGTAAAAGAGTTCATTTGAAAATGTCACATTGTTCAGATTCAGTTCTTCCAGGCCTCCCCATCAGGTGGATGGTTCAGGAATGAAGCCAGGAGCACAGTTTGAAACAAAAGGGGTGAGTGAGTGAAGCCATCCACTGTCAAGCTGATAAACCTGGGGTGACTCATGAGGAGATTCACACTGCTGACCTTCATTCAGGCACCTCTGCAGAGACCTGGGCTCCTCCTGGGGAAGCAGGAGCAGGTCTGGTGTCACTGTGGAGCTTGCAGACCATGATTTTCTTATTAATGGTGAGAAATTACTGATAGCACAGACTTCTCATGCTGTCCCAGAGTTCTGTCCTCTATCACAGATTATTTCAATGACTGTTTTGCAATTGTTACTAATCTCTTGAAATTAGGTCTGTAACATCATGTGGCAGTGAAGAGAAAAACACATCAAAAAAAGGAGACTCCTTGAAGCACTTGAAATTGCTTCTTATCTTCACAGTTTGGATAACCTTTCACATAACAAGCAACAATTTCAAATATATTGGTCATATCACCCCCTCAAAGAGATAGAAGGCACACTTTGAAATTACAGACCAGACTTCATGTGCAGGAGAAGAGCTGACGTGGTGTCACACAGTAAGGAAGAGCTAATGTCTCTTTGATAAATCTGTCTTCACTGAGTTGAATTTTCTTGCCACAGTGTCAGGAATAGTTGACGAGACAGACGTGTTATTAAGTGGTAAAAATAAACAGATGGAAGAGAAAAGTGAGAGATTTCAGCTCTGACTTTTCCAGAATGTTTCAGCAGAGAATAACCTCCTCATTTCCATTCCCTACCAGAGATGAAAAACAGGCAATACTTACTCAAGGACTGCAGGGCTGAAGAAATGGGGCACTTTCCATTCCCTACCAGAGATGAAAAACAGGCAATACTCAAGGACTGCAGGGCGGGAGAAATGGGGCATCTGCTCCCCACCTGCCCCATGAGAGATGGGGCAGTCCCAGAGAGGGGTGCTGGTCCTGACCTGCTGCTCCCCCAGATTCAAAGTCACCACTGTGGAGAGCATTGGTGCCTGCCTTGGGTCCTCCTGGGAATTGGAACCTGTTTTTGAGACCAAACCCCTACACCTTCCCTCTTCTCTCACTCCTTCCCTCCATGGAGGATGGAGCAGTTTGGTCAAGGCTGTGTTCCTGACAAGGGAAAGGACAGAGGACAGGCAGGCTGGAGATACAGGCACTGCAAGAGAGCCTCACCCCAAGACTGACATGGAGGGGCTGGAGCGTGTCCAGAGCTGGGAAAGGGTCTGGAGCTGCTGGGGGGGCTCAGCCCAGAGAAAGGAGGCTCAGAGGGGGCCTTTTTGTGCTCCATGACTCCCTGACAGGAGGGTGCAGCCAGCTGGGGATTGAGCACTGCTCTCATGGAACAAGGGATAGGATGAGAGGAAACTGACTCAAGTTGTACCAGGGGAAAGTTTAGACTGGATTATGGGGAAAAGTCCTTCACAGAAAAAGTGATCAGGCATTGGCACAGGTTGCCCAGGGCAGTGGTGGCATCACCATCCCTGGAAGTGTTCAAAAAACGTGGATGTGGCACTTGGGGACATGGTCTAGTGGTGAACCTGGCAGCTGGACTCAATGATCTTACAGGGTTTCTCCAACCTTAATAATTCCGTGATCCTATGATTCTATAAAATGTTTCATCCCCTGGAATGTGATGGTAGAGCACCAGCTTCTGCAAATGTGACACTGCAATAGGGTCAAGTGGCAGTGTTGTAGGTGTGGGGGAGCTGACCTTGGCAGCTGGGGTCCTCACCACAGCAGGGCACAGCACAAAATCCACTTTTCTGAAGAGCTGGTGGTCAAGGGATGTTGTTCCCAAACCTGTCTCATGCCCAGGCCAATGGGCATTGCTGGAAGAGCAGAGAGTGGCTTCTGCTGTGTCACTGCAGCCACCTCTTGGCCTGCCTGCATTATTCTTCTGTGTCACTTAACATTAAATTATAAAATATTAAATCAGATAAATACCTTTAACCTTTATGGATGATAAGAAAAGATATTGTTCAGCCTCCTAAAATGCCTTGTATTCACTGGAAAATGCTAATGGGATTATATAAAGGTTATTTCAGCCTCCTTTCAAGTCTGGAGACATGGCAAAACAATCATGATGCCCTTTGTTTATGCCTTTTTAATGACTGCTTTTACCTTCAGGTGTTTGATGCTTCTGCATCTTTTCAGGTGATCCTCTGGGAAGTCCTTGGACTGCTTTTTTTGTGGAAGCTTCCCTAGGAATGTAAATGTGCCTGTGATTTTAGAGGTCTGGAGGAGAGCTGGGGTGTCGGAGTGCTCTGGGAGTCTGGCAAGGTTTGATGTGCATGTTTTATGCCCTTGTGTATTTTGCAGGTCAGGAGCTGCACCCACGGGTCCAACAAGCTCCTGAGCTGTGTGTGCAGCAGTGCTTGCACCCCTGGGGCACTGCTCGTGTCCTTCCCTGGAGGCCCCTGCCTGTGGGCTGTGCCAGGCTGCACAGAGAGGAGCTCAGGGTGTGGCACAGCCCCTTTGCAGCCTCCAGTCCAGAGGGACCTTTGCTGCCCTCTGTGCAGCAGTGAATTTCTGGGTAAGAAACCATTCATGGTGCAGAGAAATACAGAAATAATGTTCCACTCACTCTGTCCTCTGGGAAGGACCTCCCAAGCCCATGATTTCCTCTGCTTTTTTGTTGTTACTGGTCTTTTCTCCAGGTTTTGGGGTTTTTTTTGCTAAATCTTGTGTCCCAAACAGCTCCAATGTTGTGCAGGGAGCTTGTGGTGGCCTGATAACCTCCCTGCTTTCCAGAGCAAAGCAGAGCACCAATGTAGCCCAAGGCAGCCTGTCATCATTTCTAACAAGGGAAACATCAGCAAGAATTGGTTCTCAGCAGGGAACTCCAGCCGTGGCTCATCTAACTGGGCCTTGAGCACTTCCAGGGATGGGGCAGCCACAACTTCTCTGGGCAACCTGTGCCAGGGTCTCACCACTCTCACAAGGAAAAATCCTTCTTAGCCTAATTCTATTGTGTTAATAGATGGAGTAATTAGAGAGGAAGAAGAAATTGTTCCTGGAGAGCAGGGGGCAGGTTAGCTGAGCCAGCAGGTTTGCATCTTTCACAGCTGGAAAGAGAAGGTGGTTGTCACTGCCTGTGGAATACAAAAGCATTTAGCCAAGAGTAGAGGCAGAGAAGGTGGTGCCTCCCTTGTGTTTGGTGGAGATACAAATGGCACATTGCATTACTGAAAGTTGTAATTCTCTTTTTTGAGGTTATTTTGCAGGTGTCCCTGGAGGGTCATGCCTGGGAGGTCAGAGGCAGAGCAGAGCAGCTCCTCTGGGAGAACTGTGTTCTCCTGCCCATGGGGCTTTTTCATGCACGTTGGCTGTGCAAATTCAACAGCTGTTGAGTTTCTCACATCCTTTTAAAAACATCTCTCTGGCATCTGTGATAATTAGGGATTAAATGTGCAATTAAATCTGCAATTTAATCACTAGCACACCATTTCCAGTTTGGGGATAGCCTTTCTGAGTGCACTGCTGGTATAATGGAGCCCCTGGAGCCCCTCCTGAGCCTGCTGAGAGCTGTGCAGCCTCCTGGGTGCCCACCTGCACAGACCATCACACTGGCATCACTGCTGGGCTCCCCATGACACTGCCTGCCCCCAGTCTCCCTCTCCTGCAGGCCGTGGAGTCACTGTGCTGGCCAAAATGACAAGAAGAAGCAGAATGACCCTCAGCTGTAACCACAGACCAGGCTCCAGCTCCACTGTGGGCAGGGAGAAGCCCCAGCCTGCACTTGAATTTCCGTGAATCACAATCACAGACTGGTTTAGTTGGAAGGGACCTTCATGCTCATCTTGTTCCACCCCCTGCCATGGACAGAGACACCTTCACTATCCCAGGTTGCTCCAAGCTCTGTCCAACTTGACCTTGGACAATTCCAGGCATGGGGCAACCTGTGCCAGGGCCCTAATTCTGGATACACGCACTTCTTCAGCTCTTTTGTGCTATAGTCCTTGAATGAAACATTGGGCTTGTGAAATGGTAATGTCAAAGTTAATCACTTTGCATCAAAAGTGACATCTCAGCTGGAGGGTCCAGCCTTTGCACTGGCTTGGAACAGTTCTGCCAAGGATGTAATGGAGAACACCAAAAAACAGGCTGAAAATTGCAATCAGTCCGGGGTGGGGGGGGAATGGAAGGATTTTGGGCAGAAGAGAAGATTTATTGAAAGCATAAGATCAATCCTTCTAAGTGGTCTGCATGCCTGTGTTGTCAGGGTCTAGAGTTCCTTGGGTCTTGGATGTCTTTCACTCTGTTGTGGTTGAACACTGGCCAAACACCAGGCACCCACAAAAGTCATTCACTTCTCTTGTTACAGAGAGCTGGGCAGCTGAGAGGGAAAAAATTTAACAAAGGGCTCATGAGTTGAGATAAAGGCTATGAGAAAAAACACTAAGGGCAAAACGGGTTCAAATTTAAAGGTATTAAGTAAATTTATTATTAGCAATCAGAAGAGGATAATGTGAAGTAAAATAAGCTTTTGAAACACCTTTTTTCCACCCAGCCCTTTCCTGTTTCCCAGCAACAGCACAGGGAGACAAGGCCTGGGAGTTTTGGTCAGTTTGTCACTTGAGGTCTTTTGTTTGCTCAGGGACAGGAGTCTTGTCCCTGCTATGCCATGGGGTCCCTCCCACGGACAAACAGCGTTTCCAAAACTGCTGTGGTGTGGGTCACTCATCCATGGGGTGCACTCCCCTAGGGATAGGCTGCTCTAGTTTGGGAGCAAGGGCCCTCTCTCTCTCTGGAAGCAGAAGCCTTCTCTCTTCATTTGGGTTTCCCGCTGGATCCCAGCTTCCTCTGGCATCCACCCTCTCTGGTGTGAGCACTTTTCCCATGGGCTGTGAGTGGATCTCTGCATCCCCTGTGGACTTAATGCGTTACAGAGGGACAGTTTGTTTTAACACAGTCTTTACCACGGCCTGCAGAGGATTCTCAGCTCCAACACTCGAAGCTCCTCTTCCCCCTCCTTGTTTCCACTGCCTCAGTGCCACCATGTTGTTTTCCCTCTCATCTTCTCACTTCCTCTTCTTCTCTGACTAGAAGAAAAACTGTTGCTTGTAGGTACCATTGCCAACAAATTTCACTAATTAAAACAAATTCTTGCAGGATTTCACAGCATCGAAAGGTTGATCTTGTCTAGGTTCACACTGGGGAGTCACTCACCATGTTTTTGCTGCCGGCCATAGGACCCTGAGACAAAGTAAGTCCCTATTTAATGCTCATCCATTGCCATGGTTTGGCATCAGCCCAGCTCAACTCCTCCCACAGGACATTCAGAAACACATCACAGCCCTCCAGCACACCAGCAAACTCCAGTGGCTTCCTTCAGGCCATTTCAGTGGTGGGAACAAAGACACGTGGTCCCTGTCTCATGGGCAGAAGTGCAGAAGCTCTTTCTGAGGTCCTGGTGTGATGCACATCCTTCTTGAGGAATGTGACATACAGCAGTAGGACCAGAGCAAATGGCCTCAAGTTGCAGCAGGGGAGGTTTGGGTTGGATATCAGGAGAGATTTCTTCACTGGGTACTCTATGACATGGAAAGGTGCTCCAGGAGAAGATGACATATACCTCCCAAAGAGGCCAGTTCCTTTATTACCTGTTTCCTTCCTACCTCAACCTACTTACCTACCTGGAGGTTATAATTTTCCTGTATACCTCATTGTAATTTTATTCTCTGGCTTCATCAATGCTTTAACAAGCCCTGCTTAGCCCTTTCATAGGAAGAGGTTTTATGATCCACAATGCAATGAGGCTGCTTATTCATTCCTGGCTCCTCTCCACTGTTTTCCCTCACAGGAAATGCTGCTGATTCCCGGTAGGCTGGGATGAGAGTGCCGAGTGCATTTCTCTGCTACAGTGGCATGAGTCAATACGAGTTCAACCTTTGGAAAATTGTTTCTTGAAGACCAGAGACATTTGTTTCTCCTACAGTTAAACATCTTTTGCTGACACATCAGAGCCACCACAGCCCATTGCTCATTGTCCTGAGTGACAGCCCAGCTTAACTGAGGCCCCATGGATGCCTAACAGGATAAAAAAAGGACGTGAAATGCTCTAATGTCTGCAGTTAATGGGGTCAAAGGAGGCCCACAATGGAAAACTTCATTTTCAGATGACTTTTGACTGTGCCATTACAGTGCTTTCTCAGCATCGTCTGTCATGTTTTTAAGGCATAAAAAGAATTTTCTTCTTAACAAATCTTATAATTTTTTTTTTCATTCCTGAAAAGCCCATTTGTCACACCCCCTTGTAGTTTCCTATCTTTTTTCTTTTCTCTCAAAGCTTGATTTGAACAAAAAGTATTCAGAACCCTGCACTTCTTACGATACCCTGTGCACTGATGGGGCTTGGAGCAACCTGGTCTAGTGGAAGGTGTCCCTGCCCCCCACAGCAGGTGGAGCAGAATGAGCTTTAAGGTCCTTCCAACCCAAACCATTCTGGGATTCTATGACTTTCTAACGTTTAGGAACTTGATATTGCATCTAATACTGCTTCTCAGGAGCTGCAGCCCCACAACATGTGGCTGACAACTGTGACCTCTCCAGGGGAGTAATTCCTGCTGATTGATTCCAGCCAGTCTCAGAAGGTCTTTCCCAGGGGCATGGAACTGTGTCCTGTGTGGTACCAGTACGGGCTGCCCCATTGGGCAGAGGGGCAGAACTAAAGGTGAACAGGGGCCAAAGGCAAGGCAGGAATGAGAGGCAACACAGCAGGGAGAGAAGATGCAGGAGGCACAGGAAATGCAGGAGGAAGAGGAGGTGCAGGTGCAATAAGTAGAGGCAGAGGTGATGCAGGAGGCACAGGACATGTAGGAGGCTGAAGCTGCACTGACTTTTCTTTTTTATCCCCCTGCAGTAGGTACGGGGGGCTCTGCCCTCATATGTGAAACAGTGCAAGACACAAAGTAGAAGCCAAGACATTTGTGTTAACAAAATCGAAACCAAATTGAAAATTTAGCAGTTTTTCCAAGGTGCTGGTCTTTCCCTTGGCTGAGAGCTTGGTGGAAGGATTACCCAGGGAGTGAGAGCAGCAGAGTGCCCTGATTTCCTCAGGGTGGATCCCAGTTCCTGATCCAAATGCATTAGTATGCCATTAGTATGACATTAATAAGTCAAATGCAAGACAAACACAGAGGATTTTTTTGCCTCACCTGTGGGATTCCTAGAAACTTGAAGGTTTGGAGAGCAAGAAGAAAAATCCTCTGGTTCCTAGTTATCCTCTTGTCCCTAGTTATGAAGAAAAGCCTCTGCCCCAGACTGGGAACAGTTTAAAATCCAGCTCCTCAGCACAACTTGTGGAATAAAGCCTGAGAATGTGCTGCCCTGCCTGGGGTTGGACCCACCCCACTCACACCCAGCTCCATAGAAAATTGCTCAGATGCTTCCCAGTCCCCCATGACCTTTTAACTACACCATGGGCAGGATCAGCAGGGCTCCTTGTGAGCACCTGGGAAAGTGCCAGAGGTCATTTCAACAACCAGAAGCATGAAGAAGGGTATTTAAGTATGCAAGTGCTAGGGAAGGAGTGGCACAGGTTGGGGGGGTGAGGGGAAGGGCCTGTGCACCAGAACCCCTAATTTCTGAGCTATTTTATCCTTATTCTAGTAGTGGAATTAGCTTCTGTACATTAGCCCCTTGTTTTGGGGCTATGTTGCCCTTAATCCTTGTTTAACATCTGGAAATATATTGATATGTTCTGATAAATACCTCTCCTAGCTCTGTGTGATAATTTGAAGCAGACGAATTTAATCTACTGACCTCTTCTTTCCCACCTTACCTTAAACATGGTCATGCTGCCTGCCTGTTCCTCCTGTTGGGAAAAACATTCCATTCACCCCTCAGCTACACCTGTGCCGTGTACTGACTTGTGCCAATCCCATTCCTCTTTTTGTGAGAGTGCAAAGCAATTTCTCGAGCTTTCTTGGGGAAGTTTTTCAAGATACAACTGCACTGATACTGTTTGAAGTGAGCCACTGGCAGTTTAAGACAGACACCCTTATGGAATTATTTTTCCTGCAATTTTCTCAAGCTTTTGTTTAAATTTTTTACCAAAGTTTGGGAGAATTTCCAGGAGCAATGTGGGCTGTGGTTCCTCTACCCAAGCAGCTGTCCCTCCAGCTGGGTCCCACCTGGGAGTCAAGTACCTCAGTCTTTGTTTTTGCCCAAACAACCACTTGTAAGACTAAGTGTAAACTGAACTTGAATCCTGGGAGCAGTTCTGGGTCCCTCATGACAAAATATTGAGGGCCTGGAGCACGTCTAGAGAAGGGAATGGAGCTGGGGAAGGGTCTGCAGCAGCAGGTGCAGCTGAGGGAGCTGGGGGGGCTCAGCTGGAGAAAAGGAGGCTCAGGAGGGACCTTCTGGCTCTGCACAACTCCTGACAGGAGGGGACAGGGGCTTGGGCTCTGCTCCCAGGATGACAAGAGGAAATGGCTTCTAGTTGTATTAGGGAAGGTTTAGGTTGGATATTAAGGAAATGTTATTCATTGGAAGGATGTTCAGGCACTGACTCAGCTGCCCAGGGCAGTGGTGGAGTCCCCACCCCTGGAAGGATTTAAACATAAGTGGATGTGGCACCTGGGGACATGGTTCAGTGGTGAACATGGCAGTGCTGCATTAATGGTTGGACTCAATGATCTTAGAGGGCCTTTCCAGCCAAAATGAGTCCATGATTCTATGATGAGGGATGATTCAAAGTCTAATTTCTTCCCTGAAGAGCTTTACCAGCCTGGATCAGTTCTCTCTGCTTCACAGAGCCATCCCACTGCCATCACATGGGGCAAGTGGAGGCACAAAGGCAAGAACAGCTCAAGCCCTTGTCACCCTGGGAAATGTATGGGGAAATCATGGTGCTCCCCAGCCACTGGAGACATTGCTTCATCAGGAGAGGGAATGGACACTGCAGCCACTGGAGACATTGCTTCATCAGGAGAGGGAATGGACACTGCAGACCCAGGAGACATTGCTTCATCAGGAGAGGGAATGGGCACTGCAGCCACTGGAGACATTGCTTCATCAGGAGAGGGAATGGACACTGCAGCCACTGGAGACATTGCTTCATTAGGAGAGGGAATGGGCACTGCAGCCACTGGAGACATTGCTTCATTAGGAGAGGGTCTTGAGAAGGCTCTCTTGCCATAGGCTGGAGAGTGGGAGTGACTCTGTTCAGAGGCAGCTGGAGAAGGAGAGGGGTCACTGTGAATCCCACTCATGTTCAGCAGCCATGAGGAGCCCCTTAAGTGCTCATGTCAGCTCTTCTTGGGCAGAGCCACACAAAGCCCGGGGCTCTGCTGTCAGCTCAGAGGATTGCACAGAGGGTCCTTGCTTGCCCAGGCCTTGGAGCATGTCCATATTGTCTGGAGCCTGCAGTTCCCATGGTGAAGAAAACTGGCTGTCTGGAAGTTATTCTGCTGGTCTCCTGGTCGAGTAGTAGAATGGGTCTGGTATTGCACCAGATAAAGCTGATATGGGCAACGTGCATCTTGGCATTTCAGCAGGGATTGACTGCAATCTCCCTGCAAGAAATCTCATCATGTCTCCAACTGGGAATCCACCAAATTCCAACAAATGGGATTCAGAAGCATGTTAAGTCATGAAACAGTCCTTCTCTCTTGGGATCTTGCCACATTATGGTACTTATTCCTGTTCCCAAACTCGCTGGGATACCTGGCTTTGTTGTCTTAGATTTGACTCAGGAATTTAAGGTCAGGGCTCCATCACTGCAAGGGCGTATCACAACCACTACAAGTAGTGCTGAGTGAGGATGGATGTGAGGTAGAGGCAGGTTTTCCTGTGTTTGTGTTGGATCAGTGGTTGTACAGAGGGATCTTCAGTGAAGACATGCACCAGCTCATCAATATTTGTATCAATAAGGAAAAAGACAGAAAAAAACAGTTTGGGACAATGAAGAGGGCAGGGAGTGAGGGAGACCAAAAAGCCAAAGTGATAGCTGTAAATGGTTTTAATTGTATACAGAAGACATCTGTGTAATTAATTACCCTGGTTTAAGTTACACCACTTTTTGTGTGTGTGTCGGTAACACCAAGGGCTACGGTGTTATCTTAGAGGAATGTTTGTGTCTGGGGATTCATACTCACCCTGCCAATAACAAATCTTCCCCCGAGTTTCTGAAACATTAATTACAGTTTTGTAACAGGCAAGTTTTGCAACCAGCTCAAGGTAATTTACTACAACATAGACGTCTGGCAGAAACAAATGAATCGCTGATGTGAAAACTGACAGTTGCTTAGACATGAATGCTCAAGACTTTGTAATGTTTGTTATTAAAAATAAAATGGGTCTCACTGTCCCTGCCAACCTGCCTGCCTCCATACGCTTTTCAACACATCGGCACCTGGGAAGAACCATTTCCCCCAGCTAAAAAGCAAGAACCAACTACCCCAAGCAGGTTAAGAATTAAAAGTTAAGGTCTCACATGTAGCTAGATGTAGCTTGAGGGTGTTTCATCCAGGGGTTTCCCTCTCTGAGGTGCCACCAGTGGGTCCCACCAATGTTGCTCTCCATGCAGGCCTCAGCACCTCCCAGGTGCAGAGGGCTGCTCTGTACCTTGTCTCCTTAGATCAACAGCTTTTGTCTTTTCCACATTACATCACAGAATCCCAGACTGGTTTGGGTTGGAAAGGACCTTAAAGCTCATCCCATTCCGCACCCCTGTCATGGACAGGGACACCTTCTGCTAGATCAGGGTGCTCCAAGACCTGTCCAGCCTTGGATACTTCCAGGGGTGGGGATTCCACAACCTTTACAAAACAAGCCTAAAGGGACAACCTTAAATTTTAAAAGAAAAACAAAGAGGAGGAAGATGTTTTGCTTCCAGATTTGTCAAATCACCACACTGGACTACAAATAAGAAAAGGAAGGTGGTTTTTAGGTCATGCTGAAAGACAGAGACTTTCCTTAGAGCATTTTGTGTATCTGCTGTCTTGAGGAAGGGACCCCGGCCACTCCAAGGCTGTCTCTCCTCCTGGGCCATCTGAGGGATGGAGATAAATTCCCATTGGCATTACATTTCTTAATTATCACAATCCTTCAAATTACCACAGCTTTCCGACAAGCTACAACTTGTTCAGGACTGTGACAGCTCTTAGTGAATTGTGTAACAAATGTCAGCTCTCTTACTAGATACAATTTAGAGGTTTTCATAGACATGTGCTAAAATTAGAGGTAACAGTTGCAATTTTGAAAATGTTTTCTGTTTGTGACTCCTTTTGTCCTTTTGCTCGTTTTTGGAAACTGGCTATCGCCTCCAAAAGAAGAAAAGTGATGACACTGATTTGGAAATCAAAGATGTGATGCTATGTGTGTCAGCTAGAAAAAAGACTTTCTTTGCCCATGATGACAAAGAAAAAAATAATTATTTAACTAGATGAGAAACAAATGTAGTATGAGCAATGCTGTATGCCTGGTGCTGGGGGTAGATGGTTAAAATGTCAGTTCATAGGAAGACAACCTCAAGAAATACTGTTTATTTATTATGATAGAAGTGTGCATATCTACACCTCGATACAAAATGCTTCACAGCATCTCAGAATCTTGAAGGTGAAAAAAAACTCCTGATGTTGTCTGGTCCAGCCTCGAGCTGGGGCAGCTAATGCTGGCTGCTCAGAAAATCCCAACTGCTTTTGAACACCTCCAAGGTTGGAGACTCCACAGCCACGCTGGGCAACCTGAGCCAGCCCGTGGTTACCATCACAGGGAAAAGGTATTTCCTGATGTGGATCAGTGTGTGCCCATGGCCTCTGCTCCTGGCACTGGGCACCACTGGGAAGAACCTGGCTCCTTCTTCTTTGCACCCTCCCTGCAGGTGTTTGCAGACCTGGACGAGCCCTCCCCAACTCTGCTGTTCCATAGGATGAACAGCCCCAACTCTCTCAGCCTTTCCTTACAGGGGAGGTGCTTCAACCACTCCATCATCTCCATGGCACCTCGCTGGACTCTCTCCAGTATGTCCATGTCTCTCTTGTGCTGAGGAGCCCAGAACTGCACATGGGTGGAGAACAAACAATATCCATGACCCTCTCCTCATCCTCTGAACCTGCCATAGAATGGAAAGGGCCCTAAAGTCCATCCTGTTCCAGACCCTGCCATGGGCAGGGACATCTTCCACAAGCCCAGGGTGCTCCAAGCGCCATCCAGCCTGGCCTGGGACACTTCCAGGGATGGGGCAGCCACAGCTGCTCTGGGCAACCAAGAAGGCCTCACCACGGCCTCTGCTCCTGGCACTGGGCACCACTGGGAAGAACCTGGCTCCTTCTTCTTTGCACCCTCCCTGCAGGTGTTTGCAGACCTGGACGAGCCCTCCCCAACTCTGCTGTTCCATAGGATGAACAGCCCCAACTCTCTCAGCCTTTCCTTACAGGGGAGGTGCTTCAACCACTCCATCATCTCCATGGCACCTCGCTGGACTCTCTCCAGTATGTCCATGTCTCTCTTGTGCTGAGGAGCCCAGAACTGCACATGGGTGGAGAACAAACAATATCCATGACCCTCTCCTCATCCTCTGAACCTGCCATAGAATGGAAAGGGCCCTAAAGTCCATCCTGTTCCAGACCCTGCCATGGGCAGGGACATCTTCCACAAGCCCAGGGTGCTCCAAGCGCCATCCAGCCTGGCCTGGGACACTTCCAGGGATGGGGCAGCCACAGCTGCCCTGGGCAACCAAGAAGGCCTCACCACCCCCACGGGGAAGAATGTCTCCCTAACCTCTAATCTAAATCTACCGTTCTAGTAATTTCCATGCAGAAGGCATCAGGGATGGAAGCCCTTTGCAACCTGTGCTGACAGATCCCAGACATCTCCTTGTCGTCGCTGTGTTTGCAAACGGCTCCAGGGGTTACTGGCTCCGCCGCCTTCCCAGGGATCGGGGCGAGGCTCCCCAGCCTGGAGCTCCGCACATCTTCGCCCTCGCCTTTATGAGAGATTAGCGGGTCGATCGGTGTAACTGTGAGCAAACCGCAGCTGCGCGAGTGTGGGACACGGCGAGGAAGGAGCTGGAGACACGGAGCGGGGACTGCAGCGGGAGCCGCTCCCGGGGCAGGTGTTGGTGCGGAAACCTTAGAACAGCGGGAGCGCGGGGCCTCGGCGGCGTGAGGGGGCGGCGGGACCGGGCCGGGCCCGTGGACACCTCTGTCAGGAGCCTCCCCGAGGGAGAGCGGGGCTGTCAGCGCGGGGGGCGGCGGGGCCGGCCTTTGTCTCGGGTGGGGACGGCGTGGGATGGGGGCGGTGTGTGTGTGCATGTGTGCGGGGGCGTGCGTCTCTGTGTGTGTGGGAGTGCCACGGGCCGGACGAGTCCCCAGCCCAGCGGCCCCGTTCGCACCGAGAGCCGCTCCGGGCTTATGAAACTTTCACGGGTGTTGCAGCCCCGGGTCCCGCCTGCCGCTGAGCCGCCCTCCGGTTTAGCCCTCGCCAGCTGCCGCTGCCCCGTGCCTCCCCCGCAGCCTGACACGGCCTCTTCCCCCATGCCCTGCTTTCCCCGCGCTTCCCGGCTATCCCTGCCATCCCTGCCTTCCCGTGGGATTCCAGTGTCATGCAGTCTCTGCATCCCCTCCCGGAGACGCCAGCCGGGCTTGAGCGGCCCTTGGCAGATGTCTTCCCTTCTACGCTGTTGTTTTGCAGAATTACCAATATTTAGTAATGGCAATGTACATGATAAATAATCCCGTACAGCAGGGGATTGAACCCTTAGAACAGCGGGATGTCTAGATGGTCATCAAGGCCCCTTCCAACCCAAGCCATTCTCTGGTTAATTTCCTTGGTGTAACTGGGGTTTCATGCTTCGCTATTAAGTGGCAATCTCAAACCTCCTCCCTAGTCTGAAAGCTGCAGAGCATCTACTCCCAGTCTCGAGAAGTCCCTGGGAATAGCACCGCTAGCAAAAGGTTTGTAAGGAGTGAGTGGAGGAAGTGGCTCCTGTGGTGCCTCTCCTTGACTTTGAAGCTTATCCACAGCACACGGCCCTGGGATTTGACATCCTTCCCCAGGGCTTCTTTGGGTGCTTGGAGCCTTCCAGGTTTGCTGATTCCTGCAGAAATGTGCTATAGTGAGGTTGAGTTTGCACACTGAAATACACTCTTTACTCTATAAGTCCTTCTCCTTTGCTCACTTTTTTCACCTCTTCTACTGCTTTGGAAGTCTCAACCTCCATGTTTTCATTGGATCCCAAGCTTGGGTGTGCAGTCCTTTGCACAAGAATGATGGAATAAGGACAATGGTCTTTATTTTCAGCTTTCCTCACAGGCTAGTTTACATAATTTCCTTCAATATCCTTTTTTTGTTATCTATGATCAGAAGTATACAGTGTTAAGTCAAAAGTTTAAATTTATGTTATTTAAAAATCACTTTGGTCGATAACATACTTATTCTCCAGAATCTGGGTCAAAACTTGCTTTATTCTGGGAAAGTGTAGCTTTGTGTATGACGAGTTTAAGATGCAGTTCTGTGGAGAAAGACTTGGGTAGAGACTTGTGTCCTCATGATTTGCAAAGCCAGTAAAACAGTGTTTTATAAGACTCAAAGATGAACACGAATCCTTCTGAAAAAGCAGGGTTTCATCCTAGTAAAGGATATTTTGAGATGCTGCAGATAGATGGGATTTGTCTTTCATTTTAAAACAGATGCAGAGAGGTGTTCCAGAGTAGGAAGGGGAAGGTCAAGAGTGATTGGCAGGCTCATTTTTCTCTGTGCAAAACTCAGTCATGCCAGGTTATGGAACGAAGTGTCTTCCTTGCAGAAGGATTTGTGTGCCAGAAATTTTAGGAGCTGCGTGGTGCCTAGCTCTCTCCCAGCTGGTACAACTTTTCCCACCCAAAGGAATGGGAAGTTTCAGGTCCATGCCTTTGCCAACTGCTGTAATCTGTGTTGTTTCCAAAGTCCTTATCAAGTGCTGGGGATGTGGAGTGTGTGGATAATGTGGGCTTCCAGGGATTTCATGTCCAGCTGTGATTCCTTGAGAGACATGGTTGCAAATTATTGCATAGCCCTCTGTGGACCTTCATATTTGTGGTTTAATTTAAGAACGAGTTTAAGTTCAGCCACAGCAAGCCACTTTTAAGCCAAGTAAATCTCTGCAGAGTGTTTTGCAGTAGATTAACCAAAGCAGCACCTCTGGGACTTGTCTGGAGGAACGGCTGAGCTAAAGCTCAAAGACCACTGTGTCCCTGTGTTCCACTCCAAGTGATTTCTCCTGGCCCAGGAGTTGTTCCCCATTCCAGCAGCCTGGCCAGAAGGGTTGAGCTTTGTTTGATTTGAACGTGATGCTTGACAGACTTGTAAACTGGATTGTTGACAGCAACAGCAGCCTTAAATCAGGCCCCTTTTGGGAAGGCATCAGATGGCTTTTCTCTCTCCCTCTGCCTTGTCCCATGGTCCTGCTCTCTGCCTGCACCTCTGCTCTCAGTTCTTCCCCATTGTCCTGGAATCCTGCCACCCCCTCAGTCTCCCTGGCTTGCTGCTAGCTTTGGCAGCATTGTTGCAGCCCAAGTCGAGTGTGGCAGGACTCACCTTGCCTGTGGATGCTCCTTGCCAAGCAGGAACTGGTGCCCTGCTAGTTCTGTTGACACATTTTGTTTTTTTTCCCCTCCCTTGTGTACAACATGCACCAGTTCACATAAATTTGGGGCTTAAATAAAATATATTACGAGAATGACTCATTAAGTGTTTGTGAAGTCTCTGTATTGTAGCAACTCAAAAATATTTTGGTTTAACAGTGTAAATCCAGTATCCCTGACAGTAGTGAACACAAACGTTCTAGTAATTCTGTGCTGTCAGTTTTCATGTACCTCACCAGAGCGTGATTATTGCTGTTGTAGGTTTCTGTGTTGAGTGCTCCAAGTCCCCACTTCCTTTCTGAAGAGCTTAGAAAGAAAGTGCTGGCTGGGAACACAATTTCATCTTACAGTTTGGATATAGTTCTTTATTCTGTCTTTGGGCGGTTTTTGGTTCCCATCATAATTAAGGATTGCCCCTGTTTCAAATAATCCTTGGAACTGTTGTATCGAAATATTTACTGAAGACTTCTATTATTTAAATTGGTCAGGGCAGGGAGACATCTCACTTTTCAGGTCTGCGTCTCTCGGGCCACCTGTTTGCCTCTGCCTTTCTTCCTCGAGAAAAGACTGAGTTCTTCAAATGTGATAATCTGTTGAGAAATCAGCAGCGATTGCTGCCTATTACCTCTACAAAAACCCCACCCAAACAAAAACAAAACAAAAACCTCTGCTAAAGTACTTCAGAACCTTCTGTTGAGGCTCACATGATGATGGCTGGCTTTGGATTAGTGGTGCACCTGACAGGTTGAAAAGATGTCCCCTGCATGAGCTGGGTGTGGTTTCAAAGGTCATGCCTTGTACCAGCTCTGTTCTTGGGGATCCTGGGAAAAGGGCATGCTTGCTGTCTCTCATTGTGCTGCTTGAAGCACCTCTGAGGAGCAGCTCTGCCCACATCCCAAGCTTTGGGCAGCTGTGATTTTTGTCACAGAAGATGTTGATGCACATGAGTCTTACAAAGTTTGTCCATGGGGAAAGTATATTAACAAAGTATTTTTTGTACTTTTGATTGTAGCTTTCATCATGGGGGACATGAAAACCCCTGACTTTGATGACCTCTTGGCTGCTTTTGACATCCCTGATCCAACTAGTCTGGATGCTAAGGAGACCATTCCATCAGCTGGGGAGGAGAGTGAGAATCACCTGAAGTCGTCGGGAATGTGCATCGATGAGAATGTGTCCTTATCCCACTCTCTGCCTCCCTCTGACGCACCTGTTGTCAGTGTGATAGTGAAGAACACAAGTCGCCAGGAGTCCTTTGAGGCAGAAAAGGAGGGGAATCACCTTGGAACTGGTCTGTTACACAATGGGTTTCGTGGCTCTGATCTGCCAGCTGAGGCTCATGCTTTAGTCCACAATTATGGCAAGTTTGAGTCAACTTTTATTAATGGTGACAGCTCTAGAGGTTACTCTGATAAACTGGATGAGTCCAAGTCAGAGCCTTTGCCAACATTTAGTCAGTTTAGCCCCATATCCAGCCCTGAACCGGAGGATACATTCAAAGAGAACAGTATTGGGGATAAACCCAAACATGCCCAAACTCCCTATTTTCCACCACCTTCAATATATGTACCAACAGGGGCTTCAGTCCTAGATCATCTTAGGAAGGTGCCAGAGCCCGAATTAAGCATGTTTGATCAATACTGTAAAAAGGAACAGAAGACAGAAATCCACTGCCAGCCAGAGAATAGGCTGGAAATGAGCAGGAGAGAGCAAGATAGAGCAGTGGAGAGGTTTGCAGAGTCAAGCAAGGACTTGTTAGATACCAACAGCTTTCTTGGGGAAGGCTTGGTGTTTGGAGACCTCCCTCACAACAATTTAGGAGATGGCAAAGGGTCTGTGCCCGAGCTGAACATGTCTTCATCCATACCACCTCGGCAGAGGCTAAAGCCAACTCATTCCAAGCTGTCATCCTGTGTGGCAGCTTTAGTAGCTCTTCAGGCCAAAAAGGTTGTGTGTATTCCAAAAAGCGATCAGCCAAATTTTACCAAGGAACCTGGTCCTTTTAAAGATGGGACGAAGGGAAGTCCAAAAATGCCCAAGTCGCCAAAGAGTCCCCGAAGCCCCTTGGAGGTGGTGAGGAAGGCTGGCAAGCAGCCTGAGAGTCCTCGGAGTGTGTGCAGCGACAGCAGTGGGAAAGGCTCTCCTTCCATGGCAGCTGGCTCTCCGCCAGCTATTCCCAAAGTTAGAATAAAGACTATCAAGACATCTTCCGGTGAAATTAAAAGGACTGTAACTAGAATTTTGCCAGAAAATGATGAGTTGGGCAAATCTTCAGAAGAGTCACCTGCAGAAACCTCATCTGCCGAAGAGTTTATCAAATCTTTCCCATCCCCTGACACTAGTGCAGTTACGGAAGGGGAGGCTGGCAGGAATTCAACCAAAAACGGGGCTGCTGTGGCTATCCAGCTGTCAAATGTCATGAGTCCTTACTCAGACAGTATGAAAATGGATATTGCGAACAGCACTTGCACTGTGTCTTTATCTCCACTGCCAAACTGCGGCGGCGGTGCCATAAAAGTGGGGGTCAAGAGGCAGCAGCCATCCAACACGGCCACCTCCAGCCTCCTTCCCAAAGCTGTGCACTTGGCAAATCTCAACTTGGTCCCCCACAGTGTTGCTGCTTCTGTTACAGCGAAGACATCGGCACAGAGGCGAAACCAGCCTCAAGTGACACAGATGTCCGTGCCCCTGGTGCACCAAGTCAAGAAAGCTGCTCCCGTTGTCATGGAGGCATTCCACAAAGTGCTACACAGTGCCAATCCAGTGCCGATATATACTCCAAACCTTAGCCCCCCTCCTGACACTAGTATTAATTTACCTGCCTCTGGGTATTGTTGCCTGGAATGTGGGGACTCATTTGCCTTAGAGAAAAGCCTGACTCAACACTATAGTAGGCGAAGCGTTCACATTGAAGTCATGTGCACTCAGTGTTCAACTATGCTCCTTTTTTTTAATAAGTGTAGCTTGCTTAAACATGCACGAGATCATAAGAGCAAAGGATTTATCATGCAGTGTTCTCAGCTGCTCATGAAACCAATTTCCATAGACCAAATGTTTTCACCTTCTCCTACAAGCTCTTCAGCCTCTCCAGCTCCTCAGACTTTTCTCTCGTCCTCTCCTCCACCTAAGTCCAGTGCTGCTTCAGGAGGCGGGGTAGGGATTTCTGCGAGCTCTCAGCCAGCCTTGCCTCTCTACACAGACCCACAGAGGCTAATCCGTCATGGACTTAAGTGTTTGGAGTGTAACAAGCAGGAGCAGGATTACACTTCTTTAGCAGCTCATTACCAGAGAACCTCAGAAGATAATGAGAGACTGGTAAGTCATCATTTTAATGTTATTAGTTAAATCTCTCTGAGTTTAAAGAGATTGTCCTCAAGGGGAAAAGTAGGCATCGTGGTGGCAAATGAGTTGCTTTGCCTAAAAAAGTGCTTATGGGGAGAATTTGGAATGCACATGAGCCCAGACGCGTGCGTGTGAAGAGATATTTAGTGTTGCTTGCTTGCCTTGTTTCTACCCTCTGCCAATAAAAAGAGCATAGTAAGGAGACTGTGGAGATCCCTGAGTGTCAAAGAAAGGTGATGGAGATGAAAGATCGCTTGGATGAGGCGTGCAAAAAGCTGTAGGGGAGGATCAGTGGAGCGTTACCTGGAACAGGTTTTTGTGCTGTAAGCGTGGCTGGAGGAGATCTGGCACAGTTGAATGTTGCCTTTCCTGCAGCTGGTGCCAGAACCTTGTGTGTGATGCATTGCACATGGGGTGTTACTGTTGCTGTTTGTGTGGTCAGCTGTGTATTGGACAGGCCTGCTGTGGTTTGGGGTGGAGAAGGCTGCTTCTGGCTGCTTCTGGCTGCTTTTGCCCTTTGGGTGGTACAGGGCAAGTGGGTGCATAGCAGAGTTCAAGAGCCTTGTTAGTGGCTTCCTCCTGTGCTGCCCTGCTCAGGTCTCCACCACCTTTATGGACCTGTTTGGAATCCCCTTAAATTAAACTCCAGCTTAGGTTTCCCCTGATGAAGAGAAGATGATTATTGTTGTGTACCAGGACCATACACTTTGTTTATGGCTTTTATTTTGGAAGACAGTGGTCAGTCTTGTTTAAGTGTTAACCAGCCTGCAGTTGAAGAGGAAGAGTACACCCTTCTCCTTATCTCTTTGGATGAGGTGAAAGCTTTCCAGGTTGGTGTGCCTGCCAGCAGAGCTGGCTCCCAGTGCAAGGGCTGCAAAAAACCAGGACTCCATGCCAGCATTTGGCAGGATGACCACATCTCTGCCGAGGCTGTCAGAACACCTGCACTCTCCAGAGCCTCCTTGCACTGCTTGAATGGCTTGCAGGAGTATTGAGGTTGCTGTGGTCCCATTTAGATAGTTTGTTATCTTAAATTCATCAGCCACCAAAAAAATAGATTATGGCTGAATGGTTTTGATGTCATAAAAAATGGTGAGGCCAAAAGGGATCAGTGTGGCCACATAATCAGGTTTCCTGCCTGAGGCAGGTCAGTGAGCACAGTGCTCTGTCAACACACCAACTTATTTTTCAACTATAATGCTTTTTTATGAAATGTCAGCAGTCTGGCATTAAAACTTCCAGGAGAAGGGATACAGTGAATGCTCCAAAGTGATCTAAAATGTTAATCACTGGCATTAAAAATGTATTTCCTTATTTCTATTGTGGGATTATCAATTCAAGAGCTCCTTAAAGAGGAAAAGAATGTGTGATAGTAAGTATTTTTAGGTTGCAATCAAATAATTTATTCTGTAACTTAACCAAGAATAGAGTTTACGCCTCTCATGTCAAGTAGTTCTGCTAGATATGAGATTATTTTTGTGGTATTTCTCTGAAGAGAAGCACTGGAAAAAGAGGCTACTTTTGAGCTCCTGAAACTAGTTCCTCCCTGTAAGATCTTCCTGTGCTTACGCTCCACAGGATGCATGCTCTGCTCTGGGAGTCCTTTTCCACTGTATATTTGCTGTCCTCAAGGCTGCCCGGTGGTGCTCCATGCTGTTCCCAGAACATCTGTTTCAATAAACTTGTTACATCTCTAAAGGAAATAAGAGTTTGTGCCCCATGCCTGTAATGGTGTGTCTGGATTTAGCAGTAGCTGATGGAAACCATCCCACTGCCTTTTACCAGAGCCCTAGTGTTTGATGTCACTGGGCTGAGAGCTTAAAGGATGGTGAAATTCAGTGTCTCACAGGGATCCCTGATTCTCTGAGCTGTCCAAGGGAAAAGGTGTGGGTGACCTTCACATCATGTGTCCCACGTGGATAACACAGTGTAGCTCCCAGCAATATCAAGGTCTGAGAAGCTGAAGGTTTTGCATATAGGGTATTAATGAATGCAATACTATTAGTCATGGTGTGAGAAGGTTGTGGGTGAAGCTGTTGGAATGTGTGTCATAAATTCCTGGAATAGTAGAACATGGCCACCACTTTCTGAAAGATACCCTGACTCTGCATTAGGGTAATTCCTTGGGTTGTTCTTTCTATTTTGGTCAGAAAAAAAGAGAAGTGCTGGTGTAAGCAGGAGGGGATCAAGTGACTGATTTTGCAAACACTTTCTTACATGGTAGAGGTGGTTAAAAACTCTGGTTTCCATCTGCAGAGTTGGGCCAGGACACTTGTTTTTTGGTGCAGTGGTAGAAATTGGGTGTAGAGAAATTCTTCCCTGTGATGGGGTGAGGCTCTGGTGTAGGTTGCCTGGAGAAGCTGTGGCTGCTCCATCCCCATAAATGTTGAAGGTAAGGTTGGATGGGGCTTGGAGCAACCTGGTCTAGTGGGAGGTGTCCCTGCCCATGGCAGGGGGTGGAACAAGATGGTCTTCAAGGTCCCTTCCAACCCAACCCAAACCACTCTGGGGTTCTCTGATCCTCTGAAACTGGGGTGCTGAGGAAGGCATTGATGTAACACCTGTAGTGAACATATTTTAGTGCCCTGGTAATGGTTCAAAACCACTATGTCCACAGGGCAGAAGATATTGATATACATATTGGTACATCTAATTAAAACCACAGTTCACAGCAGTTGTCGTGCTTGATCCACAGCAAGCTGTAATGGTGGGACAATCTGTCAGGATGCAGAAATAGTATTAATTGTTGTGGGCAAGCTTGGCTATGAACCACATCCCTAGATCTCAAGAGACTTAATTATCTAGAGTTTTAGCATAATTTTATGCATTTTGAACAGAAACTTCCTCTATACTTGATGTCTATCTCACTGTGTTGAAATGCTGGTTTAGAAGTGGTGGTATGGGCTGTGATTGTCATAGTTTCTTAATGACAGCAAAAAACTGCACTCTGATAGAAAATACAGAAAAATTTCCAAATTAATTTCTTATTCAATTTCAGAACTCGGGCACAAACTCTTTGCCATGCCTTACTGAAAAACTAGGAAGTACTGATGCTTTCCACATAAAGACATGGTTTGATTTATGCTTTCTAAGGAGCCTCAAGAAGTAGCAGGGCAGGTCCTCTTTGTATTATGGCCAAAAGCTTTTAATCTGTGACTATTCAGATGTTTGGTACCAGATTGTCCCAAAAAAATGAGGGTGCTTGGAAAGGGTAGATGAATGTATAATGGAAAGAGCAACTTCAGCTGAAAGGAAAGGGTAAAAGCAATTTATTCACAGCACCTGGGTTCGTACTAGAAAGTGGAGACCTGTGGAAAATAAGCCAGGTGATTTTTGATCCGTGTTCTTGAAAGCTTTTCTGTTAAATGACAGCAAATCTGGATGCACATCCAGTGTGACTGTAACTTGTGAAACCAAGAAGGCTTTGAATTGCTCAGTTATGGTGCTTTTAACTCAAAAACTGTTTTGACATGGCTTTGGTGTGGCACCTTGCTAAGAAGGAAGGCTGATCCAATGGGGTTGATGGAGAAAAGAAATAGCAGGAAAGAGACTTATTTTTCAGTATGATGTTTTCAGTTACCCAGAAGCTGGAGGATGAGCACCCTGTGATAAGAGGCAGGAATGATTGGATTGGAGAGGGGGAAGAGCCAAAGCTCTCTCTGCTTCATGAGAAAACTTAGCCTCTGCTGATACTGAAGACTTTTCACTTTAATTGGAATTTCTTACCATGACTTTGTGAATTACTCTGACATTTTCAGGTTTCCCAGAGCTGCTTGAAAGGAGATTGTTGTTTTTTCTCTTTCTTCCAGATGATGGCTTGGGAAATACCTGGTGTTACACTCCTACATGGCTGTGGGTAAATCCTGCATAAATAGGATGGGTAACTGTAAATTACTTTCCTAGGTGTGGCTAAAATGTGAATGACATGGCTGGGTCACAGTTCTATTGCAGGAAGGAAGAAAGATAGTGTTGTGGTCTAGACAGCAGGGAAAGGAGGAGATTTGGAGCAAGTGGGAGGAGGAGAGGGGGATGATGATGTGGTTGAGAAGGTGCTGTGGTTTTCTAAAGGAAAGACCTTTAAAAAAATGATGGAGAGCTTGACCTTAATGTTGTATTTTTAAACATGTACATGATTGCAGTTGCTGAGAGCACAGCAGGGTTTATTTTGGTACAGAATATGTGTAGGATGAAGGCAGTTCCTCCCAGCTGAATACCGTGGTGGGATGGGATCTCCATGGCTTGCAGGGAGGGTACAAGCTTGAATAATCCACTTCAGAAACATAAAGAACTGCATTTATTAAATGCATGTTTTGAATGGATCATCTTAATGGATCTTTGCCTTTTTTGGCAACTAGTGAGGCCAATTCTGCAATTTTTTCAAGCTTGTGAATCAAGTTGCTCAGTGGGGCCTGTGTGCTGCTTTTCCATCACTGAACTGCAAGAAGGAAGCGCTGTGGGAATTTGAATAGCTGGCAGGTTGCATTTGTTCAAACCAGGAGTTGTGCTTTGTGTAGGCATTACACTTGACAGATGTTGAAGAGGTGGTACCAGATGTTCCGTGTAACTTCAGGTCTGTTTGGTCTGATACAGTGGTGTGTTCTGGAGCAAGATTTTTGAGGGTTGAAGGGGGGAAGGATATTTAAGTAGGTGTAGTTTATGCCAAATTAATCTTTATTTTTGGAACAGAGAAATGAGTTTATCCTCATCTCCTTGATGTTCAATGAGAGGTTGTTAGAGTACTGCATGAAGAATGCATATATTGGAGGAGTTGGATTGTGAGGTTGGAGCAGAATCAGGTAAACTCCTGGAAATAATTGCAGCTGGGATCAGGTTTTGAGGTGATCTCCTGAGGGATGGTTTTGAGTATCTGTGGAGTTAATATTTGTGTTAAGGAGACCTTGGAGGGTGACTGTGTTAAAAAATTTGCTGAACCAAAATAACAAAGTAAGAAGTCATGGCAAATGGGGAGTATTTTACAGGAGGTTCTAGACGATCTTGAAGACTGAGTAGGAATGGTATGAAAAGCAACCAAAGGCAGGATTTTTGTTCTTGAGAACTCTTTGAATGACTGAGGTGACACAACTGTGCGGGAGACATGTCAATCTGCAGCACCAGTCAGAGCTGTGGTAATGCTCCCTCATGCTAGAAATAACTGACTTGGAGAGGAGTGTATTGTTTTGTTTATCGGGATAGATTGGAGTAACTGAGGGAAGAATGACCAGAAATGGAAATATGACCTCTTAAGAGGAAATTAAAATCCCTTTATGAGTTCAGCTTGGCAAAGACCTGGTAAATGAGGGTGGGTCTCCTTCAGCACTGAAGCAGACAAAGGATTAAGGTGAGTATGGTGGCACTTTTTTCCACCACCAGAAAATAAATCTGCCCTCAAGAAGTACTTCCTGTACTCACAGGAATTGCTCTGGGCAAGCTATCAGCATCAGTTTTCAGGGCTTAAATTACAGGGGAGGAACAAAGCCCATGCAGCTCCTGGTGCCTGCATTTAGGATGTGCTTTTCATTACACTATGTTCTCTGTATCCACTCTCACCCTGTACCTGGTGCGATCTTTGTAGAAAGGAGCTTTTTAATTTAGGGGCAATAATAATGCAAAAACAGATTGAAATAGATTTACTTAGAAAATCAGAGGACAGTCTGTAATCATCACAGGAATGAATTCTGGAAGAGCTTTGCAGCAGAAGTAACAGAACAAAGGACACAAACTAGTTTTGAGGCAGAGCTTATTTGTTTTCTTGGCAAGGAGAGACCAGTGCACAATAACATGTGCAAGAATTAAAAGTACTTCCTGACCCTCTCGGGCATAATTGTCTATCTACTGGTAACCAGAGATGTTTAATCCTTTTTTCTTTTCCTTTCTTATTTGACTTGACCACCGCAAATCCACCAAGGTAGCTAGCAACTCGAGTAAAGTACAAAACATAAACTCGGGACCGCTGCATTTTCTTGAACCTTTTGTTCTCCTTGCTTTTTTTCTTCTTTTCACTTTTTTTTTCCCCAATAACAATTTTTCAATGAATTGTGGTGTGTCCTGTTTATATACCACCTACACAAGTAATTTAAAAGCAATTTTATTGCTGCCTTTTCTTTTTCTTCTTCCTTCCCCATCTTAAGTCAATGCTTTATAATTTATTGGATAAAACTTGCCAGGAGCTAGTAGAACCACATGCTGCCCTGATAATTTCCCAGCAGCAAAAAAAAAAAAGAAAGGCAGCAGCTGTATTTTTTCCTATTTTTCTCTTCCTTCTCCCCTTCAAGTTCATGTTTTAATTTAGAAAACAAGAGGGTTGAAAATCAGCAAAAAAATTCCCTTGGCCCCATAAAGTGCTATTTTCTCCCTGTCCCAAACCAAGAGTGATTAATGCAGTCCTTGGGTACTAACGAGGATGGATTTTGGTTTTTATGGAAATGTTCCATGTGGATTTTGTAGAAGCAAAGGGATGGAAGATGTTATGATGAAAGCATGTTGGGGAAATAGAGCTGCTGGGGGTGAAGACGAAGTGGCAGGATAGCAGAGCCTGCACCCAAGGCCACACCAGAGCATCAGGATGAGGAGGAGAGGCTGGTGAGGAAGAAAAGCCAGGGTGTGGCTCCATGGTCTGCTTAAATCAGTTTGTGATCTGTTGCCATGAGGCAACAATCCCACCCTCTCCTCCTTCCCCACCCATGCCTGGCCCTGGTGGTCCTGCAGGCCCTGGAGGATTGAGAAAAGCTGGAGGGAAGAGGATAAGGAGCAGGACTGTGAACTGGAGGCCAGGACATGGCTGAGAGTGAGGACGAGAGGATAGCTGAAGACAGGGGGATTGTCCTGGGTAGGATGGAAATGGGGCTGGAAGCTGGTGTCTGCTGGCACTAAAAGAGTCTTGCTCCTGCATTCTTCTTCCAGCTGGGCACTTATGATGCTGCCCCAGGCAACCTGGAGTTGTGACTGGAGGGCTCTGTGGGTGACAGGAAGGGGAATGAGAGTCCAGGTAGTGGTGATGGTCTGCTCTGTCCTCCTGTGAGAAGGTGCTCACTGAAGTGTCTAATGCTGCTGCAAACACCATGGGCAATAAACACAATCTCCAACCCAGAGAAACCGTGGCTGCTGCATCCCTGAAAGTGTTCAAGGCCAGATTGGACGGGGCTTGGAGCAACCTGGTCTAGTGGAGAGTGTCCCTGCAAGGTGGGCAGGAAGGGCAGCCCTGCAGGGTGGAGGAAAGAGCAGAGGCCTTTAACATCACCACTGTAAGAAAAGAGAGGGATTGTGTCCTATGTAGCATATGGGGTCACACTGGTGACTTGAAAGTGTGGATGTGAAAAGTAATGATCACTACGTGATCATTTTAGTGAGTGGGAGTTCAGATTTCTAGTTGGAGCTAATTGCCCACCCAGCCTCCCTCCTCACACTCTTCCGTGCTCCGTCATGGAGTCCTTCCCTCGGGAGACAGTCTGTCATGAGCAGCTTTGTCATGAGTCCTTTCCTTGGGCTGCAGTTCTTGAGGATCTTTTCTAGGATCAGTACTTTCTGTGGGTCCTTCAGGAACAGGCTGGAAGAGCATGGGCCTCCCATGGGGTCAGAGGTCCTGCCAGAAAACCTGCTCCAGCAAGGGCTCTCTCCATGGGCTGCAGTGTCCTTCAGAGCACATCCACTCTGGTGGTCCTCCATGGATCAGAGGGGGACAGCCTGTGTCACCATGGATTCCTGACCGTGTGCAGGGGAGCCTGCTCTGGCATCTGGGCTCTTACTCTCTCATCTTCTCCCTCCCCTCTCCCAGCTGCTGCACAGCATCTTTTACCTTTTCCTAATCTGTTATCCCAGAGGTGCTGCTCAAGGGCTCGCTCTTGGACCACTGACAGGTCCATCACAGAGCTCGGTCTGACATGAGGGCAGCTTCTGGTGTCTTCTCAGAGGTCACCCCTGCAGCCACTCCCAACCAAAACCTTGCCACATCAACCTGATACAGTGGGTCAAAAGAAAATATGTCAAAACTGCAATTCTTGATATTACAGCTGAGATCATAAAGAGAAAAGACCTACAGAATTTGCAAATTCAGAAGTAAGCTGATTTGATGCAATATTGTGTAAGATCTGTGATTCTAGTGGATTTTTCCATTGCAATTCCACTTTGTTTCTCTAAGCTGTCGAGTTTCTAGATTTACACCGATGCTTTAACCAGGGATTTTTCCATGTATAAAAAAATTGCATTTTGTGTTTATTTAATGGCCTTAGTTTCCAGAGATAAGTTTTTATTGGAGTGCCTTACTGAAGGTTAAGCATCCTGGTGTGTTGGGATGATTGAGATGTGTGTGTAGGAGTTGGTCTTGGTGCAGGTCTGAGGAGGACACTGGATTGGGGAGTGTTGAAGAGTTGGTGAGGTTCAAGGATATAAATACAAAAGGTCAGTGGGAGGAGGAGGGATGCAACAATGAGGCTGAGGATGAATTGATGTGAGTTGGGAGTGAGCTGAAGGTCAGGCAGGCTCCCTCAGTGGCACTGGCTCCTTAGGCTGACAAAATAGGCAGCTATAATCTAAGGAAATAACAATAGCTGTTGTGCTATGGTTAATTAGAACAAAATCTCTACATTAGGGTTCTGGGTTTTTCTTCTTCAAATGAATAATCTTGAGTTTCTGTTGAAGGGGTATTTTTCATCCATGAATTGAACATGTTAATGCAATGATGTGTGTTCATTTAGAGAGAACCTGAGCAGGAGTAAGTTCAGTTGTCACAGGGAGAGCAGATTCAGTTCTCTGCCTGCTGCTTCTCCACAGATTGGTAAAGTGTTGTGTAGCAGTGCTGTCACCTGGATGGTTGTAATAAATCAAAAATAGCTTTCCAGGCAGCTGGAGTGTAGCAGCAGGCAGCTTGACTGTAGTGTGGCCCACAACCAGTCCCGGAGGGATGTGGGAAGGGGAGCACAGGGGGCAGAGATGAAGGTGTGCCAGCTCATGGCGCCGCCGCAGTGCAGGCACCCCTGCTGAGGGTACAGGTGCTGGCATTGATCCCAGCCAGGCAGGAAGGGACACCTACTGAGAGGTTAACCTTTAACTTGAACTAGTAATTGGTCACTATTTTTTTTTATTTTAATAGCAAGAGGATCCTGCTAATCTCTGTGATTCCTTTGCTGCCCCAGCAGCTCTGCCTGAAGCAGAAAAATTATAGCTTGCAAAAGGCTGGGTTTGGGAAGAACTGGGGCTTTAGGGCACCACTGGTAGGGGATTTTTGGTTTGAATATGTTAGGGGCAAGCATTTTGTGAAACATTAACAGTCTGCAAATGCAGTTTCTGTTCCTCTGACTGTTTAACTTTGAGTCTTTAGTAATTTCTTTTTTTTTTTAGAGCTAATTTGGCTTGTGCATCTTTTTCCTAGCCCTGGTTCCATGCCACAGGGTTGCTGCCTAAGTGTTTTTAACTGAAGCTCCATGATGATCATGTCAAGATGAACCCTTGTAGTCTGGGGGCAGCTCTTAAGTAGATGTGGACTCCATCACCATCACATAACTCTGGAACAGCAAAGAGACTAAAACAGCTGGAATGTTTCTTTGCTCATGCCAGTTCTTTTCCACAGGCACTGTCTGGGGCAAAACTGTGTGCTACTATAAATGCCCTGATTTGCAAACACCTCTGTGGCCACAGGGTTGGGTTTAACAGACAAACTTTTTTTTAGTATATATTTTTTTCAATCTGCACTGCGTCTCAGTGAATATTTCATTTTTTTCCCCTTTTAAAGAAGCTAATAAGTAAAAATGGGAATCAGCTCAAGTATTCCAAAACGGCTGAGCTTCTGAGCATTTGTCTGTGTGTGAATGTGACTTGTGGAAGAAAAGCCCAAATGAAATGTGGCAGGCAAACCAGAATTAAAGAAAATTTGTAATAAATAACTCTTGATTAAAGCGTGGGCCATAGGAGTATGAAAAACACAGACATTACACAACTGAATCCCGTCCTGGTAAAATGTTTTAGAAATAACTGACTAATGAATGTCTCAAATTGCTGCCAGACTTCTTTGAAAAGTCATGGAAAACTAGGAGAGAGATAAAAATGTGACATCTGGAACCAAGTTACGATTTCTCATACGAAGCAGAAGAGTTGCAAAAGGAAGAACCACTCCATGTCCCAGCCTGGGTGTTTGGTGGGGAGCCCAGCATGGCTGCACACTGGCTCCTGACAAGTGCAGCAGCTCCTGGTGCAAAGGGATGAGCAGAACCTCCTGTAACTCTCCTGGCAGGATGTCTGGTCTCCTGTTTTCTGCAGGTGTTGAGAAGAGGATGAGTGTGAGCAGGAAAACACCAGTTAGGGTTTTTTTTCTCTTACTGGAACCTTCCTCAGCTCTAGTATGCTCCTTGCTTGGTTCATTTTATTATACTCAGCCCTACACATTCTTTTTGCAGCCAGCCCTCGTGGTCAGCCCTTATCTAAAACATGCTGAGTTACTGGGTTGTGATCATCAATCTTTGCTGTTTAACTTTCCCAGATACTTTGAGGTTATTTTGTAGAGACAAAATGCCAGCACAACTTCCTGGGCACCTTTCTCTGTCTTACTCTGTCTTTTCTTCTAACCACTTACTTATCCAAGCAAACTCCTCTAATGTGGTGGTACCTCAATTTCCTCAAAATCCTGTAGTGAAGGATGTTGCAAAGCTGTTTGGAAAATCCAGGTGGCCTGACCCATTGCAGCTCAGATCTTCCTTACCCATGTGGTTGTGGACTCCTCTGGAGGGCCTGGATTGTTCCTTGGGGCCAGAAGGGAGAAGCTGCATTGACTTTTCCCAAGTCCAGAACTAATGCTGCTGGAGGATGAGATTTTCCTTATTCTTACTCATTTATCCTTGTGTCTCATCTCTCTTCTTTGTCTATTTACTGCCCAATGTCTTGGCTCTTCTGCAAGACAATCTGAATTTGGAGGCTGGGGCTGGTTTACGTCCCCCTGTGCTCTGTGGTGTCAGTGTGGGAATCCTTCTAGCTCCTTCCCTGGTGCCTGCAGGAGCAATGGATTAATTTAGCCTTATCCTCACTGAGTCTTGCTTTTTATTCCTGTATCATGTGTCTACATTTTCTGACAGGCCTAAAGTCGGTAACCACAATTTTGGTGCCTCTTACTCACAGTCCCCAAACTTTTCTGGCCTGAGTTGGCATGGTTTTGGTCCCTGTGGAGCCTTTCACATAACCCAGGAGGTGATGGGAGCTGGCTGCTCCTCTGACATCCCCAGGCAGCAGTGCCCAGGCGTGGAGCTCATCAAATACTGAGTGGTTTTGGCATATTTTAGATCCAGCACAAGAGCACACAGGGTGCTGAAAATTCAGGTTCTCAACATGTGCTGATTGATTTTGGGAGCAGTGGGTATGACATGCGGGGGAGGAAGAGGTGAGCCTCAAACTGACTTAAAATCAAAACTAAATTGGCTTTGACAAGGCAGGATCTGGAAAGAGTGTTTCTCACTGAGTTACTAGGGCAAAGGTGCTTTCAGCTTGTCGTTGTGGTGGCTCTGCCTTACATACTAGTTGAGATCACAGCAAGAAGTCCCATTTTAACAATGCCAGGGAGATAAATTCTCCATTCTTAAGCCAGTTAGAAAAAGATATCTTAAACACAATAAAACTGCTTCTACTTATTACTTACTTATTACTTACTGTTCTTATTTACTATTAATTTATTGCTTGTTACTTACTTTTGTATCTCTTACTTGGGGATTTGAGAGTGCATTGGAGAATTAAAGGTCCCACTCAGCTCCTTGCAGAGAGATCCTGGGGGATTTTCTGTTTCTCATTTTCCCATTCACATGGCTCTTTTGCACTGTTTTTCTTTGCTGAAATTAGGGGACTTCTGCAGCATTTGAAAGGCTCTTGAGCTTCCTTTAATTGCCTATGGGTGTGTACATGGGAGTCTTACCATGTGGTTTTTCCACTAATTTCTCTCCTTCCTGGAGAAACAGTTTCTCCTATAAATTTGAGTTGTGACATACCTCAGATCACATCTGAAGTTTTTCATGTATTTGGCAATTTCTGCAGTTTTCACTTTTGACTGCCTAATTTTTTATTCCCTTCCACCCCATGACCCTTTCAGGTTTGTCACAGCTTTGCATTTTATTGTAAGTGATACTTTCTCTTACCTGCAGGGGTTTTGACATTTCCCTGATGGGTGTTATGTAGTGGAGCATCACAGAGGTGCTGCATGAAATAGCAATGATACAGAAAAGGGAATTGGCCATTAATTTAATTCTATTTTTGTCAGATTTAGGGGCTTCTGTCTCATGTTTCTACCCTGCCTGCCAGCAGTGAAACCCATGGAAATTATTTTGTTAAATTACTTGATTTGATAATCCATAATTAGCTGCATGCTGTTGTTCATTCTTAAGTTAGAGGAGTGATTTTGCATGGGATGATAAATGTTGGAAGACAGTTTTTGCTCCTGGAGGGCTCAGAGTGGGCTGGGATCTGCTCCAGCTCTACTCCTGCTCAGGCATCCTGCAATGTGCTTCCTGCACAGGAGGAGTAGCTGCTCCCGGGCTTTGCAGGAGTACAGAGAGTTGAGACACCTGTGGAAGGGAGCAGAGGTTGATGGCTGTTGAAAATGGGATGATACATCCACATAAAAACTCTACATGTCAAATAAATTATGCTTCTGCAAAGAGGTTTTGATAGTAAGCATGTGTGTAAAAATGGATTTCATTAAGGATGAAACAGGGAGAGAAAGGGGCTTTGTATTATTTCTGGTCATCAGGAAGTTTCTGTAAGGGAAACACAGTTTGTGGTCTTGGAAGTTCAAATTTCATATGATACAAAGAAATTTTGCAAGAGACACAGCAGCTGTTTTGATGGGGAAGGTGCACATCAGGACTGCACTGCCTTCAGCATCAGGTGTTTGGAGTCAGGCTGTAATTTTCCTCCTTTATTGTTGTGTTTTGGTGTGTGGTGAGCACTTGTTGAGAAAAGTGCTCTCCTCAAGTCAGGAAATGAAAGTGCTGAGCATTCACAATATCATGAGAGCTAAGAGGTGAAAGAATTTGCTTTCTTTTTTTATGGGGAAAAAAGGAAATAAAGCATAGAAGATGTGGTTTAAATATAGAACTTCTATTTGGGAATGGTTAGCTGTGGAAGATGTAGGAAAAAGATGATAGACTAGTTAAAGAGCTTTGTGGAGTTGATGCTGCTGTTAGAGGAGTATGCCTGTTCTTCCTTTAAACCTGGAAGTTTTCTAGGGTGAATTTGGGGGAGAAAAACCCCAAGCAGAGAATAACTAACGAATGTAACCTTCCTTCCATCAGACGTGTCAAGTGTGCCAGATGATGCTGCCCAACCAGTGCAGTTACTGTGCCCACCAGAGGATCCACGCCCACAAGTCCCCGTACTGCTGCCCCGAGTGCGGAGCCGTGTGCCGCTCCGCCTACTTCCAGACCCACGTCAAGGAGAACTGCCTGCACTACTCCCGCAAAGTTGGCTTCAGGTGCGTGCAGCTCAGGCTCCCTGAGAGGCTGGGATTTACACTTCTGCAGTTTGGTTGTGCCTGTCCCTGTCCTGCCTGTGTTCCTTCCCAGTATGTGTGTCTTCTTGCTTGCAGAGCAGGAGGCACACACACACACACCAAAAAAAAAAAAAGTCCTTGACTTAGGATAAACATAACTCAGCAAAAACCAAAACATCAGTGTGTTATCAGTGTTGTTCTCATTCTGAATCCAAAACAGCACTGTAGCAGCTACTGAGAAGAAATTAACTCTGTTCCATCTGTAACTAGGACATCCATCTCTGGAAGTGTTCAAGGCCAGGTTGAACAGGGCTTGGAGCCACCTGGTGTAATGGAAGGTGTCCCTGCCCATAGCAGGGAATGGATGGGATGAGTTTAAAAGTCCTTTTCAACCCAAATCATTCTGAGACTGTGAACTGTGTCTTACTTACAGCAGAAATGAAAGTGGATGTAGCTGGAGCCTGGCATGGTTTTCTGCATGACAGAACACATTTGAAATGGGAAATAATTACTAACTGGATTTAAGGGAGGTTTCTGAGAGCAGACATTATTTTGTGGCATCTTTGAGCTGAAAAGCTCTTGTATTGAATTCATGTTGCAGCTGGATGTCTCAGGATTGATACTTACAGCAAAAAGATTGCAGATCTTAATCCTGTAAATCTCCTTAAGGCTTGAATTTATATTTATGTCAGTTGTAATGGGCTGAGGATGTGTGCCTTTGTGAGAAGGGCACAGATTATTTCCTTCTATGCCCCTGCAAATCTCCAAGCATTTCTCATGAGCTGAGACAGGTGGAGAAGGCTCCCAAGGCTCTGGATGTGGTACAATATCTTTTCTCCCACCAAACTGCTTGCTGTAATAAGATGTTACTTTTCCCTACGAGCCTTCCCTCCTTGGCATGTTTAGATCACCTGAGCTGCATGCAGCACAGTTCTTAACAAGTGATGATTTGCTTGGGAGATGAGACTGGGTGATCTTTTGAGTTTCCTTCAAGTTCTGTTTTTTCTCTTGGTTGCCATTAAATACTCTGAGAATTCAAACAAACAGGGCAATTTCTGCTCTTGGAGATGTTCTTTTAAGATGTCTGCAACTTCAGGAAGCTCTGCTGTGTGGTTTGGTCTGAATCACACTGAGGTTTTCAAGGCCTTTTTCTTTTCAACCGTGAAGACAAGAGGCACATAACAAACTAATTCTGAGTTTAATTATATACAGATAAGGTTTTTTTAATGTGGGAATCTGATTTGAGGAGACCCAGCCCACAACAAAGAATTAATTCCATCACATATTAAATGGCTGTGACACTGGGGCTGTTTGAAAATGAGTTAATCTGGGAAGGAGGAAAAAATGTTTTCCTTGAGATGGAAAAAGGGCTATGGAGGAGACATCAAAAAATTAACTTGGGTTTGGTGCAGTTCTTGGGACTTCCGTGGCACCTGGGAATCCAGCAAGGAGCTTCCATCTACCTGCAGATGTCTTTAGCAGATACCTACTCTCTGTTCCAGGGACATTAACAAAACTCTAAACAAAGGCAAAGCTCACAAATTATGCTTAAGGATTTTTTAGCTTTACCCAGCTTCTCTAAAAGCTGAATTTCTTTAACTTCTCCTCTAATTCACATCTACTGAAGCTCGTCTGTGAAAGATGAGTCCACCAGGCAGGTCAGTGTCTGGCTATGCCATCCTTGTTATCCTGCCTGTCTCTGCTGCAGGGCTGATGTCACTGACATTGTTGAAAACAGAAGAGATAAATGCTGGTTGCAGAACCATATCTAGATAATCTGTGGCATCTGCCCTGTAGTCACTGCCCTGGAGTGACTTCATTCTTTTCTTTCACATTTCTTACTTGCAGAGCTGAAAAGCTGAGGAATTCTTTAAATCCCTCCCAGGATCAGCTTGACTTTAACTGCTTCTCTTTATGTCCCTATTTTTCTTGAATTTCTGGAGCACAGGTTTGGTTTAAGTCCTTATTCTGTCTCCTTTTCTGCTCATAACCCTGTGCTTTCAATTAAATTTGGGGTATGGTTGTTTTATTTGGAGTTGAGTCATGGCTAGTGATTGCACTGAAAATGAGAATGGTCTTGTACAGTTAAAAATGAAACTCAACAAGATTGTCCCTAATGGTCCTTTCTTCTTGGCTGCAAGTGTCACCTTCTCCACTTTTTCCAAGCCCCTTCCAGCTGTCCCCACCAATTTGGGACTCATTTTTCTGCTTGGTACCATTTGGAGAATTGAGGGGCTGGAAGGTGATGGCATAGGAAGCGTTCAGAGGGTTAAGACAACATCTTGTAGCTGTTATCTCCTCTCGCAGGAAGCTTTCCAAGACTTCCAGCCAACCCTCCTTGCCCTGAGGGATCCAACAGCACTGGGGATGATAGCAGGATTTGCAATTTGCAGGAATTACATGGCAAGCCCCTTGACATCCTCCATCCACTTTGTTCAGCTAATTAGTTTATGAGACCTTGTCCTTCTGGCACCGGGATTCTTAATTACAACGTGGCTGTTGTTTAGACTTCCATTTAGTGTAAATTAAATTAACCTGTGATCGTTTGACCCTGAGTTAGTGCTTGTTTCATTCCTCCTTCTTAATGAAGCACTTCCCAAAATCAAGCATCAGGCAGAACCATCTCTTTAATTCAGGGAGTATTTATGGAGGAAGCCCCTTGGATATTCCTGGATGTACCAGGTATTCCTTACTGCCAGGATTAGTATTTGTTCTTCCATTTATACTTGGGGAATTCATTCTTCCATAATAACCTGGTTCCTGGTGTTACTGTGTTAGAAAATCTCTCTCCCCCTGTCTCATGGTTGAGGATCAGGCTTGAAGGCAGAACTACCCCAGCAGAATGTCTTCATGCTTCCCCAAAGGTCACACCAGCTTCTGTCACTGCTTCCCTCTTGAAATTTAAGAAAACAGCAATTCTGTGTTTTCTTAAAAGTGTGGGGGAGAGGGTTTGGCTCCTTCAGGCTGGCTTCTGCCTAATGATCTTTTGAAGTGCAACTTCAAAGCCTGGGCTTGTTTCCTAAACGCTGCTGGGAGGCTGGTTCGGAGGGAAGGATATTCCAGCAGCTTGTTTGTTTATGATACGGGCTTGGAGCAGTTCCAGTGCACCATAGCTGGGGTCCATCTGTGCCAGCAGTGCTGAGCACACATCCCCCCTCTGCTGTGGGCAGACAGCCCTCAGGGAAAGCAGGGAAATGAAGGGAAAACCTGTTTGTAAGGTGAGGAGGTTATCCCTTGTGCATCTCTCACATCCCACCAATGCAAGGTTGGCCCTTGCATTACCAGGCTGGAGTTCCCTGCTCTAGTATCTCTACCTGCAGTGCTGGCTTAAGCAGAGTTCCACTGGTGCCATTTTGATGGGATATCCTTAGGAGAGGCTGTTCTGGTCCCAGAGCAGCAGAGGTGCACCTATGGGATGGCAGACCCTGTGGCTGGTGTGCTGGAGGCAGGTGAGGACAGGTGGCTGCATCCTCACGTGCTCTTGTAAGTTGGAGTGTGGCATCTCTCAGAGCACAGCAGGCAGATCTGGGGAGTGTTAAAGTTAAATGAGGTGAGGCTGCTGATTGTTGCCATCTTGTGGGAATAATAGGCAGGACCTGTCACAGGTATGTGTCTGGAGGAGAGGCAAGGTGGGAACAGCAGGGTGGGTGGCCCTGCTCTCCTCTTGGCCTTGTTTTCAGCTGCTGAGAAGAATCCTTTTCTGCTCCTCTCTCTCTCTTCCCTTAGCACCCAGACAGTCCTTCCAGACAAGCAGTTTCTAGGCAGCACCTGTATCTTAATAATTTTAATGAGCTTTATCAGTTCCTTGGGTGTTTCTATTGCTGTTCTCAGTATCTTTTCTCTTGCTGTTGTGATTTTTCTGGAGCTCAGTGGAGTAGCAATTGCTGAAGATTTCCAACTGGGTATTCTTTCTCTTTATTTTGTACTGGGGTCTAACTTGTATTTGTGCTGCTTTTTCACAGAATCACTGAATAATGATGTTGGAAGAGACCTCTAATATCATCAAGTCCAACCTATGCCCTAACACCTCAACTAGACTATAGCACCAAGTGCCATGTCCATTCTTTTTTTCAACACATCCAGCGATGGTGATTCTACCACCTCTTTGAAAGAGCATTCCAGTATTTTATTATTCTTTTGGTGAAAATATTTTTTCCTAATATCCAGCCTATACCTTCCTGATGTAGCTTGAGACTGTGTCTCTCTTTTTGCCACAGGGAAGTCTCATCAGGTACTTTAGTCATTCACTTGTGCCTTGTGCTGGAATTGACTTTCACAGGTACAGGACTGGCATTCTGTTGAACCACATCTTCATTCTTTTTTAGGTTGTTTTAGTCGCTGAAGGTTGGTAACATAGATCTTGTTGGTAACACTTAGCTGTGAGTTCTGCTCAGAATTCCTCCTTGACTCTTCCACATTAGTATGGTTGAACGGATTGAATCAAGGACCCACCACAGCCTGGTCCTTCCATCTGTGCCGTTCCATGGCTGTGATGGGAGTGGTGCTGTGGCTGTAACTCAGCTCTTTGTCATGCCTCCCCCAGGTGCATCCACTGTGGAGTTGTCTTCATGACCCTCGCCATGCTCAAAGTGCACATCCACGAGAAACACTGCGAAGTCTTCCACAAGTGTTCTTTTTGCCCGAAGGCCTTCAAGTCTGCTGACACCACCATGGCTCACGTGGCCAGCCAGCACCCAGCAGAGCCTCACAAGACTACTCAGTAAGTGTTTTGGCTTTATCTCTCCTCCTTTGCTGGATGGTTCCAGGATTCCCCCTTTCCCTCACAGTTTGTTTTTTCTTATTTTTGGTTTCTGTCCTTGTATAAGATGATCTGCTGCTTTGTCTGCCAGCAGGGGTCTGTTCCAAACCAGAGCAAGCCTTGGTACAAACACAGTCTCCTGTGTAGGAGGAGAGGGCTTTGGTCAGGCAAGAGCTAAACATCCATAAAAGGAACTTAATTGTCACCTCTTTGTCCAGCAGGACCCTCAGTGGCACCTCTTGGTAGATGGCTCCAGGGCATCTGGCACTTGAAGGGAAGAGGAGTTATCCCAGGCTGTTGCCCCCAAAAATCACTAGAGAGAAGCCTCCTGATTTTTCTACCCTGTAGCTGTTCCCTCCAAGGCTTGAGCTAGTGCCAAAAATCTGTGCTTTAAGTGAGGAACTATGGAAAGGTGGGATTGAAAGCAGTGTGTAGCTGGCTGGTATGCTTTGAGTTTGCTCCCATCTGTCTGTGCTCATACACACAGGGCTATGCATATGCATACAAGTAAACTTATTTTTAGCAAGCTGTGGTATGTGCCTGAGGCATTTTGATGTTCTTCCCAGTTGAGTTACTGGTTCAGTTGCCCACGTGGGTGTGTGTTGACAATACATGGAGAGCACAGCCCTCTCCAGAAGTCCACCCCTTTGTGGAGTTGCTGAGATAACTTTTTACATTGTCTTCTTGAGGCAGAGAGACTGAATTTACTTTCTTTAATTGTTTAAGGGTGATCTACAAATGCTCTTGCGAGATGGTCTTTAACAAGAAGAAGCTGCTCCAAGAGCACTTCCAGCAGAACACCAGCAAGTTGTTAGTGGGAGTGTTTAAGTGCCCACAGTGTCAGCTGGTGTATATGCAGAAGCAGCAGCTAATGCAGCATGTCAAGGTAGGTAACTCTCTCCCTTACTGGTGCAAGATCTTATTTTTTGAGTTCACAGAGAATTTACATCAATCATGTGAGGCAAGTGGTTCAAGAAGTGGAAGATTGCTGAGGAATATATTAGTGGAAAATATAGACTACAGTGATGTACAGGATCTGGAAATGTCAGTGGAGTGGTTTGTGTTAGTTGGTCTTAATGCTGGCAGTTCTTCTCATCTAGGTGCATTTTAGCTGTATGACAAAACTTGTTTATACAGGTAAATCTCTTTGATTTTTAACTCTTCCGATTTCATAGAAGCACAGAATCACAGACTGGTTTGGGTTGGAAGGGACCTTAAAGCCCATCTCATTCTACCCCCTGCAGGGACATCTTCCACTATCCCAGGTTGCTCTGGGTGCTGTCCAATGTGTCCTTGGACGCTTCCAGGGATGGGGAGTCCCCACCCTCTTAAACTCAAGGAAAATAATTAAATTAATGTGGCAGCTTCTTCAGTTGGGAGACAGGAACAATTATTCTCTGCCCACAGTGTTACTGAATTTATATAGTGAAAGCTGAATCTGCCATTTTGGGTGCTCCCCTGGAGAGCTTTGGCCCCTTTGCAGCTGCCTCAGAGGGAGGTTATGTGGCATTTAAGAGCCTGATTCCCTGCTGCTCTGAACGACACCAGGCTGCAAGAGGGGACTGAGAGAGGCAGAAGTGATTGCCCTGGAAGTACCAGCCTTACAGGTCTCATTATCCCATAAATGTAAAGGAACTACATTTTTCTGTTATCTTACTCAGGATGTTTTTATGTTCAGTGCCTAACAACACTCCACAAAAATCATCTCAGAAGATTTCTTAGTGGCATTCTGAAGAAAGAGCTTGTCCTTTGATGAGGGAAAAAAAGGACTTTTTTTTTTTTAATCAGTGACTTTATTTTGTTTACACTAACACTGAGAAAGCCAGAAGATTTTTTTTAGCTCATTCCTGAAAGCAAGACCCATTCAACACTCCTTCCTTGCTCTCTCCCCCATGTTTTTAACTTGCAAATCTGGAAGTGCTTTGCATGCAGTAATGAATTACAATTTGAAGCCCTCCTGTGAAGTTGATGATTGCTAATCTTGGTGCATTATAGCTAGGAAAATAGAGTTGAGATTAAGGCTAGAATCTTCAAAGAGATGTTCATTCCAGTGCTAAAAAACTGGGGCTGAGATACTCACCTTGTGGTTCATTGTCAGATCCCAGCCCAGGGACCTGCCTGCAGCAGTTTGTGCGTCAGCATCCCGAGATCTTCACCACAAAACTTTGTCTCTTAACCTCTGAGGTAACCAAAGGCATTTTGGCTGTGGCAGGGGAGTAATTTTACTCCCCCATCTCCTCTGAGATCACCTTCATGTGGTAGAGTTTTTAGGAGGTGCTGTCTAGTGTGTGCCTACCTGCAAAATAAAGAATCCATGTGCCTCCTCATCTTCCTGAGGTTTAGAGCGTCGCAGAGCAGGAGTTAGCTCTGCCTCCTGGTATTGATCCTGCAGAGAAATCACTTCATTTTCCCATGTTCCTCATTTGTTTTGCCCCAGTGGTGTAACAGTGGAGTAATGGGCACTCCAGAGATTTTCAGATGGGGAGAAAGGTGATGTGTGTGGGTTCTTGAGGAGCTGGCAGTGCTGTGGCTTCTGTGGTCATCAGCTGGGCCAGGTGCAAAGTACACAGACTTCTCAGCTGAGACCTTGTGTTTGGAGGTTTGTTTGGTGTCTAACCCACAGAAAGGCTTCCAAATGCCTGGGGCTTTCATGTGTTGAAACTTTACCCATTATTAATTACTGTGCACAATTAAACCTCTAAATTAGCCTTTTGTGTGGATGAACTGTTGTTGTTCCTGGGGGAGTTTCTTGAGGTTTCTTTCGTATGTTGCTCTTTTACTTGCTTTTGCTTTCCCACAGCTCTTCATTTTTAGATTATTTTCCTTATGTTCAATTTTCTTTGTTAAAATAACTTTTTGGGGGACTTTTGGATTTTGGCCTGTTGAATAACCAAAGAGCCTAAAGGCATATTCCTTATAAGGCTGGTTCCTGGCTCTATGCTTGGTTTTATATGTCAGAAGTGAAGTTTTGAACCATGAAAAATGTAAATATCAATAGATGGGGTGGAATTGAAGGAAATAGACTTGGAGAATCTAAACATTTTCTCTTCCCATCCCTTGAGCAAAAATGAAGCAGCTTTAGAGCCTCCAGGATACCAGCAAACATTTCATTCAGAGCTTACCAAAGCTCTGTGTTTTTAGAGCTTAGGCTCTTGAAATAATGACAATTGAAATTTCTCTTCCATTACATCTTCCCTGTTTAACCAGAGTTCCCAGGGCTCATCCAAAATGCTAAACAGGCAGCACCAAGGAGTGCCTGTTGTCATGCAGGAAACAGAAATAGAAGTTTCATGTTTCTTGGGAAGATCTCTTGTCAGGGAAAGCACTGCAGCAGCTTCTAGGAGAAATGGGAAACCATACAGGAGCAAGACAACAACACGACATTATTTGGCCAGTGGGGATTTAAATAATGTATTTAAATAGTAAATGGTATTTATTTATAAATAAAGGTGTGAAATATGAATTACATGCATTTCCATTATTACTGTTACACAGGGTGTTCATGGAGTCCCCCGTAATCCTGAAGAGCTCTCAAACTTTCGACAAAAATCTGAGAAGGCTTCAAGGAACCAGGTTCATACCTCACCAAAGGAGCTTTTGGTAGCCAATGGGACTTCCCCCTCTCCTCTGACGAGGAAAGACATGAGGGTGGAAGGACATAATCCTGAATCCAAGTCTAGACTGAGAAGAACTGGTTGGACTTGCAAGGAATGTTCACAGTGGATCCCTGATCGGGAAACCTATGTGTCCCACATGAAGAGAAATCATGGAAGGGTAAGGACTGGGATGAAATACTTGAGCTAGTGAGCTGGGGAGGAGCACCAGTCTCCTGCATTCCAGGCCCCTTTGCAGGGCTGTCATTAGAAGAACTGCAAATCTCAATTTTTTGTGTGTTTCATCCAGCTCAAGCTTTGCGTTGCCTTGACCTACTTTTGTCAAGCTAATCCTTGTTGCTGGCAGAACATGGGCCAAGATGCTGTGTGCAGCCAGATTTCTCAGTACTTAGGCATCAGGACTTCTTTCTTGTTTGATATCCTGAGTCACCCAGACATGAATGGGAATCTGGATCATGGTGTTTTGAGTCCTTCTAGCTTGATTTGGAGAGGGCTGGGTTGTCCCATTTGATGATGGCCTCACTTCAAGAGAAGAAGATGAGGGCAGGCTGAGTGCTGGATTTTCCCATTTGAATGTCACAGAAGTAGGAAATTGGACAAATATTTCAGTTTAATACATATATGCATTCATTAAACAAGTCTAAGAAGATTTTAACTGGAATGTACATGCATGGTTATATAAAGGGCTGTAGAAAAATTTGCAGGAGGCTGGTTAGAGGACAGACCTGAGGGGGATGTGGATATCATACATGGATAACAGAAGGGCCCATGTGATGCTTTGTAGCATCTTGCCCTTTTCTTGTGCTGAATTATGAGGAGCTAGAAGGGTAAAGTGGACTTGTACTTAACTGGGGTCCTGCTGCCTTCTCAGGCTAAAGGGACCTTCCACTGAGGGAATTCTGCATGGGGTCCAATAGTGATACGAACCACAGGAAAAGCATATATGTAATTCCTAATAAAAACATCAATAAAATCAAGCATGTGCTTTAAGTAGTCCTGGTTTTATAAGATCAGTGCTGCTATTACCCAACTGTAGGGCTGAATCTAAGTGGAATCTCAAAGTCTTAGTGATCTCTATCAGTAGAATTACATATTCTATAAGGGATTTTTTTTGCTTCTGAGAGGTAATGTCCAGGTGAAGAGCAGGTGAATTAGAATCCAGTCAGTGCTGCATTCATGGAATCCTTCCACGTCCGTGCTGTTGAAAGCTGTTTCTCTTTCCCTGGCAGTCCATGAAGAGATATCCCTGTCGGCAGTGCGAGCGCTCGTTCAACGCCTCCAACAGCCTGCGCAGACACATCCGCAACAACCACGACACAGCAAAGAAGGTCTACACCTGCTGGTACGTACCCAGTGCCACTCTGCAGGCTGCTCTTCAGCAGCAGCATAACCCTCTGAGCTTGGAAGTTGTAATAACTCATGTCTGCTGCTCCTGTCTACTCCAGACTGTGAGTTACTGAAAGAAAGTGAGGAGAAGAATGTGTTAGAAACACAAGAGACTTGGTGGCTAAAAAAGAGTGTTAAAGAATGTGTTAAACACAAGAGACTTAGTGGCTTTTTGACTGCACAGTCAATGTCTTTTGGAAACTTAAGGGAAGGTGTGGTTTGATATCTACAGGTGGTAAATGAGATTAATGTTTTGCTTTGTTGTGAAACAGCTAATAAAATATTGGGTCAGTCTTTCACTGCTTTGTGGTTGGTGTGGTCATGCATCACTCTTGTGCCTTCTCCTTGGGTGCAGAAGGTGTGTAAAATCCTAATAATGAACCAGATCTTGCCACTGCTTAGAAGGGCAGAACTGACTGCACAGGCTGCAGGGCAATAGAGAATTAATCTTGCTGGAATTGCTTGGGAAGTCACACCTCAAAGTTGGAAAATGGATCTGCAGACTTTAGACAAGTTATGGAAATCAGTGGTAAATGAAAACCATTGCTGGTCAACATATTTTAACTGTGGATACAATCTCAGTTAGGAAAAAGCCCAGTGCTTACAAATCTGCCTTTATAACTGCTGCAGATAAAGTTGTTTGCTGAGTGACCTTAAAATTCCTTCCTGTCTCATTCCAAGACATGGTTTCTAAATAGGATGAAAGCACATTTGGGTTGGAAAATAAGTTGGCAGTGATGTAGGCTGGGGGAATTTTTCTAATTTATCTAAAATTTTGGTTTAATGCAAGCATTTCTGACGTGTGTTGTCATCACTTCACTGCACTCAAGTTGCTAAAACCTCATCTGAAGGGTACAAGCACATTCCTCAAGTACTGTGTTTCTTTGAACTATCTAGTGAGCCACAACAGCTTTTAGTAAATTGATACAGCATTGGCATTACCACTGGGAATACATTCCTGAGATATTTTTTCATCTAGAACTTCTAAACTTTCCATTTCTTGTAACTGCTCTGACTTGGAACCTCCGAGGAGATGAAATGTTGGCTCCTATTGTGTTTCATTCATCTTTAAGTTTGTGGGTGATGGTCTTGGGTGTTACCCTCACCTGATCTGTGTAAATCTGTTATCTCTGCATCAGTTGTTTTTAAAGTGGAATGTTTCAGGATCAAAATGAGCATAAGATGTTACTGGGAAGAAGGATTTGTGTGGAAATTCCTGACAGCCTGGGATATGCCAGCCTGCTGTGTGTTACCTTGTTACTTTTCAGAACAACACACAGCTGTGGATCCGCTGGTTCACCCAAGGGGCAGTGATCATGCCAGCAGAGAAAACACAGCTGGCAATCCAAGAGAATTGTGGTTGCATTTAATTCTGCAACTTGTGGTTGCTCCGTCTCAAAATCTGTTGATGAACTTTTAATTGGACTGCAGTTTTGCTCTCTTCAGTCATAGTAGGGCAGACTCACTGAAATCACAGCACTCTGCAGATGAAGCCTCTTCCTTGAAATACTCTCCCAGCATCTCCAAGAGCTGCTCCTTGCCTGGATGTGAGATTTCTTGTCCTGTCTTCCATTTGATCCCTCTTAGCTTGTAGAGCATTGCTCTAAAAATCTTACCCTGCAGTCTCTGCATTCCTCCTTGACTCTTTTCAGCACTTTTTGAGGCATCACATGTCCACTGCTCCTCCTTTCTTCTGGATCTGGTGTCTCTTCCTTCTTCCTGTTTGGCATTTTGTATCACTCTCACCTGTTACTCTTGAGGGGTTTTGATGCCTTGACTTCATGTCACCCTCTTCTCCTGGGTTTCCATGTGAAATATGAATAAAATCTGTCATGGATCTGATTATTGACAATTTTTGTGACTCCAGCATGCTTGCTTGTAGGTGACCTTCCTCTGGCTTTCAACATTCCCAGCAGTGATTTTCCCTTTCTCCCCTTGCCCTGCTTGGTCTCTGGCTTTGGATAAATTTGTAGGGAGCAACCAGTGATGGAGGACTTAGTTGAACACCCTCCTGTCGTGCTTGTCACAGAGTTATTCAGGTTAGGCAAACATCTTTCCCTGCTCACATGAAAAGAATTCTAAATTAGGGCAAATTGCAAAATACTGTGTTGTGTATTTTCTTTCATAATTCACTTGGTTATTGTTTTCTTACTCTTCTTTTCCAAGTCTTAAGTACAAAGTGTCTGAAACACTTGATTTTCAACATGTTTATTTTTGATAAATACCACTTAATAACCTCTCAGCTCTCCTCCACGAAGAAGAAAAATTCCATCATCATTAAATATTGATTTAGCCTCTGAGCAATTCCTGTTAAAACCCAGAAGTATTCAATGAGCATGTCTGCATTTTCACATCATTTAATTTCCCCCTAGTTACTGGAAGATCAGTAGGAATCTTCTTCTGTCCTTTTAGAAGATGTCTTTGTAACCCAGAGACGCTTCAGCTCCTCTCTGTTGCCCTTAATCCTGTCTCAGATGCAATTAGGGCACTTCAGGGGACTCTGGTGTCACTTGTCCTTGCTCAGGTCTGTGTGTGATGGACCTTCATTGTGTTGTGCTGGCAAGAACAGCACAGATACTCAATTTTGGCTTTCCCAGTTGCTAACAGAGCCCTCTGCCCACTTGAGGGGGCCTGTCTTATGTCTGCAGGGCCTGGCACTTATTCCAGGAGATCTCAGTCATCCAGGAGCAAAGGTGCAGACAGCACATCCCCTTCACAGCTCCTTTTGGAGATGTCAGCCAGCTCTGGAGCAGCTCTGGAGTGCTGCCAGCTTCAAGCATGAGTTACATATAAGTGACATGTTTATGAGTGATTCTGCCTAGATTGTTGGTACAAAAGTTGGAATTTCAACAGTTTGGTAAGAATTTTAACTGTGTTGTGGTACAGCCTGGTGGAGTCCGTGTTTGTTGTTCTCCCATGTGTTTTCCATCTTGATCATTTATCCTCTTTGGCACTTGTCACAGGGTGCCTGACCCCCACTAGTCCCTGTATTTGTTTAGCACTGTAAAGAAGACGTGCCCTACTCCCATTCATGAGCACTGTGGCAAGCTCCAAACCATTCTAGATTTCTCTCAGGGTAATGTTTTATTATTAATATGATGCTTTGCTGTGTATTTTGGTAACCTGATGGTACATTACTCACCAGAGCCTGTCTCTAATTCCACCTCTTGGTTTGGCACATAACAAAGAGCATATCCTCTAATAAATTGTCTTTTTTTTATTTCCAAGGTACTGCACAGATGAAAATCAGACATTTCCTCAGCCATTCATGCTGGAGAACCACATCAGCCTCATGCACGGCATCAAAAACCCAGACTTATCCCAGATGGCCAAAGCGAAAGCTCCAGAGAGAAACAGAGCAGAAGTAACTGATCCCTATTTTCATGGAAAATTAAATGTACAATTAAATGTACTTGGCGAGTAGCTGTTCATTCGGGGTGTTACGTCGAGCTGTGGCCTTGTGCCAGTCAAACCCTCCAGCCACAGGGCAGATCTCCTTCCCTCACTCCATTCCATCCAGCCTGGTTCCCTCTGGCAGGGTCAGGGTCAGCAGTGTGAGTGCAGCTGAGCTGCACCAGCACCAGGACAACATGCATTTGCATCTTGCATTTCTCAGGATTTTCTCTGGCATTTATTCAATCCATTTTGTAATTTAAGTTTGTTATTACCCTCGTTTTCCCCTGGTACCCTGTTCACTAGCATGGCACATTTTTCTTCTTTCTCACTCATTTTTTCTGCTACTTATAAAAGATTTATTTTCTGTTAAAATACTTGCTAGATCCATTACCTATGAGAACTGCATTTTTCTTAAGTAGGAATGTGTAATTTTGTATAGCAGCTGTAACTGTTCTACTGATTTTTGTTTTGGATTGGAGTGGAGGGTTGGCTGCTTGGGCTTCTTTGCTCCATTTATTTTAAAAATACACATTTTGCATATCACTGCAGGGATATATATATAAGCAAGTCATCCTCATGGGGGAAGATTTTAAGATAGAGGGGATGAGTTACTGAGAGATGCCACTAGGACAAAATTGAGTGGAGGGCAGAATGTTCAGAGTTTAATCTGAGAAGTGTTGTCTGGGCTGTCGACCACCCCTGTGTGCCTCAGCTGTTCCTCTTCTGTGGGCTCCTCCTTCCCACACCAAACTGAATTTTTACCCACAGAGGTCATGGCTGCCCCATCCCTGGAAGTGTCCAAGGCCAGGCTGGGCAGGGCTTGGAGCAACCTGGGATAGTGGAAGATGTCCCTGCCCATGAGAGAGGAGAACTGGATGGGCTTTAAAGTCTCTTCCAACCCAAACAATTTCATGATTCCTTGATTCTAAACTATTTCCCCATCATGTTTCTGGCCAGCCAGCCTCTCCCAGTGTTCCTGTCTCACATCACAGGACAGCAGCTGAAATCCTGTGCACTGGGTGAGGTGTTTGGGTGTGGGGAGGGAAGGGAATGCCCCAGGAATCCCTAGGCATGACTTCACCCTCAGGCATCTTCAGACACGCGTGTGGATTTTAGCACTTAATCTTCCACGGGTTCAAATGATGAAGTAACTTTTTAATCTTATTTTTTGAAGGCAAAATCTCCAAAGAGGATGGCACTGGATGAGCTGGGTCGGGCAGAGAGCGCTGCGGGTTTGGACGCGCCGCCAGCCAAAAAACTGAAAGCGCCTTGGAAATGCGCGAAGTGCGGCTTTGCGACAGACGTCCAGACTGAGTTCCAGGAACACATCCCTCGGCACAAGACAGACAGCTCCACCTTCCAGTGCTTGTTCTGCGGCCTCTGCTACACCTCCCACATCTCTCTGAACAGACACCTCTTCATCGTTCATAAAGTCAAAGATGAGGAGGAGGAGGAGGATGAGGAGGAGGAAGATGAAAGGCAGAAGTTACAAATAGAGATGGGTAAGAATGGACACGAGGACTACAATGGCGAGTTGAACACTACAGTGGAAGAGGAAAACAAATACAAAGAGTGCAAAAGGGACTCAGCTCTTTGTGAGCACAGTCAGACGTGTGGAGCAGAAGGACCCAACAGCACCTCACAGAACAATCATTCAAAGTCTCTTAAGACTTAAAAGCAAAAAAAAAAAAAAAGCCCTTTTGGTTGATTAGGGGTTTTTTGTTGGGGGGTTTCTACTCAAAATACAGGGTGGGGACGGGGCAAATCTTTGAAATATTCTGTTGATTTCTTGGGATGGACGTTGCAACTCCTATTTGTAAGGGAAATTTAAAACGGAAAAAAACAAAACCAACCCTGCCATTGCATCCTAAGCACTAACTCTCTGCCAGCCCAGAGAGGTGAAAAGGGAAAGCAGGGCCAGAACCCTCAGTGGGGTTTGGCCAGCTCCTGAGGATCCAGGGATCCAGGAGCACTCTGCAGCTGCAGTTTCCTTCAGATGAGCTCTCCTCCTCTGAGTGTGCACCGCCTCAGCCTCCGCCCAGAGCCCCAGCCTCACCTTCCCAATCTCCCTTTCTTTCTCCTTCTATTTATGGCTTCTTTTTTCTCTCCCCATCCTGCCTTTGTGTTACTCATTTTAACTCATAACGCTGGCTCAGCCAAACGCGCTTGTCAGGACCGTGTTGGCCGATCTGGGATCTGCGTTACACGGCATGGGTTCGAGCTGTAAGTTGTGCTGGTTATTCTTTAGTTATGCCCAAATAACAACATTCTTTTCCAAAACGCAGTTTAATGAAATGTCTTGGACCTGAATCATCCTTAAAAGAGGATTTTGTAGCCCCAGTGCTCCTCGGTGAGTATGGCGTTGAGGAGGGCCAGGTCCCTTTGGGGCCATGTTGGCTGTGTGTCTGTGGAGCTGTGCTGCTGGAAGCCATCCTGGGCTGGGCATTGCCAGGAGTTGTGCTGCTGGAAGCCATCCTGGGCTGGGCATTGCCAGGTCTCATCCCAGTGGGGAGCTCAGACTGGCACCATCGCCAGAAGGGGATAAATCCCGCATCAGTGGTCAGCTGGAGTGAAGCTATTCCAGAGCTCCCGATGTGTCAGTGCCAGGGCTCCCTGACAGCTCATTTTGAGGGGAGAGGAGCAGAGCTCAGCTCACAGAGGTGTTGGAGCCGCGGGAGCCACCATGGTGCGGCACGGCAGGGGCTCCATAACTGCTGTCCTGCTGTGGCTCCGCACGACCCATCCTTCAGGAGATGTTTCTTTCCATGTAGTCACATTGACTCTCTTTCCTCCCTCATTCCATGTCACACCCATGCTTTGTGTAATACAATTACCTTCTATACCATTATTTTTTTTCATTCTGTTGAGCCAGAACTCCGCTTGTTATTGTTTACTCTGACAATGTTTAAATAATTTAAGAACTATTTATCTCCTTGCTTGGGCTGATCACCATCTGGTCTCGCCATGCTTGGGTACAGCTGGAGCTGTCTGGGTGTTGAGCGGCGTGTGGGTTGGATGAGCAAAGGCTGGATTGGGGTGTTGGTTGGATGTGGGGTGTCTGTAGGATGGGGTGGTGGGGAGCGGTTGGCCGAATGGCGTGAGAAGCGCAAGGGGTGCCGGGCGTTGGTGAATAGCGTTTGGATCGGGGTGTGTTCCGCGGAGGGAGCGACTGGAAGAGGCGGATGGAGCTGAGCGGGGCACGGCTGGATGTGCGTTTGGCAGGCTGGCTGCTGTGTCGGCCGCGGGGCGCTGAGCTGGGTGCGGGTGCGGGTGCGGGTGCGCGGCGCTCTCGGCTGCGGGCAAGGCCCGGCTCCGCTCCCGCTGCTGAGCGGGGCACGGCTGGATGTGCGTTTGGCAGGCTGGCTGCTGTGTCGGCCGCGGGGCGCTGAGCTGGGTGCGGGTGCGGGTGCGGGTGCGCGGCGCTCTCGGCTGCGGGCAAGGCCCGGCCCCGCTCCCGCTCCGGTGCCGGGGCCTCGCCCGCGCGCGGCGGAAGCGGCGGTGACGTGGCCGCGCGGGCGGAAGCGGAAGCGGGGCCGTGCGGGCGCGGCGGCGGTGGCGGCGGCGATGCTGTCGCTGGACTTTCTGGACGATGTGCGGCGCATGAACAAGCGGCAGGTGCCGGAGGGGCCGCGGGAAGGGGGGGAAAGCCGGGCGGGCGGACGGGCGGGCGGGGCCTGACCGACCCCCTTCCTCCCCAGCTGTACTACCAGGTGTTGAACTTCGGCATGATCGTGTCCTCCGCCCTCATGATCTGGAAGGGGCTCATGGTGGTGACGGGCAGCGAGAGTCCCATCGTGGTGGTGCTGAGGTCAGTCCCGCGATGCGGGGATTAAACTCCCAGGGTTTAGGCGGGCCGAGGGGATCCCCAGGATGGCCCAGGCGGAGCCACAGCGGGCGAGGAGCTCCCTGGGAATCCAGGCTGGGAATGGCGAGGGAGTGGGTGGAAAGAGCATCTCACCCCGCTCTGTCAGCCGGCTGGTAAGAAAGAGAGAGGGACTTTATACCCGGGCAGGCAGTGACGGGACACTGGGCCGTGACCGTGACAGCGCTGCCAGAGGGCAGGGTTAGAGGAGAGAGTGTGAGGAAATCCTTCCCTCTGAGGGCAGCGAGGCCGGGCTCAGGCTGCCCAGAGACGCTGTGGCTGCCCCATCCCTGGAGGTGTTCCAGGCCAGGTTGAACTCGGCTTGGAGCAATCTGGGATAATGAGAGATGTCCCTGCCCCTGGCAGGGATGGAACGGCATGATCTTTAAGGTCCCTTCCAGCCCATCTGTGATAATTCAATGACTGTCCACTACAGAGGTGCTCCTGAGCTAAAGGGTTGTCACTCTGTCACTGTATGTTTTGGGTGTCACACGTTGTCCTTACAGCAGTGCCCTGCAGTGGGTACCAGCAGTGTTACTCCCACCTTCCTGCTGCCTGGGACAAATTCCCTGGGCTGCCATTGGGTGCTGGCATGGATATTGCTCCTGCCCTGTGCATGGATATTGCACCTGCCCTGTGCATGGATATTGCACCTGCCCTGTGGCCACACTGCCCTTTTCTTTGTGTTTCTGTGTCAGTGTTCATGATGCAGAAATGCTGTTGTGCTGCTGGAAGCCATCCTGGGCTGGGCATTGCCAGGTCTCATCCCAGTGGGGAGCTCAGACTGGCACCATCGCCAGAAGGGGATAAATCCCGCATCAGTGGTCAGCTGGAGTGAAGCTATTCCAGAGCTCCCGATGTGTCAGTGCCAGGGCTCCCTGACAGCTCATTTTGAGGGGAGAGGAGCAGAGCTCAGCTCACAGAGGTGTTGGAGCCGCGGGAGCCACCATGGTGCGGCACGGCAGGGGCTCCATAACTGCTGTCCTGCTGTGGCTCCGCACGACCCATCCTTCAGGAGATGTTTCTTTCCATGTAGTCACATTGACTCTCTTTCCTCCCTCATTCCATGTCACACCCATGCTTTGTGTAATACAATTACCTTCTATACCATTATTTTTTTTCATTCTGTTGAGCCAGAACTCCGCTTGTTATTGTTTACTCTGACAATGTTTAAATAATTTAAGAACTATTTATCTCCTTGCTTGGGCTCATCACCATCTGGTCTCGCCATGCTTGGGTACAGCTGGAGCTGTCTGGGTGTTGAGCGGCGTGTGGGTTGGATGAGCAAAGGCTGGATTGGGGTGTTGGTTGGATGTGGGGTGTCTGTAGGATGGGGTGGTGGGGAGCGGTTGGCCGAATGGCGTGAGAAGCGCAAGGGGTGCCGGGCGTTGGTGAATAGCGTTTGGATCGGGGTGTGTTCCCCGGAGGGAGCGGCTGGAAGAGGTGGATGGAGCTGAGCGGGGCAGGGCTGGATGTGCGTTTGGCAGGCTGGCTGCTGTGTCGGCCGCGGGGCGCTGAGCTGGGTGCGGGTGCGGTGCGCGGCGCTCTCGGCTGCGGGCAAGGCCCGGCTCCGCTCCCGCTCCGGGGCCTCGCCCGCGCGCGGCGGAAGCGGCGGTGACGTGGCCGCGCGGGCGGAAGCGGAAGCGGGGCCGTGCGGGCGCGGCGGCGGTGGCGGCGGCGATGCTGTCGCTGGACTTTCTGGACGATGTGCGGCGCATGAACAAGCGGCAGGTGCCGGAGTCCGGGGCCTCGCCCGCGCGCGGCGGAAGCGGCGGTGACGTGGCCGCGCGGGCGGAAGCGGAAGCGGGGCCGTGCGGGCGCGGCGGCGGTGGCGGCGGCGATGCTGTCGCTGGACTTTCTGGACGATGTGCGGCGCATGAACAAGCGGCAGGTGCCGGAGGGGCCGCGGGAAGGGGGGGAAAGCCGGGCGGGCGGACGGGCGGGCGGGGCCTGACCGACCCCCTTCCTCCCCAGCTGTACTACCAGGTGTTGAACTTCGGCATGATCGTGTCCTCCGCCCTCATGATCTGGAAGGGGCTCATGGTGGTGACGGGCAGCGAGAGTCCCATCGTGGTGGTGCTGAGGTCAGTCCCGCGATGCGGGGATTAAACTCCCAGGGTTTAGGCGGGCCGAGGGGATCCCCAGGATGGCCCAGGCGGAGCCACAGCGGGCGAGGAGCTCCCTGGGAATCCAGGCTGGGAATGGCGAGGGAGTGGGTGGAAAGAGCATCTCACCCCGCTCTGTCAGCCGGCTGGTAAGAAAGAGAGAGGGACTTTATACCCGGGCAGGCAGTGACGGGACACTGGGCCGTGACCGTGACAGCGCTGCCAGAGGGCAGGGTTAGAGGAGAGAGTGTGAGGAAATCCTTCCCTCTGAGGGCAGCGAGGCCGGGCTCAGGCTGCCCAGAGACGCTGTGGCTGCCCCATCCCTGGAGGTGTTCCAGGCCAGGTTGAACTCGGCTTGGAGCAATCTGGGATAATGAGAGATGTCCCTGCCCCTGGCAGGGATGGAACGGCATGATCTTTAAGGTCCCTTCCAGCCCATCTGTGATAATTCAATGACTGTCCACTACAGAGGTGCTCCTGAGCTAAAGGGTTGTCACTCTGTCACTGTATGTTTTGGGTGTCACACGTTGTCCTTACAGCAGTGCCCTGCAGTGGGTACCAGCAGTGTTACTCCCACCTTCCTGCTGCCTGGGATAAATTCCCTGGGCTGCCATTGGGTGCTGGCATGGATATTGCACCTGCCCTGTGCATGGATATTGCACCTGCCCTGTGGCCACACTGCCCTTTTCTTTGTGTTTCTGTGTCAGTGTTCATGATGCAGAAATGCTGTCATGCCAGGACCAAGTGCTGCTTTCCAAAACCCCCTCCTGATGAGGTGCAGGGCAGATGTTTGCCCCCGCTCCTCCCAGTGAGTAAGACAGGGTGGTGAGGTCACATCCCCTCTCCAGTGATTGATCTGCTGTTCTGACCTGCATCTGCTGTGCTCTGTGAAGATAAAATTCAAATGCACGCAGTACTTAAAGTTCATTGTTCTGCTTTGCATTATTTATGTGGAATTAGGAAGGATAAGTAGTTGGTAACAATTGCCATTTACAAGACAGAAGAAAAATAACTTGAGTCGTGGTGCCTGAAATGAGATAATTAAACAAAGCAATGAATCACAGTAGCAAATTTTTGGCAAGTCCCTTTGTCTGTTTCAGATGGGAATGCTTTCAGTGCTTTGTTTCTGAGGATAATCTGTCTATCTCTAAAAAATAAATTAAATTTAAAAAAAGCTTCCCATCATTACAGAGTTGCCAGCATTGCCCTGCCAGTGGTGAGCTCAGAAATCAAAAGATAGTGTTCATCATCAGCTTTTTGCTTATTAAAAAAGCTTTTCCCTTTGGATGTGCTTGTAACACCGGGTACTGGCAGTGCTCTTTTCCCAACAAATCCAAGCTGCTGGCAGTGTGATGATTGAAAACCTGCTTGCAGTAGAGGTTACACGGTTGCCCAGTCTCTAGGGTGGTTTTCTCAGAAGCTCTTCATCAAGGTTTCAGCCTGGTCTGGAACACTTCCAGGAATGGGGTATCCACAGCTTCTCTTTCTCATGAGGTTCTTGGGAGATTTTTCTTGAAGAGCCACGAACTCCAAAACCTGGTACTGAGTGTTTAAGTGTTGTTCAGTTGTTCCCCTCCTCTTTTTCAGTGGGAGTATGGAGCCTGCTTTCCACAGAGGAGATCTCCTGTTCCTCACCAACCGAATTGAAGATCCAATCAGAGTGGGAGAAATAGTCGTCTTCAGGATAGAAGGAAGGGAAATTCCTATAGTCCATCGTGTCCTGAAAATCCATGAGAAGTATGTGAAGAGTCTGGGGGTTCTGCTGCTGATGTTTCCCTAACTGGTGTCCTTCATCTGCTTGGGTAAACAAGGGCGGGGGAGGATGTCAGTCATGGAAATCCAGGTGCTCTAGGAAGTAACACAGGAGTTTCAGACAGAAAAAATCTCTCCTGCTTTGTTTACTTGTAAAGATCATCCAGCAGAAGGCACAAGCTGAGATCCTGTGCCAAACAAATCCTACACTCCAAACTGTAGAATCATGGAATTGTTAGGGTTGGAAGGGACCTTAAAGCCAGTCTCATTCCACCCTGTGCCATGGGCAGGGACACCTTCCACTGTCCCAGAGTGGCCTTGGACACTTCCAGGGATCCAGGGACAGGCACAGCTGCTCTGGGCACCCTGTGCCAGGGCCTGCCCACCCTCACAGGGAGGAATTTAATCCTTACATCCCATCTAACCCTGGCAGTGGGAAGCCATTTCCCTGTTACTTTAGGGCTCTTGTTTGCAGTCTCGGTCCATCTCTCTTGGAGCCCCTTTAGGCACTGGAAGTGACTCCACTGCCTGTCTCCTGTGCCATCCTCTCTGTCCCGAGCTGCTGTGCTGTCTGCTGCAGCATGGCTGTGTTTGTGTGTGAAGTGAGTCTTGTTTGTGGGGCACAGCTGTGGCAGAAGGTGTTTTGTGTGTAGGGTGTGTTATTTTGGAGCTTGTCTCTATGTCCTGGTCTTTGCTGTCTGGCACACCCAGGGCCTTTTGTCTCTCTGGAAGGTTGTGGTGCTGCCCTCAGAGTCTTTGTGTGCTGTTCACTCTCAGCACTGGGGAGGTTGTGTCTGAAGGAATGGAACAGGCATTGGTTTCATGGCTGATCAAGGCTTAGTTTTCCAGCCAAGGCTTCCACTGCAGTCATGAGCTTTCCTGTTTTGCTGGATGGAACTGTGGCCTCTCCAGGCCAGTGTGTGGTGATACAAGCCAGCTCTGTGAGTTGAGTGAAAACTGAATCTAGAACTGAATCCCTGATTCTTCAAGACATCTTGGAGAGGCAACAGCTGGTTGGGGTCCCAGCATCTGTTTCTGCTGAGTGAATGTTTTCTGAATGGTGTGAGCTGGAGCTGAGCCAGGTGGCATCTGGGGATTCCTCTGGTTGGGACGTGGATGGGATGGAGAGGGTCCCTTTCCCAAAGCTGTTGGAATATCCACACAATTTTCTGCACCAACTGAAGGATGACCAGCCTTGTGCATGTAAATATACAGCTGGAATCCTGGCTCTGAGGCAGTGAAACAATGCCTCTCCCAGCAGGCAAAGCACATTCTTTGCTGTTCAGATTTATTCTGTACTCGGAATTTTGAACAGTGTCAGTTTGCAAAGTGCTGGTCTTTGATACCACTGATTTAAAAATAACTTCAGTTTATGGGCTGAATTTGACATCTGATGTTGCACGAGCGTTTTTTGTGATGTTGTGGAAACTCTTTCAAGTGAAATGCAGTTTTCCTTCTCCCCTGTTCTGTGCAGCATTTTCTCTTCAGATGTTGCCCACCCTTCTTTTTTGCCTGCCTCCATCTCTAGATATTAGGTTACCAAAGACTATTTTTTGTTTAAATGTAACAGTGCCAGTCCTGGAAGGGTGAAACCATTCTGCAGTATTTTAGGTTTCATTTAACTGAAACAACCAAACACAAACCTAATCTTTTTATTAGGAGAGATAAACTGAAAAATCCATATTGCAACCTGAACCTGGGAGCTGAAGGCAGGATTTGGGTGTTAGTTGCTTCTTTCACTACTTAAAGAATAATTTTCTAGTGCCAGTTTGGAAGAGAAAAGTCTCTGCAGAAGCTGACAGGAGTGTCAAAATGCATGAAGACAGAAACAGCATTTTCTGTGATTTTGGGGCAGCTCAGGCCCCAGTTCACATCAATATTGTGTCAGTGAGAAAAAGTCTGTTACTTGCTGGCCTTTTCTTCTTGTTTCAGCCCAAAATTGAATTCATTCTTTATTACTAACACAGAGTCTGCATTCCAAATTTACTTAGTGGTTTTGGAGCGGGGTCACTCACCTCAGACAGCAGAGAAGTGCACCAAGGGCTTCTCATGCTGCATTGTGGCAGAGCCTTGACTCAGCTCAATAAGGTGCTGCACTCCTGCACCATCACTCTTCAGAGCTAAACTGCATTATCTGCACCTCTGGGGATCTTTATCTTTTCCCAGACAGTGTTTGTTGTTCCCACATAACAAACCAGATGTGCTTTGGAGAAAGAGCTGTGGGTTTTTTCCCTTTTTCCTTTCCAAACTTCTCCTGTCAAGGAGCTTTTTGGTGTTCAGGCATGATGAAAACAGCCTGAGCTCCAAAGAACTGCCTGCTTTGCTGCTTGCATTCCATCTGTCATGTCTGTGAGAGCTGAGATTCAAGCACTGAGGATGCTCCTGCTCAGCACCTGCCTGCAGGTGCCACAGGAAGGTGACAGTGGCAAATCCCTGAGTAGTGCCATGGGCTGCTCTCCAGCATCTGAATGGGAATGGCTGGGAAAGAATCTATACACCTTTTTCCTGGTCAAAGAAAAGATTCATCTGCTCCATGATCCCGATTCTGGCAAGCTAATTAATCTGAAAATTAATTAAAGACTGGAGAGAGCATATTGTGGTAATTTCCCTGCTTTTTGCAGGTTACAGTTTCAAGCACAAAGTCCTAGTTCTTTATGAATAGCCTAATTCGTCTTTTACGTGGAGTATCAGGTCAGTTTTTCAGCCAGTATAATTTTTTGCCAACCAAAATACCTTTGCAGAGAGTCTGGTTTAGTTTGCACTGTGGCTATTTCTGCATGGCACCTTCTCTGCCTGGTTTTAACCCATTACTTCTCTTTTTGGTACCTTCTGGCTCTTGCATTGGAAGAGACAGTGAAAAGCTATTTGATTATTGCTGTCATTTGAAGTCGACTGTGTCATATCTCCCATCAGTTCTGTCTTTTCCAGGCTGGAGAGTCCTGGTCTGTAGTTCTTGTATGGAAGTGGTTCCAGACCTTGTTAAGCATTTGTCAGCCTTTGCCAGTTCTTCTCTCCGTTGCAGGAAAGGATCTGGGGGGCTCAGCACTGCCCAGAGCATTCCAGATGTAGGCACATTGTGAGTTCATGCAGCATCATTGTGGTATTATTTGGATTTTTTTCTGTCCCCCTTTCCTAATGAGTTCTAATTTTCAGCTTGCTTCTGCCCATTGCTGAGCAGAGCTCTGTGCTTCAATCCCAACCTCTCCTTTCGTGTGGTAGTAGGGAGACCAGAATCCAACATTTGTGTGAAGCAAGAGAAGCATCAACACAAGATGGGTCAAAAGCCAAGAGGCAGTAGCTGCACCTCCACTAGAAACTGTTCTGAAACTGCTGGAGATCTTTGCTGGGGCCAGAATTCATTCTTCCCATGGCAGTTTTTTCCAAACCATTGCTTTCTGCTGCACTTGACAGTTTCCCTGTTTTATCCTCCTTGAATTGTAGGACACAGGTGCTTCTAGTGCCCTTGTGTTGATCTCTCCATCCTTGTTGCAGAACAGCTTTTAACAACTTTCTGTCCTGCCTTACCTGGCTGTCTTGTCTTTACCAGGCAAAATGGAGACATCAAATTTCTGACAAAGGGGGACAACAATGCTGTGGATGACAGAGGGCTCTACAAGCAGGGGCAGCACTGGCTGGAGAAAAAGGATGTAGTGGGACGAGCAAGAGGGTGAGTCAAGTTGAAAATGGTGGGGCTTTTCACACTGCTGTCCCCAAAAGCCATCTGGTAAATCCCCCCTTGTGCTGGCTGTCCCTGCTGGGTTTGTAACCTGCCTGAGAGTGTGGAGAGTTCAGTTCTTAGTTTGGCTGTGAGCTGTGTCCTGAGTTGTTGATGCTGGATGGACACAGGTGTAAGGGCTCAGACTTGATCAGAATTGTCATCAGGTTTGTCCTGGGAGGCTCAGTGTTTGCAGGCAAGTGAAATCTGAGCCAGGCATAGGCTGAAACACCCTCTGGGCTGGTTGTCACCCAGGCCCACTGCCATGGGAGGGAGAAGTCACCACCCATTGACTGCAGCCCTTGGGATGCTTGAATGACTCTCCCTCTGCACCCTGGAATAGTGTTTCTTTTAACAAAACCTTTATTCTTGTAGATTTGTGCCCTACATTGGAATAGTGACTATCTTAATGAACGATTATCCAAAATTTAAGGTAAGAGCTCTTCTATTTCCTGCCTGCTTTTCCCACCCCAGCTATAATTCCTTCATGAGAACACGGGCAGAACCCTGTGCCCTGCATGTTTGCTGCTGTAGATGTCAGTGTGCACTCCTGTGTCTCCTCTGCTCTCTCTTCCAGTATGCAGTCCTCTTTTTACTGGGTTTATTTGTGCTGGTCCATCGAGAGTAGTCCCTTGCACTGAACTACGAGATGAAGGTGCCATGGAATTTTTTAGATGAACCTTTAAAGTAGCTGATGGTCCAGTGTACCAGGAGAAAGAAGAAAGCATGCATTTCAAAGCTTCGTGCCAGTTTGGGTTTGTTTTGGTTTTTACTGCGTAAGGGCGAATGTTTGTCACAGTATTTCCAATGGTTTGTCACATTTTAGCCTTTTTAGTGAATTTTTATATTAAAAATTTGAGCCAAAGTGTTTAGTGCTTGTACTTTGAAGCTGAGCTTCCTCTCCAAGTGCCTCTGGGACCGTGTCCTCAGTCTGTGCCTGGCCGGGCCAGGTGCCCTCTCCCTTGTGCTCACTGAGCTGTCCACTGGTGAGTTGTGGCCATGACAGTTTTTTTCCAATTCAGAACTGGAATAAAGATTTTGCCTCTTGCCACGTTTTTTGTTATTGCCCTCATGAGAGCAGCCTCCTTGCCCAGGTTCTGGGGGATATCTGGGCTTTGCTGTTACACACTCACTCCCAGAGCCATCATCTGACTTGTTCTCTCTCCAGAGAGCAGTAGCAGCTGCTCCTCTCACCTCTTTTTGGGGAATTATCTGTCCTGAGCTGTAGAGCATTCAATATTTCTGTTTCTTTAAATCACACTGAAATAATCTGCCAAAACACTGCAAAGTGTTTGGGGTAGAAGATGGCAAAGGATTACTTTGTGCATTGTGGCAATAGGTAGCAGAAGGATAAAGATGGAAAATACCCACAGCTCTTTGACAGGGATGATTTAGCAGGATGCAATAATAAAAATTGCTTAGTTTTGCAAAAGGGTTTCAGGTGTGAGCTGGCCACGTCTCACAGCTCACCTGAAAGCTACAGGCTGCCCTGGGGTCTGAAATAAAAAACCCACTTGTCACCACTGTCTTTTTCTGAGCTTCTCATTCAGGCTTGTGATCCTGCTGGTGGAGGTGTTGTCAGAAAGAGCCCAGGGAGGAGGTGCAGGGCAGTGATGCTGCAGTTTATCAGCTCTTCTCCATGACTGCTCCAGGATTCCAGAGCAACAGGAATCATTGCAGATGGTCACTGCACCCACACACACAGCTTGTATAAAGCAAAAGCAGTCAGGAAAAGCAAGGACAAAACCCATTGGGGTGTTTATGGCTGTTTGCAGTTTGTTGCATATGTCTCTCATTGGGTTTGTCAGGCCTCTCCCATCTCTGGAGGTGAATTGTACCATTTTGCTGGTTTTGATGTTACCAGGTGCTTTGTTCCCTGTGTAGGACAAAGCAAACATCACCTGTAGGGCACTGCAAAGAGTCTACAAACAGGTACAACCCCCAGCACTGAGCCTTGAGCCTGTAGCTCTGAGTAATCAAAACTTCGTAATAAAAATGGTAATAAAATCTGTATCTCTTGCCCCCAGTGTTAGAGCCCTTGGGAGGAAAATGTGGATAAAGCTTCTCTTTAATTCTTGAGTTAAGGATGGGATGTTCTGTCAAAAGTCAAGTGCAGGCAGCAGTGAGAGAGCAGAGAATCTCTGAGAGCTGCTCTCACTATAGAGTGCCTTCCTGAGGCATTTCTGCCTTTGCAGCTCATGTGGAGCCTGAGTCTGTCCCTGCTTTGCCTTGAGCCTCAACAGCTTTTGTGCATAAACGAGTTTTACACACAAAGGGCTGAGCTGAGCTTGTCTGAAAGCTGCTAACCAACACCTCCCCATAAACACTTGCTGTGGGTGCTGCTGCTGCTGCTCTCCAAGTCCTTTCAGACCTTCTCCAAAATTCTAAGCGTGTGAAAGCAGTTGTATTCCTGTCACTGAGTTAATTTAACCCAAAAAAGAAAGCTGAAACACAAAGGATTGTGGAGCAAGGTTTAGCTCTCAAAGTGCTAAGCCTGCAGTTCTTCAGGAGGCTGATGTGTCCAGAGGGTGGCAGCTGCTGTCAGGAGTCCCTGGGCTGGGGGCACAGGGCACAGTGAGCTCTTGCAGGAGGCTGTGCCCTGCTCTCACCTGGTGCTGTGTGAAGGAATTGAACAAGAAGTGCTTCAAAAATGCAGGGTGGGTGGGGTGAGGAGCCCCTGCTGCAGCCCAGCTTCAGAGGCTTCCCTCCAGGGTCTGCAGGCACTTGAAGAACAGGAACAATTGCCCTAAACCAGGGGCTGCTATGTGGCACTTGGGAATTCATCTCTGCAAGCCCTGTTCTGCCTGTTTTCAGCTCTGTGCAGCTGGGAATGTGGTTCTGTTTCCTGCAGCTGTGAAATGGGGAGTTGACTCCAGTTAGGCAAAGAATAATTTGGCAGTCAACCCCATCACAGCTCTGGCACCCACCACCTCCTGTGCCACCTCCCATGCCAGCTCCCACATCGCCTCCTGCCTTCCAGCAGCACCTTTCTGCCACAGTGGGATGAGGGAGTGTTGGGGATGAGCCTGCACAGGCTGGAAACTGGGGATATGGGGGCAGGGTGACACAGAGCCGTTGCTAGCTCCATCCCCACCAGATTTATTCTGCTTTGCTGAGCAGAAAAGCCACGGAGTGAGTAGGATATCTGGCTGGCTGGGTGCTGATGCTGAGGTGTTTGGGAGCACTGCTGAGCTCCCACAGAGCCAGAGTGGTTGGTGATAGAACTTGATGTGTTTATGTTTTATGTCAGTTTTATGCTACTTTGTTTTTTTAAGGTGAAACTGGGCAGCTCCAGCAGAGCCAGTGACACTGGAGGCTCTGGAAATGGATGGAGATCTTCATGTCACCACAGGAATGGGATTGGCTTGTAAAGTACGTGGGTGTTGAAAGGTCTGGTTTATAAAAGAGAAAAAAATGAAGGAAAAAATCTGCCAGGGCTCATTGCTCCTGTGTCTGTTGTGGTTGGTTACAGCCAAACAGGGCAGGTTTTCTGTGAGCAATTCCAGTGCTTAATTACAGTTCAGTCACATCCGCAGTTCAGGCACAGATTCCTTCACGGGCAGGAGCTGTTCCATGAAGCAAAGCCATGCTGGGCTGTGTCTGAGGGCTGCTGGAATTCTAGTGGGTGATAATTTTTTGTATCAAAGCTAAATGCATAAGCAAGAGCGTGATGGTTGGGAAGTGAGCTGTGAGGGGTGATGTGCTGCAAGCTGGAGCTCTGTGAGACAGAGGCTGTTCTGTGTATTTATGGTGCTTTAGTGCACGGTTGTTGGTTGAACAGCAGTGGGCATCACGGTGCTTCATCCAGATCTGTTGCTGCTTATTGCTTTGCAGGGGTTCACAGGGCTCAGGTTTTGTCAGATGGTCGGTTCCCCACTGTCTTTAATGAGATTGGGTAATTTCATGGTGGTTTTCCTGCCCTTAAAATCGAACAGATCAACTGTGTTTTTTTCCAAGATAAAACCTGGTCTACACTGTCTTTAATGAGATTGGGTAATTTCATGGTGGTTTTCCTGCCCTTAAAATCAGAACAGATCAACTGTGGTTTTTTCCGAGATAAAACCTGGTTTCTGCATGAAGACCACTCTTTGCTGGAGAAATGCACAACACAAAGTGTGCAGCTCCCAGGACAGCCCAAAAGTTGGCCAGGAGAAGAGACAGAGAAGGAAGAGAAGAGGTGCTTAGAGCACATGCCTTGGGGATGGCTCCTGTGCCAGAGCAGGGGCAGTGCAGAGCAGCTGCTTGTGTGACCCACACGGTGCCAGTGACTCAGTGGCTGAATCAGATGAGGAATGTCCTGGTTCCATCCCCCAGGAAGGTGCACTGGGGTGACGCCAGAAGGGCCCAGCCTGTGCCATTCCCACACTGTCAGCAGCTCAGGGTGGGAGTTGATGTGTGATGGGTGACTGATCTGAGACTCATCTCTGAGAGAAGAGAAGCAGCACCCACACTGTGCTTTCAGCCAGCTGAACAGCCTCCTGCCCCTTTAAGCTCTCCCCAGCCTCGTAACACTTTGGTCTCTTTGTCATCTGCACCCAGATTCTCACCTGTCAGGAGCCACAGGTCTCTGCCAGAGTAGATCCACCAGCCCAAGCATGTTGGATTCATATGGGACACAGGAGCTTTCCTGAGAAATCTGCCTTGGTGGCTCTATTTTGCCCTAATTGGGTGGCTTTGCTGTGGGTTCCTAATCTGCCTAGCTCTGAGAGTCCTTCTTCACATTTGCTTATCCCTCAGTTTCTGTGAAAATCCAGCAGCTCCATCACACACAATCCTGCTTCCCCTTGGAGCAGGACCTGATTTTGTGTGCTGGCCTGCTGGTTGAGCACATAGTGTGTCAAACCTACTCCAGCTCGTGGAGAAATCCATACACTTGTTCAATTCTAGCAGGTCCTGGGAATGCCTGATCCAGGAGGTTCCCTAAACCTCAGGGGAAATAAACATCTTCACAGAGAACAGTCTAAACAGTGATGGACTAGAAATTCAACCTTTGTGATTCAGAACCTCTATGATCCAGGATGGAGCAGATGCTCTCAGTCTCTTGCTCCTTCTGCCCAGCTCCTCATCTTTTGACTATTTGTGCTCCTTCTGTTTAACAATTCAAAAACCCTTCCTGCATCTCTCTCTGCTCAATATCTTGGTATCGCCTTTGTTTTCCAACCTCCCCTTTCCCCATAGAAACAGTCCTGAAGGAAAAATAATGTGGAGGAAATTAACTTCTCTGAGCCTTGATTCACTCAAACTGGCATGTCAGATTTCTGCTGTATAATTCTGGCTGGGACACTTCTGAGCTGGGCCTGGGTTTGCCTGGAAGAAAACACGATTTTCTTCTCTAAGTCTTCTTGCAGAGCAGTTATTTGTATTTGTCCAGCAGTGTGGAGTGAAAGGGAGACCTCAGGGAAAACCACAGCTCATTTACAGCTTAAATGAAAATTGAAAATGAGTTGAAAACAAGATGTGCAAGATTTCAAATTTTATCTTTTAAAAACAACAGCTATTGCCTGTGGATGAATGGATGTAACAGAGGGATTTAATCTTTGTAAACAAGAGAAAAATGCATCCAAATAGACCCTCAGGCATGTGGCAGGACCTGGCTTTGGAAAATGGTGAAGAAAAGGCTGAAGCAACCTAACTGCTACTAAGAGTTTTATTGGCACAGGAGCTCTGTGAAGGAGACAAATAGGGACATTCAAGGCCTTAGCTCTTTGTATTGGTTTTTTATTAGAGCCATCAGTTTGAGCACGTTTGCCTGCCCAGGTGGGTATTTGCAGTGCCTGGGAAGCCTCAGCTCCACAGCATGGAGTGTCTCCCTTGCCTGCCTGGCCACCTCTCTCATGGTAGAGTCAGCGCCAAAGGAACTAAAACATGGAATCTCAGAATGAGTTGGGCTGGAAGGGACCCTAAAGCCCAGGCAGTCCCACCTCCTACTGTGGGCAGGGACACCTTCCACTATCCCAGGTTGGTCCAAGCCATGTCCAACCTGGCCTTGGACGTTTCCTGGGATGGAGCAGCTGCAGCTGCTCTGGGCACTCTGTGCCAGGACCTCACCACCCTCACAGGGAAGAGTATCTTCCCAATATCCCATCTATCCCTGCCCTCTGGCTGTGGGAAGATATTTCCCCTTGTCCTGTCCCTCCATCCCTTGTCCCTCTCCAGCTCTCCTGGAGACCCTTCAGGCCCTGGCAGGGGCTCTGAGCTCTCCCAGACCCTTCTCCTCTCCAGGTGAGCACCCCCAGCTCTCCCAGCCTGGCTCCAGAGCAGAGGGGCTCCACCCTCAGAGCATCTCCATGGCCTCCTCTGGACTTGCTCCAACTGGTCCATGTCTTGTGCTGAGGACTCCAGACTTGGATGCAAAGCAGAGAAAAAACAAATTGGGCCTTGCTTGAAAGCCCTTGAACCAGGGTATTTTCAGGTTGGTCTGTTACATTTGTTAGTGAGGCCCTTTTGGCTGTGCAGTTTTTACATCCATTCATTTTGCCTAGTTATGGTTTCCTTTCTTTACCTGGTGAAATCCTGTTTTAGCTTTAGGTGCATTTAGAGGATTTGCTCCTAGTGCCTGTTTCACAGGTCTGTTATTGCTCATCCTATCCCTACTTGGACAGGAGTTTGGTAAGGAACAGAACACCCTAAGAGAGTAGACTTGGAACTTGTGGAAGGAATTTGGAGCCTTATGGGTAAGGTGAACCCACAGGCATCATCTACCTGGATTTCCCAAAGGTATTTGGCAAGGTCCCTCAGCAAAGGCTCCTGAAGGAACGAAGCAGTCCTGGAACAGGTGGTGAGATCCTTATAGGAGAGATTGTTTGCTGAAAGGTAAAGAACAAAAGGGAGAAGGGAAGAGGGAAGAGACTGGGTAATAAAGGAGATGAAGTTTAAATGTACATAAATATAAAACGGTGCACAGGGAGAAAAACCAATTTTAACTCTATTTATGAAACAACGGGTTCCAAGTTAAGTGTTGCCATCTGAAACATCGGGGTTGTTACAGATTGTGCTGTGAAAATGTCAATTCTGTGGTCAGCAGCCATCCAGAGTAAACTGTGTGTGTCAATTGCTGGGGAAAACAGAACAAAACAACCCCTGCTCCCTCTGGCTGCAGGGATCTGGGGAAGCTGAGGATTCCTGGAGCTTTGAGGTGTTTTGGGTGGGAAGGGACATTCCTGGAGAGTGTGGGACTGTGCAGGGCTGCTCTCAGCCAGCCCCAGAGGGTAAATCCTACAGAGAGGGGAGGGGAGCTCTGTGCAGACCCTCCTCTGCCTCAGGGATATAGCCATTGGCAGCTGCCATTTTCCAGAGTCACCTTTGGGGCTGCCAACAGCCCCATCTCCTGCATCACCTGGGAAAGTCGGTGTGCCTACCTCTGCCAGCAAAACTGATTTATAAAGTAGAATTTCTACAGCTTTTTTTTTAATATATATAATAAGATTCCCTTGGAGACTGGTAGCTGTTGGGACGTGAATCTCTGCTGAGCTGGAGAGAGCAAGTGGCAGAGAAGCACTGCAGTGTCAATTCCTGCCTGGAATGCTGGAAGTCCCAGCAGGCTCCAGGCTGGGTGTCTTGCTCTGACCCACCAAAGTGGACAAAGAGAGAGGCAAAAATCTACCACAAACCCCACCAGGCTGGTGACCCGGTTCTGGAGCTCAGGTCCTGGTACCCTTCCCAAGCAGGTCCTGGGTGCCAGTTATTTTCCCTAAAATTAGGAGCAACTTCTTTGTGAAGGCTGGAAAATCCTGAAAAAAAATCAGGTCTTTCTGTTGGTGTCTGGGGCTGGTATTTACCAAGGCTGCTGTGGAGGAAGGAATTGCTGTTCTTGCCTGGACCACAGCACTGCTGCTGCTGCTCAGTGAGTGCTGAACCCTTTTACCAGCTGTTTCCCAATAAAGCCCCACTGGCTGCCCTGAACTGTGCTCCCACTTGCAGCCTCCAAAACATCTCTGAGTAGCTGTTCTGGTGCTCTTTCCAGACTTGAAATCAGGGTTATGGGCTCACATCTCCCACACACACATCATGAGGTCAAGCCTTGGTGCTCAGCAATTGATCTGACATCCCCTCAGGTTTTGAGGGTTTACAGTGGCACTGCAAAAGGGCAGGAGGTCCCCGATTTCCTTTTCCCAGCCTTCCCAAGCTTCCTTAGCAGTGCCACTGGGATGGAAAACACCTGTTGTTCTGCTCCCACCCTGGCTGAGGTAACACCAGCTGAAAAAGAAGGAACATCTGGGTGCATTTGGTTGTGCATCTAATTAGAGCAGTGCATAAGCCTTCATCCTGTTTGAAACCCTGCAGCTTCCCACTGCTCATCCCTTGTCTCTGGGGCTGCCTGTAGGAGCTACTAAAGGAATGGGACTTAACCCTGCCACGCTTCAGTTGGTGCCATAATTGCCCAGGGCTCTTTCATCTGCCCTCTGTAATTGGGATCACTTTATCCCTGCCTTCATTCTCCCTAATCCTACAGGTAACCCTTCAGCTTGCTGTTCTCCACAGTGGAGGATTCTGCTCAGCTTTCCCAAAAACACCCCTTCCCCAGGGAAAGGAGGAGACAGATTCAGCTATGCCAGTGCTGGGCAGCACCAGCATCTTCCTTCACATTAAGCACCTTCTCTGGACCTCCCATCCTCCTCCTCCTCCTCCTGCCCTTCCTACATCCCCCACCTTCTCCAGACACCATGAGTGAATTTAAAACTTTTGAAGAAAAGGCTCGGGATAATGTCCATCCATTTCAAGCTGTTTTGTCAGTGCAATGGCAGTGCAGGACACTGGGGGAGGGACACAGGCTGAGAGAGGAAATGGAGAAGGGACAGGGGTGTTTCTGTCTGTCCAGGTGCAGCACTGGGAGAGGACAGCAGAGCCCAAGCAGTTGGGGACACTCACACACTTACTGGGACCAGGGGCCCCAGGTCTCCTGTCCCTGCTGCCTCAGTGGGGACACGAGGCTGCTGTGATGTGGATGTGAGAGCTGGGGTGCTGTGAGTGCCACATCTGGGGGGAGCACTGCACTCACGGCCCCCTGGCCCCCTAAAGGGTCACCTTCTCGAGTGTCAAGTCCAGCTCTGCCTGCTCAGCCCTTGTCCTGCTGAACACAGGGAAGGAGCACAGTGAGAGAGCGGAGTGAAATCCCCCTCTGGAGCCCAGGAGCTCCAGCACACAAGCTGGAGCTCCTGGACAAGGATGGCAGAGGTGTCACACCTGAGAAGGCCATGTCCATCACCGTGGCACATCTCTGGAACAGTGAGGGAGCCCATGCTGATCTGGCCACCCAAGGGGACACTCACACACTTTGAGAGGATGCCTGGTAACACAGGAACACTTCGGTTTTTTTCTTTCTTTCTTTCCTGTAAGCTTAGAGCTGAGTTTGCAGTTGGAACTCTGACCCCCTGCTGCTGAAGGGGAACGTGTCACCTCCAGCCCTGCTCTCCTGAACAGCAGCACGTGCTGAGAATGGCATTGCTAATGAATTCCCTCTGCCATTTCCCAGGAGAACTGGGTCATCTCATCCCCACCCACCAGCACCTCCTTGCAAAGTTATGGAACTGTAAATCCAGCAGAAGCTGTCAGCGCCTTTAGAACACTGATGGGCTGCACCTGGTATGGACTTCTATCCACATGGACCCAGGCACCACGTGAGCTCAGCCCTGCAGTGTGTCATTGATCTGTGCTGGGGGAGCTCAGCAGTGCCTGAGTGAGCGGCCTGACCTGGCCCCAGGCCCTCCTCCTCACCATGGACCTGCCAGGATTATGTCTGACCCTGGGTACCCGCCCAGACTCACCCCAGCCCAGACCCTGAGGGTATCCCTGTGTAAATATGGAACCTGGAGGAATCCCTATTGGCTGCAGGCAAGGACGAGAAGAAACAGAGCACAACCTGTGCCTTGGAGCCCTCTGATCAAACGCTTCCAGTTTCACCAGGAATGCACTTCATTTGAGCCCTGGGCACACACAGTCCATGCCCCAGGCCCCACTGTCTGTGTCCCTGGCATGGCTGGGCACAGCCCCATCCCTTTAATGGAAAAGGGGGAGCTCATGGGGAACATGATTATCCATGGAAGGTTTGGGTGTAGCAATCAGGAAATAGTAGTCTGCAAAATCTCAAAGGGAGTGGGAAAGGTGAGAAGTGGTACACAGGCTCTGGCTCATGCTCTGCAGCGTGTGGGATCCTCTGGGAGGCTGCTCTGGGAAATGCAGGAGCTGGGCAGAGCTGGCAGGTCCTTAAGGACAGGATCCCGGATTACCCATCCCGATAATCAGGCACATCTACTGGGAGAAGGCTTTGAGCTAAACTGGGCTGAGCTCCAGTGCAAAAAGGGCAGCATGGAGAAGGTGGAAGCACGGACATGGAGAGATCTGGGGACCGGGGTCGGACTCAGCGGTGAGTCCATCACTGCCCCCCTCAGCGCTGCCTCTGTCACGTCTCCCGCTCCGCCGGGGCGCTGGGATAGCACAGCACGGCCACGGCCAGGCTCGGAGCGCGTCGGCCGGGGCGGGGCCGGGCCGTGTGGCGGGGCCGGGCCGGGCTGTGTGGAGGGGCCGGGCTGTGTGAAAGGCCGGGCCGTGTGGCGGGGCTGTGTGGAGGGGCCGGTCGGGCGGGGCCGTGTGGCGGGGCCGGGCTGGGCGGTGTGGAGGGGCCGCGCGGCTTTAAGCGGGCGGCGGCGGGCGCGGGTCCCGCGGCGGCGATGGCGCTGCGCTGCCTGCTGCTGCTGCTCTGCGGAGCCGCGCTGGGACCCGCCGTGCACCTCGACTTCGCCGAGCACCGCAGCCAGGCCGCCAAGATCAAGGTCAACCCCCGCGGCAACCTCTGGGCCACAGGTACCGGGCGGGGGCACAGGGACCCCTGTGCGGGAGGTGCGGGCGCGGCGACATCCCGCGCTGTCCTGTGGCTGCCTGTGCGGAGCCCCCTGCTCCCCGCGCGACGGGGATGCTGGCAGTGCCGCGATGGGCAGGGGCGAAGTCACCTCCACCTGCATCCCTGGGCAGCAGGTCCGACATCCCCGACAGACTGAGCAGTCTGGCATCCCTGGATATGCACTTCAGCATCCCTGGGTGGCATCTCTGTAGCCGCAGAGATCTTGTCAGCGGGAACAGAGAGGGAAGTTTCCCAAAAATCCCACGCGGAGTGTGGAGCTGTTTCTGGGTTTCTCTTGACTCAGCTGGTTTGGGCATTAGGTGCTCCCCGTTGGTTCGTGCCGGTGCAGGGTGGCTGGTGCCAGCTCAGCTGGAGCCCTCTGTCCCCCCAGACACCCCGGGTGTGCTGTTGCAGGTCACTTCATGGGGAAGAAGAGCGTCACAGGCTCCCAACACCTGGAGACTGCCGAGGAGCCTGCAGTGCCAGTGGTCTTCGGTCCCTCTCTCCGAGCCCTGCTGGAGGACATGATGGAACTGCTGACCCGGGAGCTCCTGAAAATCCTCTTGCAAGAAAGGCTACTGGATGAGAACCAAGGGAAATATGACCTCACTGGCCAGGTGAACATTTACGTAGCTAGAGGGAGATTCTCAGAGCAGAAAGGTGGAGCAGCTCTGCTGGAGAGGGGAGCACCTGCACAGCTGCTGGAGGTGCACTCCCCTCTTTACCCTCCTTTTAGCCCTCCTTAAGCCACTTCCTAAGACAAACCATAAAGGGAGAGAGAAGTGTCCTGAGACTTGTGTCTAGCTGGGCACTGACAAATAGTCCCAGGTGCTTGGGAAGGGTGTGAGGATGAGCAAGTAACTCTGCAATGGAGCTGTGACAGCGGTGGTGTCCAGGGGTTGTTAATAAGTTTCCTCAGCCAGATGCAGAAGAGTATGGTGTCCCCCTTTTCCAAGGACAAGGAAATCCCTTCTCCCTCTTATTTCCACAGCAGGAGACCAAGAGGGGACACAGTATGTGAAGGGAAAGGCATCTGTCAAGCAAAGAGCTTTGGCTCTGTGTCACTGTGGTTGGGATCCCTCGATGCTGAGGGCACAGAGCCTTGCAGGGAGTTTGTGTGCATTGGTTCTGCTGCTGCAGAGTGGGTTTTGGGGAGCAGGGAGAGGGCAGGAGCTCTGCTGGTGCCACTGTGAATCAGCAGACCCTCACTGTGCTTTTTACCTTGGAGCTTGCTCAGCTCCTAGTGTAAAACCTGCCCCTGGGAGCAATGCATGGGCACAGATCCTCAGGCAGGATGTACAGATCGAATTGCTCAGTCCAGAGATGGAATTTCTGCATCCATAAATGGAATTAGTCTGTGTGGTCTGCTTGTCTGTTGCCTCCTGCACACCTCCCTGGTGTCTCACCCTTTCCAGTCACTGCAGGAAGTAACTGGGAGTCTAAAAAGGATGAAATCCTCTTAGGTCAGTCCCACCTATGCTGTCCCACTGAGCCAGATGCCTGAGGAGCTATCCAGTAGCACTGCATGCAGGTGAAGCTATTTCTGCTGTGCAGGGTTGGGCAGGGCTTGCTCCTCTTTGGCACAGGTGGAGCAGAGTTGCAGGACTGGGAGCCTGAGAGCCACTGATTGCTCAAGCCCCTTTTGGACTCGCTGCCAGCACATTAAGGTAAACTGGTGCATCCCAGAGAGCTGTTCCCAGAGGGCTTTCCACAGTGAAGATACAGCTGGGCATGGTGAAGGTACCAGCCCACCCCACTCCCTGTGCAGTGTGCTGTGCTGGGCTGCTGCAATGTTGGCACTTCAGATGCATCTGGAGAGGAGATGAGGGCTGTGGAGGTTCTGGACCCTTCCTCATCCCCCTCAAGGAACCTTTGAGCAGGAGGGCACTTGTTGGGAAGATGGGAGAGCTTGCAGATGTGCTGCCCTGCCTCCTTTCTGAGTGTGGTGTGAATTTGGTAGAGCTGGAGCTCTCCCCTGCATGGGAGGACTGCTCCTCACTGCTCACGTTGCAGATGTGCCTGTGCAAAGGCTGCCTGGAGTGCTGGTGCTGTGCCCCTGGTTCCAGCTGAGGGCCAGAGTCCTGCCAGCCCTGCCAGTGCTCATTCCCAGAGCTCAGGGTGGGTACAGGTTGGCACTGGCTGCCAAAGCCCTGCTGCTGGAGGTGATTTGTCTGCAGCCATGCAGGTGCTGGCCAGTGCCCGCCTCGGTGCCCGCTGCCTCTCTAGGGCAAGGTGGGCTGGTGTGCCCACACGTGGCATCACAGCTGAGCTGCTTGATGTGCAGCTGGCTCCTGCTCCTCACTTTCTCTTCCCAAAGCCTGAAGCCTCTCTCTGTCAGTGCCCTGCTCCCCTTGGTCACCTTGCTGGGTGCTCTTTCTGGTTTTGCTCCTTGGGCACCTCTGAGCACTTCCCCAACTCCTGCCCCTCCTGCTCCTTTCTCCCCCCATCCCCATGGCATCCTCACATCTGTGCTGTTGTGGGTATTACAGAACTGCTTCTCCCCTTTGCCTCTGAGTGCTGTCCGCATTATGCTGTTCTGTATGACCTTGTTTTTTCTTGCTCTTGTAGTTGTCACAGTGCCAGTCCAAATTCCTGCCACCCTGACAGCTTTCCCCTTCAGCGTGATTGTTGTTGGACCCCAGGTGTCAGCACCCAGCCTGAACTCATCTGTGTGCTGTGTTCCCACCTTCCTCACAGCCTTTTTCACTGCTCTGCCCTGTGAAACTCCTGTGCCATGCCCTGCTCAGGATCTGTTGCTTCCATCTCAAGCCATGTGTGGCAGACAGGGTTTGGCTCTCAGTGTGCTGGGGCTTCACAGAGCTGCCACGTTGCTCTGTGTGACAAAGACTGGGCTGGCAGAGGAGGATCCTTCCCATCCTTTGGCATGTCCTTGGGTGTGTGGCACTGATTCCCCAGGATGCAGAGACCATGAGTGTGGAAGGGAACTCTTCCAGGGTTTGGGGAGAGCCCTTCTGCTGAGGGCAGCTGCTGCCCTGTGTAGCTCTGGGACCTGTGGTCAGTGCCAATCCCACAAACTCCTCTGTGACTCTTCCCTGCTGTGTTTTCTCTCTCTTTTTGCCTTCTGCTGAATGAGGCTCTCCCCTGAAGCTCAACCCAGTGGCTGCTGCCTCACTGGGATGAAGTTTCCCTCGGATGTCTGAGTTGTGCTTCAGCTGTTGGAGCACAGATGGAAGCTTCTGGCTCTGTCCTTCTCATGTGCCATGCCAAGCCACCCCTGCAGTGCTCCAGCATGGGATGTTTGTCTGATCTGCCCCACAGTGGTGGTTGTGTGCACGATGGTGGTGGTTGTGTGCACAGCCCCATGTCTCACTGTTGTGTCTTGTTTTGTAGGAGGCAGGGCTTTTAACAAAGGTGCTGGAGAAGTACTTTTCAAACTGAAGAGGTGGGGAGGATGAGGTCTGCAAGGTCAGCTGTGCCTGGTGAACAGAGGAGAGCATCGTCCTTGTGGGTTTCTACAGCAGCATCACTTTTATTTATTCTCTCTGAAATATTGTTAATAATGATGTTGTGTGTGAAGGTGGAGCCTCCCTGTATAGTTCCTGTATGTTTTGTGTTTCCTTGACATCTGATGTGTGCCTGTGTGAATAAAACTGGTTCTTTGCACAGACTCTTCTGTGGGGGGTAGGAAGGCAGACACCCAGGGCTTGTGAAGGGGGAGTGGGGGCACCTTGGGGCAGGGTGAAGGGAAGCTCTCAACTCAGAGGGGTTGGATTCAGTCCCTGCAGCTCTGCTCACTGAAGGAGACCCTGACAAACAGCACACCTGGGTGAGCTGATCACACCACTCATACTGGAGCATTTGTGACCCTCTTTGCTGGCAATGTTCCCAGCAAAATCTTGTCCTGGCAGTGGTGGGATTCTGGCTCAGAGTCCTGGCCTTGTGGCACCTCAAGATTAACTACAGGCTCCTTGGCCACCAAACAGTCAGTCTGGCTAAGAGGCTGCTTTGTGACGGTGGCTCAGTGCTCCCTCACCTCGTGCATGCAGTCAGACACTCACAGGGCCAGAGGGACAGCCCTGGGCCCTTGGCTGTGCAGGATGGCAGGAGAAGGGAGCTGGGGCCTGGCTGAGATGGCAGGAACAGTCCCATGAGCAGACTCTGGGTCTATACCTTCTGAAAGTGCAGCTCTCAGAGGCACCCTATGGCTGCCAGCCACTTGTGGGGGTCATAGAATGGGTTGGGTTAGAAGGCACACCTTGTGGCCACATTCCAGGGGCAGGGACACCTTCTGCTCTCCCAGGTTGTTCTAAGCCCTGTCCAGCCTGGCCTTGGGCATTTCCAGGGATGGGCCAGCCACAGCTGCTGTGCCAGGGCCTCACCGCCCTCTCAGGGAGGAATTCCTTCCCAATATCCCATCTAACCCTGCCCTCTGGCTGTGGGAAGCCATTTCCCCTTGTCTTGTCACTCCAAGCCCTTGTCCCCAGTCCCTCTCCAGCTCTCCTGGAGTCCCTTTAGGCACTGGCAGAGGCTCTGAGGTCTCTTCTGAGCCTGCTGTTCTCCAGGTGAGCAGTTGCCACTGTATCAGCCTTTCCTCAGAGCATCTCCATGGCCCTGGAGATGTCTCCAGGAAGAGCAAAGCCTGGTAGCAGAGCCCAGAGTGATGCCATAAATGAAACCATAACCTTTCACACTCTGCTCCCCACAATTCTGGTGCTAAATTCAGCCTGATTCTTTCATCCCACAGGGGGAGAGCCCTTTGCCCAAGAACAGGAACCTCAGAGCCACCTCACACCAAGCCAAGGGATGATCCAGCATCTGAAGATACTGATAATTAGTAGAGGGATCAAAGCCATGGTAGGAGACCTTCCCACCATGCTCCCTATTCTTCCAAGTTCAGATCCTGTGAAGCCTCCTGTTCTCACTGGAGCAGCTGCTTGGCTGCAGCCTCTGGGAAGAGCAGCCCCTTGAGCCTCCCAGGTTCCACATGCTGCTGGTGAACAGCCCACCTGCAGCTGTTCCCTTTGTGAGTCCTTCATGGTCTCCTGCCCACCAGCTTTGCTCAAGAGGGTTTCCACTGTGCTACAGCCATTCATGCAGGAATCCTCCCCCTAACATCTACTTTTGTTGCCAAGACTTGCTGCTGTGTTCTGGGATGTGGGTGACCCCCAGCTCACCTTTTCATTAGATGGAGTAAAGCTTTGACTTAAAACTAATTATTAACAAGAAAAATAATGACACTGTGGATTGTGTTTGACATCTGGAGGAAGCCAGATGCCCCTCAGCCAGCAGTGTGAGGGACTGACAGCCCTCACAGTAATGGGGTTCCTGCCTTGATGTGTCATGGGACCACCCTGACAAGCTCACTGGAGGGGGAGCAGGTTCCTGGCCATGAGGCACACAGATGAGATCCTCATTCTCCCTCTCACCCAGCCAGAACCTGTCCAGCTGCCTCTCTGTCTGCCTGTCCCCAGCCCCCCATCACTCTCCTCTGGGTTAAGATAAAGAAGAGTGAGGTCACTTGTCAACTGCTGCCATGGGCAGAACTGGCTCGCCTTGGGAATATAAATTAATTTATTGTCAATTAATTTAAGTATTTGATTCAGGTTTTGGGAATAAACACCTCCCCCTCCCAAGCATTTCCACATCTGGGGAAGGCACCTCCCCTCCCCTTTCCCAAGCTCACCTCCAGCACCTCTCCTGCTCCTGCTGTCCCTGCAGGTGACACTCAGTGCCCTTGTGGAGGCAGCAGCTGAAGCAGGAGGGACGTACCTGCTCTTCCGAGGGTGAGGCTTGCACAGGCAGTGCCCGGCACGGCAGTGATCGCTCCAGGAGTGCATGTTCCTCTCTGCATCCTCCTCTCTGAGCTGCAGCAACGCTGCCCCCGAGCCCCGAGTGCCCCGTGCCTGCCTTGGACACCACCCTGCGAGCACAGGGGGACTCAGGCTGGGGCAATCTCTGCAGATCTTGGTTCAGCCACCTGCCCAAGCAGCATGAGCCCTGAGCTCGGACTGGGTTACTCAGGGCTTGAAAACCGCTGTGTATGAAGGCTGGCTCCACTGCTCAGCTGCTTCAAAGTTTCTATTTATCCCTCACAGGCAAACAAATACTCAAGCCCTAAATCACTATTCCCTCTTGAGTTTAGATTACAAACTGAGAGGATCAGGAAAGCTTTTGAGGAAGCTCATAATGTTTTGGCAGTTTTCTGGCTCTGTCCTGTCATCCGCCTTTCTGACATTTACCTGCTGGCCCACAGCGTGCACAGGCTCAGCACAATGTCCTATCACTCACCAGGTCATGTCCTTAGGAAAGTAGCAGGACCAAAGCTTTGTGCCCAAGCTTAGAAAATGAGTAAATTCTTCACTTTGGGATTTTTCCCAGCTCTGATGTGTTTCCCTTGCTGCTCTGTTTTGAGGCTAACCCTCCATGCTGCTGCTGGGGCTCATGTCCTTGCTCACAGCTGTTTGTGCACACTGCAAGCAGAGATGCAACGAGGCCCCTCAGGGTCACTGGGATGACTTTCCTGGGGTGTTCACACCTGGAATATGTTTCCTTGGAGGCCTGAGAGCTCATGGGCTCTGTGACCTTTGCTGTTCCTGGGCTTCCCCCACAACCTAAGGCTGTGGCATGGCCCCAGGGGTGGGAAAATAACATGAGGGGACATAAATAGATATAAATCACCTTCACAACTGGCATTTGTGTCTTTGGCTGTGGGACTGACTCAGAGCAGGAGCTGTCTCAGAAGGATGTCAGTGAAATCCACTGCCACCACTTGGTGTCATTGCTGTCCCAGGCTTGGGGCAGGGCTCACTGACAGAGGACACCCTCCTGCTGAGCCCTTGCAAAGACAGCAGGCCCCAGGTTGGGTTGTTCCCTCCTCTGAGGTGCTTGGAGACCTCTCTTCCAGAGGAGACAACAAGCCAGGCAGTGAGGAAGGGAGGGAAGGAAGCAGAAAGTGAAGCAGGAAGGGAAGCAGGCTGCCGTCAGGAAGCAAAACAGTGAAATTCCATTGCCACCCCCATGCTCCTCCAGGGAAAGCTCTTCACATCCTGGTATGAACATCCAACCCTGCCCTGACCGAGGTAAATGCAGCCAGGACAGGGGCTGGGACAACCCGAGGAAGGGAGTTTCCAGAGCTTGGCACTGTATCCAGATGATTTCAGGGAGCAGGGCATGCTGCTGCAGAGCAGGAGAGGTTAAATGCAGTGTTCTCAAACCACAGGGATTCTAGGTGGCCAAAAAGGCCAACAGCAGCTGGCTTGTAGCAAAACCAGAGTGGCCACAGCCCAGGGTAGTGCCTGTGCTGGCACTGCTGGAGCACCTCCAGCCCTGGGCCCCTCACCCCAAAAAGGACTTGAGGGGCTGGAGCGTGTCCAGGGAAGGGAACAGAGCTGGGGAAGGGGCTGCAGCGCCAGGAGCAGCTGAGGGGGCTCAGCCTGGAGAAAAGGAGGCTCGGGGGGACCTTCTTTCTACAACTCCCTGACAGAAGGGGGCAGCCAGGTGGGGTCGGGCTCTGCTCCCAGGAACAGGGACAGGAGGAGAGGAAATGGCCTCAGGCTGTGTCAGATGGTGCTCAGGCTGGACACCAGGAGAAATTTTTTCATGGAGAGGGTGGTCAGGTGTTTGTTGAAAGGGGCTGCTCAGCAGAGGGAGTCTCCATCCCTGGAGGCATTCAAGGAATGATTTCATGTGGCATTCAGTGCTCTGGTCTTGTTGGCAAAGTGGGAATTGGTCACACACTGGGCTCAATGGTCTTGGAGGTCTTTTCCAACCTCAGTGATCCTGTGATTCTGTAATAAGGCACACAGAGGCCTTTTCCTTATGATATGACCCACCAGCTCACTTTTGCCTGTCACTCACCAGCCTCTGGAAAAATCAGACTGGTAAAGATGGCACTGAGAGGGTGATGGGGCCTTCAGACATTGGGGTGTGCATTTAACAAAGGCCAGCTGCTCCTCAGTCAGCCCCAGGGATCTGCCTGTTGGGCTGGCCCTGCCCAGCCCAAACCTTCAGGTACAGCAGAGTGGGATGAAGCTCCTGCAGTGCACATAAAGAACATGCTGCAGAAAACAACCTGGGTTATTCCTGCCTCAGGCAAAGCCAAACCCATTGTGGGATTCCTTCTACTCAAGGACCTGAGTGCACTTTGTGGGTGAAGCTGGAGGATGGGAAAGGGCAATGTGTGCCTCAAGGTGATTTAATTTAGGGTGAGAACAGCTAATAAATTCAATTGTGTGAAGTTAGTGGATACACAATGCTGTGTATTATCACTTCTAGATGCTCCTCATGCCACCAGGCACCTCCCAGCACTGTCTGGATTTGGGGATCTGAACATGACACCCCTCTGATCATCAATTAACAAAGGATGAACCTTGATGAAACTGGACAAATGCAGTGGTGATGGAACAAGAACCGGCTTTAACAAGGAACAACCTTTTGCTGCCCTGAAAGACAGCTGGAACGCAATGCCATGGTCAAAACGAGCTCAGTGGACTTTCACAGGCACAGTCCATCCATGAGGGAATGATCTGTGTGTGAGTGCATCCAGCAGAGCACAGGAAAGGTGTCAGGGTCTGGCCAGTGTGGAACCTGGCACCACCAGTGATATGGGTAGGGGATGGCTGCTGCCCTAGTTTTACTGGGATAGAGTTAACTTTTTTCTCAGTAGCTGGCCCAGTGCTGTGGTTTGGATTCAGGACAAGAATAATGTTGACAACACAGGGATGTTTTGGCTGTTGCTGAGCTTACTCTAAGTCAAGGACTTTGCAGTGTCCCACGTTCTGCTGGTGAGGGGAAGGGAGCTGCCCAGGAAGCTGAGGGAAGCATGGCCAGGACAGCTGAGGGATATTCCACACTACAGAACAGGATATTCAGGATATAAACTGGGAGGGATCTATATAAGGAGTAAATAGGAGTATGTAAACTGGCCAGGAGCCTCTGATTTTGCTCTCAGGGCAGCCTGGGCATTGGTCAGCAGAGGGTGAGCATGAACTGTGCACCCCTTGTTTCTCTTGGGTGTTCCTTTAATATTTTTTTCTTAAATTGCAGCTATTATCATTAGTAGTAGTAGTATGTATCACAAGTATTATTAGTATTTTTATATTTTTGTGATCTTTCAGTCATCAAACTTATATCAACCCACAGAATCTTTTTTCTTTTTCTTGTGATGCAGACTTTCATTGCACCAGGTCCTTGGGTCTTGGCTGAGGCCTCAAGAGGAGATTCAGCTAAAGATGAGCAGAGAATGTGCAGTGGTGGACAGCCAGAGGCTTGCCAGAGACCTGGTACCTCTGTGGGAGCCCCAGAGTTCAGAATCCATTTCACACTGGAGCAACAGTTCTCCAGTTTCACCTGGAAATGAGCAAGGGCCAAACTCCCTGGACACCAGCCTGCTCGCTGGTCTTTAGAGGAAACCCTTCTCCTTTTCTTTCTGAGCCCAGGGGAAATCCCAGCCTTCTGGGATATGAAGTGACTCCAAGTGCTGCTGGTCCCAAGCCAATCTCCCCCCAAGGGCTGAGCTCACCGTGGCCCCACGGAAATGTCTCACTCAGACTGATGGGCTGTGCTTCAGCAGCTGCAGCATGGGCATCACTGAACACGGAGCCCTCAAATCCTGACTGTTCTCCTGCTGTGAGAAACCCAGGAAAGAGGCACAGGTGCTTGGCACAATCCCAGTTCCCTGCCTGCCCAGGCTGGGAGGTCTCAGGGCTGTGTCTGACCCCAGGCCCTCTGCATGGCCCTGCTCAGGAGAGGTTCTCACAGAGTGTGTGCACCCAGAGCTGCTCCTTGGAGCAAGAGACAGGGGCCAGCCCAGGACACACCCACAAATTCTTCTTTTATGGGCTTTTCTATGGGATGAAAACAGCTCTAGACAGCAGGGACAAAGCCAGCTGTGGGGCTGGATGAGAGCCCTTCTGCCACAGGACCCTCCCCACAGGACTCCCAAAACCCCCAGGGTGCTGGAGTGCAGTGAGAGAAGGTCCAGCACAATCCAACATTTTCTTTTCATTTCTATTCATTTTAACCTCCATGCAGGGCTGAGGAGAAGCCAAGGACTCCAGTGGGAAAGAGGGATTCATGCATTTTTTGGTTCTTCAGGCTGGTGGAGTCCAAAATGCAGTGAGCAGGACACACCTGGCAGAGCACTGGGCAATTGCAGCTCCTGGTGCTCGTGGTCCTGCTGTGCTGCAGGGAGGTGCCACAAACACCTCCTGCCTCGTCCCCCACCAACCTTTGCACTCCTGCTACAATGCTGAGGCCATGCCAGGAGCTGCAGAGCTGCAGGATTGCCGTGGGATTGATGGATTTTGTAAAATATGCACGGCTCAGTACCAACACAGAGGTGTTTTCCTGCTGTGGGAAGACCAGCCAAGCTGTAATTCAGGCAAACCTCCTTCCCAAAGGAGGAGGCAGAGGTGGATGCAGTAAGCCCCAGGCAGGAAATGCAGAGAGTGAACTTAGGGCACTCCTGTGGTTCTGTTTCCTGCTCTCACAGTTCCCACAGCCTTGTTGACATCTCCCAGCCTCCCTGTGCCAGGGAACACCTCTGCCTTCAGGAGTGAATCTGTGCCTGTTCCAAGTGTTTTCAAGCCAAAACCAGCAAAAACTGTCCCAGGGTGGTGGCACTGACAAGGGAGGCACAGCCTCCAGCACGGCTCAAGGAGCAGCTCCAGCCTGGTCACGGTGCTGGTGTGGGAGGCAGCAACCTGCTCCAGAACCTGGATCCAGGTGCCATGGAAGGATAAGAGAGCTCCAGGCAGGGCAGGAGGACTTGTGGGAATTCTTACCTGGGACTTGGTGAAAGAGGGGCTCGGTTTTTCGTGCTTGGGAACATTTGTGTGGCAGGCCTAGACCTTCAAAGACCCCGTCCTTTCATGAAGGGCCAGCCTCCCTTTCCCTGGGAGGATGGGGGACACCTCCCCACCAGAACCAGCTCTGCTGGGAGAGCTGTGAGACTATGGTGGCAGGAACAGGGTCGTCAGCCTCATGTAAGTTCTGGTGGGTGGCTGCTGGAGGCCTCTGGCTCACCCCCTGACCCACAGCAGGATTCACCAGCTGCAGGACGCCAGCCCAGGCTGAGTTTGGTAGGACAGGACCTCTGGGAGGGAGCAGCTCTGGGCATCATTGTCTTGGGGTGATTTTGTAATGGTGTTTTACTCCCTAATTGTCTGCTTTACGCACAGAAAATGGCTGCTGTAGATTTAAGATGGGCCTGGGGGCTGGGCTGGGGAGCTTTGGGCTCCTGCCTGATTTTGGTTCAATCTCTCTCCAGGCTGGACTGGGGACACTGCATTGCTTTTTTTTGTGGGATTGGTTTTTAGCTAGCTTCAAGCCAGAAGGTTTTTTTCCCCTTCCCTTCCCTTCCCTTCCCTTCCCTTCCCTTCCCTTCCCTTCCCTTCCCCTCTCAGCCTTTTTTTTTCCTCCCCCTCTTGAAATGTTTTTGGCTTTTCTTATTTTTCCTTTCTGGGGAGGCAGTGGGGACCTTGGAGGAGCTGAACCAACATGAGAAAGGGCATTAAAATCCACCAGCTTTGGCTGCTTTGAGGAGAGATCCCACACCAGAAATCCAACAGGTTCCCAGCTGCTGTGTGAATTCTTTTCTCCCCCTCCCAAAGATCAGCCACCACCCTCACCTCTCAGCCACACAATGAGGTGGAGTTGGGGTGTAAGGTTCAATTTTATTTCTTTTTCCTGTGCTTTGCAGCTATCTTGCTTTGATAATGAACAGTTTTAATTTTTTTTTTCCACTTTCATCCCCCAGTATCCATTTCTCTCTTTGGCAGAAGAAAGAAGAGTTACTGAAGCCCCTTCTCCTTAGAGGAAACACTCATTCCAGGGCATTTCCTTCTGAATTTTGTCTCCAGAGCTGAGACCATCATCCATGAAAGCTTTTGTGACACCCAGAGCTGGTAGAGAACACGCACAGGAGACCTGGCCAACCCCAAATCTGCCTTGGATATCTTCCACCACAAAGTTCACTCTGCTGATCTGAGATCTGGTGTGAAGGGATTCCCAGGCTGGCAGGGAGATAGAAGACAGAGGAGTTTCCATGGAAAAATGTTTGTTGCTTAAAACTGGCCTCTAATGCCAGGGATTACAAGAGAAAGCTCTCTGAGCTGCAGCCAAGGATGAAAGTGATAATTAGCACGCAGTGCATCACCAACAAGCCCCAGCAAAGCTGGGAACAGTTCAACTCCCTGATGGCTCCATTAAACTGGCAGGAAGGGCTGTGCTCTGTGGGGACAAGGCTGCCAGGCTGGGGCAGTAAAATCCCTGATAAATGCATCCCACAGCTCATGCCCCTCCTGAGACCCACCCCGGGGCAGAGGAGCTCTGTCAGAGCAGGGAGATGCTCTGGGATGAGCCTGGAGGGGCACTTTGGGAGCTGATGGAGAGGAAACACCTGTAAGAGATGCAGGATGGGAAGTGAGGTTCTTCCCCTCTCCTCCCCGCTCCCAGGGATCAGTTTAGGTCCTCTTGGGATCCCTGCCCACATCCCTGCTGCAGAGCTGGGACCGGGATGGTGTGTGGCTCCTGCTGGGCTCTGCCTCCATCTCCTGGCCGTCCTTTCACTGACCCTGAGCTGCCTCCAGCAGGAAATATGAAACACACTGCTCAGGGGAGTGGGTGGCAACAGCTTCTCCTTCTCTCAAAACGTGTAACCCCCAAGCAGAGCTGGGCCTCCATCATGTCCCAAAGATTCCTGGGCTTCATCCCAGCAGATCCCCAGTTGCAGCTTTGTCCCTGGCAGGGTGAGGACAGAGGGCTGATGGGGACAGCTGTGTGGCAGGGTGACTCCCGGAGATGAGCACCACATCCATCATTCTGGCTCCAATGGGCCAGGCAGAAATCCTCCCTGTCCATCCCCAGAATCACCTCCCTGCCCAGGCATGTACCCACTCTTTCCTCACTTCCCAGCCCTGAGAGGGGTGGCTGATCCAGCACTCCACATCCGCTTGCACAAGAGGTGATGGGTGCTCCCCCTGCCCCCCTCCCTGGGTGACCTGGTTCCAGTGACTCATCTCTAATCTGGGCATCCATCTCTCCAGAGGGAGTGAAGCAGAAGCTTCCCAAGCAAGAGGGCTGCCCCAGCAAGGGCAGGGTGCTGACACTGGGAGAAGAAACTCCCTGGAAAATGTGTAGTGTTCCCTGGAAACTGTGTGATGGAATGCACACCTTTACTATCTGCAGAAATACTCAGAAAATTTAAAATATAAAAAGGAGGAAAACACAAACAACCAGTTGTAATAATTGCCTTTTCCTATATGTAGCATGCTGGGTGATGGGTAAATCAAGCAGTTTTCTCAGGATAGGACCTCATCAGCACTCCAGGGAAGGGGAGCATCCCACTGCCACAATCATTCCCCATGTCCATCCCTGCTGGGGACAGATGATAGAACCAGAGCATTTCTGGGAGCTCCCTCCATGTCCTTGCACACAAACCTTGTGGTGCTGGTTACCTTTAGAGAAGAAGGGGAGCTCCCTCCCCCTTGTTTGCACTTTTGGGAATAGGATATCTCCCCAGTGGATGAGTTTGTGATGCTTGTCTGAGCAGCCCCAAACCCTCGAAGGCAAACCCCACACATTGGTTTATCCAAGCCAGTGCAGGGCTCATCCTCTGCTGCCTCTCCCAGCTCCAGGGAGTGCAGTGGGGGATGCTTTAGACCCTAATCCCACATTTCACATGGTTGCATCTTCCCCCTCTTGATTAATTTCATCCTGCCAGTTACCAGCCACTCCTTCAGTTATCCTCTCCCACACTGGAGGGAGAGAGAGGTGGTTCCACCTTTCCAACAGGTCCAAAGCCCCACGGGTGTCCCTGTGATCACCCCGAAGGATTTGCTGTGAGATCCATGTCTCCATCTGCTTTGCAGAGTCTGTCAGAGCTGGAGCTGGTGCCCTGTCCCCAGCAGACAGCTCCTCAGCACATCTGCACACACATTCCCAGCCACAGCACCTTTCCCACCCTTTCATTTTTGTAAACCACTCCAGGGGAGGGATACAGTTCAGACTGGATCAGACCAATTGGGGATTTGAAGGGAAATGGCAAAATCTTTGCCAAAAAAATGCCTTTATTTCCTGTTGTGCATGAGTGAAAACTCATTTTTACCTCCCTCTGCCAAGGGGGTGGTACACAGCCAGCCCATTCACTGGGATGCAAAAAAGAAATATCCAGGGAATGGCTGTGCCAGTTTCAGAGGGAATACCCCAGACATGGGTCAGGAGAGTGTTTCTGCCATGCTGGTCCTTCTCAGTATCAATACAACCTTCTTCAGCCAACTGAAATGCCAAAGTGGAGGAGCAAACCCAAAGGCTTGAATTTCCATGATCTCCATGCTATGGCCAGGTTACAAACCTGAGCATCTTCTGCACAGTGGGGCTGGGAGCGCCCCTGGAGACCTTGCCAGGACCTTCTAAGGGAAACTCCCCGAGGGATGGAGCCAGGGCCATCAGGAGGCCAGGCAGGCACAGCCCGTGCTCGATGATCCCAGCTGGGAATTCCACCAGGCAGGGCTTTGGAGACCTCTAGTCCCACTAGGATCCGGAGGGGCCTGGCAGCTCCAGGGTCTACATGCCATGTGGAGCTGGACTTTTTTACTGTTCTCCAAGAAAAGCCAAGGAGATGAAGCCGACCCTTCCCGGGGCTGTGCCCTGCCCTTTGTGCCCTGAGCAGGAGCGCGGGAGCGGCCGGGGCGCTCCGGGTTAGGCTGGATGATCCAAGCGCCTCTGGAGGCGGGCACTCCAAAAACCTCCGGCAGCAGCACAGCCGTGACTCCACGCCGGGCTGGCTGCTGGCCCGCAGCTTTGGCAGGAGGAGCGGGCGGGCAGGCGGCATCCCGACGCTTCACGGAGCGTCCCGGTGCTTTCCGGAGCATCCCGGCGCACGCCGCGGCTCCCAGCCCGGCAGCGGCTGCAGCGCAGGTAGGCTGGCGTGGGGAAGGGCTGTGGGTGCTGCTGCTGCTGCTGCAGGGATATTCCCCATTCCCGGGGGATGCTGAGCAGCCCTTTCCCAGCAGGAAAGGGAGCTGTGAAGTGCTGCGGTAAAAGCAGCGCTTGGTGTCCCGAGCAGCGTCCCAGCGCCGTCCCCAGCTGGCTCCTGGGGGGCTGGCACACGGCTGCGGGGACGGGCAGTGCCGCTGTCCCCTCGGGTCATTCCCGTCTCCCCGGACGGTGAGGAGTGAGCTCCGGGGCTCGGTCGGGGTCTGCGCCGCGATCCGCCCGAGCCCCAGCACCGCGGGGAAAGCACTGCTGGAAAAGAGCTGGACAGCGAGGCCGGGAGCTCAGGGAGCATTCTGGGGATGGAGAACGGAGGAGGAGAGCGAGCTGTCCAGCGGTGTTTGCAGGTCTTGAGTTTTGCACCTGAGCACTGCAGCGATGCCCCGGCGGCTCCCAGGCAGCTCTGCTGCGGGCTGAACACCGGGAGGATGAAGGGACATCCCTGAGTGCACGGCCAGAGTGGAATGCAGTGTCCGGGGACGCTGGGATGCACACACAGCCGTGCCAGGGACAGGCAGAGCGCTGCCCAGGGGGCAGGGGATGTTTCTGTGGGGAATGCTGCATGGAGTGGATGTGTGGAGATGATTTTCTCACCACTGTCTCTCTGGGGGCCAGTTTCGGATCCTTCCAGGCAGCAAGATGACTCTGTGGAATGGCTCCTACCCCTTCTACCCTGGAGCCAATGCCTGCTTCCCCTTTGACACCACCCGGGCTGTCATTGTCACCGTATTCCTCTCCATGCTGGCCACGTTCATCATCATCCTGCCGGGGATCCCGGGCAGGGGGGTAAGTGGAGGGGCAGGGGCCGTTCACACCTCTGGTCCCTGCCTGTGCATCCCACATTTCTCCTCTTTCCCAGCCTCGGGAACAGATTTGGCAAGCAGATCTGCCCGCGGGCTATGGCCAGAGCTCTGGGATCTCTGGAATTCCATGGGGCTGAGTGAGCTCCAGCCCATCCCAGCATGAGCACCAAACTCCACCACCCCAGATTTCTGAGGCAGCTAGGGCTGATCTTGGCTGGATTTCTCTATGAACAAGCCGAAATTCTTTCACCAGAGTGGAATAGCAGGGTGAGGCTCAAAGCTCTCACCCCACCTTCCCAGAAAGCTCAATGAAAGAGGGAGGTGTGTACCGGGCATGTCCCAGCACTGCTCAGCGGGCTCTGCGTGGCCAACAGACCCTGCTGGGCGCCACACCAGGGCTGGTTGTGTGCCTGGCTTTGCAGCAGGGCTGGCTCAGGGGCTTCTGTCCCCCAGGGGACACTCTACAAATGCCTGGTCACTCCTTTTTGCTACAGCTGTGGCCAGCTGTCAACACATCCAAACACATGAGGTTTGGATAAGTGTGGAAATTGCAGCTGAAGACTGGTGGGGGGAATGTTTCCACCCTCCTTCTCCAAAAAGGGCTGTCACAGCTTTCTCCGGCGTGTTCTTTTTGTGATCTTCTTCCTCTGCCTGGATCTCCCTGCTGCCTCCCCCACTCCAGCAGGGATGCACGGGATACCCCATGCCAGCCACCCACAAAGCACACGGGGTGACTCCCCAGGGAGGGACAGGTCTGCTTCTCACCATTTCACCTTTCTGAATGATGTGCTTGGTGCTGAGGTGCCAAAAATCTGGCTGACCCCTGTGCCTCCACTCTGCTCCCCCCTTACAGAGACTCTTCTGGTTCCTGCGCTTGGTACTGGGGCTCTTCATGGGAGCAGTGATCCTCAGTGAGTGCTGGGGCCCTGGGGGAGCTCGTGGATGCCCAAGAAATGGAGGGGAGAGGTGGGGGAGGGTGAATAGATCAGTCAAGGGCCAAGTCCAGCCCATAGGATGAGCTCATGGGAAGATGGACACGTGTCTTGTGTCTGGGAGGTGGCTCCAGCAATTGGTGGAAGGCACCCATCTGCTCTGAAGACTGGTGGCCGTAACCAGGGCAGTCAGTAAAAGCTCACCACCAACTTCCAAGGAATTCAGGCACGCTGGCAGGGGCTTAGGGGAGAAGCAGTGCCCAGACAGTGCCACACATCAGCCCCACTGCCACCAGGGCTAGGATCTGTGCTGGGGCTGGGAAGAAACCAACCCAAGTGGGGCTTTCAGGGTCATGGGCTGATCTTGAGGAAGGACACACAGGATTTCTGCCCCTCGGGGCTAACAGCCCAGTCCTGGACTTGGGATGAGGAAAGTGATGCTCAGAGCACGGCGACCATCCTGGCAGCACCAGGCATCTTGCTGCCAGGCTGTAACTAACCCCTGAGGTCTTCACAGACGTCCAGTTCACCAGGGACTGGGAGAGTGGCTGGGTGCAGGCAAACACCTCCTACAAGTCCTTCAGCCCTGCCCAGGTGAACGCGGACATCGGGCTGCACATCGGCCTGGCCGGGGTGAACGTCACGCTCAGGGGTGAGTCTGCCGTGCCCATCTGCAGCTCTGGAGTGGCCGCGGCCCCAGCAGGCCTGCAGCTGCCCTGCGGGGCCCTCGCTGTGTCTGCAGGCTGCTGGGACCCCGCGGTGCCCGGCTGCAGGCTGGCAGTGCCCGGCTGCTGGCACAGCGGGAGCTCAGCCGCTGCCTCCCGCAGGAAACCCGGTGCAGCAGATCAACGAGACCATCGACTACAACGAGCACTTTCCCTGGAGCTTTGGGGCGGATTACGACCGCAGCTACAGCCAGGGGCTGCACAAGGGGCTGCCCAGCCCCATCCTGTACGTGGCAGAGAAGTTCAGCTCGCAGAGCCCCTGCGCTGTGCACAGGCAGTACCGCATCGCCGGCCACTACGCCTCAGCCATGCTCTGGTGAGCCACAGCCAGGCTCAGCCTGCCCTGGGAGCTGGGAAGGACCAGGGAGAGCACAGAGAGCTCTGTGGAGCGCCCCTTGGCTCCTTTGGCCGTGCCAAAGCCTTGGCTCTCTGCAGGATCTGGGGTTCTCATGGTTCCTGGCCTGTCATGGATTCATAGAATTGTGGAATCATGGAGTGATTTGGGTTGGATGGGATCTTAAAGCTTGTTGTTGCTCTAACCCCCCACCACAGACAGGGACACTTTCACTATCCCAGATTGCTGCAAGTCCCATCCAGCCTGGCCTGGAACACTTCCAAGGATCACTTCCCTAAATGTCTCCCATGTAAAACCAGGACAGGCAGCCACAGCTTCTCTGGGCACCCTGTGCCAGGGCCTCGTCACCCTCACAGGGAGGAATTCCTTCCCAATATCCCATCTAACCGTGCCTTCTGGCAGTGGGAAGTTATTCATCCTCATCCTGTCCCTACAGGCCCCTGTTCAAAGTCCCTCCCCAGCTCTCTGGAGCCCCTCCAGGCACTGGAAGGGGCTCTGGGGTCTCCCCAGAGCCTTCTCTCCTCCCCTCAACACCCCCAGCTCTCCCAGCCTGGTTCCAGGGCAGAGGGGCTGCAGCCCTTGGAGCATCTTTTGTCCATGTCCCCAGACTCCTCTTATGAGTCCTCTGCCTTGATGTACAAAACTGCAGTCAGAAAATCTCACTGGAGGGAAAACAGCCGTGGGCTCGTGGGTCGAGATCTCTGCCAGGACCAGGATAAAGAGTCCAAGCTGAGATCCACTCTGAAGGGTCTGTGCAAGTGGGCACAGACCTGCCTGAGGGGAGCAGGAGGGACCATCTCAAGAGGGAGCTCATGGAACTCAGAGCCCCCGTGTGTGCTGTGATTGTGGAGTCCCAGGGCACCCCCACGAGTCTCAGAGTTTTGGGAAAGGCACCCCCACGAGTCTCAGAGTTTAGGGAAGAGAGAGCCTTGTAATTCCCCCATGAATGTAGGCTCCAGGTTCCTGTACCCATCTCCTCTCTCACTTTCAGGAAAAATAATTACCCTCACCCAAACATTCCTGTATTTCAAAGCAGAAATGTTCACGAAAATTTTTTTTTGTTGTTTGTTTTTTTCTTGGAATCAGAAAAATTTCTTAGCTGGCATTTGCAGGGAGCTAAATGCAAGCCCCAAGCACAGGGCAGGGCTGGCAGCTGGGTGCACTCCAGGTGCTGAATCAGGTGTGGGCATGGCTAATGGTGCAGTTCTCCAAACAAAGGTGTCCCTTGATGCCATTGTCCCTCTGAAGACGTGGGAACTGCCCGGGGGTGACCAGTTGTGGACAATCACAAGAATCAGGAAAGAAGTTACTTTGGTGGGACTGTTACAATCTGATTATTAGAGACATCCTCTGGCCAAATTAGGGTGCAGATGAGGCAGTATGCTGAAGTCAATACTATGGATTTTATGTCACAGGAAATGTGATGTAGACAAAGATAGAAAGAAATAGGAAAGGAGAGGAGAGAAAGTGAGAGAGAGACAGATTAGGTAAGAAGATATGACCACCCATGGACCCAGACAGAGCCCCTCTGATGCTCCTCTTCTGGTCCTCTCAGAGGTGAGGGTCCCAGGGAGCTCAGAGCCCAGTGCTGGTTCAGGTTTAGGTGAGAACACCCAGGCACCTCCCTGCAGAGGGGAATTTTACACTTTGCAGTGCTGTGGATCAGGGGTATTGCTCTGTGGAAGGGTCTCGGGCAGCTTTTGGGGTGTTCCATGGTTTGTGACCCCTTCTAAGGCATGACCCTGGCTCTCACACCGGTGTTGAACCATTTCTGCCCCCTCGGAAGGGGTGAAAACCCCCAGGCCGAGGTGTGAACAGAAACAATGTCCCGTGTGAATGGATGCTTCCCGGGAAGGGAGGGGAGCGTTCCAGCCGAGCCTCTTGTGTAAGGGACGACATTGGCATGACAACAAACATCACCTGCCTCTCTCTGCTGCTGCTCATCAGCCCTTCCCTCATCTGCCTCAAACCCCCTCCTGCCCCACTCCTAGGGGCCCAGCAAAGCACCTCTGCCTCTGCAAGTGGCCAAACCTTTGAGCTGTTGAACACCAATATTTCAGTCTCTTACAGGAACCTCCAGAGATTTCTGCTCCAGGCCTACACCCAGAGCAGGGCTGGTGCCAAAGCTGTACCAAGGTGCTTGGGGGCATCAGGAAATTCAATGCTGAACATTCCCTGCTGTAGAGATTCCTCTCTGCTGCTGCAGGATCTGTCCCACAGCTCCACCACCCATGCCATTACACAGCTTGGGTTGTAAGGGACTCTCTAGATCAGGCTGTCCAGCTATCTGCGGAAGCAAGGCCAGCTGGATCAGGTTGCCCAGGGCTTTATCCCTCCACTGGGATATGGAGAGGAGAGGAGAGCCTGAGTAGATACTCCAAGCCTGATGTTTTGTGCTCAGTTTTGTGGTCCTTTTGCAGGCTGGCCTTTTGCACATGGCTCATTTCCATCCTGCTCTTCTCCATGTCCATCCTGCTCTATGGTGGCCAGATGCTCCTGCTCACTGGCACTCTGATCCTCTCCTCGCTGCTCCTCTTCTCCACTGCGAGGAACACCCTGGAGTGCCCCATCCAGTTCGGCCCAGCTGCCTTGAGAACAGACTATGGTGAATCCTTTTGGCTGGCATTAGCAACAGGTGAGTGCTCAGCTTGCTTCTGGGGCTTTCCTTCTCCATCCCTGCAGAGGCGATGGCCCAACAGCACCTCATCCCTTCTTTCCCCATGGCTGGTCACAGAAAATTATAATTTTAGGTTAGAAGATTTTAGATTAGGATTATCAAAGTTGGGGAGAGAAAGAGATGAGCATTCCAGATATTTGAAAATTTGAAGCTGCCTGCTGGATAGAGATGCCCTCTGCCTTTCAGGACCTGCTCCTCTTCCAAGCAGCAATTGTTTCCTTTGATCAAACCAGAATTTTCCATGTTACATCACCTCCAGGGAGACCAGCCCTTTCCCTGTAGCAGGTGGTAACTAATTCCCCCTGGGTGCTTCAGGCTAAGCAAGCCCAGGTTCTCCAGCCTTTCCCTGGCCTGGTGGGCTCCAGCCCCAACTCTCTGCCCCCGTTCACTGACCTCTCTTTTGTGCTGGGGAGCCCACAGTGATGCCAGAATCGCCGTGGGGAAAGAGAAACCAGCCCCTCTGCCTGCCTGCTGGGTGATGCCACACGTCCCTGGTGTGCAGCTGGGACCCAGCAGAGCTCCTGCAGAGGTGCCACTGTGTGTTTGCAGGGCTGCTGTGCCTGCTCCTGGGGCTGGGCATCATCATCCTCAACTCCGTGCAGCCAGAGAAGCTGAAGCTCATCTTTAGCCTGAGCAAGAGCAGCCAAGAGGAGCTGTGGGACAAGTCCTGCCTGCCAGCCCAGCCCAGCTGCTCTGCACAGGGTGGGTTCATGGTCCCCCTCGGGGAGCTGTGCCACGGGACAGCCACCCAGCTCTGAGGCACAGGGCAGGCAGGGCAAGGCCTGCAGCTGCTGCTCCTGAATTCACCAAATCCATCAGGAGCCCAGGTGGGAAGAGACATGTCAAGAACCAAGTGATGAGAATATCAGATTTGGAAAAGTGCCTCAAATACAACAGTTTTTGTTCGGTTTGGGGTGTTTTTTGTTTCTGTTTTACTGTCCCTCCCCTTGGTCCATCCCAACAAACCCTGAGTCCTCCTCAGGATACAGAGATTAAATCAGAACAAACCGGGGAGAAAGCAAGTAACTGCAGACTCACAGTTATGAGCCAAAGGAGAAGCAGAGCCCACAAGAGCCCCCTCACCCTGAAGACCCTCAGAAATTCCCCCTGCCCTTGGATGCTCTTCCCATCAGCAGCCAGGAAGCACAGATGGAGCTGTGCTCCAGGGCACCCTGCGCCCAACACCTCCTCAGTGTGAGGAGCAGGATGGCAGAGAGGAACACAATCCAGGAGGAACCAGACCAGGAGGGAGGGAGGGGGAGGAGGAATTGGGAAAGGAGGTGCAACAGTGCCTTGGAGAACAGCTATAACCAATTAGGTGAGCAGCCCCTCCAGTCTGGGTTACTCATGACAAAGATTCCTTAGTGGGTGACCTTGAAATGTGCCAAGGAGGCATTTGTCCCCATGGGAAGGATCTTGCTGCTGGGGGCTTGCCAAAAGTGCCTTTCAGATGTGCCCCATGGCCCCTTCTTAAGAAACCAGCCCCCTAAAAGTCCACAGTGTTTCAAAGGAGAGGGTTTTTTTGTAAAGTTTTATTGAAAATAATTCCTGTGCAGAACAAAACACGTTAGTGACACACAAGTATCATCTGACAGAAACAAGTAACTTACCAGCAAGGATCTCAGAAAGAAAAGTAAAAATACTGAAATTATGTACTTTACAATTAATTGGAATGAAGGTGCCCAGGTTTCCAGCATTCAGATACAGAATCCCAGAATAGTTTGGGTTGGAAGGGACCTTAAAGCTCAGCTTGTTCCACCCCCTGCCATGGGCAGCAACACCCTCCACTATCCCAGGTTGGTCCAAGCCTCATCCAACCTGGCCTGGAACACTTCCAGGAATGCAGGGGCAGCCACAGCTTCTCTAGGCAACCTGTGCCAGGGCCTCAAGACTCTCACAGGGATGAATTCCTTCCCAATATCCCATTCATCCCTGCCCCCTGGCAGTGGGAAGTTATTCCTCGTCATCCTGTCCCTCCATCCCTTGTCCCCAGTCCCTCTCCAGCTCTCCTGGAGCCCCTTCAGGCCCTGGCAGGGGCTCTGAGCTCTCCCTGGATCCTGCTCCTCTCCAGGTGAGCACCCCCAGCTCTGCCAGCCTGGCTCCAGAGCAGAGGGGCTCCACCCTCAGAGCATCTCCATGGCCTCCTCTGGGCTCTCCAGCAGCTCCAGGTCCTTCTCTGGAGGAGCTCTGCAGGTGGGGTCTCACCTGAGTGAGGCAGAGGGGCAGATTCCCCTCCCTCCCCTGCTGCCCAGCCAGTCTGAGTGTGCTCCAGCTGGACAGGGATAACTTCATTCCTCACTCTCCTTCCTTTCCTATGGCCTCTTTTTGGCCCACACCAGGCTACAAGTTTGGTCTAATAAAGGCCAAATTTGAAGGTGGAAAGAATCACATCAGCACATCCCCCACACCAAAATCCATGGTACATTTACTTGGTCCTTGTTTCTGGAGCAGTTTTTTTATTCCAGCTCCTGCAGCATCCAGCCTGCAGAAGTTGGATCCATACCTGGCTTTCCTGGATACACCTAAACCAAAAAATGTCATGTTTGGGGAAAAAATGAGCAGGTTCAATGCCAGGCTTTTGGAGTGGCAGGTGCTCCAGGCAGAAATGTGACCCATGAGCTGTTTCTCAGTTTCAGTGGGAACAGATCATTGGAGAATCCATGCACTGCCAGGGGCAGGGCATGGAGCAGGAGGGGCATGGAGCAGGGAGGGAATTCCTCCTGGGACAGGGGTCCCCAGGTGAGTGTGCAGCCCAAAGTCTCAGCAGCTGTGAGCTGCTCTGATGGCAGCCTGCCAGCACAGCCTGCCCCTTCCAGAGGGAGTCACAGGGAGACACAGTCTGGGAAGGCACTTCCCAGCAGGGACCCATCCCAGTGTGGACTTCTAAGGCAGCTGGGTGGGGAAATGCGTCTCTGGGGACATCAAGAAGAATTTGTTCTGCCCTCTTGGGTCCATCTTCAGGGAAAGAGTGAGGACTTTCTTCTAGATGCTGTTGATTTCAGTGGGCTCAGAAGGAGACAGGCCATTGCTCACGAAGTGAGGGTTGATGAACACCTCAGGCATTTCCTGGTGCTCCTCTGCTTTGTCCTCACGGAGATCAAAGAAAGTTTTCAGCAGGTCCAAACTGAGGTGGTGCATTGCCACGATGGTGATCCCAACCACCAAACAGAGCAGGCCTGGAAACAAACATGCACTCTGGTGGGTTCCTGTCACCCCAGCAGTGTCCCCACCCCACAGCCCTCCTTGGATTGTCCCCTGCCAGAGGACAATGCCTTTGCTTATGGACATTGCCTTCTATTGTATCAGCTGTTCTGAGCATCCTTAAAGCCCAGACACAGGTCTGAAAACCCAGATGAGCGATCCCAATGTCTTTGCACCTCAGGAGCTACAAATGCCTGTATCTCCTCGAGATGAGGACGGTGCTTCCCCTTTTCCCACCCCTCTCCACGGCTCTGCCAGGATCTGCTTTGCCAAGGCCCAGGCTGGGGCTCTGGGGAGCTGCCCTTCCCACCTGGGGGGAAGCCCTGGGACACAGTGATGTTTCCTGGGGCACCCCAGTGCTCTCACCAGTTGCTAGCATCAGCCAGAAGGATCCCCCATAGGCTACATGCAGGGTCCTGGTCCCAATCTGGATCAGGCACATCGGGGAGTTCCTCACGGTGGAGAAGGAGAGCAGAGAGAAGATCATGAAGGCCCCCGTGGCCAGGAGCATGTATCCTCCATAAACCAGGACAGGCATGGAGAAGAGAATGTTGGAGATGACCCACGTGCAAAAGGCTGCCCTGGAGACAGGAGGAGACCAAGAGATGAGTGGCGTGAGTGCCATGGATTAGGATGCTCTGTGTGAGGATTTCCATGTGATGCCATGGATTAGGATGCTCTGTGTGAGGATTTCCATGTGGTAGGAGCAATCTGGGCTCCAAGTGCTCTGTAGGAGGTGGAGAAGCTCTGTGGGCAGGCAGGAATGATCCCTAATCCCCATGCTGAGCAGGTACACGTGCAAGGCTCACACTGCTACATCCAGAAGGCAGAAACACAGATCTCCTCCTCCCATTGCTCAGCCCACAGACAGCACCAGCCTCGGGGAGGCTCTGGCAGCCCCTCAGTGTACCTGGACCACCCCAGGTGCCTGCCCTTCCACATGTGGGGCAGTGTGGACCCTGAGAGCAGCACCCAGGACTGAGATAAGTGCAGAAGCAGGCAAAGGTCATTTGCAGTAGCTCTGCACTTGCTGAGGAGTTGGGCTACAGAGGAAGGCCTCAGCTATGGACCAGGAGCTCTTGTTCCATGGCATTGCCAGGCTTCTTCCCTAGTGCCTGTGTCCCTGCTGTCAAGCACCAAGCAGGGAGAACAGCACTGCAGTGGTTCCTGATGGCCAGCACGTGGTGGAAGGGACCATCCCCTGCCAGCTGGGGACCAGCCCTCCCCCAGCCCAAGTGGGCACTGACATATCTCTGACCTTGCAAAAGAATCAAAATCTACTCCACAATAACAGCAGCAGCATCTTTTCCTCACCTGATCCCAATCTTTGATACAAAATCCACTCACAGGTAGGGTTGGGAGAGTTCTTCATGTGTCCATGGGCCTCTCTGGGCCACCAAGGACAGCAGCTTCAACTCCATCCATGGGGATGGACTTCTGCCACCACCACCACACCACAGCAGGGACCTGCAGCACGTTCCTCTCTCCTGTGGATTTCTCCAGCAGGGAGAACCAGAACTTCTTCTCTGCTCATCCTAAAGTGCTTCCAGTGCCCAGCAGGGCCCCCTCCAAGCACACAGCTTCCCTCCTGGCAGGATGCCATCCCACCCATCCCAAAGGCCGAGGGGAAAGGCAGCCAAGCTCTGCACACCCCTGCAGGTCCCCAGTGCAGCAGGAGAGGAGGGCTCACCAGAGCATGGCTGAGGCGTAGTGGCCGGCGATGCGGTACTGCCTGTGCACAGCGCAGGGGCTCTGCGAGCTGAACTTCTCTGCCACGTACAGGATGGGGCTGGGCAGCCCCTTGTGCAGCCCCTGGCTGTAGCTGCGGTCGTAATCCGCCCCAAAGCTCCAGGGAAAGTGCTCGTTGTAGTCGATGGTCTCGTTGATCTGCTGCACCGGGTTTCCTGCGGGAGGCAGCGGCTGAGCTCCCGCTGTGCCAGCAGCCGGGCACTGCCAGCCTGCAGCCGGGCACCGCGGGGTCCCAGCAGCCTGCAGACACAGCGAGGGCCCCGCAGGGCAGCTGCAGGCCTGCTGGGGCCGCGGCCACTCCAGAGCTGCAGATGGGCACGGCAGACTCACCCCTGAGCGTGACGTTCACCCCGGCCAGGCCGATGTGCAGCCCGATGTCCGCGTTCACCTGGGCAGGGCTGAAGGACTTGTAGGAGGTGTTTGCCTGCACCCAGCCACTCTCCCAGTCCCCTGTGAACTGGACAACTGCCAGGAAAAATAAAGCTGGGGTTAAAGCAGGTCTGGTTTCAGGCTTTGCTGTGCTCAAGGGGAGAATCACAGGTGAGTGGCAGCATTCCCACCATGGCACTGGAAGGGAGTGTTAGGAGGGCAGGAATGCTGATTCAGCCACCAGGACGTGCCCCAACCAGCTCCCACACCCTGCAGAGCTCAGGTCCTCCCCTTGCTAAGCATCCACTCCCTGGATCCGGGAACAGCGGAGCTCAGATCCCCAGGCATGGACGTCATGATCTGATTTCTCCTTGGACATCCTCTCCAGAACTTCCCTGCAAGCTCCCCACCATGGCAAGCACCACGCCACCCCGGGACAGGGCTCAGAGATGAGCCTGTTTGTCAGCCACAGGAACAGGGGTGAGTCTCATTTCACATCCAGCTCCCTGAATTGCTCTATTAGCGAACAGTAAAAGTCATTGTCAAAAGGAGGCGGTGGAGAGGGGCGGGAAGTGCCATCACAGCTTGGGCACTCATTCCAGCTGGGAAAAAAAAGAACAACTGGAAGCTTTTCTGGTATATGTTTTTGGGGTCAGGGTATCCTTTTCCAAAGCACTTCCACTATGCAGTGTGCTTCCTTTTCCAGCGGGGAAAGTAAAGCCGATGGTTTGATGTCAGGCTGAACAAAACCTTCCTGAGAAAATGTTCCATTGCTGAGTCAACTTGTGAGGGCACTGATGCAGTGGGAGCTCCACAGGAATGTTTTTTGGCGGCAGGGGTGAGCGTGCCCTGCTGCTGCCAGACAGAAACTCTGGCGCTGGCTCCAGAACAATTTGTTCTTGCCGTGTGCCCAAGCAGAGCCGGGGTGCAGCCTTGTCCCGGCGGTGCTGGGTGGCTCTGCAGGGCCCAGCAGGCTGTGGCCGTGGGACCAGCCCCGGCCTCCACCCCTCTGCCACCTCCAGCCTGGCACCACGGTCTCAGGTGGCTCTGGTGGCATCTCCCAGGACCTGGGCATCCCCAGGGTGGCAACCTCATGCTGGCGTGGACCCAGTGTCCCAGAGCTGGTCCCAGTCTGGCTACCTAATTCTAGTGCCTGGCTAAATCAGAGCTGAATCTTTGAGGTTATTGTTATCCGTCTCCTTCACCATCCCTCTCCAAGCAGTCCTGCAATCCATCTTGTCCTTCACAGAGGGAGGGATGCTTTGGTTTAGGGTCAGGGCTGGTTTCTCTTGCCATCTGGCATCTTCTGTCCCCTCAGTGCATCTTTTCTTATCCATCCTGTTGCCCTGCCTGAGTTGGAAATCCCACTGCCTGGTTTCCACCATCAGTTATTACAGGAGATTTCCTGGTTTTTACTACATTAAATCCTCTCTTTCATCTTCTCAGACCTTGCTCCTTGGGAGGTCTTTACCCCACTGCTGCATTCTCTGCCCTACCTGTGCTTTATTCCAACCTGCTCCCTCCACATCACTGCAAGGCTCCTCACAATCTCCAAACACGCCTGGCTGCAGCCCCAGGCAGCACAAGAGGGCTCACAGATTTGGGGGAAATAATGGAAAACTGGTGAAGGGGATTGTAAACACACTCAAGCGATGTGTAGCTGGGTGTAGAAAAACCCAGAGATCAGAGCGAGCACTGTCTAGCCTCCTGTGTCAGAGAAGTGGAGCACTATTGAACAAGCTCCAGAGCCAGCCCTGTTACAGGGAAGATCAAAGTACATCAGTGAGCTACACCTGCACAAATCCCTGAAACACAGGTGAAAACAGGTTTGGTGATCCTCGGTGCCAGTCCCTTCCTTGTCTTTACCCAGTGCTGCTTTGGGGGTCCCCTGGAGGGCGAGGGAATGAAAATAAATCTGCTCTTTGCATTTCATCCACGCTTTTGTGGTTGTTCCTGCACCCTGCCTGTGTGGGGTCATCCACACAGCCGGAGGAACACGGGGCTGTGCGGCCTGACGGAGCTGGGGCTGTTTGAGTTACAGCCGGCAGAACTGCCAGAAGTGACCACAGGCACATCCAAACGCCCTGAGCCCCCGCAGCAGGGAAGGGAAAGCCGTTCTGGGAAGCTGCGTGGCTGCTTCGCAGAGCAAGGGTAAGGTGGACCCCACGACCAGCTGTGGTTGTGCCCCCCAGCTCACATTTCCCGGCCCCAGGGTCCAACCCTGCCCCCGGACCCATCCCCGAGGGCAGCACTTACCCACGATCACCACTCCCACGAAGAGGCTGAGGAGAACACGGAGAGTCCAGTAGAGCCTCTGCGGGGAGAGAGCGGGACATCAGGCAGGCAGGAGCAGCCCTGCCTCTCCTCCTGCCTCCCCAAAGCCCCGCAGGGTCCCAGCGAGAGGAGCGGGGGGCGCAGCAGCATCCCCGGGGTCACGCACCGCCCGGCCGCGGATGCCCGGGGTGATGAGCAGGAAGCTGCAAGCCAGCGTCAGGAAGACCACGATGACTATGATGGAGCTGATGTCAAACACAGCAGCCTTCCTCTGCTGCGGGTAGAAGGGGTAGACGCCGTCAAAAAGAGTCATCCTGCACCTCCAGGAGCCTGCGGGAGAGAGCTGGTGACAGCGGGGACCCTGCCCCGCCCTGCCTGGGTGCCTCCAGCCCGCGGTGGCTCAGCTCTGGAAGAACCAGCTGAGGGAGGTTCACCTAAAGGGTCCCCAGAGGGACGAGGAAATGTGACGCTGCGAGCAGGCGGGCGGGCAGAACCCTCCCCAGCAGAGAGCACGCCGCCCAAAAACCCTGAGCGGAGCAGAGGAGTGCCCGGGGCAGGGCTCCAGCAGCCCCGGGATGGGGCAGCCCCAGGAAGCACAAAGCCTTGTCCTGCTGCAGTGTGAGGAGCAGCCCCGGAGCAGGAACCTGTTGAGCAGCTCTTGCCTGGACAGGGACAGGGCTTTCCCTCCAGCAGGTGCAGCCAGGGCTTTGGGGTGAGCCCCTGGGGGAAGTGCCCGAGCCCACTGGGGAACTTCCCAGAGGGGAAAGAATGCAGAAACGTTTTCCTTCAAAATTGCAAGGAACCTCTGAAAACTGGATTTCACAACAGCAAAATTATCCCCGGCCAAGGGCCAGCAGTGCCAAGTGGAACAAAGCCCACTATTCCCATTCCTGCCCATTTCCTCCAAGAAGATTTTCCCCAGGAGCTGCTGGTCTGGTGAAGGAGGAAGAGGAAGGATTGGTCCTGCTCTTGGTCAAGAGGGGCCAGAAGCAGCCCCATCCCAGGATGAGGGTCCAAAGGACATTCAAAACTCCGTGAGCTCATCTCAAGGCTAAAGGAAGCTGAATTCTATAAAATTAAAAGGTGTGTTTAATTTACACAGATGACTTTGGACTTCCTCTGGCACTCCACTTCCAGCAATTACACACCTTATTCCTGTGCCTGGGTTAGCTCTTTTCTACCAAAACTGATAATGTGCTTAGTCCTCTTGTTTTGCTTATTTAATAGCCTCTCTGCATGTGACTGTCCCAGGAAGTTTGCTAAACTCAGGGAATGTCAGAGCTGATCTGACTCGTGTCCAAGCAGCATTTTATTCTGTTCCTGTACGGAGCAGGTGAATTTATTCTCATTTTCCAAAAACAGGTTAAAATCGTTATTTTAGGTAAGATCCAAACCAGAGCAATTCAGCCACAAAAAGCTGGTCCCAAATCCCTGGAGACGAGTGTGGATCACAATGATTATCACAAAACAGTTTGTTTAGGCAGCTGAATTGCTTTTCAATACATAAAGCAATATTGGATTTGAGAATAATTTTCTGTCCAGTAACCCAGATAATAACTGCAGGGAGATAATAAAGAGTGGAGCAGGGACTGGGATTTTACAACAGCTCTGATTTTAGCTTGACTGCTACAGACTGACAGAGCTGTCGTGTGCTCTTACAAATCTTCTTTGGGGCTATTTTGCTGTAACATCTTTGGGTTATTTCCTTGGAAAGCCAAACCTGGAGAAAGGCAGCCTTCAAGCTCCATGATTACCTGGCAAGAGGAGCTGCAGCTGATTCCTGATGCTGCTGAAGCCCAGCAAAAGTGCCCACAAAACAGTCAGAGCTGCTGCAAGAAAGGAAATAAATGAGCAGTTTAACCTAGGACAGATTAAATCATAACGGCTTGAATTCCACTTGTTCCTGGTACCTTTGCCCAAATTTCCAGTGAGATAAAATGAAGCAGGAAAAATTTCCATTTCCGTATTCACCAAAACACAACTCTTCAGGGTTTAAAATGTTAAAAACCAGAACATAGCATGGAGAATGCTGTCTTGTTAAATCTAAATTTAACTTTCAACCAACACCAATGGATGTTTGCATTCCTGTACTCTGGGACTCGTTTTATAGAGAATTTCCAGGGAAACAACTGTTTTGCTGTCTGTCCATCTTTCTCCCTTGATTGCCCTTCCAGCATTTTTGCAGCTCTTTGGCATTTTTGCAGCTTTCAAGTGGAAAAGTGATGCCTACAGCTCACGGCAGGAGAAACTGGACTTGTTGCACCTGGGGAAGCATCCTCCACACTGAAGCATTGCTGTGACCTTGGAGCCCCTGTGGGTCCCTCTGTCACAGCCTATGGAGGGGGGAAACTGGGAACATCTTCAAGGAAGGATCAGCAGTTACCAGAAACAGACAAGTTAATCTTGTATTTTAAAATAGTCTGGATCTGGAGGAGACAAAGGAGGCAGAAAGTTTGCCCAAACCCCAGAAGTTTCTCCTTACAGAATCTCCATTTTCCTGCCTCAGAATGAATCGAGATAAAAGGATTTTCTGGAAGTGCTTGGCCAAAAAACTCCCGGTGGCAGAGCCAGCAGCATTCCTAGCTGGGTTGCTCGGGGCTGCAGGTTGACATTTTCCATATGAGAAAAAAAAATCCTGTCCTCTGGAAACTGAAACATCAGAACTGCAATTCCCAGCGGGGAGAAGAGGGGCGAGGAGGCAAACTCGCTGGGCTCTCCTGCCCCTGTAACCGGGCAGAAGAGAGGGAACCGAGCCGGGACCCCCGCAGCAGGGACCGGGCTGGGGATGCCGCCCCCTCCCACACCTACCTCCTCCTCCTCCTCCTCTTCCTCCTGCTGCTGCTGCTCTTGCGGGCGGCTCCGTCCCGCACGGCGCTCTTATAGGCGGCGGCACGGGCTGTGTGTACCCGCGGCAGCGCCCGCCCCGCCGCCACAGCGCCCGGGACAGCGCGGGGCACGGCTGGGCACCGCGACACGCGTGTCACCGCCTGCCGCGGGATCGGGACCCGCCACAGCGCCCGGGACAGCGCGGGGCACGGCTGGGCACAGCGACACGCGTGGACCTGAGGGAGTGGAGGAATCGAGGAATCGTGTCCCGCTCGCTGGAGGAAAGGAGGTGGGACACGGGGGTACGCGTGTCCTGCTCGTGGGACGGCGGGGACACTCGCGGTGCCCGCTGTGCGGGTGCCTGAGGGCACTGCGGGCCGCGCTTGCGAGGATGTCTGCGGGACCGAGCCCACGCGTGTTCCTGCCCTGTTCCTGCCCTGTTCCTGCCGGCTCGGCACCACGCGTGTTCCCGCTTGCGTGGGAGCTGCGGGACCCCTCCGGCCCCGCGCTTAGCCAGGGCCGCGCACGCTGCCACCTGCGGGGCTTCTGCTGTCACCTCTGCCGGGGACAGCGGCTGGTGCTGCTCCTCCCCGCGTCCTGCTGCGGGGACAGCTGGGATGGCCGTGCCCGGGGGATGGAAGGGGCTGTGTCCCCGTGTCACTGCACGGCCCGGGGGCTCTGGGTGTGTGTGAGCACGGTGAGATGGAGCCGGGGATGGAAGGGGCTGTGTCCCCGTGTCACTGCACGGCCCGGGGGCTCTGGGTGTGTGTGAGCACGGTGAGATGGAGCCGGGGATGGAAGGGGCTGTGTCCCCGTGTCACTGCACGGCCCGGGGGCTCTGGGTGTGTGTGAGCACGGTGAGATGGAGCCGTGCGTGCCTCACCTGCAGGGTGCGGTGGAGCCACGCTCATCCATCCCTGCCGCTGAGGGAGAAGGCACGGGCAGAGCGTGTCCCTGCGTGGGGACAGGACACGGCGGGCACAGGCAGAGACCCCTCGCGTTCCTCCGGGGCACAGAGTCCCTGCCGTGCTCCGGGCATTGGGCTGTCCGGCCCCGGGGGGAGCTGGGGACACCGCTCCTGTGCAGGTTGTCCCGGGAGCGTGCACACCTCTAGGGCACTCTGAGATCCAAGGCTAGGGACATGCACCCCGTTCTGAAATCCCGGGACTGACTGGGGTGTGGGGGAAGGTGGCAGCCCCCAGAAGCACTGGGAAGAGACAGAAATCAGCTGTGGCTCACAAGGACCATAGGGATCAGGCTATGGAATGCCTTGGATCTGCTGTCCTCTGGGTCACCACACTTAGGTTCTGCCATGGGGCAGATGCTCTCTCAGGATGCTGGTGTGTTCCATGATCCCAGGTGACCTGTGGCTCTGGGGAGAGCCCAAGAGACATTGGAGGCTGAAGCCCTAACTTTAGGGGAGCCTAAAGCTAAATCTGCTGGGATCAGGTGGAACAGGAGGTCCTTGCTCTGTGGAAAGCTGTGTTTGCACTATCTGACATACGGTTTTTGGAGAGGTGTGAAACTCCAGGCTCTGACAGGACTCAGCGATCCTCTCTGATGGGAGAAGACAAGGCTGACAGGCTTAATTTCACTAGATCCAGAGGGAGGGAGTGAGTTTCCAAAGGCGGCACAGGGAATCTCTGGAAAAGCAGAGTCTGGAGGGCTCATCATCACAATATTCCTGGAAAGCTTGACAAGGCTGTGGAAATAATCCAGACTTGCCTAGCTTTCCCTCAGCAAGCTGCACCATGAACTTCCCAGGTCAGTCTGTGAGATGATCACTGTTACTGTACCACATTGGCCACGATCCAGACTGGAAAACCTCCAGAGTCTTGGACTGATAAGGCAATAAGTGGATTTTAATTCCTGGGCGTAAGGAGACAAAGGGTTCATGAGAACTGGCATGTCATCTCACAGCTTGGGACAAGAGTAATTCCCATAGCTGAGGAAAAGGGAGGTGTGCTCAGCGACAGAAGGAAATTTAAAACACTTGTTCTGCTGGAACTCTATGAGAAGCCCCAGGGGGAAAGGGGAGATGATGTGTGCTGTGGCTGTGGTGCTGTGCTTTGAGCCTTGGCTCTGCTCTGTGTCTCCTGAGCCGCTTCTGTGGCACCTTCAGGCCTCGCTCTGGACGGGGCTTGGTACATTTTGTCAGGAGATCAATCCAGCTCTGGGATCTCCCTTTCGAGAGCACAGGAGCCGTGGGCACCTCCCTGCACAAGTCAGCAGCTGCTGCCCTGCTCAGGAGGGGCTGCTCCAGCAGGGACAGCTTTCAGGCGGGAGTCCCAGTCCCCTGTGACCATGGTGGCAGCACTCTGCCCCTCCTGGTGGAGGTCACAGCCACCCCCGTGTGTCACCCTTAGCCAAACTTTCATGTTCTTTGTACAGAACGGGGCTCACAGAGCCTCTGGTTCCCACCAGCTGCACAAAATAAATCCCACATCCCCCAGACCTTGCACGGCACGGGGCTGTGGGGTGGGAAGGATGGAAGAATGTGGACATGTCACTTCTTGAGACACAACTTATTTTCTAATGCAAAAAAAACCCAAAAGTACAGGAATCTCTGGCAGAAGGACTGACCACAGGTTACATGCTCTGCTCACAGCCTGGCAATGAGTGTTTAAATTGATGAAAGTAATCAATGTGAGTGCAAATGATAGTATTTAAGTCTCAGACCACTTTGTTTTCCAAGCAGACAGTTCAGCATGAACTCATGTTCTGCAGTTTGCACCACTGGGAATTATAGGTGAAAAATCCCCACTGCAGCTCTCAGTAAATCAAATACAAAACCTGCTGAGCAGCGGGAATGTGTAAGCCTTTCCAAAACCAGATTTTATTTAAATTAAAATAATGAAAAAAAAATTAAAATATCAATTTGGATGTGACAGAGTGGTGTAGGAAAAGCTGAAACCTGAGTGCTGCTGCATCTCTTGGCAGCACAGCTCTTCTGAAATAGTGCTGATCTTTGGATACACACTGAACCAGAGACAAAGAGCCATATTTAACTCCAAACCCTGTATTGGAGTTAAATTCATTTTTGACATTTCTGTGCATGGAAAGCCAGTGGTAGGTGGAACTGTGACATTTGTGACTCTAAGTCACTTCACAGTTCAGAACTGGGAATCCCTCTCTTCTTCCAGGTGTTGCCTGGGATTTTAAATGTTGAGTTCCCAGTGGTGAAACCTGCTCTGGATCCAGGGCTTTTGTGGAAAGGGTGATGGTAAAGCATCATGAGAAAGGCTGGTCAGGAGGGATGGCCATCAGGTTAGCTCAGAGGGGATCAAGTTGTCCTGTCTGCAGTAGTCACACACTTTGGGATGTCTGACTGTGTGCTAAGGCTCTTCCATCACGTTCACAGCTGGATTTGCTTGGATGGGTCAACGCAGGAAAAATTTCCAGCTGAAATGTGCTTGTTTCTGTAATGAAGGGCTCTCTGTAATGGAGCAGACACAACGAGATGATGAGCTGTGAGTGTGAACTGGGACACCCCAAGGCAGGGCCACTGCTCCTGCTCCAGCAGAAAGGTGTTCTCAGGCCAGCTGACACATCCCAGCAGAACCTTCCCAAGGTGATGGGGTCTCACATGGCTCCTGCCAGCTTCCCAGAGCCCAAATTAGCAGGCACTGCCGATGGATGATGGCAGCAGTGAGGTTTTACCCAGCAGCAGAACCCACAAAAAGGAGCTGAGGTTTGGTCTTCCCATGTTTCCAGCTTCTGGGAAGAGCCCACCTGCAGCTCCCTCCCTCTCCTCTCCATTGCAGGTTGCTGCTTCAAAGACCCAGTGGCCAATGGACCCTGCAGCAGCGATGTTGAGTCTGGTTGTGGTTCTGGTGGGAACATGGACCTTGGGGAGTAAGTGTGATTTTGGGGAGGGGAACCCAAGGGGAGATCCTGGGTAGTTGATGCCCCTCAGGGGAGTTTCCTCTGACCCACAGGACACCATATCAGAGCACCCTGTTCTTGTGAAAGTTCCCACACCAGGAATTAATGGAACCAGGTGGTGTTTATGGTCCCTTTCAAAAGAAATTCTATCATTCTATGATGCAGTTTGTAAGGAGATAAGAAAAAATTTGAGCAAAGTGCAGGCAGAGACTGCCCTACGGCAGCTGAGTAGACAGCTTGTTGGCTGGAGCTGGAAGTCTTTGCTAGTATTAGCAAAACAAAAATTAAAAGTAATAAAAATGAACATGAAGGATATAAGTCTGATGCTGATACAAAAGCACCAAGTGTTTCTTTGATTCACGTGGACATTGTAGGAGGCAGAAGTAAGGAGAGGTTTCTGATCCAGTGGGAGAGAAGGAGAAAAGGAATGTCTTTTGGGATTAGACTGGTGGTGGCCACAAATTGATCTGGGCACATCAGGATCACAAGCATGAGTTTTTAATTTTGGATATTGTCCCTCAAAAGGAGTGCAAAACTTGTCTGAAAACCTGCATAATTGGGAAGTTTCAGAAAGAACATGGGGAAAAATTCCCAATATAAATGTAACTCTTTAGTGGTGATGCTTGTTGCATGTTTTTTCCTTGCTGCTCATGAAGCGGGTCTCGTCTCTTCCAGGAGCCCAGCAGAGCATCTCCTGGGAGGTGCAGCGCTATGATGGCTGGTACAACAACCTGCTGCACCACAGCCAGGGCTCCGTGGGTGAGTGCCAGGCATGGGAATGCTGGGATGGGGCAAGGTGAGCTGCCCCTTGGGCATCTGGCTTGCCTTGTGGCTTTGAGACAGGAACCTTTCTGAGCTGAGCCTGAGCCAGGCAGGTCAGCAGACAGTGCCAGCTCCCATCCATGGGCCCAGACGCACCTGAGAGCCCTGCTAGAGCAGCAGGGAGGGGCCAGACTGCCCATGTCTGGGCATTGCCACGTTCTGCTGCTGCCCCGGCACAATCTGCAGGTCACACTGGTGTTGGATCAGTCCCAGAGCAAAGCTGGGCCTTTGTGAGATATCTCAGAATAGACTCAGCTCTTTTCAGCAGGTATTTCTGTGATGGTCAGGGATCCCAGAGCTGCAAAAAACCATCTTTAGCCAAAATCAACGTGCAGTTCAACAAGGATTCAAAACAAGGCAGAAGAGTTCATGGTCCAGGCATGCTGAACCTTTTGATTTTCTGCCCTGCAGAGAGGTGATACCATGTACTGGTCAGTACTGGGAGAGGCATTTGGGATTTCCCTGTGCCATTGTTTCCTCATGCCTACAGCCAGCCCATGGGCTCAGCTCTAGATGTCCCTGAGCCAGGGACCAGGACAGATCAGGCAGGATCTTATTTAAAACATTGAAGATTCTGAATCCTCATTTCTGGCAGGTTGGTCACTGCTCTGGTGACAAACTGCCACAGCTTCGAGTCCAAAGGGCTTTCCCACATGACACGTGTGTCACCAGCCCTTAGTGACATCAAAGCCTGACAGGAAAAACCAGCCCTGACAGAGCAGGTCTTCCTCTTCTAGAGCAGACAGATCAGACCATAACTTTTGGAAACCAACATATGGAAACTAAGCCACAAACTAAAGCAGGAGTTCAGGATTTCCCCCAGTTCTGGGGAGCTCCAGTGAATGGAGCCCACCACACTGGTGACAAGCCTTTTAAAAGCAGTGAGAAATGACCTCCTGCCTCTGGGCTTTTCAGTTTTGGGACCAGCAGCATGTGCAAAATTAAGGTGTTTCTCTCTCATCTTCATGCTTGTCGCGCTGCTTCTCTGGCTGTTCCCTCTCTCATTCCCTATGGTGCTGGAAAACACCACACTTGTGTAGGATTACACAGTCAACACAGGACAGCTCAACATTGCTCCAGTTACCCTCTGGAGCACCATCCCAGACCTCCAGGAGGCAGCAGGGATGCACACAGGCAAGAGAAGTACAACTGGAAGAGAGGAGGATCCCTCCTGGCTTTAAGAGTACTGATTCCCGTGTTGCAGGAAGTTTTGGGCGATGCCACCAAAGCTTGCATGTTCTTGGCCACTCTGAGATCCCGTGCTCTCCTCTTGCTTTCTTCTGAAAACACACACCCACATATCCTGCTGTGGCTGTGCCTCCCACCGGCTAGCACAGAACCCACGTGAAGCAAAATTCCATGTTTTTTGGCGCTGCAGGAGCCAGGCTGCTGCGTCTCCTGCCCGCCAACTACGCGGACGGCGTGTACCAGGCGCTGCAGGAGCCCCGCGTGCCCAGCGCTCGCCAGCTGAGCAACGCGGTGGCACGGGGACCCTCGGGGCTGCCCTCCCGCAGGAACACAACCGTGCTGGCTGTCTTCTTTGGTAAGACCTGGGGCCCCACACCAACTGCAAAAATGGAGCTTTGGGTGGAAAAAATGTTGGTTTTTCACGCACCCAAGGCCGTGCATCGGAGCGCTGCTCACCCAACCCTTGTGTGGATGTCAGACCCACAAACCTGGGGTATGAGGTTACCACAGCACTGTCTGGCTAGGAGAGCCCGTGTGGGTTTTTGGTGACCTTTGCCAGTTGACCCAGGTGCTGATATTTGTCAGTTGGGAACTTCCTCATTTCTTTTAGCAGTGGAGTTGCCCCACGGCGAAAACACCGGACAGATGCGATAAGAGCCGTGCTGGGCTAAACTGCTGCAAGTTGGAGCAGTTTTTTCAGTCTCCCAGGAGCTCAGTGGGGTCTTAGGTCTCCAGGCCTGGAGATGTCTGTCTCTGGGAAATCATGGAATCCCAGAATGTTTGGGTTGGAAGGGGTCTCAATGGTCATCTTGCTCCGGTAGGTCAGGTTTCTTCCAGCCCTGTTCAACCTGGCCTGGGTCACCCTTGCTGCACGTGGTGGTCCCCTCAGCCTGTGCTGCCCTCCCTGGTGTCCTGCTCCAGGTGCTGGAGGCACTCCTGGCAGCTGCTGACCACGCTTTGGTGTGTGTCAGGTTTCCACGTGCTCTTGGACATCCTGGAGACAGAGAAACCCGGCTGCCCTGCTGAGTTCCTCAACATCCACATTCCCCCTGGAGATGCCGTGTTTGACCCTGCTGGCACTGGAGATGTGGTCCTGCCCTTCCAGCGCGCCCGCTGGGCAGCAGAGACAGGACAGAGCCCCAACAACCCCCGGGAACAGGTAGGTGTGGTTTCCTCTGCTCTTTGCCTTTCCTCCAAATTCGTCTTCGCCCACCATTGAGGTCAGTAGCACCCACGATACTTGGCAAAAATAAAATGAGAGTGCTACTATGTCCTTAAAAAGACACATCTCTCAAGCGTTTGGATCAACTATATGAACCCAAAGTCAATTTGCAGGTTTCACATTGAGCAATGCTAGTGATTGCCCAGGGTCAAAGCATTTCCTGAATGAAGAAAAGGTAATTAAGTCAGTTAATTTTTGCATGTTCTTTTAGGCACCAAGTCCTGTATTTAATAATGTATCACAAAGCTGAGCTGGCGTTGACACAAAGATGGGGTGCTTCCCTGATTTTCAGTCATTTTGGAAAATAAATCCAGGTTTTCCCCCAGTTTCTCTGGATTTTGCTGTTCTGCTTGTGTTCCCCAGATTTCTTTCATGCTTGAGATTGTCCCAGCCAAAATCACCAAAGTGGAATATCCCCCCTGAACCTTTCATGTGACAAACCCTGAAGAGACCAGTTTAGCAAGTGATGCTTTTGTCAACATTTAAAAGCCTAAGAAATTGGAAACTCCAGCATGTTATCAGAATAAAAAGCATGTTTCCATGCAAACATTTGGCAGGGGAGGTACTCAACATGCTGCCAGGACAGTGGGACTTCCTGCTGTGAGATCAGAGGGGACAGCTCTGGTGTTCCCAGTTTCCCCAGAGATGGGTTTAGTCCCCTTCCAGCCTACATAGGACTCACAGATGTCTGCTTCTGGGCATAGTCAAGATAACTGGGGAAAATACAATCCCAAATGTACTTTTGAAAAGCTTGTACCTGGTCTTTTCCTCTGCTTGGCACTAACTCCTGAAGTTTGCACAGAGATTATCTGTGTATTTATTTGCTTCCTGAGAGCCCTTGTTAAATAAAATAGGGTTAAAACAGACTGTTTTGCAAGAGCAAAAGAGGCAGACTGAGGCTTTCCAGACCTCTTTTCTACACCTTTCTATCAAAACCCTGGCACCTGCTAATGTCCCTTCCCTGTGCCTGCCCTAGACCAACGAGGTGACAGGCTGGCTGGATGGCAGCTCCATCTACGGCCCCTCACACTCCTGGAGCGATGCCCTGAGGAGCTTCCTGGGGGGACAGCTGGCATCAGGGCCCAACAGGAGCCTCCCGAGGCAGACAGACGGGAGGGTTCCCATGTGGAAGGCGCTGGATCCATCCACGGGACAGGGCGGTCCCCGAGGGATCTACGGTAAGGGTGGCATTCCAATAGTTTTTCATCCCTGATTGGGAGCAGGGGGTCCCTGGAGCTGAGCCCAGAGTGGAGCCCAGGAAGGGGGAAAGGGCAGAAGATGCAGGGAGGCAGGATGTATGGACCGGGAGGGCTGTGGGAGAGCAGGCCGTTTCCCAAGGGGGTGGAAGATTTGAGCTCCAGCAAGGACACAGCAGAAACTCCAGAGGCCACATGCCCATGTGGCAATGTCAGAGACCAGCTCTGATCCCAGCTGAACTCTGCTGCTGATACAAACCCACTCAGCTTGCTTGGAATTCCTCACCTGCCCAGCAGGTCTGTGCTGGGGGCTCAGTGCTGCTTCTCACTTGCCCAGGTTGCTGGTCTGCCTGGGGAGGAAGGAAGGGTGACAAGGGGACACTGGGCTGATCCACAGGGCTGGGTGCGCTCCTCCAGCCAGGGGCAAAGCTAAACCCAGTGGTGACATCCCCCACTGACGGTCATGGTGGCTCTTGCAGACCTGGGGAGTGCCTGGGGGAATGAGAACCCCTTCCTGCAGGCTGAGAGCATCGCCTGGTTTCGCTACCACAACCATCTGGCCACAGCCCTGGCCCAGAAGCATCCTGCCTGGTCCGATGAGGATCTCTTCCAGCACGCTCGCAAGAGGGTCATTGCCACTTTCCAGGTGAGGGGCGGGACCCCGCAGCTCTGCTGGGACCCCCAAGATCTTGCATGGTTCTGGCCCTGACCCAGCTTCCCTGTTCCCTAGAGCATTGTTCTGTATGAGTGGCTGCCGACCCTGCTGGGCACGCGGGTCCCGGAGTACCAAGGTGAGGGGGAGGCAGGCAATGGAGTGTTGGAAGCAGGGGAGGGGGACTAGGGGAGCAGGTGGGTGGGGACCGAGAGGGAGCTTGGCACCTTTTCCCTCCAGCCTGGCCACTGTCCCACAGGTTACCAGCAGCACCTGGACCCCAGCCTCTCTCCTGAATTTGTGGCAGCTGTGGGGCAGTTCCTGGCCACCATGGTGCCTCCAGGAGTTTACAAGAGGTAGGAGCAGCCTGGCAGGACTATGGGACTGCAGTGCCTGCGTGAGGGGAGGGATGCCCAAGCTGGGTTGGTGACTGGGAATGGTCTTTGTTGGGATGGTCTCTGTCCCTACCCCATGTCCTGCCCTCGGCTGAGACAGCCAAGCCCTGGCAGCTCCGGGCAGCCCTGGCTCAGGGCTGTGGGCTCAATCCTTCTCTGTTGTTCCAGAGACAGCAGGTGCCGGTTCCAGAACGTCTCTGTCTCCGGTGCCTCGTTCCCAGCAGTGCGGCTCTGCAACAGCTACTGGAGCAGAGAGGTACCAGGGCTCCTGAGGATGTGGCAGGCTGGCCAGGGGGCTTCATCCCTTGCTTTGTGTTATGGGGCACTCCACAGGGGTCTGTAAGGGAAATTAGGTGCAGAGCATGACAGCCAGACAAGGGGTGAGAGATTGTCCCCATCCAGCATCCCAAGCCTTCAGCTGTGTCAGGCTCAGACCTCGAGGCTGATCTGATGTGGAGAAAATGAGCGTGGAAGAAGTCCCCAGTTCCCCTACACCATGAGCCTGCACCCCTGGGGGCACCAGTTCAGGGTTGTGGGGCTACTTTCTGTCCTCCCTTGTGCAAGAGGAATCACTTGCTCTTCCCATGCCTGTCAGAGCCCTGGGCTGCAGCAGGCAGAAGATGTGGACAACCTGCTGCTGGGGATGAGTTCACAGATAGCAGAGCGGGAGGACAACATTGTGGTGGAAGATCTCCAAGGTCTGTACTGCAGCTGTGCCTTGGTGGGGGACCCCAGCTCCTGAGGCTGTGCTGGGGGCAAGGTGGGGAGGCAGGTCCCACTGCCTCCTTCATCAGCACCCAGCCACTTCAGCCTCTCTAGTGGAGGTGCAGAGAACCACAGGACACATGGAGCATGTCCACCCACAGATTATTGGTATGGGCCCCTGAAGTACTCCCGCACTGACCGCGTGGCCAGCTGGATTCAGCGAGGGCGAGACTTTGGCCTGCCGACCTATAACCAAGTCCGGCAGCGTTTTGGGCTGAAACCGCTCCAAAACTGGTCAAACCTTGCCCCACACCTGGAGCCACAGGTAACAGGGAACTGGTCTGGGCAAGGAATGTATGTGGGCCAAAGGGTGATGGGACCTTCCAGGCAGGAACTGAATTCTGCAGGAAGAGGGAGATCAGTGCATGTCCTGCCCTGGCTGATTTTCATGCCTGCAGGGGTGTAACTGTGTAATTTCATGGCATGAATAAACCATCCTGCCCCAGTGCTACACTCCCGTGCCACCAGGCACTCTGCTCCTCCTAGAGCTGAGATGCCCTGGGAGTGATGCTCAGTTGCTCAAGTTCAAGCCATGAGCTCGAGGCTGTGTGAGGCTCAGCATCCTCCCAGATGTGTGTAGTGCCTGGGAAATGCACATTCCTTACAACTCCTAAGGCTTGCCAACACTTTGTGATGCCCTGGCAGAATTGCCTGTGCTCACAGATGTGTGGTGGGGGTTTCTCACCAGGTCCTGCAGAAGGTCGCTGCCCTGTATGGCAACAACATGGCTGGGCTGGAGCTGCTCCCTGGAGGCATGCTGGAGGCTGAGGGCTCCCTCTTCTCTACCATCATCCTGGAACAGTTTCTGCGCCTCCGTGATGGCGACAGGTTTTGGTTCGAAAACACCAAGAATGGGTAATGGCTTTGTCCCTGTCTGTGAGCTGCACTGCAAACCCCAGTAACACACGAAAACTGGAGCTGGAGGAAAAAGCATCCTCCAGCTTCCTCAGTTCCCTCCTGCTGCTGGTCAGTGGCACCTGGGGCAACCACTTGTCTCCATGTCGTTTTCCTCAGGCTGTTCACAGAGGAGGAAATCAGGGAGATCCGTAACACCACCTTTCACAGCGTCCTGACCTCCGTCACCTATGCCAAATCCACAGACCTCCAGCCCCACGTGTTCATTTGGAGAGAGGGTGAGTGCACCCTGCAATGGGAGGGCACAGGGAGGGAATGGCTCCTGCAAGGCAACAAGGAAAACAGAGCCATCCCAGCGACACAGCTGGTGAGTAAATGGCACAGGGAACACATCAGGTTTGGAGTTTCTTAGCCTCACACCTGCTATGACCCTAAACCAGCAAAATGGACACAAAATCCAAGGGTTGCTTGTGAGCGAGACGTTGATGCATGATGCAGATGTTGAAAGAAGACTATAGTGCAGGCAGGCATGGTCCCAAGGGGAAAATGCGTATTACTTTTGGCAAAATGCCTTTTCCTCTTGGAATCTTGCCACATCTTCCCATTTACTGTAAGCATTACATTTGGGCAACGTTCCAGACCTTGCAAGGTGCTTTTGTTCCCTTGGTGTGCGTTCCTTGTAATCACACCAGGAGGACTTCCTGGATCTGCAGCATCCAGATGAGCGTAGGCTCTGAGCCCTGGATTGCTGTGGCCCAGGGTGCCTCTTGGTCAGCCCATCCCAGCAGGAGAGGTGATGGTGCTGAACCTCCAGAGCAATTGAGTCCAGTTCTGTGCTTGGTTTGCTGTGGCAGGCCAAAGTTGAACCCAAACCCAAAGGCTGTCCCCAGGATCTGGAGTTTAAATCAAGCACGCCAATTCTGCACTTCTGGGTCACTCAGCCATGACCCCCATCAACATTTTAATGCAGAGGCTCCTGGGGGTGATGCAGGTGAGCTGGGTACAAGGTCAATGACACTCACAGCCTGTTTCCCCCTTGCAGGGGACCCATGCCCCCAGCCCCAGCAGCTGACAGCTCAACACCTGGCCAGCTGCACGCCCATGGTGGTGCTGGACTACTTTGCAGGCAGCGCCGCAGGCTTCGGGATCATCATCGTCGTCCTCTGCTGCCTGCCCCTGGGTTTGTCATTCTGTTTCCTCTTCCTGTCACCCTCCTCCTCTTCCACCTCTCCACCAGAGAAAGGGGCTGAGTGCCCAGGGACAAAGCACCTCCCAGCTGGAGCTGCTGAGTCCCGGTCTCTGCTGAGGTGCTTGAGCTGGCAGGGTCCTTGGCACCAGGAGGGAGCCAAAAGGAGCTTGTGATCTCTCATGCCCCCTTCTCCCTTGTGTTCCCAGTGACTCTGTTTGTTGCCTGGGTTGTTGCTGTTTTCCGCAAGAGAGATTTCAAGAAGCTGCAGAGGAAGCACGGCACCAGCGTGCGCAGGGAGGTGTCCGGCGAGGCCATACACGGTGAGGTGACACTGCCAGCCCTGCGGTGGCACCTGCTGCTGCTGCTGCTGCAGCCAGGGCACACGCTGAGGCAGGGCTGGGCCTGGTGCTTATACCCAGATGGGATGTAGGGAGGAACTGTTTCCCCAGAAGCACAGTCAAGCAGTGGAACAGGGAGCCCAGAGAGCTTGGTAGCCCATCCAAACCAAGAGCTGACCAGACACAGCGTTGAGCAGACTGATCTGTGGCTGGTCCTACTTTGGGCAGGGGGTTGGGCAAGATACCCTTCCAACCTGAGACCCTTCCAACCTGAGTCCCTTCCAACCTGAGTCCCTTCCAGCCTGAGTCATCCTGTGCCCCTCCAATTCCAATCCTCCCAGACCACACCTTGCCTGAGGGAAACCTGTGTAGAGCAATTGCACCAGCAGCTCCAGGACAGGGACAGTAGCTCCTCACTCTGCACACTGGAAAAATGCTGCCTCCCTGCTCCACAGTCGGTACTCCATAGTCCCTGCTCCTGTGTTCATGTGCTTGAGCTCTGCAGTGAGGAGATCATCATTATTCCTTTAAGAAGAGACCTTCCTGGTCATGAAATCACTCCCAAACTGCCTCTCAGTGAAGGAGGTTCTGAGATGAGTAGGAACCTTTCCAGCTGAGTCTTGTGTTCTCTCCCACCAGCCATGGAGTGGCATGGGCCCAAGACAGAAAACTGTCCTGTCTACATTCAGTTCCAAGCTGACAAAGTGCTCAAAGTGCTGGATAGCAGAGGGTCTGTGCTCCGGAGCATCAACCTGAAAGCCCAGCAAAGAGTGGAGGTGATCCTCTCCAACAACAGAGGGAACAAAGCTCTGCTCCTGAAGAGCCCCAAGGAGTACGACCTGGTAAGTACCATGGTGCCTGGGTTATGGCACCTTCCCCTGCACCCTCCACAGTCCTCTGCACCACTCCTCTGGGGGCACTGCGAGCACTGTAAGGCCTTGAAGGGAGCTTGTGGCCTCCTGAGAACCACCAGACCCAATAAATACCATGGAGCTGAGCCCCTGGTGATCACAGCCAGTCTGTGGTCCTTTGCAGGTGCTGCTCTTCAATGAGGAGGGCGAGAGGAGCACCTTTGTTGGGAAGCTAGGAGACTACTTGAAGGAGAGCAGATTTGACCTGCATCTGTCTGAGATGAAGGAGCAGAGCCTAATGAAGCGGGCAGTCACCCAGGAGCAGAGAAAACAAATTCTAGAGACCTTCTTCAGGCACCTGTTTGCTCAGGTGTGTAGAGGTGTAGCAAGCCCTGATGTGTGTGGGAAGGTATTTCTGTATTGATTAAACAATGGACACTGGGGCTGGTGCTTTCTGGAAGAGCGGGTAAGCCACACACAAGGAAGCTGCCAATACTTCCAGGAAATACATTTTCCTTTGTAGAAGACAAAGGGAGATCTCCTGCAGTGATAACAAGTGTCTATAGTGGCAAAGAGACTATTGGGTGCTGTAACAGGTCTCCAGAGCGGTCAGTCACGTGGAGTGTGAGAAGTCACATTGTGTAGGGGAGAGACACAGGACTTTCTCCATGGTATCTGCCAAGAGTTTTGTGCCAGGCAGCCACCAGTCTTTGTGCAATAGGTCAGAAAGGAAACACCAGCCTTCTGGTGTTTCACAGCTCTGCCATCACTCACAGCATTTCTTTTGGTGGGACACAACCCGCAGGTGCTGGAAATCAACAGATCTGATGCTGGGGAGCTCAGCTTTGAATCTTCACAGAAGGCAAAGGAGTCTCTCACTTGTGAGCTGAGCAGGGCTGAGTTTGCTGAAGCCCTGGGGCTCAAAGAGCACTCCATGTTCGTGGAGTCCATGTTCTCCCTGGCTGACAAGGATGGCAATGGCTACATCTCCTTTCGGGAGTTCCTGGACATCTTGGTGGTCTTCATGAAAGGTGGGAGCTGGAGCTGGTTAATGCCTCTGTCTGCTCCCTCGGACCTGTTTCTAGGCTCTGTCAGAGTGGAGGACATGATTCACACAGCAGGTCAACCTGTAGACACTGCTACAGGTTAAAATTTCCTTCACTCAGGACAGCTTCAGCTTGGGTTATGGGGTGTGACAATGTAATTGTGTTTTCTGGAAGATGGTTCATGAGGGGAGCTGGGGAGCTGTCTTCCACCACCACAGACATGTCAGCCCTTTCTCTTGAAGGGACTGTGCATCCTGTGCCTGGGAGGTCATAGCAATGTGTCTGACATCTGATTCTCCCTAAATGACCACTGAACAGTGGATTCATAGGTGGAGGTGTTGAATGCCAGATTCAATCAAAACAATCCCCAGAAAAATCATTGCTCTGCAAAAGCACACTTTGACTTTGAAAAATAATGCACAAGAAAGAATGTGTGTCTACCCAATATTTCACCTTGTATTTGAGAAAGTCAAGAGGAAGGGTGAGGCTCCACTGCTGCAGGGTCCAGACACTCAAAACCAACATATGAAATAATCTTTGTTGATGAAAATAGGATCTTGTTCTTACTTTGCCTCTTCCTCTCCCCACCAGGGTCCCCAGAGGAGAAGTCCAAGGTGATGTTCAGGATGTATGACATTGATGAGAATGGATTCCTTTCCAAGGAGGAGTTTCTGAGGATGCTCAGGTACTCTCCCTCCTCTCTCCTAATGTTTTCACAATGTTTGTAGACATGTCTTCACAAGCAAGTCCCAGTTTCTGTGCTTCTGTGCACCATGGATTCCACACTTGCAACCAAGAGCCCATTTCTCCCTTGAAACTGGTCTGGGACTCTGCCCTGTGTTATTTGAGGGACTCAGCTGGGGTTCCCGTCTTGCCTCCAGGTCCTTCATTGAGATCTCCAACAACTGCCTGTCCAGAGAACAGGCAGAGCAGGTGACCGAGTCCATGTTCCGGGCCTCGGGGTTTCAGGACAGGGATGAGCTGACATGGGAGAATTTCCATTACATGCTGCGGGACCACGACAGCGAGCTTCGGCTCACCCAGCTCTGCGTCAGAGGTCAGTGGCACGAGCCCTGGGACAGCCCAGGTCCTGCAAGGCTGGAGGCAATGGGCACCACCCAGTATGGAACTCTCAAATCCTGGCCTCTTGGGTTCTTTGCTGTCGGGATGATTCCGAGAGTCCCTTTTTCCCAGCTTGATGTTCGAAGAAAGAGCCGGGATTCTTCGGCTCTGGTTCACAAGGTTGTTTATTATCTATTATCTAAAATGTTTTCTCTCAGACCCACAGAGGTCTGCTCTGCAGGTCTGTCAAGGGCACCCTCCCTGCCCCTGGGCTGGTGTTGTCTTTTTATACTAAAAGCTACGTGTACTTCATTTACAGTTATTTTCCAATACCTATCACCTATGTTAGACTGTCTACTTCTACTCTAAACCAATCTAAAAACGCCACCATCACCACCAAAAAAAATAGAAGTTAAAAAAAACCAACAAAACAAAGAACACCCAAATTTCTCCATCTTAAGACTCCAAACCCCCGTTCTAAAAATCCCAAAATTCTACTTTTCACCCTGTGAAAACTACTATTATGCTACTTAAACTTTTATGACTTGTAATTCTTCATACAAAGTTAGTAATTTACTCCATAAATCAAAATCAAAGTCACAATACCTTTGTCTGCATGCCAAAGTTTCAGAACCCCCTGCCATCCAAGACAATCAAAAAGATGTCCTGAGCTCCAGCTCTGGCCCATCAGTCTCCCCACCTCAGCTGCAGTAACGGGGCATCAGCTGTTGCTCCATGTGTGACATGTTTGGATCACTTCAGAGTTTTTCCCTGCCCACAGGAGAGTCAATAAACTTTGTCTTGCTGTTTGTCCTTTTGTCTCCCCAAAGGTATCCCTGAGGTCTCCAAGCAAAATTTGCACAACTGTGTCTCCTTCATAAAAAAGAGCGAGCCAAAAGGGTAAGCTCCCTTCCTTAGTGTCACTCCTGCTATTCCTTCTCTTGCTGCCCTGGCTCACATCTATCCTCCACCCCAAGCTTTCCAACAAATGCTTCCACCAGATGCTGGAGCTCCCAGTGCTGGGGAAGGGGTGGGAGGTGCATGCTGCAGTGGGGCTGCTGTCCTCCTCCCCAGGCACAGCCAGAAGGGAGGAATTGCCTCCTGCAGAGCCCTGTTGCATCCTCTGTGTGGAGGGGTGTCCTGCATTGCTCTTCAGATGGAGGGGTTATCTTGGAGTGAATCCAGACCATGTGCAATTGGAATTAATGCAGGCAGGCTTGCAGAAAAGAGCTGGACATGTTCCCAGCTGAGCCTGAGAAGGGAAGTGGAGAAAAAGGGAAAATTTCAGCAAGCACTTCCAGTAAAGAGAACTGTGGGTTAGACATAGCTCTATTTTCACAGAACCATCTCAGAGGAGAAGAAAGACCCAAATCTGGACACTGTGAGTCACTACATGGAGCGAAAAGGCCAAGAACTGAGGAAGAGACCAGGAAGAAAGTGAGTCCCCTCACCAGCTGTGTCTCTGGGGCTCGGGCTTATCCTGTTTGCTGTTTCTCACACCTCCACGTCAGACTGGGTAGCCTTCCAGGCAGATGTCACTGCTCCAAGGAGGCACTTGTTGGCCAAGGAGCTACAGAAAGAATCCCATCTTGGCAGGACAGTGCCATGGCTGGGTCTGGGTCATGTGCCTCTACAAAAAAAAAAAAAAAACAACCTCCAAACAGATGAAGTGGCCAACTCCAGAGGTTGGCATAGTGGCTTTTAGAGAAGGGTCTTGTCTGACAGTTCCTGCCTGTGCTCCTCTGTGGTTCATCTAGACTGCCTACAAGAGCTGCAGGAGACAATTTGGTCCTTCCTGCTGTGGCAGCAGCAAGTATTTGTTCAAGGAAGCAGTTCAGCTGCTGCTATTGATGGCCAGAATGTCTTGGTTTGCCTTAATTGCACCAATTAAGGAAGTTCCCCTTTTGCAGATAGTTTTTATGGTTGAATATTACTATGAAATTTACAGTTCTCATCTACAGTTTCATTTGTGAGTCACTGCCTCCACGTTTGCTGCCAGCTTTTGAAGGCATTGTGGAGCAGACTGACCTGAGATCACCCTCAGATGGTGTGCCCTGTAGGTCACCCCTGTCACTGATGTGCAAGAGTGCTTTAAAAGGAAACCCAAACCTGGGCGCTGAGCCATTCCTTGCCAGGAAAACCTCACAGTGACACCAGCACTCCTGTATTTGCCAGGATGAACCAGTACCAGCTGCGCCTGTACACGGAAGCACAACGGAAGAAGTACGAGAGGAACAGAGTCCAGCAGAAGATCCAGGAGTTCAAACGCTTCGTTGAGAATTACCGGCGCCACATCGTCTGTGTCATCCTCTTCTCCGCGGTCACTGCCGGCGTCTTTGCCGAGAGAGCCTACTGTGAGTGCCCACCCTGCCCTGCTGCGGGCCGTGGTGGCTGCCTGGGGCACGATGGGGACTTGCCCAGCAAAACTTTGGGCAACAGTGTCAGTCCTCACCTGGAGTGAGTCCCCAGTGGTTGGAATGGATCTCTGGAAGGGTCTGGTGTAATGCCCTGCTCAGAGAAAACCCTTTTCCAAAGCTGAATGAGGCTGCTGAAGGCCTTGTCTAGAGAAGGTGTGAAGAGTTCCAAGGCCGGTGATTCTACCGCCTTGCTTGGCCTGCGGTGGTTTTTGACCATCCTCCCTATGAAGAATTTCAAGAATTCAAACCTGAGTTTTCTACAGTGAAAGTCATGCTCTTGCCTCACATCCTTCCACTTTGCATCCCTGAGAAAGACCTCCTCTGTGCACCCATGAGATGGCTGCAGACAGCCAGCTTCCCTGACCCATCTCCTCCAGCCTGAGCAAGCCCATTTCCCTCAGCCTTTCCCTTACACAGACTTAGCTCTGTGATGTCCTCCAGCTCCCACCCATCCTGTTGGTCTCCACTGGACTCGTTCCAGTTTATGGACTCCTCTTATATTGGATTAGCCATAGCTCTGTGATGTCCTCCAGCTCCCACCCATCCTGTTGGTCTCCACTGGACTCTTACAAGAGTCCCTCTTATATTGGATTAGCCATCTGAGGCCACAATCCCAAGGTGCAGACTTCCAGGTGGACATTCTCCTCCCTGGATCTCCAAGGACACCCTGTCATCCAGCAGTTCTGGGTCATTGTGCCCCTTTCCCCACGCAAACCCATCCCTGGTGTCCTGTTTCTGGTGGAGCCACACAGGTGGCTGTCCCCTTGCTGCAGGAAGGGTGATGGCCCTCAGCGCTCACCCCCTCCGCTCTCCCTCCCCAGACTACGCCTTTGCATCCCCCAGCACTGGAATTGCACAGACCACCTTCGTGGGGATCATCATCTCCCGGGGATCAGCTGCCTCCATCTCCTTCATGTACTCCTACATCCTGCTTACCATGTGCCGCAACCTCATCACCGTCCTGCGGGAGACCTTCCTCAATCACTACATCCCCTTTGATGCCGCCGTCGACTTCCACCGCTGGATTGCCATGGCAGCCCTGATTTTCTCAGGTAGGCGGGCTGCTGGGGGATTGCCAGCCACCAGCAGAGGACCAGCCCATCACACCACAGCAGGACCAGGCAGAAGCTTAAGGACCTTGCAGAGACATAGATGCCCTCCACTACAGAAAGTCCTGGGTCCCTGGGGATATCAGCAGAGTCTGACACATCTCCACCCACATCAAAGTGATGCTTCTTTCTCCGTGTTTTTGTCTCTTACAGTGCTCCACACTGCAGGTCACGTAGTGAATGTCTACATCTTCTCAGTCACACCTCTCAGTGTGCTGTCCTGCCTCTTCTCCAGTGTCTTTACAAATGATGGGTAGGTGGAATTTGAAGCAGAATCTAGACAAGTGTGTCCTGGGCATGGACAGAAATGAAAATGGAAACCATTAGTTCATTCTGGTCACTGCATGGTGCAATCTCTTGTCCTTCTCCAGGTCACAGCTCCCACAGAAGTATTACTGGTGGTTCTTCCAGACTATTCCAGGTGAGAACACCTAGCAGACAGACCTGCACACCTGTGTCCAGGATGGGCAGCCCTCTGCCCAGTCCAGTCAGATCCCCTGTGGGGCTGCCCTGTTCTCCCCCACAGGGCCTCTCAACTCTTCCTCTCACAGGCATGACAGGAGTGCTGCTGCTCGTGGTCCTTGCTGTGATGTACGTGTTTGCCACACGCCACTTCCGGCGCGTCAGCTTTCAGGGCTTTTGGATCACTCACCACCTCTACATGCTGCTCTACATCCTGGTAAAGGATTTGGGCTGGAAGGGAGGGATGGTGCTGGTGCACTGCAAGCCTCTGGGTGAAGCCAGTGCAGCTGATGAGATGGAATAGCTTGGGGTAGTCCCAAAGGGGATGGTAGCCCCAGTCCTGGCTCCCCATTGCTGATGAGCTGCCCCCAAATCATCCCTGAGGTGATGACTCGCCTTGCTAAAGGGTTCTGCTCCCTGCCCAGGTCATCATCCATGGCAGCTACGCACTGATCCAGCAGCCCCGTTTCTACATCTACTTCATCATCCCAGCTCTCATCTACAGCGCGGACAAGCTGTACAGCCTGAGCAGGAAGAAGGTGGAGATCAGTGTGGTGAAAGCCGAGCTCCTGCCCTCAGGTACCACAACATCCCTGGTCACACAGCACCAGCCCAGCCCAGGCTCCCCGCAAGAGCATCAGGGGCTGCAGCGATGCAGGAACATCACCTCCTCAACATCTCCAGCTTAACGGAGCCCCCTCCCATCTCCCCCCAGGTGTGACCCACCTGCAGTTCCAGCGGCCACAGGACTTTGACTACAAGTCTGGGCAGTGGGTGCGCATCGCCTGCGTGGGCCTGGGCACCACGGAGTACCACCCCTTCACGCTGACCTCGGCCCCGCACGACGACACGCTGAGCCTGCACATCCGCGCCGTGGGGCCCTGGACCACCCGTCTGCGGGAGCTCTACTCTCCCAAGAACCTGGCCCTCCTCGGCACACTGCCCAAGGTGAGCCCTGCACAGGATGTCACACATGGGCACATCTGAGCCTAAGAGCACCTTGGCAAAGGGTTGTGCCAAGTCTGAGGCGCTTCTCCAGCCCTGGGGGCTTCCAAGACCTGGGCAAGCAGAGACTTGTGCTAACAGCTGACTCCCTTCCAGCTCTACCTGGACGGGCCCTTTGGGGAGGGCCACCAGGAGTGGAACAAGTTTGAGGTGTCGGTGTTGGTGGGAGGAGGCATCGGGGTGACTCCCTTCGCATCCATTCTCAAGGACCTGGTCTTCAAGTCATCCATAAACTCCAAGCTGCTGTGTAAGAAGGTAAGAGTGTCTGAAAGACAAGCCCCCCTGAGAGGTTGGACTCAATGAACTCCGAGGTCTATTCCCACCTAATTGATTCTGTGATTCTGAAATGCCTCTCCTGCTGCTGGTGGTGTCTTTGGGGGTAAAATCCTCTGTGGAGTCCATAGACATTCATAAGGATGCTGGTCCCACTCTGGGCCTCATTCCGATGTGCCACAGATCTACTTCATCTGGGTGACACGCACGCAGCGGCAGTTTGAGTGGCTGACAGACATCATCCGGGAGGTGGAAGAATCCGACAAGAACGGCTTGGTCTCTGTGCACATCTACATCACACAGCTGGCTGAGAAGTTCGATCTGCGCACCACCATGCTGGTGAGCCTGGACATCCGAGGGGGAGGATGCCAGCCATGCCATGCCAGGCTCTGCAGGGCCATGCTGGGCTGTGCTGGGCCATCTGACATGCACCAATCTCTCTTTCAGTACATCTGTGAGCGGCACTTCCAGAAGGTGCTGAACAAGAGCCTGTTCACGGGGCTGCGCTCCATCACCCACTTTGGGCGCCCTCCCTTCGTACCCTTTTTCAGCTCGCTGCAGGAGGTGCACCCTGAGGTCAGTGTCTGGCTGGGGACAGCAGGAGTGCACCCACTGGCCATTGTGGAGGACTGGTCCCAGCCTGTGCCCAAGGGCCCGGAGACCTCAGTGGCATTTGCACCAAGAACAGAGCAGAAGGGGAATGAATCCTGTTTTCCCTCTGGAGTCAGGCTGAGCTGCAGGAGTCAGCAATGCCCCATACCAGCCAAACACCCCCTGCTATTGCAGGACCCCGGCTGCAACCACTGACCTGAGCTGGGGGGCTCCCATCCTTCCTCCATGGCCCTGGCAGCTCCATGGGAATGTGACAACCTCCCCAAAAGCCTCTGGAGGCTGAGACACACTGCTCGGCCAGCATCCATGCCTAAAGCTGTCAGAGAGCAAGGGGGGCTGCACTGTGGGGAGAACTGTGCTGCAGTCTAACCCCTTTGGCTCCCTCCTTCCCCAGGTGCAAAAGATTGGGGTGTTCAGCTGTGGCCCACCCGGGATGACAAAGAGCGTGGAGCAGGCTTGCCGGCAGATGAACAAGAAGGACCAGACCTACTTTGCACATCACTATGAGAATTTCTGACCCTACCCCACACTGTTCCAACTGTGGGTGAAGCTGCATTTTCTCACTCCAGCACCTAGCAGCAACACTTCCAGCAGCCAGGCTCCCAGGCTCCCACCCAGCACCTTCCCCAGGTGAACGCCATCCACAGACGAGTGCAGGGATACTGAGACCCACACAGCAGAGACCTGTGTGCTAGTAAAGCCTTGCCATGCCAGCACTGCCCTACATGGCCCCAGTGTGAGCCCCTGAGCCCTGCTACCATCCACACATCCCTGCAGCCCCACGCCCAGGGCCATGCTGGTGTGCCCCAATCCAGAAAACCCACTTGGCGTGGTGTTGGAGTTAAACCCAGCTCTGGTTCCTTCATCACACAGGACAGAGCTTCTGCTCTGCAGGGGGACTCAGGGAGTGTCTCTGACCAGCCTTGGGGAGCAGCTTGGTGCCTGCACAACCTGAATTCACAGCACTTTGTTCCAAGACCCATGTGGTGAACAGATGGGGTGAGGAGCCAGCAAGCTCCCTGCTATCCCTCTTCTTGAAACAACTCTTCTCACATACTCTTCAGTGCCTGCTTGTTAAATCTCTGAGCCTTCCCTGGGTTTGCATAAGGCCTTAGTTGTGTTTTCATTAGCTTCTTCCAGCAGTGTCATCTTTGATCAGGAATCAGTTGTACTTGTTTAAGTAATGCCTGGCTTTGCATCACTGCTACTTTTGCAGGCTGTGGTTGAGCTCAAATAAAGCTGACTGAAGTCTTAAAACACATTCTTGCCTCCTGTAATTGGGTCTTGGTCACCTGGGGACTTGCAATACTTGTGGCATAGTGCTGGCCTTACTCCTGGCACAGAGCATTAACTCCAGCCCACTGGAAAATGGGCTAAGTCGGAGAGAGTTTCCCCTGCACTGATGACATACATGGAGTCGGGGGTGGGGGATTTCAGGCACAGCCCCACTGCTTATCTCCACCAGCCCCATCACCCCCAGCAAGACCTGCTGAAGGAGCAGATCAGACAAGGAGCCCAGCCAGCTGAGCTGTGGGAATAATTCCAGCCATCGGGATGCTAAAGAGCCCCCTAGGACTACAGAGAGCAAATTTACATTTCCCAGCAAGAATAATCTTGCAATGGCCACTGGTCTTCCAGCCATGCCAGTGGGGATCCCCAGAGGACAGGAGTCAGGATGGCCAGTGAATCCCCAGTCATGCCAACGGGGTTCTTCCCAGCATAGGAATGTGCTGAGCACGTATTTTGACCACTTCTTCCAGCTACAGAAAGTTCCCCTGGGTTATGTCTCATCCCTGTGAAATTCAGCATGGACTTGGGGCTTTCCATCTCTGCCAGGATTAACTTGGCCAAATCTGGAATAAACATGAGGCTTCATTTGCAAGTGGTTGGGTCTTTTGAGGTTCCACAATCCTGCCAACACTGAGCTCAGCCTGCACCCTGGCGAGGCTTAGGTCTGCACAGTCCCCTGCAAGCCCCTCCAACCCACCACCCCACACTTCAAGGAACACATCTGGAAGGTCTCAAGCAGCCAGAATTTATTGAGGAAAATTCAGTACCAAGGAAGGAACTGATCTCTCAGTACTAAAATTAACATGACTGTAATCAAAGATTAGATTTTTTCCTACCACATTAGTACCTTGTTTGTGGCTCACAAACTCAGCAGGAAGGCTTGATATTCCCAAATAATTATGATTTGTTTGCAGTGGTAAAACCTTTGAGTGATGCTCACTCAAAGCAGTGGTAAAACCTTTGAGATGATGCTTCACCACATGTCCTGTCATGTCTCATCTGTGCTCCTTTCCATGTCAAAAGCAGCTGTGCCCCCCACAGCCCCTTCATGGGAGGTACATAAGAACAGGGCTCTCAGCACTCACAGTTTCCCTGCCTGCAGTGGTCCCACGAGGAGCTGTTGGGGGGTGACACAGCAGACATGGTCCCAGCTGGCCTCCAAGTTTCCCAAAAACCCCATTTCTGAGCTTTGAGAAGAGCGTGGAGAGAATGACCTGAATGTGCCAGTGCTTCCCGTAGAGTGGGGAGGGCCAGGCTTTGTTCCACAGGCTGTACAGTCCCTGAGCACCCACGAGGGAAGGGGGAATATTCACATAGGGCTATTTTGCATCCAGGGATTGCCATGCAGGAAATGCTGCAGCCAGGGCAGTGTGGGACAGGAAGGGGGAGTGCCAGCAGCTCCACCTTTGCTGTGCCACATGCCAGTTCCTCCCTGGCATGGAGGAACTTGGCCAGGCTCTCCTGCACGTGTGGTCTGTGAAGAAGAGCCACCAACTGTGCAACCCATTATCTCTAATTCAGCATTTTGATTCAAACTATTGGTTGTCCATTTGTAGTAACCTGTTAATGCTCTAATGGTGTCTCCCAGTACCATTCACCCTCATTACATTTAATTTTCTAGTTACAAGCAGCAGGGATGAGGGCCGGGCACTGGGACAGCTCAGGGGTTCTGATCAGTGGGGTCACACTTCAGCATGACTTTGACCCCCTCACCCCTCTTGGTGGTCTCAAAGGCCTCCAGAGCCTTCTCCAGGGGAAAACGGTGTGTAACCAAGGGCTTGACGTTGATCCGCTTGGATGCGAGAAGAGCGATGGCCACAGGCCACCTGCAAGGGAAGCAGAGAGCAGGGGATGAGAGCAGTCACTAGTTTGGAGTCCAGGAAAAGAGCATGGAGCAGCCTGGATCATCACAGTTACTTCCCTAGCTCAGGGAAGTTTTGCCTGCAAAGAACCTTCTGGTGTCTGGTATGGGAGATGGGACAAGCCAGCTGCTCTGGGCTGCTGAGCTCTGAGAAGACAGGCACTGCTACACAGAGAGTTGAGAGGGTAAGTGAAATCACAGAAAGCAAGAGAAAATCACAGGAAACTACTACTTTGGATGCCCTGAATGAAAACTAAAACTGCCATGCTCTGCTCTCCTCTTGCCTGGCCTCTTGCCTGCACACTGACCATGGTGGAGCTCAAACTCATGGACTCAGTGCAGGGAGAAAAAAGGAAAAGCCTCAGCCAGCTTCCGGCCTCTTCTCTGGCACAGAGTCCCTCATAGGGATTGTGTTGCCATTCTGTTTAGAATCATAGAAACACTGAGATTGGAAAAGGCCTCCAAGATCATCAGGTTCAACCATGAATGGGCCAAATTAGAGCAACAGGGATACAAAGGGATGCAGCAGCTGATCCAGTTCCCAAACTGCCTACTTAATAACACTTCTCATTTTAAGAAGGAGCGTGATGACATCCCATAAATCCTCCCTGGAGACCTACAGATTAAGAAAAGAGATTTTCTCCACCAGCAAGAAAGTAGAGCTCTGAAGAATTTTAACTTGGAGACACATCAGCCCCCCCAGCACAAGGCTCACGTGTTGCAGTAGCGGAATATCCCACGGATGTCCACTTCCCGCACAGCAGCGTTCACGATGGGCACCGTCACCATCTCAGGCCCCAGCCCCACCAGAACCAAGGTCCCACCAGAACGAGTGGCCTGGAGAGCAAACACACAAACAGGTTACATTTTGCAGAGCACAGCTGCAGGAGCCACCCTTCATGGCTGCAATGGATTTCCTGGGACACAGCAGAGAAGCCAGGGAGAGGCAGGATGCTGTCAGGAGTCTGTCAAACACGTGTTAATCAAAGCAAAAAATGCAATCTTTTGAAAATCTCTGAAGGATTCCTATTCTGAAAACCCCATTCTGAAAAATGGCTAGCATTTAGGACTACAAAAAGTACTTTGGGATTTCAGTGGGAGAGATTTAAAACTAAGAGCCTGATGCTCTACTGGAATTTCTCTTTTTGCAGTTTGACCCATTCCCCTCCTGTCCTTTCACTGTGAAACTCCACATTAACCTTCCCCCATTTTCCTGTTAGGATATTCATGGCAGCAAAACATCCCTTTCTTAATTGCTTCTTTCATTCCTTCTGGAATTAATTTTCTTGATTACTCTTCTTATTTGGACATAACTTCAATGGAAGCTGCTGTCCTACTCCCTGGGTTTGGGGATCGTACTGAAGTCTCCTTGGTAAGTGACTAAGCACCCAAGCTTAATCAAATTAATTATCCCCACGCTGATGTTAACACTTTAATTGTCTCTCTCAGTTTATTGTCTAAGGAGCAGCTTCTCTCCCCAAACCAAGCTCACTTAAATTAAGCACTGTGGGAGTGAAATAGCTCATTCACTGAACCATCCCAGAAAAAGCCAGACCAACACCATCACTGGTCTGCCTTTGGAACAAGTGGTACTCACATAAATTCCAGCCTGGATACAGGCTTGTACTCCTGTGCACTCCACAGTTATCTCAGGCATGCAGCCAAGCACACTTTCCACTTTGGAGGCCACCTCCTGCGGGGTCTCATTCTTCACCTGAATGGTGAAATCTGCCCCCACCTCCTTGGCTGTTTGCAGGCGAGAGGCAGATAAGTCTGTGGAAAGAAAACCAAGCCAAGAATTGGAGCATTATGTGAAAGAGGGGGAAGAACCTGGACCTGGCATCTGCTCACTACATGTGTGCACAGTACAGTGCACAACTGGAAGAGGTGAGGATTCACCCCTTCTTGGCAGGCAGAGAATGATCATAAAATCCTGGAATAGTTTGGGTTGGAAGGGACTTCAAAGCTCCACTCCACTTTGAAGTTCCATTCCCTACCATGGGCGGTTTCTCTTTGGTACTGCCAGAACACTGAGAGTGCATCCAGAGAGTAGACATGGCTATGGACAGAACCAAGAAATCCTTCCAACAGGAGACAACAGGCTCAAAGGATCATTAATGTGGCCATTTCACTTCCAACAGCACCCAATGAGAACAGACCATGTGCTCTCCAAGGGCTTCCTCAAGGAACCCTCAGCAGGTGGCTTCAGCTGAGCAAACTGCAGAATGCATTCGTTGTAAACACTTAGTGTGTCTGCACTGTCACAGACCTGGCCTGCTCTTTACCCTTCCTGCAGCATCTCTGGAGGCTGCTGAGCATCTCTCAGATAGTTTCTGTCACAGATGAATGAGCAGGCAATCCCATAAAGAAAAAAGGGAGTGGACCTGGTAAGAAGGTGGACCTGAGACACACCATTAACATGGAGCAACAAAGCTGGTGATGATAAACATCTGTGAGGGCATGGCTGTACTCCTGTACTCTGCTCTGAGGGATTCTGACAGGGCTGTAAGTATCACCTGAAGATCCACAGGGGGTTTGAACCAAGCTGTCCTGCTGGGGCATCCCACATCCCGTGGAGGAAAGCCACCTATTCCTCTCCAGGCACCACTGGTAACCAGGCCACCTCTGGAGATAAGGACATGGACAGCTGAGGAGAAGAGTGGGATTTCCAGGAAGGAATCACCTCTCTTCCCTACACTAAAGCAGTGTTCTACAGGGTCTGCATGCTGGCACTGGAAAAGATGTATAAGCCAAGATTTCCTAGACCCAAAATTGAGGGGTGGTCTCCTCCCAGAGGTCCTGGGCTTGAAGACTCAGAAAACGATGCCTGTGGTCGAGGCACACACAGCAAAGAGGAAAACACCCCTCTCACCAGGGTACAGTCTTCAGAGAAGTCAGAGATGGGGTGGGGTGAAAATATCAAGGGAAAGAGGAGGAGGATAAGGCCAGTTCTCCAACATGAGCTGCTCTGACTCAGCTGCAGTCCTGGGAGTGAGCCAGAGGCTCTACCCTGCCCATCCCTCAGCAAAAATGATGGCACTCACTGGCAGGGCAGGGGATGGACAGGCACTCACTGGCAGGCCAGATGATGGACATGCCCCCACAGGCAGCTGGAAGGCTCAGGATGCCAAGTGTGGGCACAACTACCAAGCTGAGCACCAAGGAAAGCAGTGGAGAGCGTTTCAAGAAGGGGTAACAAAGGGTAATAAATGCAGACAAAAGAGGAAAAGCCAAGGCTGAAAAGAAAAGGCAGCATCACCCTGGAAGCCCCAACATGGGCTCGTTCCTGTGGCTGCAGGAGTCACTTCTGTCCCTTCCAAGCTCTTTGGGATTTCATCTGGGACTTCACTGGGCTCCAGGCTGTGTGTGGGGTGATGCTTGACCCCAGCTGAGCTGCACTCAGAGACCTCCCATGCACCTATTGCATGGCCAGGAGCTTTTTGAGGCACTTCAAGTGCTATGAAACACTTTTGCCCAGCATGGTTGGTGTCTCCCAATTCTCAATGTATGGCAAGGAGACCACAGGGAGTCAACAGTACTGTCAAGTAATGACTAAACTCCCTGTGAAGTTTGGTCTCACAATAGCAGTTCACAGCAGACACAGATTCTGGATTCTACCATTTTTAACATCTCTTGAATCAATAATGTATTTTAAATGGTAAATATATATTTTAAAATATTATATATGTATAATATATAAATATATAAAATATTAGAGACATTCTAGTCTATATTTTACATACTTTATACTTTCTCTCTAGCAGAAATAATCCACAGGCAGTGTCCTAGAGTAACAAGGCTGCCAGTGCATTTCAAAGTGGCCACAAAATCACTCCCAGACAGCAAAAAAATCCCACATCTTCCCTGCAGCTGGCCTCTGGTTTGCTGACCTGCTTGGGAAGGAAGCCCTGGCTCTAAGCAGCGCATGGAATGCAGCAGCAACACTGTCAGCCCTGGCCAGGGCTGCAGTAACATCCCAGTACACCTGAATCACCAGGAAGCACTTAGTGAAGCAGACAGATCTGTTCAGAGCTCCAGACACTTGTGAGTCTTGGGAAGGATCAAGTCCTTTGCACTTTAAACCCACATAGCTCTTGGGAAACTAGTCAATTAAACAATTAATGGCTTGCATCTTGCCTCTAGTCAGAAGTTTGTTTTCACGTCCCAGCCCCTGGAGCTAATTAAAGTTTGGTTTGCTTCCAGTGAAGTTATCAAATTACCCTTAAGCTTCTCATGATGGTTTATGAGCCAACTTAACAAGCAAATAAATACTCTTGATTATTCTCAGATTTTCTCTGCTCATCTTCTTTCTCAAAGGAGTTGAGTTCTGTACAGTTACTCACCTCCCCTGACCTTGAATTCCAGGGTTTCTGGAGGCATCAGCACCCAGAACTTCAGATTCAGATAGAACAAGGAGAATAATTTCCCTTAAGTAGGAATTATTAAGTGCACCTTCAGTGACAGACAGTGCAGTGCAAGACAGCCCAACATAAACACCTAAATGGCCCCTTCACTGGGGAGGAAGGCTGATCTTTTACATGCATCTGAGGAGAAAAGCAGCTTTTCAGAGCAACAACAAGGCAGGAAGACAGGAGAAGGTTGCCCATAAATATCAATCACGCCCACTCAGGAGGGGAGGGGAAAAAGACACAGACCTTTTGGAAGAGTAGATGAGGACCTATGAAACAAATTGGTCTTCTCACCCAACTGGAGTCCATTAAATACATCAAACACTCTGGGCAAGCCAAAGACAGAAGTTGTAGGAGGTGAGTTCTCACAAAAAAGCTTTTCTAAATATTTCTAGATCTGTGAGAAACTTGTCAAAACAAACACAGATTTTTAAAGCCATAAGTGCTGCACAGACAAAGCTCTTCACAGACACATGATAAAAACACAGGACAATGAATTCAGATAATCTGGTAGCAAAGTACAAGAGGGCCTCTGTGGGCAGACAGGCGCCTCACAGGTGTTGGCTCCTAAAGCCAAAACAAAAAGTAGTTCCTTGAGACAGGCAGCAAAATCTCCAGCAGCACAAGCCAAACCAAACCCATTCCTCAGCTCATGTCACGGTCAAATATTTGACTTGGGACAGCACCTTCATGGTTTGAGCACCTCAGCCAAACCCCGCTCATGTGGAAGAGACATCCATAAGCCAGAATCAGCACCTAGGCTAGCACATAAAGATAAGAAAAGGGCAATTCCATGTATCCAGGCTTGCTGATCCTGCAAACCAAGCACCAGTCACTTCCTGTGGCACACGACAGCCAGCTCACCTTGCCAAAGTCCCCATCAGGAGCATCTCCTGGTACTAGGGGGAAGACACACCCATTCCTGGAAGAGGAATAAGGGGCAGGCTGAGCCAGCTGCCTCAGCCCCACCAACCCCACTCACCAAGCCTTCCCCACCCAGGGAATGGGACACCCCCAGCCCCTGCACCAGCCCAGCTGGGCACAAGGTTCCTCGTGCATGATTCAGGAGGCAGAGCTGTTTTTCCTGCTACAGCAAACATCATCCTCAAATGACAACACTTCACAAAATCTGAGGTGTGGACCGACCACATCCATCAAGCACACACACCTGCAGGGTGAGGTCAGCACAGCTAAAAATGCCCTGGACTCGAGAGGAAAGGGATTAAGGGAGGAGAAGACCTTGTGTTTTGTCCTGAGCTACTACTGAAGGATGTTTCTGTGAAGGCAAGAGGGTGGGACCTGAATTTTATCTCTTAACCCGAAGTGGGTCAAGTAACACAGTAATGGAAAGGTCAAAAACACACTTGGCTCAAAGTATGGGAGGTGAGTAACAGCTTTCTGGAAGGTCAAGAGCCTTCAGGGCTTTGACATAAAAACTGCAGCAGTCAGTGCTCAATGTCCAATGGCACCTCTAACTGCTCCTCCTGGCCTTCACCACTCAGAAAGACTGAAGACCCATAGTGGGAGCTGGAAGCACCATTTCCAGACCCTGTTCAACCCCCAGGTGGAAATTTCAGCCAGAGAACATCCTGAGGTTACTCCAGCTCTCCATCCTTCTGGGCAAGCTACAGAGAGAGAGGGCCTGAACCTTAGAGGAGAGCTAGAAGGAACTGGGCTAGGTTAGCATGGCAAAAAAGGGGGGGGATGGAATGGCTGTCTCAACAACCTGAAGGACAGCTGCAAAGGTGGTGAAGACTCAGTTCTTTCATAAAGGGGGAACCTCCATAAATGACAGTTGGTGAGTGGACCCTAGAAAAACCTTAATTAAGAGATGCTAACCTGGAAAAGGTATCTAGGAAGATGGGATCTCCTTCCTCAGAGGTTTTCCTGACACAGCTGGACAAAGACATTCCTGCAAGCAACAGCTCAACTAGAAACATCCAGGATACAGTCATGCAAGGAACACCCATTTCTGAAATGTAGAGACCCTGAAAAGGCCATTTCAGTCACTGTGGATAACCAGTGAATAATGAAACCCCCAGCAGGAGCAGATAGAAGGGCAGAGAAAGATAAGTGGAGATCACAGTGTGGCTGCACACACAAAACAGTGGGCAAACACTGTCTGGGCCATCATCTAGCACTACCAGAAGTAAAAATAACCTGCTAAGATGAAACCTCCCTGGAAGGGTGGTCAGGTACTGGAACAGGCTCTCCATAGAAGTGGTAGAGTCACCATCCCTGGAACTGTTCAAAAAACATGTGGATGAGGCACTTATATAAACATGGTTGGGCTTGGCAGTGCTGGGTTAGTGGTTGGACTCGATGATCTAATGATTTAATGATTAATGATTTTGTGATTCTGTATGGTGGGAAACAGGCACACTCTGAAAGGGCTGAAAGGACTCACCTGTAACCACCACGACTGCTGCACCCATCATCTTAGCAACAATCACATTAACGAGGCCGATTGGTCCTGGGTACAAAGGGGAGAAAAGAGAACGTGTACCACTGCCAGGCAGCATCAGCCCCACCTCTGAACATGCCCAGAGTGCTCCTGGCCAAAGGAGGCTTTGGCAGCCCCAAGGTCCCCCTGATCCCTCATCCCTTCCAGCAGAGCCCAGAAGCAGAGCCTGAGCCTGCCCATCCCCTCCCAGCAAGCAGGGAACCCAAGGGACCGGCTGTGAGCACTGTACCAGAGCCAGACACGAAGACTTTGCTTCCCAGAGTGACTCCTGCTCTTTTGCAGGCATGGATTCCCACGGACAGGGGCTCGATAAGGGCTCCTTCCTCAAAGGTGACATTATCTGGAAGCCTGCAAGAATGGAACACAAGGAACAGTCACCAATGTAGTTCATGAGGGTGACGGGGAAAGCCATGACACTCAAAAACCAAACATGGGTGTAAAGCACAGTGGCAAAACACACTGCCACCTGCGGTCAGGGAAATAGGCTGGAATACACTTCAAGAGATTCCATTGCTTCTTTCCCCGCTCTGAAGCAGCATCAAGTGCACCTGATGCATTTTTCAGTGAAGTTTGCCCAAGCACCACACCCAGGGACCCACAAACTTCCCCACATCAACTCTCCAGTATCTGGTGAGTCAACAAGCACTCTTTTGTCACTCATTCCCTTTAGAATAAACCCCCCAGTTGCAAACGTACTACCCCGAAGCTGCCCTATGGCTCACCCACCAGTGAGCTCCCAGAACCCCCACCAAGCTGAATCAGCTTTTAGAAAACATCCTGCTGCCAAAGGTGAGGCCACCAGGAAAGGCAGCCAGATCCAGGCCTCCCTTCCTGGTAACAACCAGGATCACCTTCCCTGATGCACCAAGTGTTTTAACAAGTGGACCGGTCCCACTGTGCATCCTCCCAGCAGTCAGGGACAACATGTGCAGTGGGTATCATACATGTTTTGGACAAAACCAGCCCTGTAACACAGCCAACATAAGTGACAGAAAAAAGCAGAGGAAGTGAAACCCTTCTGAACTGCTGAAAGAAATCAATCTCAGCCCCAAAACACTGCCCACCAGCAAGCCACCAATGTGGGTTCTCACACTGCTCTGGAAGCTGTGCCTGCCAGGAAGGTCAGCAGGGACTGTGACAGCACAGGGAAGCTTAAGGTCAGATCTCAGCCAGGCCAGTGTGAAGCCAAAAAAATGGAAATGATGGCTGTGGGAAGACAGCTATAAGATATCTGCATATCCCTTACTTCCAAGAGCTTTAAAGGTCTGACTCCAAGAGTTCCATTGTCACAGAGTCTGGCATCATGTCTGCTACTGCTGGGTTTGGGCACTGCCCTGTCAATGGGGAGGGCATGATCCCACCTCCATCAAGTTACTCTGAGCACCCACGACAGAGTCTGTCCACCAGCAGGACACACAGTAACTGCCCAAACGTGTGAAAGCTCACTGAGCTCAGCCATCATCTGTTCTTAGCAAATCTGTGCTGGCAGAGTGACTGCGTGCCAGGCAACCCGCTCTACATGAGCCAGCCACAGCACTGCTGATGTGAAACTGGGAGCACCAGGTCCAGGCTCTGCATCCCAAAGCTTAAAAATAAAATAAAACAAAACAAAAATAGCCAAAGTAATATTTGATCAAATTGGAGGAGAAAAGCAAAAGCCTGGAAGAAGCCAGCTACATACCATCCACTTCCTCTCAAGTTTAAACTTGTGATGTTGTCAGAAAACATTATTTTGATACACAGGAAATCGATGGCAGTGGGTCTGGACAGTGAGATGCTAATCCCATCCAGACCAGCACCTCATCCTGACAGCAGCTGCTTGGTATCTGCTTTGAAAGCTTCCTGCCTGAGGACTCCCAGGAGAAGAGCAGTCAAGTGCCTCCTTCCAACTGACATGATCCTGAACACTTTTTGTGCAGACACCAAAGATCAATCCCAAGGATGTTCCTGCTTATGGAAGTACCAGCTCCATACACACTGAAAAAGAACAAGCTCCACAGGTAGAGCAGCCTCAGGGGGACACTACTTGGGCAATTTTAACTCCTTGTTAAAGGCACTTAGGTGGGTATAATGTCGTACCAGCTTTTTCAGGTCTCTGGAGTATTTGAGGCTCTGGCACAGGTTGCCCAGAGAAGCTGTGGCTGTCCCATCCCTGGAAGTGTTCAAGGTCAGGCTGAATGGGGCTTGCAGCAACCTGGCTTACTGGAAGGTATTCCTGCCCATGGTAAGGGGTGGTGTGGGAAGAGCTTTAAAGTCCCTTCCCAACCGAACCCTTTTGGGATTCAATGATTTGCCAGAGTGTTTAAACACAGATTTGCTTCTAAGCAAATGTGCCACTGCTGCCACAATTAATAACATATTCAAGTTTGCTGAACTGGACATGAAAACTGATATGTTGTAATGCTGGTAGCTTCATGGAGACACTCAGAAACACATGAAAAAACAGCTCAGCAGGGCTACTGCTTTCTGTTCCTGCTCTGCTCAAAGTGGGGTGACTGTTTCAAATGACAGAGCGAGATGTCAGCAGTCACCCTGGTGTTTCCTGAAAAGCAGCAGCAAAACTCAGCTCAAAGACCTTCAGGCACCGGCCTAGGAAGGCAAGGATATGAAAAAAGACAGGAGAGAAACCAAGAGCAGGGAGCAAATGGAAAAAGGAAAATAATTAAAGGGTAAACCAGTGGTGACATCCCAGGAGACATACAAGAAATGTTTATGTCTGGCACCTGAGGGGATAAACTGTCTGCCTGACAAACCCTTTGCAAAGTGGCTGCCATCCAAGCTTAGGCATGTTATTTATGGATCAGAAAGCAATAGAACCTGTTGGGATCACATAAAGAGTGTTCCAAAGGGCCAAGAGGTGATTGCTGCAGCTAATCTCCCCCCAGGGAGTGTATATTTCTCTGTGGAGGGAGCAGGGACTGACTTGTAGCAGTAGCTTGCACTGTGCTTGTAGTAGCGGCACAGGTTGCCGTCGTCGGGCGGTGTCGCGCAGAAGAAGATGGTCGGGGACAGGTTGTAGCGCCCAGATTTGCAGAATTCATCCATTTCCCTTGGGACACCCGGCTCGATGGCCACACGGTCACCTGCCAGGATGAAAGCAGATGGAGTGGGTCAGGGACAGGGTGGCACACAAGTAGGAGTAGCACCAAGAACCACAGAAACACTGGCAGCACACAGGCAGGAGGGACGTGAGGAAGGTCTTGCTGTCTTCACGGCAGCCCCATCACCAAGATCTTCCCAGGTACTTGGAAAGAGATGGTTTTGCACAGGCACAGATGGAAGCTCAGCCCCACATACATCTTCCTCCAGCTGCCTTGCAGCCAACCTCAGGAGATGAAGGGGCAGCCCCCAGGCAATCACACTGTGACCAGATATTTTGCTGAATCTGTAGAAGAGGAAATACTGGGGATGGAGCAGGTGAGTTTGGCTAGCCACCATGCTGCCAGCTGGAAATGGCTGTTCCTTGGGAATCATAGAATTTCTGTGGGAAGGGACCTTAAAGCTCAGCTTGTTCCACTCCCTGCCATGGGCAGGGACACCTTCTACTATCCCAGGCTGCTCCTAGCCCTGTCCAACCTGGCCTTGAACACTTCCAGGGATGGGACAGTCACAGCTGCTCTGAGCAACCTGTTCCAGGGCCTCACCAGCCTCACAGGGAAGGAAACTTAAGGTGCAGAACACCCAGGAGCCTGGCAGGATTTATCTGGGAACAGAGACAGCTTGGTGCTACAACAGAGTAGCCCAGGGTGCTGGAAGGACACATGCTGCAGGATAAAGAGTTATTATTTAAGTGCAGTCACAAAGCAGGATGGACCAGAGAAAACAGTGTGAGCAAAGTACAACTTGCAAGTACACAAGGGACACAAAGCCTCACATTTATTTGGCAGAGGAATCTGAGCCAAACCTCTGAGCAAAGCTCTCCACCAACAGGCTTTCAGGCAGACACAGGGATAATCAGGATGGAAGTAAAGAGCCATCTAGGCCACTGCATCCCCTCTGAGCTGGCCAACAACAGGTGTCTGACAGGACAGAGGCAGGACAGGCACATGCAGAATACTCTCACATTATACAACAGCTGTGAGGCCTCCCAAGTCGCAGATGGTTTGTTTGTATTTAGTAAAACTCAACAACTTCTCCTTCCACCACGCAAACTACATGGTCTGCTACATCTCAGGTGCATGCTGCACCTCACTGTGCCTTGCTCTGGTGCTGGAGCAACCAGAGAATGGGCAACCTGTTCTGCCAGCCCTCCATGAGTCCTCACATTCTTGAGTTGTCTCTCTAGCTCTCAGCTCGAGTTCCTGACTTGGACATTTGTCAGAGATGCTGCTCCACATGTCTTTATCTCCTTGTCTTCCTCTGAACCCTTCTCACTTGTTTTACATCCTTTTGGAAAGGAGAAGGCCAGAACTGCATGCAGAGTTCCAGATGTGCACTGACATCCTCTGAGTCTCTGTCCCCTTCCCAACAGTAATTTGCATTTTCACTGCTGTGGAGCCAATGCTGCTATGCACAGTGTCAGAGCCAAAGGTCTCACCCCCCAGCAGTGATGGTCAGCACAGAAATGTAGATATGAAGCTGGTTTTGTTTGTTCTGTCATGGATATCACTTTGTGTGTGCCTGCACTGAATCCCACTTGCATCTCCCTGGCACCTCTCTGATCTCTCTGTAACTTTTCCTGGCTCTCCTCCACATCCTCTCCACCTTGCCTAAGTTGCTGTCACCAGCAAACTTTACAAAATTCCCTGCTCAGTCCATTTTCTTGGATATTCATAAGCACAGCAAGCTGTGGAGGTCCCACCACAGGGCCTGCAGCAGTGTTTCCAGTGACCTCTGCACTGCAGGAGCCGTTTGCTCCTTCAAGAGCACACACAGAGAAGAAACACTCACAGCAGGTTGCTGGCAAGAGCTATAGATGTGGTTTCTGAAGCTTTATCAAGCCTCCTTAAAAGGCACCTTGTACCAATATACACTCTGCTCTGCATTAAAATAGGCCAGCCCAACACATCCCAGGATAAAGCTACCTAAGGAATATCACATTCCAGTGGCCAAGATGGGTGACTAACTGCAGCACAGTGACACTTCTTGAAGGAGGTCACCCTGTGAGTTCAGAACTTCAGATAAATTTACGTGACAGGAAAAAAACACAGCCTGTTATCGACACATTCTCGGAACTGATTAGGAGGAAAACAAACAAATGGGTTTGGTTCCAGATACCTGGTTTCAGATGAGTCACCCCAGAGCCCACTTTTATGACAGTCCCGGAAGCTTCGTGTCCCAGCACCATGGGATTCTTGACAACAAAATCCCCGATTCGACCGTGCTGCCAGTAATGAACGTCGGAGCCACAGATCCCAACGGAATGCATGCGCAGGAGGACCTCTGCCAGGAAAGGAGAGAAGGTTTCTTGTAGGAAAACCGACCTTCTTAGGCACTGGGAGAGCAGCCCATGGGCAAATGCTGAGCCAGTATCGGCACATCCAAATTTACTGGCATTCAGTCAACATATCAGAACTGTGCGTGCACACGTTAGGAGAGCGGCACGTTCATGAGCCACCTGCTGAAATACAAACTATGCAATGATTCACAAAGCAAGAAGGCTCAAAACAGGGTAAGACAAAAGCTGATGTCAACAAAAATACAGTCAACAAAGTAATGCAATTTAAGAGGAACGTTATTATTGCTGGAGCAGGAATAAAATAGCAAGTCCATTTAATTTTCCCTTCTCCCAAAGCTATGATTTCAGCCCCAGAGAGTTAGTGAATCGAATTTCTATCAGCCCATATGCCCATTCTATTAATGTTTAGTCCTGCATACAATCATCTGGAATGTCCCAAGAGCCATTTACTGTGACACACACAAACTGATGGAACAGGAAACAAAAAAAGCCAGATAAAGAGGTTTATCTGTGACTGCTCCAGCTCTTCTTTGCAGCTGGAAAAGCAGCATTATCTGTTTCAGCCACACAATTGTTTTTTGCATAATTTTATACTTCCTCAGAAATATTTTATTTTATCAAGGAGCAACAAAAAAGAATGAGAAAACGAACGTTATTATTGCTGGAGCAGGAATAAAATAGCAAGTCCATTTAATTTTCCCTTCTCCCAAAGCTATGATTTCAGCCCCAGAGAGTTAGTGAATCGAATTTCTATCAGCCCATATGCCCATTCTATTAATGTTTAGTCCTGCATACAATCATCTGGAATGTCCCAAGAGCCATTTACTGTGACACACACAAACTGATGGAACAGGAAACAAAAAAAGCCAGATAAAGAGGTTTATCTGTGACTGCTCCAGCTCTTCTTTGCAGCTGGAAAAGCAGCATTATCTGTTTCAGCCACACAATTGTTTTTTGCATAATTTTATACTTCCTCAGAAATATTTTATATTATCAAGGAGCAACAAAAGAGAATGAGAAAACAAAGAGAGAAGTAAAGGAAGCAGCCAGAATCAGTCATCTACAGACCTACCATTAGGACCTGGTTCTGGGATTGGACGGTTTTCCTATGGACAAAAAGAAAAAAAAAAAGCATTTAGCTGCCTGTTCATATCCCTGGGAATATCTGTGGAAACTTAGCTCTGGTTAGCTCAGGTAAACCCATAAGCAGACAAGGTTTTTGGTTCTGTCTGCTCCATAAGACACAGCTGTGCCACACGGAGCCTGCTCCTAAGCTCCCCTCATTTCCATGCTCAGCAGGGTAATACAGGTAGCTGTAGGAGCAAGCACACTGCCAGCTTGTAAATCCACTCCCCAAATTATTTTGTAGTAAATTCCCTTTCCCAGCCCAGACAAGAGACACATACTAAATTTTCCTGCACTAGAGCAGCCCCAAATTTCAGCTGAATCCTTCATCCATCCCACTGGCTGACAAAAAAAATCACCTTTTGTAATCAAGAAGATTGTGAACCACCAGTTCTATAAAGGCTTACTATTGCAGGGTTTATATTATTATTATTATTATTATTATTATTATTATTATTATTATTATTATTTTAAATAATACAATTTTTTTTTACTAGATAATGATAGAATAACAGAATCACAGAATGGTTTGGGTTGGAAAGGACCTTAAAGCTCATCTCACTCTACACCCTGCAGTGGGCAGGGATACCTTCCACTAGACCAGGTTGCTCCAAACCACATCCTTGAACACTTCCTGGGATGGGCAGCCACAGCTTCTCTGTACAACCTGAGCCAGGCCTCATCAACCTGTGCCAGTACTACATCATTTATATATAATATTTATACATAATATAGACATAATGATTTATACCTATTAACGTCTACATTCACGTTCTCTTGTAATTGCCATGGCACCTCTTTATGGGATGAATGACAAAACCAAAGTCAGAAAAGTGTCCCATATCACCCTTCCACCCAAAAGATCTGCAGGACTTTTGTCTTCACCCAGCTCCCTCAGCTGCCTCAAAAGCCAAAGAAATTATTTTGCTGGGTTTTACAACATCAGGACAATACAATACCCACCCTGAGGATTATGTCTCTAAGAACAGCCCCCCAGAGCAGTCCCAACAGTAAACCCTTAAAAATTCATTTGCTGCTCAAACTGTGAGGAGCACTGTTCTGCATTTTAACTGTTTAAATCCCAGCATATTCCTCAACTCCTGTTTTGTACTTCAGCATTCTAAACACCATGGAAAGACCAACTCTGGAAACATGTTCTCATATGACTGACTGAAATTTTCCAAGTTCAGACTTGTATCTGCAATTTTTCTCTGTGGGGGCTTTGTTTTGTTACACTGAGGATACAGCCCAGAGCATTATTTCTGAAAGAGGTCAATCTAGATGTAACCTCTTTTCTAGAAATGCAATAAGCACAGGATCTGGTGACACACCAGAGGTACAGCCCACCTCAGACTGAGCAGGAAGTCCACAGTGAGAGATAAAGACAACTTCTAGCTGAAAATGTGTGTGTGGAAAAAAAAAAAAACCCAAAACCACTGTTTTTTTTCTTGGCAATAACTGTGCCCAGAAAACCTAGACACCTTGGTGGGCAGTGAATTCTCCAGCCTGATTTGGAGAAAATAGGAGTGACCAAAGTGGAGAGCGCCAAAGACACAAATTCTGCTCGTTGTGTGTTGTTCTCTGAGAAGTTCAGAAAATGGTGACTGGTAAAGTAAACACAGCAAATATTTTCTGTGAAAAGAGACATGGAAAGAGAAGTCATGGTACAAGTATAAAACCAATAAATCCTCAATGGGCAGCAAAGAGGAGCCTGTGCAACTACTTAAGGACAAACAAACACATTTTCACACAGCAGAGGGATCACAGCAACTCTGCCCATAGGAAACATGTCCAAAAACCAAGAAAGGTGTGAGAATTACAGGAAGATGGCGTCACCCAGCTTTGGGTATCAATAACAGATAACAAGTTCAGAGTTCACTGCTGAGACTACTCCTACCACCAGTGGGTCAATACAGTGAGCACCATGCACATGGAGGGAAGAAACTTCAGGGAAGCCTGGGAGGATCACACAAGGTGCTGCCAGTGAGGCAGGAGGGCACTGGTGACCAGCTCTAAGGTCTCCAGCAGTACAAATATCCAAGGAAAACTCACACATCTGGGTGTAAGCCAGCTTAGAGACCAGCCACACAGCTGTGATGGAGCCAGTGTCCCCCTTCACAAGTCTCAGACACCTTTCTTAAATCACAGGGGTTTGGAAATGTGTTCTTGAGCTAGAGGAACCACCTCAGTCCTCAACCCATTTAGATTTCTTTTGGTAGTCAGGCTACATGTGACTGCAGGGAAAGCACAATTGTGTCAAAGGCACCTGGGAGCAGCCTGGGAGCCACCAGGAGCCACCTACACGGCACCACTCGGGCTTTGGCACGTGTGGCTTCGGCTGGGCGGGACTGGCAAGAATCAATCACTTCCCTGGTAATCATCCCGTGAACAAGGCATGTGTCCAAAGTCTGTGTGTTCCCGGGAGCGCTCCTGCCAGGACTCTGTGTACAGAAAGCTGCCTGCCAATGTCTGCCCGTGGAAATCTTCCTTCCCCGCTTTGGCACTCACCAAACTGGAAAACACGGCCCTGCAGCAGCGCCATAGTGATTCAGCACCCAGAAAGAGCCGAGCATTAGCAGCCAGAGAGGCAGAATGAGATTAAAGTACTAAAAAAGGACAAAATAAAGGCTCCCCCCTGTCTGGGAGGGTCCTCCAGCACCTGCTCCCCCTGAACCCTCTGTGCAGCTGCTCCCCTGGGCTCTGACAGCGCAAAGAACCAACAACCACCGTCCACCTGCTCCCTGGGAGAGCCCGTCCCAGCTGGGAGAAGGGCTAATTGTGGGGGAGGCGGGGGAGAGGTTTTTTGGAGATTCTGGGTTTCAGGGATAAACGATTCTCCACCCAGAGTTGGCAAAGATCTCAAGATTATCCCCTCCTGTGTCCTCGCAGCACAGTCCGCAGCTGAAACCTTTCCAAGATCGGAAAACCAGAAAATATACACGATGGGACACGCAAAGTTGCCGGAACCAGCTAAAAATAAATCATGCTTCTGACACTTGCATCCTTCTAGCAGAAGGAATGAGCATGCTTCTAGCATGCTTGAATGAGTGTATCTATGAATTTACTCCTCTTGCAAAAAGGCTGCACCTCCCAGGCACATGAGGGCAGGTGCATTTTTTTTTTAAATCTTTTTTTTTCCCTGTCCGGGTCATTCCCCGTAACGCCGTGAAGATCCCGAAGCGGCCAGGGGCTTCCCCACAGAGGGGATGGCAGGGCCCAGCCATGGGACACCCCCGAATTTGGGTCCCCGCGCCCCCCAGGCCACCCGCCTGCCATGGCCGCTGGGGGCCGGTTCAGGCTCTCCCGGAGCCGGGAGGAGCCGGGGCTGCCGTCCGGACACCGCCGGTGCCCCGGGCTCACCCCAGGCCCGCGGGGCCGCTCCCGCCCCGCCGTCCGCCGAGCGCGGCCCCGCCGCCCCCGCCCGGCCCCGGCTCCTCGCGGCCGTACCAGGCGCAGGTCCCCGGCTCGGTGAACCACCACGGCCACGTTCTGCCCCGGCACCGCCATGCCTCAGCTCGGCGTGGCCCCGGGTCCAAGGATCGCTGCTGGGGGGGGGGGGCCCGTGCTCCGGCCCCC